>NC_143395.1:82883303-83537366 GCF_052110815.1 Crocodylus siamensis | reverse complement strand
TTTATTAGTTTACTCCAGTCTAATAGACTCTGAGACATTTACTGTGGAGCCAGTTAGTTTACTCCATAGTAAAAATATCATAGAGAAGAGCCCAATGTCAATTAAGAAGCAGAATGCACTTAACTTTATAGTATACCTATAAGCTAGAACTGGATAATGTATAACCCACTTCTTTGTGAGTGTAATAATATGAACCCATCCTTATTTTTAAAGCATTACCCAAGGCTGCTTGCAGACATTAAAGCAACAACAACAAAATACTTTACCAGAAGAAGCAGCACATTATTTTGTCCGGGCTCTGCAGTGTCTGTATAGATCAGGTGCTTCAGTGGGGTCTTTGGAGCTTTTATTGAAAGCTGATTAACCAGCTATTAGATAAAGTTGCCAAAAAAATCCTCACTAAAGTTCCCAATCTATACAGACATTGAGTGAGTGGGGTCCAACAAACACTTCCTCTTCTGGGCATGTGCTGGGCTCCATGTGGGAGCATGCTGAATTTAAAGTATTGCACCAGTTTGTTTGCTTTTTAACATCTGCAAGTAGCCCATATATCCAAATGTAGCTTTATGCCCTGCTTTATAAACTAGCATTGCCTTTTTGAGCCAAAGATAATCAAAGCCAGAGAACAAAAGCCATAAAAAATTAACAAAAGTTATAAAAAGAAGCCTGTGCTAAATAGGTTCAGCTGAGCCAATCTTAGTAAGATTAGATAGACAATATATTCAACCCATGTGTAATTAATCAAAAACAGTTATTTCATTATAAACAATCTCATTTTGGCACATCTATAGGGAAATGTGAACACATCAAGAATCTTCTGAAAGAAGTGTTTTGGGCAATCTCCAACTTGGTAAAATTTCTAAAGCCCCACATTTTAGATTCACAGGGAGGTAGTAACAATATCCATGAGATTCACCTTGAAAAACTGCAAACAAATATTTCGAGAAAGCAAATGCACACAATAGGCAAGTTAAAACTGAGGAGACTTATGTTAATAATATCCTTGCTTGTATACAGCAAATAAAACAGCCTATGTTTGGGCAGTATAATATTACAAAAGAGGCCAGTGCAGTTGCTAAGCTCCATGTAGTTTGGAAGGAGCAGAGCTAATTCTTCCCCAGACTTTAACATGGCAATTACCCAATGGTACAGGCCCAATTTGCAATAAAATAATTCACAATTATTTAGAAGGTCACAAGGAGACTACAGAGCTAGTCACTAAACTTTGTGAAAAGTATGTAGAAGAATGCAGCTTACAAGAAGACAGAAAAGTAGTTAGAAGCACACTAAGGGTATAAACAGCTGTTTTCTTTGTGGCACCATGACAATTATTATGGTGGCATAGTGGACAAACAAACAGATGTCCATGCCCCTTGTCATGCCAGAAATGCCCAATATTTGTGGCCATACTGTAGATAGTATGATTCTGTGCTGCTGTTTTGCAGCTGATGCCTGTCTGCAGGAGAGGACTAGCAGTCCCATTCTTGGTCCCAGGGCAGAGACCACTGGTCAGCTGATTGTTGATCTCAGCTGTTGGTCCCACACTGGAGCTGCGTCCTGGGGGGGGCGGGCAACAATCAACTGATTAGCAGTCTCAGCCCTGGGACCACAGCAGAGTGAGTTCAAGGCTATGGGGGAGCAGCTCTACAAACAGAAAAACTCTAGGGTTCTCTGCTGCAAGAGGAGTGCCCTAGTACTTCTTTGTCAGCAGGCAAATGTGGGGTTCCCTCATTTGCAGAGAGGTGCCTGAGTATTGTCTGGAAGGATCAAGCTCCAGCTGCTCCTGGGACCGGCAGGAGACTGATCCTGAAAGGAAATGAGTGACATCTGTTGCACCCAATGAAGTGGATCAGCTGTGCTGGGACACATCCCAGCACTGCTGATCTGCTTCATCTGGTGATGTCTGTTTATACCCAGAAATGGGTTTGTTTGGGTTTCTCTTTGAGAAGATCATCAACTCTTTGTGAAGATCATAATGGAGCACATCTGTGATGGGCCGGCCTCAGAGATGATGTTCAAGGGCAACCAGCACGGTTTCATTAGGGGCAGGTCATGTCAGACCAACCTGATTGCCTTTTATGATCAGGTCACAAAAGCTTTGAATGCAGGTGTTGCCGTGGATGTAGTCTTTCTGGACTTCAGCAAGGCCTTTGACACTGTCTCTCACCTCATCCTCAATAAAAAATTGGGCGACTGTGGCATTGATGCCTACACAGTCAGATGGATTGCAGATTGGCTGAAGGGTCACACTCAGAGGGTGGTGGTGGATGGGTCATATTTGACCTGGGGAGAAGTGGGCAGCTGAGTCCCCCAGGGCTCAGTCCTTGGGCCCGCACTGTTCAATCTCTTTATCAGCGATTTGAATGATGGGGTGAAAAGCACCCTGTTTAAATTCGCTGATGATACCGAAATTTGGGGTGAGGTGAGCATGCTAGTTAGGAGGGAAAGACTGCAGCAATACTTGGATAAGTTACAGGGGTGGGTTAGCAAGAACAGGATGCGCTTCAACACTGACAAGTGCAGTGTGCTTAACTTGGGGAGTAGTAACCAGCAGCACACTTATAAGATGGGGAAACTACCTTCTTGAGAGCACAGAGGCAGAAAGGGATCTTGGAGTCATTATTGACTCCAAGATGAACATGGGCCGACAATGCGAGGTCACAGTTGGAAGGGCTAACTGCACCTTGTTGTGCATCCACACGTGCATCTCTAGCAGGGACAAGGAGGTGATCCTCCTCCTCCTCTATGCAACACTGGTCAGGCCACAGCTGGAGTACTGTGTCCAGTTCTGTGCGCCCCACTTCAGGAGAGATGTGGACAACATTGAGAGGGTCCAGAGGAGGGCCACCCACATGATCCGGGGACTACAGGGCAGACCCTACAATGAGAGACTGTGGGACCTGAACCTGTTCAGCCTTCACAAGAGAAGGCTGAGGGGGGACCTGATGACCATCCATAAACTCACTTGGGAGGACCAGAAGGGTTTGGGAGAGACCTTGTTTCCCCTAGCGCCCCCTGGCATAACAAGGAATAACAGCCACGAGTTGTTGGAGAGTAGGTTTAGATTAGACATCTGTAAGAACTGATTTCACAGTGAGGGTGGCTAGGATCTGGAACCAACTTCCAAGGGAAGTCATGCTGGCTCCTACCCTGGGGGTCTTTAAGAGGAGGCTTGATGCCTACCTGCCTGGAGTCATTTGAGCCCAGTTTTTTCTCCTGCCCTGGCAGGGGGTCAGACTTGAAGATCTACGAGGTCCCTTCCGAGCCTACTTCTATGATTCTATAATTCCTGGAGTATCTGCTAAACATAACATGAAACATGAAACCTAACATTTCAAAATTAAGGATATTCAATTAGATAGTACATCAGCACTAGGAATCTGTGGTTTTTTGGTTCTTATAGCTTTTTCCAAAAAATTCTGAAAGAATATTTGGATATATGTTGTTGATGCTGCTGCTGAAGTGATTCACAGTGCACAGAAACTGACTTAGTAAAAATCTGTGAACAGGAAAGCCTCATGTATAACTGGAGACTTACCTAATTTTCAGGGGCTGCCCCCCAATTTCATGGGCAGAACGTGGCCCTGGGCATCCATTTTCTGGGCAGAGTGTAGTGGGTTCCCCCCCCATGCCTTTGATTGGCTGAGGGACCACACTGGCCCCATCTTGTTTCTGATGGCTGTGGGGACTACTGGACATGTGGTCCCATCCCTTGCCTCTGTTTGGCTGCAAGGGATGTCCCTTCATGCAGCCCCACTGCTCACCACTGATTGGTAGAGTGGGGCAGGGCCACATGACAAGTAGCCCTTGCAACCAATCAGCAGGGTGGGGTGGAAGCAGCAACCATCTTACCTGCAGACCTCTTTTCCCACTTCCCTAACCCACCAGGCTGCCACAGTGTGCTGAGAACTGCTGGCTTCTTCTGAGGACCAGCATTTTTTTTCATAAGGTTTGTTTTTTTTCTGAGGATGGCACAGATTTCGGGGGCATTGCCTGGGTTTCATGGAATCTATGAAATCTGTGGAATTGTAAATTTTGTAGGTCCCTATATATAACTTAAACAAGGACTACAGATGATTATATAAAGTAACTTCTATTAAGAAAAAAATGTAAATCATTTAGGCCTATATGAAGGTAAATTATAGCAAGTACAATATTAGGTGCTTTTGTTCCTGAAACAGCATTCTGGCTATAGATATAAACTGAAAAAGGAGTCAGACCATCATGAAGGAAGACAGACAAATCCTTTCATTTTCTGAACATGATGGAAGATGGCATAATCACAAGAGATAGGAATATAACATTAAACACATTCTTTTTTAATGACCAAGTTGTTGTTTGCCTTATAATCTTTGTTATTAGACCTTTATTTTTTTTTAAAAAGCCTTCTTGATTCACAATGGACAATTTCATATTAGATGTTTTCCAGATTTTTCAGAAATTCTAACCAGAATATCCAGAAGTGCATAAGCAGAGCACCCCCTTTATCACATTTCTTTAACATATATTTTGAAGAAGGGCATAGAAATATCATTCCTATTTTGAATAAATATTTTAAATTACTTAATTATTGAAAATTATTTAAAATATGGCGTTAAAATTAACTTCTAGTAAGAGCATTTGACTAACTACTGGAGTCCCGAATGGAGACTTATACTGCATTTTAGGGTGCTTGTGCCTGTACAATTTGGATGGCTCCTCAAGACTTAGGTGACTAACACCTGCTTAAGTCCCAGTCGTACACCTAACATATACTAAATCTGTTCCTGTGTCTTTATAAGACTCAAATTATTCCTGAGTTGTATTTTTGCCTGTGTTAAGATGCTTAACTAATGTCATTTTACCACGGCCATTAAAGACCTAAGGCCATTTGCAGACAGCACTATTTAGTGGGTTTAAAGTGGGTTACATGCCTCTTGCATTGCTTTAATGGCATTGCTGTTTGCACATTTGGCAGTGTATGGCACATTAATTCCAGGCACTGTAGCACGTTCAGTGGCGTAATGTGCCTTAAATGACTTTGGGGCATTGCAACCTAAAACACCACCAAGGAATATTATTTTCCTACCCTGCAGCTGTGGAAGGAAGCACCAGGCTCTGTGCCACTCAGAAGTATTGCAGGCAGATCATGCAGGCAGCCCAGAAACAGCCTGGGAAGGCAGGCTCCATAGAAGGAGAAAAAAAAAAAAAAGCAGCGAGCCTGATCTTTCCCCACGTCCCCCTCCCCCTGCCCTCTGGGAGCCTGCTTGCCTGCCTGAGCTGCATGGGGACCTCCCCCCATGGCTGTGGTGCCCATCGGGACTGCCCAAGCTGGGTGCCTGTGGGTAGGTGCCGCCTGGAACTCTGCTCAGGCAATCCCGTTAGTTATGTCACCAGAACTGTCTTGGTCTCAATTAGGCCCATAGTTATAAAATAACAGATTGGTAAATTCAGTGAAAGCACAGAAATTTAAATAAATAAAAAGGGCTAAAGGACTAAATCCCCCAAAATTCTAACAACTAGTGTGATCAGGCAGAAAAGAGCCTCAGCATTGGGTCTACAAGCAGAAAATATTCATTATCTAATATCACTTAATTTTTCTCTGATACAAACAAGGTGAATGGACTGCATTCTTATTTCAGGCCACTCAAACAAAGTAGGTGCATCCAGGGACGATTTTGTACTTAAACATTAGAGTTTTCCAAAAGTTTCTCTGTATTCAGCCATGAAGGAAATGAGAGATTACTGCATTTCTTGTATTAATTAGTTCCATAGTAAAACTTCATATAAATATAAGTAGAGCAGAAGTGAGTGGCATAAGTAGGAATATCCATAGTTAAAATTACCCAATCCTTTCCCACTTTGCTTCAAGTTACTTATAACTTTACCAAATTTTAACTAAAAGTGTTTCAGGTTCAAAGGATTTACTTCAATAATTAGAACAAATGTAGAAATATTTTATTGTTTTGTTCATGTTAACAGTAAACCAGTTGTAAAATTTTACTTTGTGATGCACTAGGGCCTACATGTTTTGTACCAGGGGTGTGAAGCATGGTCTTCAGGCTGAATCTGGCTGAAGTAACCAGTCTATCCAGGCCTCTAGACCACTAGAAATTAGTGGCATGGCAGGGAGGTAAGTAGCCTTCTACAGAATCCAGGACTTTGGAGCCCTACTGGGCATGGCAGTCAGTGGAAGTAGGGCAAATAAGGGCTGATACTATATCTGTGCCAAAGGCATGAGGCACATGGTGACAATGACAGTTATGGCTTTGGCACAGGGCATACAGTCAGAGTTGGAGTTGTACTGTAAGCCCTGTGCTACTACCCTGTGCGCCTGGCTATTGCCAGGGCTGGAATCATCCCCGGCCTTGGGCTTTAGATTATGGGCATGGAATTTGATGGTTTCACAGTCTATAACTTTTCTTATTAATCTCCAAATTAATGCCTTTATACCTTGCATTATTATGTTTCATGCTGAGTTTTGGGGCTTTGATAAAATCTCAGTGTCTCAGGGCACCAAGTGGTGCCTGAGCCTTTAAGGGCAGAAACAGCTTAAGAAAGGAGCCTGGTCAGCTGCACAGTGCTCCACAGCTCCAGGTTGCCTGAGTAACAGGCTAACACGGTAATTAGCCGACACCTATAAGCAGTCAGCTGATTGGCAGGAGTCAGAGCCCAGGGCACATATAAGCTTAGGGCTGGGGCTGGCTGTGGTTACTTTCTCTTTGGCAACTGCCAGGAGAAGAAGCTCCTGCACAAGAGAGAGGACCCAGTGAATCTGGCTGCCTGCTTTGCTACCTGCAAATGCAATAGACTTCAGGGTCTCACAAGGTGCCCAGAGCTAAGAGGTATGGTGTTTTAATGATGGGAGTTTTCTTAAAAGGGCAGAATGCTGCCTTTATTGTTAATGTTATGTTGTAGCCCAGGGGTTTAGGTTTGTGTTATTGTTTGAACCAGTGAATCAGAAAGAGGCTAATAGGGCAAAAGGAGGCCTCACCGGGGGCACACAATTGTGTAGAGCCCCAGCACTAGACGGGTGCAATCTTAGGGGCTGTGGAGAGCCCAGTGCTAGAGGGGTGTGACCTACAAGGAGCCAAAGAGCCCAGTGCCAGAGAAGCATGAGCTACAAGGGCCAGGGGCTCAGTAATAAGAGGAGTTTGTGGGCTAGTGCCTCAAAACCAGGCCCAACACATTGGGTTGAGGCTAGAAGGCTAGCTATATCAGAGGGGCATAGTCTAAGTAGGCTGAGGCCCCAACAGAGCATAACTGCAATATAATGCCCACAAGGCATGGGGCATGGTAAAAGGGGTGTTGGAGCTACACCACTGGCCCATAAGGCCTGAGGTGCCTCATGCAGCACCATACTGAAGAGAGGGCTGGCAAAGGGCCTAGAGATCAGAAAGCTTGAGTAAGGTTTAGCAAACCAGGTCTAAGCGAAGATGCATAGGCAGTCTCCTGAGTCATTTTTTTCCATCAAAGATTTGGCAGGCATGATAAGAGGGCACCCTCAGGTCAGAGCTTGCATGATTGCAACACCTCCAGGGGCAACACGGCCACCCCTGGGCATCTTGCTCTGTGACATTTAGTTTATATGTGCTCAGTTGAGACAGATTGCAGTTACCATATTCTCATCAATAGAGAGCATAATCAAATGGGATGCTAAGTTATCTGAATCAAAATACATAACGGGAGTGCCTACATGTGGCGCTATGTCACCATAGCAACACACTATGGTGACGTAGTGTCCATGGGCAAAAACAGTGATGCTGCCACTACATCTCTGTTGCAATGCTCTCCCTCATTATAGTGCATTACAATGGCAACATAGTGGCTAAAAGTAACCATGTGCCACCAGAAGGAAGTACTAAAATTTGGTAGCCCCGGTCTCTCCCCTACTCCCAGCATGGAGCTGATGCCACAGCTATGGAGATTGGCACAGCTGGTTTCAGCCTGCCCACTGCTTGCTGCAGCTGCCCAAAGCCCAGGCTGGCTACAAACAGCTGCTCTGGGCTCCAGAACCCAGTCACCAGCTCTGTTCCGGTAGTGAGGGAGAGACCGGGACTGTGCTGCCTCAGGCCCCTCCCACCGCCTACTCCGAGGCACAGGTGTACACGCCGATACAGAGCTGATGCCAGATCCCGGAGCCCGGCACAGCTGTTTGGAGCCTCCCTGCTGCAGCCAGCCCCAGCTCTGGGTAGCTGCTGCCAGTCGGGAGCCTAGGCTGCTCCCACCAGGCAGCTGTGATTTCTGCAAGGCCTGCTGGGAGCAGCTGGGTGCCATTGTTGGCAGCAGCTACCCAGAGCTGGGGCTGGCCATGGCGTGCCGAACAAAATGGCCTCATGCTCGGCACACGTGCCGGGGGTTGCCAACCCCTGTACTAAATGGTATGTCCAAAAGGAAGTACTAAATGATGGCACAGTAACAACAGTTATGGGGGCATGTGTAGACTCACCCAGTGAAAATTATAAAAGCAGTGCGTATTTTTAAAACTCTTTGCAACTATCTGTTTTACTCTGGAAAATAAGACCCAACGTATCTGTGACTCAGGCACTTATTATTTTAAAATAAATAAACCTTATCTTCATATTCAACTGGGATCCATTTCTCTTGCATCTTATGCTTACGTGTTCCTTCCCAGCATCTTTGGGAAGGATTGACTAGATCCAGTTCTTCACCAGATAGAGAATTCTCACACATGAGAACCTCTGTTGCTCTTGGTGTTATCTTTATGAAGGTTTTTATTTTTTTTTTTACTTCCAAGCATTTCAAATTAGTTGTACCAGTGGCCAGAATCTAACTCAGAAGGGCTACATGGAGTAAGGAAATAAAATTATCCAACATGTTCATTCTCTATCATGAACAAGCCTGAAAGAATGAGTCCCCACATCAGGTAAACCATTTGACTAGGGGAACCCGGATTCTTACTGACTTTATTTGCTTTTTTCTGCTTCTATGTATATTTTATATGCTTCATATGACAATCTGCTGGATAGAGAGAATTCAGTTTTAATAAATACAATCACATCAGGAAAAAAGATGTTCCAGTTCTGAAAGCATTGCTGCTTAAATCATACTGCCAACACTTTGGGATTTAAGTGGTTCCATAAAGGCTTTTTCTCTTACTCCTGTTTGTTTACATGTGGGATTTAAATTTAGCTGGTAACAACAGCAGAGCAGGGTCATCATTTCTGCTGTGCACTCTATAAGAGGCCTTCAAAGCCTTTTAAATTATTAGATTTTTTTTCCCCCCCATGATTTGACATTAGATCAAATGTATTAGAGTAACACTTTTAAAATAATAAGGTTGTTCATTTGTATTGTGTTCAAAGTAATAATTATATCCTAATACAATCATTTTATGTTATTATGTTTCATATTATATTTAATTTATAAAAGCGGCCAGTACTTGTAAATCGGAAAATGAGAAGCAGAGAAAATAAGCATGATGCCCTATAAACAAAGAAAATGTATTCTAGTTCACATACTTTTGCTTTTAGTCTCTATATGGATGTCACGGAGGTCAGCAAAACTAATTAGTGAGAGGTTAGTTCAGGGTGCTCCAAAATAGCTTTACTTTAATCTCCTGTAAATGTTCAATATGCTGTCAGAGTATTCAATGAATAGAGTTAAAAAAAAAAGGTTTCTTCAAACTCTGGCAGTTTAGTTTTTTAAGATGATTGTTATGATAATAAATATATTATTAGGCATTAAATTGCTCTCCTTACATCATTGTTTATAGCACCAAATCATTTGAGGATTCATGTAAAAACATGTAATCTAAAATAAGTCAAGATACCCAGTCATCAAGAGTAATTTCACCTAGCAGACCAGGAGCTGAATGGAAGCTTAAGCAGGCCAAAAGAGATCTGTTATCAGAATTTCTAAATTACTACATAGTACTTTTCATTTTGAAGGATTAAGCCCATTAAATATCATCAGGAAAGTTGAAAGGACGAATCAGATTTGGTGGACCTAGAGAAGCAGTCTTATAAAATAATATTTTTAGAGCAGAAGTTGAAGAATGATTTCATACCAACATTTTTCAGTTTCAATTTTTTTACAATTTTATGTGACAGCATGTTATTTTATTAAGGACTGACACAGCTTTATAACCAAATTGAGAGCAGCATCAATAGGAGTATATATTACAGGAATGTTTCTTTTGCGGTTGCAGAATACTTGGGACAGAATTGTTCAGTCAAATCCATCGCCATTTTCACACCAAATTCTGTATTTCAGGTAGGCAAAGAATAGAAATTTTCTAGTTCTGTGAAAAAAGTGAAAAACTGGTGGAAAACCAGTCAAACAGTAACCCAACCTTTGGCTTTTCTTTTAGAAAAACAAAACCAAAAAAAAGAACCCCTTTGTCATTTCAAAACATGGCATTTTTGTTTTGGGGTCTGTGGTCATTTTCAGGTAGGTGAGGACCTGGCTAAGAGGGTATAGATTGGGAAGCATGAGTGTGGGTTTCATAGTTGGTAGGGTCGGAAGGGACCTGAGCTGATCATCAAGTCTAACCCCCTGCCATGGCAGGAGAAAGTACTGGGGTCAAATGAACCCAGCAAGGTGTTCATCTAGCCTTCTCTTAAAGACCCACAGGGTAGGAGCCAGTGCCACTTTGCTTGGAAGTTGGTTCCAGATCCTAAACACCCTGACAGTGAAGTATTGCCTCCTGATATCTAGTCTGAATCTACCCTCTGCCAGCTTGTGACCATTATTTTTAGTCACTCCTGGTAGTGCTTGGGGGAACAGGGACTCCCCCAATGCCTGCTAGTCCCTTCTGACTGGTTTGTAGCAGGCTACTAGATCCCCCCTCCACCTTCTCTTGTGGAGGCTGAACAAGATCAGGTCCCTTAGCCTGTCCTCATAGGGCCTGCACTGCTGCCCCCTGATCATGTGAGTGGCCCTCAACTGGACCCTCTCTATGTTGTCCACATCTCTCTTGAAGTGCAGCACCCAGAACTGAATGCAGTACTCCAACTGCGGCCTGACCAGTGTCGCATAGAGGGGGAGGATCACCTCTTTGGACCTGCTCGAGGTGCATCTGTGGTTGCATGACAAGGTATGGTTGGCCTTCCTGACTGCATCCCCACACTTTTGGCCCATGTTCATCTTGGCATCTATAGTGATTCCAAGATCCTTTTCTGCCTCTGTGCTGATGAGAAGGGCAATCTGTAGGTATGCTGCTGGTTCTTCCTCCACAGGTTCATCTCCTTGCACTTCTTAGTGTTGAAACCCATCCTGTTCTCATCCACCCACCCCTGTAACCTATCTAGGTCTGATTACAGCCTATTCCTCCCTTCTAGCATGCCCACATCTTAGTGTCATCAGCAAATTTGAACAGGGTGCTTTTTACCCCCTCGTCCAAGTCACTGATGAAGATGTTGAACAGTGCGGGCCCGAGGACCGAGCCCTGCAGAACCCCACTGCCCACATCCCTCCAGGTTGAAAATGACCCAATGACCCATCTACCACTAGTCTCTGGGTGCGGCCCTCCAGCAAATTAGTGACCCATTTGACTGTGTAGGTATTGACACATTTTTTTAATGAGGATGGGGTGAGAGACAGTGTTGAAGGCCTTCCTAAAGTCCAGAAAGACTACATCCACTGCTACCCCTGCATCCAAGGATTTTGTGACCTGGTCATAGAAGGCCACCAGGTTGGTCTGACAGGACCTGCCTCTAATGAACCCGTGTTGGTTGCCCCTAAGCACAACCTCCCCCACTGGCCCCTCGTGGACATGTGCCAGGATAATTCTTTCAAAGTTTACCCAGGATTGAGGTAAGACTAACTGGTCTATAGTTTCCTGGGTCCTCCTTCCTCCCTTTTTTGAAAATGGAAACCATGTTGGTCCTCTTCCAGTCCTCTGGGTCTTGGTCCATGACTCCCTCTCATCCCAACTTGCTCTGGTCAGATGTATCCCCATGCTCAGAATGACCATAGCAGATGGCCAGATTCCCTGAAGCCCCAAACATTTCAGGGGCATTCAACCAGCCCAAGAATAGCAGACTACACCTCAAACTTTCCAAAGGTATCCACCTGCTGGTCCCAGTTTGGTTGGTCATACCCACCAAGCCATGAATTTTCCAGGGGCATTCACCTCATGCCAACACCTGTGCCAGCAATATACACACATGCTCCAAGATAATATAGTTCAGGTATCTTCTATCAGTTGCTGGTTTGGTCACCATTTCTTAAGCTCTGAATTCATCTCCTTGATGGCCCATTTCCATCCATCCACCTCCTGCCCCATACTTGAAGAGGCAGAACTGGATTCTTCATTCCAGGGTTTGGGTGTTTAGGCCTGCTTCTTTGGTTGTGGGGTTTTGGGTCTTTGTCCAAGTCCTGGGGTTCTGGATCTTTGGGTCTGGAGGGGTGGATTGTCTATATTTTCAGGTTTTCATGTGGGGCTTGGGATGCTTCAGGACACAGTCTTGTGGGTGTGGGGCTCAGGGTTTTGGGTAGCTGGTAGTCTGGACTGTGAGCAAGGAACACATATGCCTTGGGCCCCCCATTTTCCTGAAGCCCAGAATACAAGATGGGGCTAGAGAGAGGGGATAAGCTTTCTTTGGCCTGAGATAGCTGGAGCAGTAGAGTGTAGCTCAAGTGCCAGAGTTTCACCCTGAAGGGGAGTGGCAGGAAGCAGAACTGATGCACACAAGGATGCTAGAGGTCAGTGGGGAATTGAGGGAACCATAGAAGCACTCACCAAACCAAGTGAACCCTTTTTGTATTAGACTTAAATATCAGGTGTTGGTTAAATTCACGGCTGAACCATTGTTAGACCAGACTAAGCTTTGTGAATTCTTGTAAATCTATATTTCATACAGACTAATCATGATTCTCGGGATGCAAATCTAATGGTTGGACACATCCTGTGTGGGTTATGTAAATAAGAAGTTACTTCTAAAGTGGTTAATGTCAAGAGAATCATGCAAAGTGTTCTGACTTCTCTTTCCAAAAAAATGGGAATTGTTGCTTTACCATTCTGAGAAATTATGGGCCTGAGAATGGGAGCAAGAGTGCTTCTTCAGATCCTTGATTTCCATTTCATCCTAATAACTGCATACTGCAAGTGGATGCATTTAACAGCCCACTGGAACATACTCATGTATATGGGGCTTTTTGAATGAAGTAGGTGCCTGCACCTATCCATAGCTGTTATGCTGACACCTATGACTGGAATTGCCTCTACATCTATGAGAAATGGAAATAAAAATCGGAGAATAGAGTATAGGGATATGGATGATGACCTTTCTCCCCAAAAGATTCATATAAAAGTTCTACATCTTGAGCTCATTTTTGCCTCTGCTTTTAGTGCAGTCTTTGAGACCATTGCTTTGGGTTATGTAACATCCAGTATTTTGTTGGGTAAATTCTGCATTCACTGCAAGTAGATGTAAGTAGAGGCACCTACACATTTCAAAGGTCCCTGGGAATAAACACATGATTTGATAATAAATGATTGATAAAAACTGCAGATAGAAAAAAAAGCATCTTGTGGCCATGGGACTTTGAGAAAAACTCAGCTATTAGCACATGCCCATCCATTGGTAAATTTTGAAAATTGCTTGTAGTACGTAGAATTGAATGAGTATGTAATGACTTAATCAAATTCTTCCTGCTCTTTATTTGGTTCCTAAGCGCCATTATGGTTAACAAATATAAAATACTGTGAATTAAATATTAAAATTGTCCATATTTCTGACAGCAAAGGAGAAGTATACCTATTGTTTATAGATTGGAAATCAAAGTCATTTGGATTCAAATCAAAACTTGTGATCATAGCCCATTATTTAATTTATGAACTCACAACCTCCATGGGGTCTGTTTGCATTTAGCTTTGTTCTAATTCTGTATGTAAGCAAATTGTTACACCCCTGTGGTGATGGACTTTGAATTTGGGTTTGGAATTATAGGAAGGTAGGGATGACAGGGACCTCATGAGGTTATCTAATTCAGTTTCCTGCTCAAGGCAGAAGCATCTTTTACTAAACTATCCCAGCCAAGTGTCTCTCTAAACTACTCTTGAAAAATTTCAAGGATAGGGAATTTGACAATTTTTCTAGGTAGGCTGTTTCAATGCTTAAACATCCTCATAGTCAGAAAGTTCCTCCTAATTTCTAACTTAAATCTTCCCTGCTGAAGTTTGAGTTTACCCCTAGTTCCAGTGCACTACTCCTAGTTCCAGTCCCCTACAGTCAAAGAGAAAAATATCAACTCCACCCTCTATGAAATAGCCCTTCAGATATTAGAAGAGTGTCAGCCTCTCCCCTCCCCCTACCCTAGTCATATCTTCTCCAGACTAGATACTGTTAGTACTTTCTTGCCTTACCTTCATTAACAATTAGCCTCTCTGCTTGGATACCATATGGTTTTGATGGAGATGGGTGACTATTTATTTTCCTCTCAGCCATCACTTTCAGTAAACTCTTAACTCGTTTTATAAAATATCCTTTGAATAATTTTCATTATAATATTTCCATATCATAAAACAGAGCTCATTAGTTAATTGTAGGTGAGTGTTAAGTATAGATCTTAAGAAGGGAAAGAAGGTAAAAAGGAATTGGTAAAACATTTTCTCTTAGCTTTAGCATGTTTTATCCCATGATTAAGCTGATCTTTGGATGACTTGGAAGGCTGTGATCAAGGTTGGAATCATCACTGAAAAAATGTGTTAAACACAAGAAGTTGAAGCCACCATCTATGGTGCTTCATTGCTATATTTTATATACAAAACTTCCTTTTTAGATATAATAGACAAATTCATCATAGTACTCAGATTCTTTTCCCGTGGAAGAGCCAAAATTGCATAACCAACTGAAGGTGGAATAATGCATTCTTTCTACTCTTTTTTTTTTATCAGAGTTAGTGAAGTGGCCAAAAAGACAGGCCATGTTTAGCCCCCCAAAAGGGGATTAAGCCCTCCACACAAAGGGTATGCCCCCCAACATGGGGTTCAGCCCCCCAACAGTGGGTTCAACCCTTCAAAAAGGAGTACAGGCCCCCAAGAGGGGTTTCAGCCCTCACACAAGGGGTATGCACCCCTTTACAGGGGATTCAACCCCCACACAGGGGGTATGGCCCCCCAGTGGGGGACAAATGGCTTCCACAGGAGCTACCACCCTCCTTGCAAGTTCCACACACCCCACCCCCGCAATTGTTGCCCCACCTGGCCCCATCCACAACCAGTTTCTGAAGTCCCCCCAGTGGCTGCTCCAACCAGACCCAACCCCTTTCCTTCAGCCACTGCCTCACTCGGCCTCAATCCCCAAACTTGAACTGTCAGGCCCCATGGCTTCCCTTACAAACCCAGGCACCATCACTTAACACCCCCCCAAAACCCCCCAGAAAAAATGGGGGGAAAAAAAGCCTTTGCTTACCTTAGAAGCAGAGGTGGTGGTGTGGGCTCTGAAGCCTTCTGGCACAGCCCTCCAGGGCAGCAGGGGCCAGGCTGGGGCCACTGGGGCTGTCACCCTGCCCTACACCATGCAGGTGGGTCCCCAGTTAGCCAGACACAGCCAGACTGCAGGTCCTTTGTTTTTTGTTTTTTTTTCAAACTACAGGGTGGGGGGCAGGGATCAGGGGGGCTTGGGGCATGGGGCCAGCCCTGGCAGTGATCGGGGGCCTTGGGGCATGGCTGTAGGGTGTTGGGGGGCTGGGGAGTGAGCAAGGTCATTAGGGGTCCCCCCATGGTCCCCTCCCCTCTCTTCCAGCCCCCCTGACCCCTTACTCACCAGCATCGGAGTCCTGGTGCTGAAAAATGTGGCCTGGTTGGCTGCGTGTTTTAGCATCAGGGCAAGGGGCCAACCATAGAGATGCTCTGGCAGCCAGAGCATTTCCAGGGAGAACCCAGCCTCTGGTTGCCCAATTTTTTAAACATTTTTTTTTTTTTTAGACCCCTGGATATCCAGGGGTCTAATTTTCTCCCCGCGCTACAAGTTTGCAGCACCGGGAACATTTTTTTGTTCCTGCTTGTGCCTGTTGCCCCACCTCAAAGGGATTTGAGGCAGGGCAAGAGGCACATGCACACTCATGTGGATGCACCCAGTGAGTGTGTCCACATGAGATGCTACTGCTCTGTACTATGACACTCTATTGTGCAGTATTAGTAGGCTACTGCATGCTCAGCTGCCTGTGTAGATGTGCCCCATGTAAAGGTTCTGTTTAAAGGGGGTAGAGTATGCAGAAGAGCAGAGTGTATTTGAAGATGTTACTTTTAGACACAGTGGGCATGTCTACATGTACCCCCAACTGTGCAGTTGGTACTATTTTTACTATTTCAAATGACTGTGCAGTCCCAGCAGTGCATGGGTCTTTTTGACCCCATGTCACCATAGCAATGAGCTTGTTGGTAGGGTGACATGCCAAGTAAACATGCAGTTTAAAAATGGCCAGAGGTTTTATGCTTTGTTAACAAATTCAGGGATGGCACTAATGATAAAAAGATAAATTGGCAGCTTAGCTTATTCTTGAAATATTTCCGTCTTCCCACAAGTCTTATTACCACAATCTGGCCTTGGTTTAATTATCATTATACTCATGCTCTGCATGTTTACTGCATGTGTGAGACTAAGCTGTGAGATTAAACTTCAACAGAACCTCTAATATTTGTCAAATTTTCCCAGCATTTTGTGGTATCATCTAGCATGTTAAAAGTAGTTTTTTCGTGTACTTGAAAAACAGAGCTAGGCTATGTCACTGTCTTTTTTCTGAAAAGTGGTGGCCAAAACAAGAAGGTAAGATTTTGCATCATAACTTTAAAAGGTACAGCATAAAATGGAAATAGAAACAAACTTGACTTAAATTACGCTTGCATCTGTGGAGTTCTGTGCTGCTCTGGGGACTGGAGAAGTCACCAACAAAACTACAACAATTGTGGGGGACATTCTAATGTAGCAAAGCTTGTCTTGAGCTGTCTGTTGCTTCCTTTGAATCTGGAAAAAGGTCCAAGCTGTAGATCCCATATCCTCCCAATACCAGGACTTGCAAACAGAACTTTGGAAGAACTTTTCTTTCCTGGGAAAATATTTCACAATCTGTGTCTATGACACTAAGAGTCAAGTTAAATTGCTCTGGTTTTTAATTTGGAATCAGTGGACATGTTTACATGTACAATTAATGTGCACAAATAAACTCCAGAACTTATTGCTATAGAGTATATATGGAGTTTATTTGTGTGCAGTATATTCAGCCCATTCAGAGCAGCCCTGGCTGGCAGCAGTCCAGGCGTGCTCCAATCAATGTACTGGGGGGAGGGAGGCTGGCTGGAGCATAAGGGTGCTTCAGTGTGAGGGTTGCTAGCAGGCACTGAGATACTGTTGTGCCCCAGCCAGCTATGCAGCATCTACATGTGGGCTGCTGAACATGAAAAAAATCTGGAGTGGGTCAGCACTGGTATTTACAAGTACTAGCCTGCTCCAGACTTTATTAGTTTCATGTGCACTAATTGGGGTGCACATATAGATGTGAAGACATTTACTGCAAAGCTAATTAGGCAGCTATGCAGTAAACATCTCATGTAGATGCACCCAGTAAGTTGGAATGGGGATGTGATCACTGCGGCCTTACATGTTGTGTGCCTGCCATGTGAGTAGCCCCTCCCCTCACTCACCTGCCGTGACTTTGATGAAATGCTATCAAGAGAGGGGGTTCAATGGAGATCTTCCTGGGAGGGCCTCCCGGCAAACAGCAGTCCTTATAATGTTTTTTGGTGCGATGTTCCATGGGGCTCCACTTCCCCTACACCCCGTCTACTCAACAACCAGAAGGATGTCCGTACAATGGTGGTTTTGGCCCTGTGGGCTTGCCCGCAGATTGCTTTGGGTGGGGTCTCATGTCTGCGTGGGCTTAGTTGGCTCTTGACCTACCGGCCTTGATGCACAGTCTTATCTCTCTATCTCTTTGAATTTTTCCTTTTTTCCTTCAAAAGAAATATTCTCCTGTGGAGGAGAGGGATGTGGAGCTGCCTGCTTTCCCGCAGCCTCCTACAGGGGGCTCAAATGCCTCTTCCTGCTCTGCCTACTACAGGGAGCTTAACCACTTCCCCCTGTGTGCCTTCTGCAGGGAGGTGAAGGGCTTCCCCTGCTCTGATTCCTACAGGGAGCCGAAGTGCTCCCCCTGCTCTGGCTCTGTAGGGGGCTCAAAGGTTTCCCTTGCTCTGCAGGCTGGTGATGCACCTGTGTCACTCCTCTCCCATGCAGGAGCCACAGCACATTTGGCATGCTGCCCACCAGTGTTCTCTTCCTCTGGCTCCTCTCCCACCCAGGTTCCAGCAGGGCTTTTAAACTTTCCCATGGTGGATGGTATGGCCGCTGCGATTGGTCCAGCTGTTCTCCACATGGGAAATAGCTGATTAAACAGCCAGCCTAATGCTGGCTTGTGCAGCTGTGGCCGCGGTCCCGGCTCCTACTCTGGCTGCCCAATAGGAGGTAAGTTATCTCTGCAGAGGGTCTGATCTGGGGTTTGGGGCTCACGGGGTTTACACTCTCTCCTCTGGCATCTCGCCACCACAGGGGATGAGAATGAACTGTTGGAAACCACCCCATTGTTTCTAAGTGGAGAAAAATGTAAATATACCCCAAGATATGTAAAATACTTTAAATTACATATTTCCTGTATATCAACAAACTGAACTTTTCCATGCATAAAAAGTCAGTGCTGCAATATATACTCCGCTGAAGTCTAGCTCAGTAGAATAAAATCCTGATAAGTAAAATGTATAAGCTAAATGTCATCTCATTTTAATTTTACACAACACAAGTTTTCAAAGATGGACAGTAAATCTTATAAAAAGAATATTTCCTTTGAATTTCTCAGTCACTTCTAGAAACACCTTTAAGACAACCAAATACTTCAGTAAAACAGAGAGCAAAATATTTACTTCCCCTTCCCCCCAAACGGGAACAACAATGAAAGATTTTTTTTTCATTCTTATTTTATTTTAATTAATTGAGTTATACTCTTAGGAGAAATATAAAAAGCATACTATTAAATATTAAAAATAGATATTTGTATATACTTATGGTCCTCAAATGTATTGGTAATAGGAACTTTTTTTTTACATGATACCCAAATATATTTTGTATTCCTATTAACAACAGAATTGTTTACCTTACATATCATAGGAAATGAGTCATATAAAACAATATGTTTGACTGAGGGCATGGATATACATATATTTAGAGCCACTTCAAACACATACTTTGAACCATGCAGCTACTATTTCATTCCAACACTTATGCACGGACAAGTCACATATGATACAAATTTAATTCATCTATTTTTTCTTGAATTATAATCTTATCCATCTCTGTAGGTGCATCTACATGTGCAATTAGTTGTGACTAGATTTACTGCACATTAACTTAATACTCAATAAGTGATTTTGGGCAGGTGTCTACATGTGCAAGGACCTGGCACTAAATTTAGTGCCAGATCCCTCCAGCCCTTCCATTTTCCCCAGTGGCCACCGTGCGGGGAGGGGAGGGGGGAAGAAATCCAGCCTCTGGCCCAAGCTGTCAGCACTTGGGGGCCTTGTCCAAAGCCAAAACCTGGCTACCAGCACATGGCAGCCATCTTTAAAATACAGCCCTGCTTGGTGCTGTCTGGGCAGCCAGTTCCAGTGCTCAGACAACAGTGGTCCAGCTGTTCCCTGCATGGGAAATAGCTGATTAAACAGCCATTGGAACTGGCTGCCCAGACAAGCAGTGTAGCATGCACAGAGGCAGCACATGGAAGCTCTGTTAATACCACTTCTTCATTCCTGTGCTATGGCTGCCCCAGCCCCTGGCAGCAAGGAACAGCATTGCCCAATCCTGCTGGCTGCCTCAGTTGCCCTGGTGGTCTAGCACATTCACCAGCACCTGGCACATGGACATGTTGCTCTGCCTGGCTTTCCCACATGCTGCAAGCACCTTCCTGCCCACAGCATGACGTCCCAGGGTCCCTGCTGCTGTGCACATGCTGTGCAGCTGCTGCTTCCAGACACACTGAGGAGGGATTATAGGAGGCCATCACTTGACCCACCATTTCCCTCCTGGCCCTCCAGCCCCACTGCCTCTGGGCCCACCATGCCAACCAGCACTGGTGGCAGCACCTGGTATAGTATGACTGGGATGATGAACAGTGGGCTGATGGCTTTTGCATGACCTGGGGCACCTTCCCCAACCTGCTTCATTAGCTCTGGCCCCAATTTTGCCCATTGACATGCACCTGGACTTCCCTGCTGATACCCACCTACCCTGCCACCCACACACCCCCTCTCCACCCCCAGCACCACTCTAATGCCAGGTACATGTTCAAACAAGAAATCTATTCCCCTCACACCACACAATCACATCCCTCCTACCATCCTCTCCAGCAAACACAACTGCTCCACCATCCTCCCCACCCACCAACAATAAAAAAATCTTCTTCCCAATGTGAAAAATATTTACAGCACTCTCAGTCTTTTAGTGTCCTGGAGTCAGGGGCCATGGGATGGAGGCACCTAGAAAGTTGAGCCCAGGGGCAGGTGCTCAGCACCTGTGAGAACAAAATCTTAAGTTTATGCTGCCAATACAGAGGATTGAAGCTGACATGCGCAGCCAGGCCCTGAATGGAAATTTCCACAGTGTGCCCAGCACATGCCCCCTGGGTGACCTGAGGAACTGTCAATCAGCATGACCTACTTTCTCTGCTGACACATGCTCAGTTGATACACAGGGCTTAAAATATGCATGCTCAGTTCTCTAAGAGCCTGACATCATTGATCCAGAAAATTCTAACAACTAAGCACCCTGATTGGCTAAGGGGGCTGCTATAAAACCTTGTGAGACCCCTCCCTCAGGGGGAGAGACGGGGAGAGATCGGACCCAGTGTGAATACAGAGACTGCTCTCAGCAGAGACTGTCTCACAACTGGGGGAGACCCGCTTGACTGGGAACAGAGGCTGTCGTTTCAGAGACTGTTTCTCAGTAGGGCTCCTCAGGCTGTTGGTCTCCTTCCTTGCTTGGTGTTTCGTGTCGTTCTCAATCTCGTTCCATTCCTATTTCTGCTATACCAATCTCCTGGGGATCTGACTTACCTTTGGCACCGATCATCGAACATGATCCGGATCATCCCTACTGGCTTTAACTGCATCTCCACTTCATCACATCTCGGCTTCCAACCTCAGCTTCCATCTCCGGTCATCCGTTTGTCTGGTTGGACTGGCGTCACGATGTTCACATCGTTCATTCATCATGTTACAGTTTTGTTTCATTGTTCATTTTCCTGATTAATGAGCTGTTGACCAGCCCTGGGGCTAACTAGTGGGCAGCCGCACCTGTCCCTCGGGGTAGAAAGCAAGGGCTCACTAGTGAACCCCGTGGGCCAACAGACCCCTTTGTTGTTCGTTGCTTGTCGTTTTCAATACTGTAACTGAAAAAGCTTCTCTGCCTATGCTCCGCAAAGCGTAAGTCAATAAATCTACTTTATTTGAAACCACTACAACTCCCACGCCACTCAGACTCCGCCGCCACAAATCCCACCTGTTCGTGTTCCAATCTACCACCCCGGCCCACCGTGACCTTGGGGCCCAATTCATTTGGTGTTCCCCGACAACACACTGGGCTCAGGCCATTCCCCTGTGGGTGTGGAGGCCAAAGGAACCATGGCAGGTGGCAGGTTCATCCTGGAGTGAATGCAGCTAGTACTCCTCCAGGGTGGGTAGCTCCCTTCCGACTGTCTAAGTCCAGGACCACCAGGACGAGAATCAAATTGTGATGCTGGTCCTGGTGCCTCCGGGTCTTCAGCTGTGTAGTGCCAATGTGAGTGGTGGAGCTGGGCCAAGGCGGGTGGTGGCAGATCTGGGTCAGGGTAGGCCAGGAGCTTCTGTGAGAAGGAGGCATCAGAGGACCTCCTCCCAGCCAAGCCTCATGCTGCCCTAAGACCACCTGTTCTCCCGGTTTGGGACTGTGCACTACAACAGAGAGGGGGGTAAGCCCCAGCTGTTCTGTAACCTCTGCCACTGGCTGGAGGGCTACCCAATTCATCTTTACATATCACTCCCCCCATTGCCACCAGTATTGGCACATTCCAACAGGCCCTCATAAATGTTGGTGTTTGAGTTCCCACCCCATGCAAACTGCCTTTGGACCCCTGCCCCAGAGTACAATGAAGTTCCCAGTTTCCTCCTGGTTCCAATTTGGGCCCTGGATAGGTGATACAGGTGTGTACACATGGGTGGGGCTTGGCCTCAATGGGGAGTATGAGGATAACATGGTGGCCTGCACTGGCTCTCTGAGTCCTCACGTGGCTCTCCCCGTGTTGCTGACTTTGGGCAATGGCCAGGAGAGCCCAGCTCAGGGGCATGGCAAGGGACTGGGAACCATGTAGCTATGTCCCACACCACATGCAGGTGCAGGGGTAGCTGCCAGTGTGTGAGCAGCAGGGATATGATGCTGGCTTTGTTTCTAAAGGCAAGCAGCTTTGAGGAGCTACCAGGGCTGGCCAGAGGGTGCATCAGGCAGGAGCTTTTTTCAGCACTCAGCTGGCCTGATGGAGGTGTTTGGGCACCTCTGTGGCCAGGAAGCAGCCCTGGCTACCAGCCAAAGCAGGCAGATGCAGCCTGTGTCCTATTCAGGGGGGCACATATGGCATGCAGTGCTCCTTTGGAATGTATAGGCTTCTTCAGGGTCCCTGGTGTGTGTGTCCCAGGGTACAAAACGGCAACTGGCTTTTAATAGCCTGCAGCTAGGGGCTGCCACAGCCCATCTCTGGGGCAGGAAAAGCTCCCAGACACCCTGGATCTAGGACTAAGCCTGGATCCCAGTGGCTGGGCAGACCTGGCACTAAATTTAGTGCTGGATTGCATCTACACATGTGCATTTTCAGGTATCAAATTTAGTCAAGATTAGCCATTTTTATTGCACAATAAGGGTGTGCATGTGCAGATGCATGCTCGCACTGCTCTATAAATTAGGCTAATGCACATTAATACATCTCGTGTAGATGCACCCTGTGTTAACAATACCTCCCAAATGTCTGTCATCAGCACAATTCATTACTACAGTTCCACCTCTTTGCCATGATTACAATGAGAATATTGACTAGGACTGGTTTCTGAAGAATTGTATCAATAACTTTACTCCAGTACAATTTCAACACAACCCATTTTTTTCCTTTTAGCCAGTTGCTTACCCACCTTTACTCCTTCCTTCAGGGTTAAATCTAGAGCAATTTGGCTGTGTTTGTATAATTTCAGGCTTTTCCACATGTTAATGTTAGAATGTAGCAGCTGCTAGTCACTTCAAATCAGTAAACCCCTTTTTGCAACTTTCCCTATTTTGAAATGTTTTTTTTTAAATGCATGTATACTCACACCCTGAGAGAAGATTTATTTTTAATATAGATTTAACGCTTCATGTCAATTGAAATTTTATATTATCAATTTGGCTAAATAACCTGATTGAATATTTCTTTCCCTGTTTACTTATGTGATGAAATTTGCTCTAATTTTATATTTTGCACATCCTCTTTGTCTCAAGAGCTGCACCATGTTTAAATGAGGACAAAATGTGAATGTCCTGGTGGGAAGTTGGGGTACTTGTACCCCAACTTAATCCCTCCCAAAAGTTTTGAAGTGTGAATTGTAATGTCTGTATGTGGCTGGAAAAATTAGAAATATGTTGAGGACAATTTTGGTTTTAGGATAGCTCCACAGTTGAGGCCAGTGCCTTACATGTAGATAGAGAGATCATTAAAAGTGCAGGTGCTGCGCTCAGTTACCCAGAAGGAAACAGAGCCTGAACAGAATCTGACAGTAGGTGGGGGGAAGAGGCATAGACTGTGGGGAATATGGGTGGAGGGGCAGAAAATGTGGAGGGTGAGGGGAGAAGCAGAAATTGTGGGGAGCTGGGAATGGGGGGTGCAGGTGGCAGGGGCACAGGAAGCCTGCAGGGGGAAGAAATGGGGAGGCACAGGGAAAGAGGTCTCCTGATTCCTCCAGCCAGCTGCCTTCCCTACCATATTTACTCAAATCTAAGATAACCCTGAATTTCAGACAACCGTCCGATAATTAGATTCTGCAACTGTAAAATTATAACAAATTTATAAATTTATAGATTTTTTATGTACAAAAAATTCTAGGTTAAATCATTTGTTAGGGGCACAAGAATATAATAATAAACATGTATTTATTTCTGTGAATCATAGTCATAAAATTATAGATAATTAGTGTTGGAAGGGAACTCAAGAGGTTGTCTAGTTCACCCCCCTGCTCAAACAAGGACTAGCCCCAACTATATCATACTAGTCAAGATATATTTATCTTTGCTGAATAAATACACAGACTGCTTTTTTCCCTGAATATTTATTGTATACATAGATATTGAAATATATCCTTTATTATCCTTCTTTCAAATACATAAAGGTGGGGAGATAAGAAGAAGGAAAATGGAGGTGGGAAGGAAAATCTATTTTGACTAATGAAATAAAAAGTAACTTGAGTTAAACAATAACAGGAAACATGTAGCTAGCAAATATACACCAGCTGAATTAACTGAAAAAAAACTTTCCACATGGTATTTTTAACTGTTGCACTTAATCATAAAACAAGGTGTTAAGTTAATGTTAAATTATGTTATACCATACCTTAGAAAGCAGAGGAAAATGCTTTTTAGTTTAGGGGTGGCTTTTGTGAGGGAAAAAAAGAAATCACATGGTTAGAAATGGAAACAGTCTTTTCTGCACTTCTGCCTGAAGAACTGTTATCATGCCTTTTCTCAAATTGACAGAATGCATGTATTATTCTTATTAATAATAATAAAATTAGATGTACACATCAATAGATTAGAGAATGGGTCCAGTTAGGTATCCACATACATCTTTATACATATATATGTATACATATATATTTATATTCCTTTATATAAAATATGAAGTTATTCCTTCATATAAAATTTTTTTAAGAATTATGTACTATTAAAGATAAAAATATATATATATTTTTCTGCCTTCTTAAATATATATTTTTAAAAGGCAGTAGATTACAATTCACATATATTCTCTCTCTCTCTCTCTCATTCTCTCTCTCTCTCTCTCTCTCTCTCTCTCTATATATATATATATATAAAAGAAGGCAGAGAAAAATAATCCAGACAACTACAAAGACATTATTTTGATCTTTAATAGTACAGAATTCTTAAAATACTTAAAGGAATAACTGAAGACACAGTAGTAAATGGAAAAAAGGGATAAATGCATCATGGGGTTACTAAAAACACATGGCTCATACCTGGATATCTTGATATATTTTGTATTAAGCTGACTGATTTTCAAGACGTAGGAAATATTGTGTTTCAAATATTAATGAGTATTTCTGCAAGCAAGCAGCAACCCAACAGCTAACAAAAGAAAAACAAGAAAATAAAGAACAGAAAAACAAAAACAAAAAACCAGAAAAAACATCAAAGGAAGCAATCTCGTATTCAAAACTTCTCCAGGACTTCCAACTTTTGAATAAGGAAAAGAAGTGGATTTTCTTTTAAATTTCAGATTTAACACTCTTGATGTGCTTTCATTTTCCTATCTCAAGACAACTTCTTGAATGGCTTATTTTAAGTAACTTAAACGATTAAAATGATTCATCTGATTTAAGATTATTAACATTTTCCTATTTATAAATGGTTTATGTTACCCATGTTTCATCAACATAATTAAACAGTCCTTTAATGAATGACACACAAAACAGACACTTTACTATTTTAGAAGATAAGCAACATTGAACCCTGCCAAGGGTAGATGCACTCTTGAAGTCGTTATTATTGGAGTAACTCTTTTAAAAAGAAACAAGGAAGGCATTGCTATTTAAATCTATATTGCTAATTGCTTTTGTTCTGTTTTGTTTTACATGTTTACATTATAATAAACTAGTCATAAATTAATAATTGTGACAAATGTGCCTGTCTCTAAGCAAAGTGTTCTTTAAAGTGTGGCAAAGAGTGCCATCTGCCTAAGTGTAGAAGTTAGAATTCTGAACTAGGTAAGAAAGACAATATTAGGATTTGAGCTACCGTGGATGTAATGAGAAATAATAAATTGCCATGTTTATTGTGCTGGAGTTTATTGCTCCCAGGTGCCACCTTTACACATGTGCCTGGGACCGCAACAAGTTGAGCCAGGTTGGAGCAGCTGTGGCTAGCAGGGGGTTTAGTGTGACAGAGCACCTTTGGTGCCTTTCACTTTAAGGACTGGATCAGGGAGCTGCCAGGTGTCTGATTACAGTAGCCCTTTTCAAACTTAGTCCAGAAAGGCAAGTGTCTCGGGTTAAGCAGCCAAGGAGGCAACGTCAGGCCGGGCTGCTCCTGGAACACCTTGGAGGTAAAGGTAGGAGCTACAGGGAATGGTTTGGAGGCTCCTGGTCCTGTGTATGACTTGAAACTGTACCCTGCTGGGGAAGGGTGGCCTGGAGGGGCTCCTGGTTGAGTGGGAGCCCCCAGAACATGCCAGGCCAGATACCTTCCCAGTTAAAGGCAGGTAGGGGCACCTTAAAACCTCATCCTCCACTACAAAGTGGAGAATGTACAAACTATGGGGCCAAGAATGCTAAAAGAAAGGTGCCTGAGCCTGTGTGGGTGTAAGACCCCAAGCCCATGAAGAGGCATAGAGTAAGCCCAAGAGAGGGGGCAGTGTGGAGCCCTAGAGAGTGGGTAGTGTGGAGCCCAGGAGGGGGATAAAGGTGACCTTAGGGAGGCGTGGAGAGTGGCCCCAAGAGGGGGCAGAAAGAGCTGAGTGCCTGGGAATGGTCTGGTAGCTAGGTTTGGTCCAGGTTTAGGCATGCACTGTCACTCTTCAGTTGGGTTTCAGGAGGCATCCAGAGGGGTGCAGGATTGATCACAGAGGGGTGAATGTAAGTAAGCCTGATGGCCTGAAGGTAGCTCTTGGGGAGCAAGGCAGAGTGGAAGAGTCCCAGAAGAGGGGCAGAATGAAAGAGGCCCTAAGAAAGGGTGCAGGGTGAGTGAGACCTGGTGAGAAAGGCAGTATGATTCAGTGAGTGGAAGAGGCCCAACATGGTGAAGAACTGGGCCCAGCTTTTGGCCAGAGTACTTATAATCATGGACGCTATCTGCGAGGTATGGGCCACAGTACAGGGAAGGTTTAGAGCTGCAGATATCACCCCTAGACATCAGGGGTTCAAAATGGGCAGACTCCCATCTAAGTACCTTCTTTATTATTTACCAGAAAGGCATGGAAGGTGATCTAAGCAGGCAGCATGCCCATAGACAGGAGGTGGGCTGGACCTAACACCGAGCCTGGAAGCTTACTCCGTTACATTTAGGGGTCAGCCTGTGAGACTGGGCCTGTTCCAACCTACCTCAATGTGCTGTGGAAGAGCTTGCTGGGGCACAAGGCACTAGCTGGCAGAGAACTTGCACACTCGATCACCCTCATACCCCAGCCATCGATGTCAATGTCTACTGTTCTGCTGCTACAGAGTAAAAAACTCCACAACAGGATGGTACTTGCATTTAAAAGTATTACCCTGTGCTGCAGAGTTTATTAGTTTACTCCAGCCTAATAGTCTTGCCCATGCAGATTCTGAGACTTTTACTGTGGAGCTAATCTACTCCACAGTAGATTAATTTACTCCACAGTAAATGTCTTGTGTAAATGCATCCCATATCCTCAAACCATTTGGTAATCTGCCTAAGTGTACTAATATTGAAAAGCCACTAGTATTTGAGATACAATTAAATGATATTACATGGTACTCAACAATTAAAAACACCCTTTCAATACATGTCAATATCTCTTCACTAGAAATTTTGCAAGCTTTGGAAAGTGATGTCAGAAGCTGCTGTTTGCAACCCATGGGAAAGTTATACATAAAGAACAACAGAAAGAAATTCCTCCAAATATTTAAATGGCAACAGTGTTTAAAATATTCATTAAAAAGATAACATTAAAATCAAAACTTACAGAAGGCATAGGCAGATGTTTATTGGGAAAAAAAAGTATTTTCCTCCATAGTTTAAAAGGAAAAAATGCTGTAATTTATTATATAAATCTGATACAGGATAGATTGAACTTCAAAGTGATGACAAATATTATGGGAATGTTTTGACTTTCTAAGTGCTTTTCTATCTCCATGGAACTATCAAAATGTCAGATGAAGTCAAATGCAAGGTAATTTTCAGGATACAAAGCTGAATAAAATCTGCTTGATCATAAAACCATGTGAGTGATGATCAGTATTTCACATTCAATACATTTCTGATTGACCAGTGAAAGGCTGAAGTGATTTCCATTTTTGTTAAAGTAAATCAGTCTTACTTCAGCAGTTTGAACATCTGACAGTATTCCCATAGCAACATATACCAGGGCACAACCAGTCTATATTTTAATATGCATCTGGTTTGAAATGCAAACATGAACAATGCAGTTATTATTACTATTATTATAATTTAAATGAACAGAGGCTTGCTACTCTTATAAAGCTGTGAGGAAGTCAGACACTATTTTAGAAATTGTATTGTATTTGTTTTTCCTAAATAACACTGAAAGATGAAAAAAAAACAGAATTCACAGGTTCAGAATTTTCAGATGAAACCGCAGTTGACCCATAATGAATACATAAAGTAAAATGTTCATTCTTATAAAAGTAAGTTTACAGTAAGAATTGTGTGTGATATCTGCTTTCGTGCCCAAATGTAACAAAATAGAAGGTAACATCCAGTTTTTTTCAACAGGAACTTGAATGAATCAACTTCTCTACAAATGTGTGTACTCAGACTATCTGATGATGAAAGCATGTTACAATACTCTTTTTAGTAGACATATCATCGACTACCAGGAGAGTGATATAGCACTGTATGCCAAGTAAAAAGTAACTCTGCAAAACAGTACAGAACAGATTGACTTTTATTAGTAGATGTTTTGGTTGGGGAATCCAGGAAAAAGATGACAATGTTGAGATGGAAATACAAAGCGCCCGAGCGAGGGACTAACAATCCAGGGTGGGGGAGAGGAGTGGAACGCGACTAGGTTACATACCATACAATGTTAGCCAACTAAGCCCGGGGGTGGGGGGGGGTGGAAGGGGGAGGGGGGAGGGGGGGATCGCGACGCTGAGAGGGAAAGAAGATAGATACACACATACCCGTTACAGTGGTCCGCGATGTTGAAGGAAGTGGCTCGGAGTGAGCGTCTCAGTCCATAAAGTCCGATCGCGGGGATCCTCTTCAGGTGGGGCGGGGTCGTCCGTGGCGGCGAAGTCCTCTCAACGCGAAGCGAAGAGGTGGGGGGGCGGTTCAGGCGGCGGCGTTCTCCGGGTCCGGTCCGGCGGCGGCTGGTCTGGAGGGGTCGATGAACTGGCGGTGGCCCGTGATGTGCTCCACGTAGATGTCGCGGGACCAGCGGATGGTGTCGGACACCATGAGGCAGCGCATCAGCTTGGCATAGCGGCGGGAAACGCGGCAGGCGCAGAGGACGCTCTCGTTGTTGGGGTCCCAGGCTCCAAGCGTCTCCACGATGAGCGCGTCCACCATCACGTCGTAGCCGCGGCTCCTCAGGGTGTCGGCCAGCGGGGCGTACTTCTCCCGCTTGCGAGCCCGGGCCTCGGTGAAGGCTTGGCGCCGGTTCTCGAAGGGGATGGTGACGTCCACCATCACGATCTTCTTGGCCTCGTGGTCCGTGACGACGATGTCGGGGCGCAGCTGGCTCTCGCAGCCCGGGACGGTGCGGTTCACGGAGATCTCCCCCGTCCCAGCCGGGATGGCTCGCACCAGGCGGTCCTGGACACTTGATCTGAGCCTTCAAGAGGCCGAGAAGCGATAACTACTACATACTGAACAGTACAGACATGTCAAAGTGATTCCATCCTGTATTATTAACTAATGCATTTAACAAAAACTATAGTAAATGCTGCTCAAGCACTCCTGGCTTAAATTCTCATTTTCCAGTAGTTTCTCACTTTAGGAAACTTACAGTTTTCAGAGTGTAATTCTGTGTGATTGCTCTCTGTCTGAAGATATTGAACTGTTTGTGGAGGTTTGGAAGCTTGAGTAGGATTTGAACAACTCTCAATATATAAAGTCTAGGAACACACATTAAACAAGGAGGACCAAATAAAATAGTAAATATCTGGCCACTGAGTGAGTTTAATTCTTCCTGTGCGGTAAATGAATCAGGAGTTCTGAGAGAAAGAAATTTATGGTATTATGCAATTAACAATATTATAATAATTTTTGACCTTGCAATCTTAACAGAGGTTTTTGTTTCATTTTCCTCAATATAGCTACCTTGGTTTAAAAAAAAAAAAAAATTCAAAGAGGAAGGAAGGAAGACTTTGTCTTTTTAACTACTTTATTCAGAGTTTTGGGGAACAAAAAGTGGGCCCCTCCAGGGTCCAGGTCCAATATATAAAGCAAAGTCAAACAAATTACCAATTAAACCAAGAGCACTATGTCATTATATTCATAACATCACACCATGACAGACACCTTTGCTGTATTACACATTGTGCTAACATGCTGTTATGCAGTCGGGACACTGGCCACATGGTTGTATAGACCAAAGCCCTCTATAAACAAATCTGCCTGCTCTATCCAGTCATAGACATGAGAAACTCTTCAATTTCCCACACAAAGAAAAAATCAAAAAGCAGCCTGGTGCGGGCCCAGGATGCAGCATGATCTGGGAGTCCTAGTCAGACACTGAGCCTGCCTGGTCACCCAGACTGGTCATGACATCAGAGCGTGTATCGAAGACAGCCATCCTCCATGTGGTACGGCATTCCCTCAAGGGTGCAGCATGCCTCAAAGGCAGTCACCTTCCACCAAAGTACAGCGTGTTTGAACTCCAGTGAGAGGCATGCTTGTACCAGGAGGCCAAAAAGCCACAGGGCATCATCTGAGCTGGTCGCGGCAAGCCAGTTGCACCGGCTCTTGAAGACAACTATCTTGGCCTCACCAGTAGAAAGTTGGCCAGGCCGACACTGCCCTGCTCAGCTGCCCAGTACAGGTAGGAGCACACGTAGGTGGTCTCCAAGAGTTTCTTGCCCAGTGCTCGCAGTGGTGCCTCGAGGGTGAGAAAGCACTGCCGCAGGCAGAGACAGTCAAGGAAGGTGTGAAAGAGGTTCTCTTCAATGGCCTTGGGGCAGAAGGAGCAAGCCATTGAAGCAGCTGGGTCAAAGTGGGACACAAACATGCCAGTGGCTGGGATGCCATGCAGTAACCACAACTTCAGGTCGCCAGTCTCCTTGATGGTTGGCGGATTATACAATGTGTGCCAAGCCAGGTGGGCCAGTGGCAAATCTGGTGGCCAAAAGGAAGGAAGGAAGGTAGAAATGTCATGCAGCACCATACTGATACTCACATAGTCTATGAGTAACAGTGGAAGCTTCTCAAGTACTTCATTGCACTCAGTTATTTTCAATAATACAGCAAAAGATAGCATTTGTAATTTCTTATGCTCTGTGTGGACCAGCACAAAAAGGGAATTAAGCAAATATTTTGATAGTAGGGTTTACAGATATTTGATAACAGCATAAAAAAATTCAGACCCGAGTATCTTGGGTCCCATCGCAGAAGTGTACTCTAGTTCTCACAGATTCTTTCAGCTTAATTGTTCAGCTTCTGCTCATCCCCTTTTTCTGAGTTATGTTGTAGTCTTCCCTGTAGCTTCTACCTGGGTCCTTATTCTGGTCCCTATATGTCCAGACAGTTATACTCCACAATCTTAATTCCTTGTCCTAAATCTGTTAGTTCAGCAGCCCCATCTTTTCTTTGTTGATTCTCTTCTCTACCCATTGATATTTTTTTTCCTCCCACTGGCTTCTTGTCCCAGCTTCTCTCCCTCTCTGGATTCCTTCTCCAATCCCTTTGCAAATATCCCTTTGCCTCCTCCCCACCCAGGCCTACAAACACATAATGGCTTCCCACAAACTTCCAGTCTTTGGGAACTTTTGCATGTGCTCCTACAGGATCTTATTAGAATGCCTTAAAGCAGAATCAATTAGTCAAGTCTGCTGGAGTGTTCTAATAAGCATACTCCAGCATTCTTGTCTTGTGTATTCAGCATTCCACATTTTAAAATGGTTTTGGGGGTGTTTAAACTAAAGCTCATTGAACAAGTTTAGTTAAAGCACCCTTGCTGCCATTTTGAAATATACAACACTGAATGCAGAAGATTGGGAGTTTCTCTAATAAAAATGCCCCACCACCACCTCAGGAGCACATGACACTCCTTTTTTCCTAAGTATGGGTGGCATCAGAGCTTCCTAAATAATATCTCACCGTACATTTAAAATGACAAAATATATATTCCATGGTCTTAGTCTCACAAAAAAATGAATCACTGAAATTTTCTGAAAATGTTTAGACATATTAGACAAAGTTTCAATATAAGTAGTTAAAGATTGGCATAAATATAAGCAACTAAACCACCAGGCAATCTGGCAAAGAGACAATGTTACCAGAAATATCTGTGATAAATAGGTGTTCTTAGGTCTCATTTCTCAGTCATGACATCGACAATCACAAAATACACATCATCACTTTTTTATTTGTGAGGTTTCCTTCAGAAAATGTAGGAATACTCCCCAGGTCTTCCTTTGCAAAGAAAAAAACCCTTGTAAAAACCATCACAAATTAAAATCAAATTCAAGAAGGTGTGGTGAAGCATGTATCTGGGGAAATTCATCATTCACACTGAAAGGTCAAATATTCATTTGAAAAAACTGGATGGAAAAAGGTTTTCTAAAGCTTCCAGGACTTAATATTGGGTAAATGCATGACTGAAAGATTTGCAGACCAACCCAGCTTTAAAGCAAAGGGTAAAAATTGGTGCTGATAAAATGACATTAAGCCAAGGAACATAAAATGGCCAAAAATAAATGTGGAAACATTATTTGGAAATTTACCACATGAAGTTAAAAGAGGGATCCAAACTATACAGAACAGGCATAGAGTCATGGAGTCAATGGACCAGAAGGAACCTGTAAATTCATCAGGTCCAGTCCCCTTCCATAGGCAGGAAGTTAAAGAGCTCAAACCAGCTCAACAAGATGCTTATCCAGCCTCCTCTTGAACACCTCCAAGTTTGGCGACTGCACCACCTCTGCCAGGAGTGTGTTCCAGGTTCTAGTTACCCTTATAGAGAAAAAGTTCTTCCTTATGTCCAGCCTAAATATTCCCTCTTAGTTTGCAACCATTGGTGCTCATCTTCCCAAGGGGTGCCTTCCTGAAGAGTTGCTCCCCCAGATCCTGGTGTTTCCCCCAACATATTTGTAGGCAGCTATCAAGTCACCTCAAAGCCTCCTCTTACCCGGACTGAACAAGTACAGCTCCTGGAGTCTCTCCTCATAGGGCCTATCCTTCAGGCTCCTAATCATGTGGGTGGCCCTTCTCTGAACCTTCTCAAGTTTATCCTCATCCTCCTTGAAGTGCGGTGCCCAAAACTGGGCACAATACTCCAGTTACAGCCTTACCAATGCTGAGTAGAGAGGGAGAAACACCTCCTTGGATCTGTTGGTAACACATTGGCTGATGCATGCCAGAGTTCTGTTTGCCCTGCTGATGACTTCCTTACACTGGTGGCTCATATTCATCTTCTGGTCGATTGGACCCTCAGGTCCTGTTCAGATGCTGTGCCAGTCAGTGGGCAACCACCTATCCTAGGGTTGTAGCGAAGGTTCTTCCTACCCAAATGAAGGACCCAGCACTTTTCCCTGTTGAACCTCATCTGATTCTAATCAACTCATAGAACCAGTCTGTCAAGGTCATCCTGGATCTTTACCTTATCTTCTGGTGTGCCTGCATTTCTCCTCAACTTGGTATCATCCCAAACTTAATCATAGAGCATTCCATCCCTTCATCCAAGGCATTAATAAATATGTTAAAAAGCACAGGTCCAAGCACCAATCCCTGTGAACACCACTGGAGACAGTCCTCCAGGATGAGGCCATCTTCTCGATTACAACTCTGTAGGACCAACCTCTAAGCTGGTTATCCACCCACATCACTGTAGGCTGGTCCAGGCCAGTACCTTTCAGTTTTCCAGAGAGAACTTCATGGGAGACAGAATCAAAAGCCTGACTTACACTTAAATAAATTATGTCTAGCTCATGACCCTTGTCCAGCTGGTTAGTTAAAAGGACACCAGGTTTGTCAGGCATGATCTGCCCTCCATAAAGCCATGCTGATTGTTTCTTAATACTCTGTCAGTTACAAGCTTGTGTTCGATGGCCTCTTTAACATTTTTTTCAAAAGTTTTTCCAAGGACTAAAACTGACCAGTTTGTAGTTTGCAGAGTTATCCCTCCTCTCTTTCTTAAAGATGGGCACCACATTGGCCCTCTTCCAGTTCTCTGGGACCACACCTGAGTTCCACAACTGTTTGAATAGCTTCACCAAGCATCCTCCTATGAGTTCAACCACTTCTTTCAGGGGTCTTGGATGTAAGTTATTTGGCCCAGAGTATTTGATAATGTCCAGTTGTGATTTCATGTTTTCTGTAGGCTTCCCCATGTTCTTTGCGTGCCTCTGGATGGGTGAACAGCTCCTATTAGCCTTCTGGAATGCCAATGTGAAGTATTCATTTAGGAGTTTTGCTTTTTCATGGAGATCCACTGTGGGCTGTCCCTCCATATTCAATAGGGGTCCCACAGTGGAGCTCAATTTTTTTTTCTTGCTCTCCACATACCTAAAGAGAGACTTTTGGTTGTCCTTTATTTTGGATGCCAGTTTGATCTCCATGCCTGCTTTAGCTTTCCATATCTCATACTTGCAGACCCTGGTTATACAAGTGAACTCTTCTTTAGTTGCTGAACATTTTTTCCCATTGATTATATGCATCTTTTTTTTTTTTTTCAAAAGTTCTCTAATGTCCCTGTTGAGCCAAATGGATCTCTTGGCTCCTTTCCCACTCTTTGATAGCATAGGAATGGCCTCTTTTTAGTCAGTGAAAATTGCTCATGAAATCCCAAATCATCCAGTTCATGATTGCAGAGGGCCTTTCTAACTATCCTCCTGATTTTGTCAAAGTCTGCCTGTCTGAAATCTAGGACTTCTGTTCTACTAATTGGGATCCTGACCTTCCAATAGATGGTGAGCCTAATCAGATCATCATCACTATCAACCAGAGAACCTCCAATCCTCAGGTCCCCTACCATGTTCTCCCCTTTGGTAAGCACTAAGTCCAGAGTAGCTTTGCCCCTAGTTGGTCCTTCAACAACCTGTGACAGGAACAGGTCATTGATAGCTGCCAAGGAATTGGCTAATTTGCTGGACCCAGCCAAATGGTCCTCTCAACAGATGGCAGGGTTGTTGAAATCACCCATGATAATCAGGTCTTTTCTGGCTGCCTCAGTCAATTCCCTGGAGAATGCCTGATTGTTCTCCTCTTCTTGGAAGAGAGGTCTGGAGTAGACTCCCACCATCAGGTCTTGCTCTCCTGAACACCCTTCTGTAACTGGTGCTCCCCTGGGTGTCCCTTACGTCAATGTCCTTTCTCAAGTCATTATGAGAAGAGGATTCATGTACAGGAGTGGAGTCATATATAACAGTGGAACCTCCACCTTCTCCCCTCTCTCATGTCTACATGAGATACATTACTATGCAGTAGACTAATCTACTACACAGTAAAGAATTACTATTTAACCATGCAGTGAGCTACTGCATAGTGAAATAAACTATTGTACAGTAAATTTATTACCCCTATTTACAGGTAGTAGATTTACTGCACATTAGCTAATGCACAGTAACACATGTAGATGCTGACATGGAGCAATTTACTCTCAGTCAGCCCAGGCAGCAAGGGTCCCACTGCTGCCTGGCTAAGCTCCAATGTAGTGGGGAGCTGTACTGGCTGCAAGGGCAGCTATCTCACTTCCGTATGGGGACTGGGATTGTCCTGAACCCCACATGGCCAGGAGAGCTGTCCCAGAAGCTGGGATTGCTGCATCTCAGCCAGGTGGGGATCAGGTCAAGACCCAATCCCCATATGGCAGGGAGAGTTGTCCTTTCCTACTGGGGACAGCCATGTAGGGACTCTCCTTATTTTAATATTCAGTTACCTTACTGTGAATTAATAGCATGTGTAGACAAGCCCACTGGGTGGTAGCTTACATATTTCAATTATATTCAAGTCAAAGTTACACAAAGTAATATCACAATTCACATAATTTGGGAGTACCATCCCTTCAGTATACAAACTTATTTACTTAGCTCATGAAATTTTTGTTTTTGTATAAACAAGTCAAAAGACATTCATAAAAGTGTCCCTGGATGACAAGTAGCACCAGTATGCCAAAAATCAAGACTTTAAATGTTCATACTTTCTTGCTTTCCTGTTTTAAGTATAATGAAAGAAAGATAAAACTGTAAACAGTGACAAAAAAAAAGTTAGAATTTTCTAAGGGCAGGCTAGATAAATATCTATCTACACATGCATATCTACATGTGCAATTAATATGAAATAATAAACTCTGTAGTTTATTGCTGTTTGAATGTGTGCCTGGAACCATAGCATGTTCAGCCAGGTTGGAGCAGCTCTGGCTGGCAGGGGGCCTGGGGAATCAACATGATGTGGAGGAACTGCCTAGGGCATGAAGGTGTTTCAGTGTGGGGCTAGCCATCAAGCACTCCCTACACTGAAGCACCCTCGTGCCCCAGCCAGCCAGGGCAGAATCTACATGTGTGCTGCTGTGGAGCTTTTTACTCTTCATCAGGGTGTTACTTGTATTTATATGTACTATCCTGTTGAAGAGTAAATTAGTTTACTCCAGCCTAATATGGGTGTACATGTAGACACTGAGACATTTACTGCACAGCTACTTAGTCTTGTTTTGAGGAAAGGGTTTATGCCATATAAACTGTCAAGATGCTTCCAGACCCATTTTCTATATTTTCTATATTTTTTAGTCACTATGAATATTCTTTGGAACTCAGTTTCATGACATATAATCATCACCAAGAGCTTATTAGGACTAAAAACTTTTAGTATGTGTTTATGGGTAACCAAAGAACAAATGAAATACTAGGCATAAACAAAATTTTTTTTTTAGGGATGTAATACAAATATTTCAGGGTTAACAGTAATCTCCAGTAATTGTAAATTAAGAAAAACTTTCTTTAGGAGAAGATTAACTCATAACTGTGGGATACAGGACAAATATTTACTCATCACCAGTCTCTGAGCTTCTGAAATTAGAAAGTGTTGTTAGCAAGAAGGTGAACTAGATAAGGTACTAGCCAGATCTTGTGTTGCCATTCTTTGTAGCTTTTTTATACATAAATAGCCTATGATACAAGATGCCTGAAATTTATATTATTTCTATAGGGTAAAAAACATGTTCACAGGTTGTGTTACGTTTGGTGTTCTGAAATAGTTAAGTATGGTATATAAATAAGCAAGATAACAGCTATCAAACACAAAAGTCCTATATGCATGCATCTTTTCAATGCATTCATGATTTATGGACTTTGAATTCACGTAGGTAGGGTGAATTGCTATATTCAGGATATATTCTTCCTTTTTTGTAGATCTTAAACTGCTCCTTCTCCTAAAATAAAACATTAAAAGGAATGTTCATAAATTAAATATTGAGGACTTCCCTAGGCCTTTGTCTTCCTTCCTGAAGTTTTACTACAAGAGGTAGACACTTACATTTGCTTATAGCAGATTAAGTTTAGTACCTGTAATAACAGGTACTAATTTATTGCAATGTAATCGGTGCTACTGTGTAGTAGTGCCAATACACAGCTTTTATGTGATGCTAATGTGCAGTAGACTAATTCTACTGTGCATTAGCACAGCTTTCACCATGACTTGATAATGCACTGTAGAATTAGTCTGCTGTGCTTTTAGTGTCTCATGTAGACATACTCAGAGGTCACACCCAGATGAGTGCAGCTGTGTGCTATGTGGCACCATAGACATGTCTGCACTGCCACATACTGCCTGTTCAGTTGTTCGCACTACAAGAGAGTAGCATGGAGGGTTTTTTTGACCCCTAGATAACCAGGGGTAAAAAAAAAACAGCAGAAAAAAAGTGGGGTGGTGCACGCAGTGGCAGCATGCACCACCCAAAGCCAGAGCTGCTCTTTGCTGTTGGCCAGACTCTGTGTAGCAGGATTGTCACTGATGCAGCCCCAGAAAGTTAAGGTTCAGGAGGTGCTCTTATCTTTGTTTAACTTTGATATCCAGTGTAAATACCTTAGAGAAGAATTTAGTTCTTGATGGTCTGGTGGCCTCCCAAAGACATTTGTGTTTTATTTGCTTTGCTGCTAATGGGAGTAATACATAGAAGGATTCCTTAGAAATGGCTCCCGTGACATACAAGCTTAGTAGTCTGATGCCCCTAATCCTGCTATCCCTGTGCTTCTACATTAGTTACATTGGTTTTACTGAATTCCTTCAATTGCTACTGACTTTATATTGATCATGTACCTAGGCCCACAGCACTGTGTATTCAGTACTTTGTCAGCAAGTTATAGCAGGATTAATTAACATTCAGTTCTAATAATGTCGATAGATAAGAATTGCACTGTCATTATCTCCTGTGGGTAATGCATGTTCATTTTTAGAACTAATATACAGCAGATATGTTGAATAATTTTTTGTGTTATATCTTTAAAAAATCAAACTCTAAAACAATTGGAAATAAATTGGTGCTTTGCAATTTTAGACTGCACTCACTGATAACAGGTTTCAAATAGTTCAATTTCAATTCTGACTCTTTCATATAGCTAGAACTGCAGTGGCTAAAATTGACAGCAATCTACCACTCACTTTAGATACTGCTAACCATAATTGCTTTTGATTTTAGATCTCACAGCAGCATTAACCATAACTGACCCTATAAGTCCTCCAGACAACCTTGAATATTCTCTGTTGACCTCTTTGACACAGTATTTCACTGGTTCAAATATTCTATCACAATCAATTGGTTATGATAGAACTGCTCAATCCCTCCTCATATTAATTAAACCTGAAGACCATCCTAGTCCAGCGTTATGTCACTTAGAAAAGTCTTATATTTATATGTTACATTTCCATGAGATATGTCTGATAATGTTTGTATATGTGCATAAGTGCAGTGTTCGTCATACAAAATATGCCGTGATATAATCAACTGATTGTTTTTCACTTAATTGCTTGTTGGTGGCAACTATTAAAGCCTTTATCCATGAGGCAAGATCCTAATAGCAGTTCTTTAATGATGCATATCAGTTCCTGAATTTAGAAATAACAGTTTATATTACTATTTTAATTTGAACTCTGTTGGTGCTCTCAGGTTCCAGCTGGGACTGCAAACTCATTGTGCTGGACACAGTGCAAATATCTAAGAGGAGACAGCTCCTAGCTCCTCAGTCTGATTAAAAAAGACAAATGGTTATGGACATACTTTAATGGGAAGGAATCTAGGATGGCTCTGCTCAACAGTCCTGAATCCTTGATTCCATTTCTAGCCTCAGGTGTGATTCTTTTCAGTAAGGCTGGAGCCCTGGAGCCCATCCTCTGGGGGCAAAGCTATCTGACCATCTCATCTTCAAGTTCTGAGGTGAGTTTCTTTTTCCTTTCTTATCTATAGCATACAGATGCTCTCACTAAAATTATTAAATAACCTTCCAACTTACCTGTGGGCATGCAGTAGGTTTTACACTATTCAATTCCTTTCATTAGAAATGAAACGGGGAACACAGCTGACTGCATTGTGCTCACTACTGCACAGTTTGCACATACACTCATGCTGATAATTTTACTGTTGTTGCCATAAAATCAATTTCTGATTCTGAGGATAATTAAAGCATTATGTTTTCCCCTTTTAATATCAAAATGCTGGTTTGACTAGATCTTCCCAAAGTCTTTGGAATGCAGTAAACCAAAATGTTGCAAATATTACTTCTTGAAGTTTGACAGCTTTTCTCTGGAGAGGAATAGCAGAATGCAGGAGGGGCAGGGGAAAAGCTGGTTAAGTTTAGCCTTTTGGTGATGGTAAGATTTTATGACCAGTAAATGAATCCAGCTGCTTTTAACAGACTGTACCAATGTAGAACTATCTGCTTAATTATTCTCAGTATCTTAATACACTCTTCATTCCATGAACATTTATGTACAGCTGACTATGAAAATGAGCTAAAATGGAAATCAGTCACAGTTATATAATCTTGGTTGTACATGCCCAGAAAGACCTGTGCTCTCACTGCCACAGTCACAGAGAGATTCCTTTAACTATTCTGACTGGTGTTCTGCAGAACTTTATTGGTGATTTTTTGTGATCATTAGTAAATACATCTGATTGTTTTAAATGGAGTTCAGAGATTTGATAAGAAATAGACCAATGTGTGTTTGGAGGGAATCTGAAAATCAGAAAGAGGTGTTTCTAATTCTGCCTTTTAAATCAGTTGAGATCTGGAACTTTAAATGTAGTTGTTCAGACTTCTGTATCATTTGGTTATAGAAGATTTGCTGTTCGTGTTATGATCTAACATAGTTATTCATGGTATTTCTATAATTATAACCGGAGGGTACATGCTGCTTATAATGTAATAACCATAAACTGGAATGACTAGTCATTGACGCTGAAGGCAGACGAGTTTATTAGGATATGCCTATTAGCAAGCTAACATGACAAAGTTATTATTTTACTGAGCTTTTAAATAAATATCAAATTTTAAACAAAGAAAAAATAAAAACAAAGTGATGTCAGACCGCTGAAAGGTAAATTACTAAAGGGAAAAAATAAACTGGTACTGCTTTTTCTGCTAAACCCTATTTCTCCTATTTTGTCTGTCTCATTTTCCTTTTTTCATTTTTATCATCATTATTCTTTGCTTTATCTTCCATTGCTCCCTAAAGGCAATGAAGGGTGAGTGGCCTTATATAACATGGCCCCTTCAATCCCCATTACAGGGAAAAGGGGGCAGAGCACAAGACAGGGTGGAGGTCATGTCCTTGAGAGAAATATAAAGGAAAGGTCCCAGCAGCATAGGGGCAGAAGGGATCTGACTGGGTATAGAACTCCTGTCTAAGAAACAGAGACACATGGAAACTGAGTTTGGGTAAGCTTGTGGGGAAAACTGAGGGAGGCCTAAAAGGTTGCAAGGAAAGCCAGCTTGGTGCTGGGTCTATTCAAAAGGATTAAGAAGCATAAAGAAGAGAGCATTGGACTGAAGTTAAAGAACTATAGGACTTGGCAGGCAGAAATAAGTCCAAGAGGACTAACCATGACTGAATGGGTGCTTCTAGATGTTCATTACTGTGCTGTAATAACAGGTACTAACTTAATGCACCCTAACCAATGCTACTACGGATGAGTGCAAATGAATGCTTTCCTGTGATGCTTAATGCTCATTGGACTAAGCTACTGCACATTAGTGCATTATCATGGTTTTTGCCAACCACACTAATGCACAATAGAATTAGTTCAATGGACATTCAGTGACTCATGTAGACAGACGCAATGGAAACAAAGCAGATAGTCCAAACAGAAGTAGAAGCATTCTGGAAGGCCCAGAAAAACTCTGACAATTGGACTATCTTTCTCTGAAGACTTGTGCATTGAGTATGGAGAAGACTTGGCAGATGACAAGGAAGGACACCTGTGGTGAAGGAACATTGGGTGTTTATAGACATGCTGGGGGGCAGGGCTTTAATTAGTGAGCCAAGCTAATTAAACACATCCAAGAGTCATGTGGCTTAGCATCCCCATACTGAATAAAATGGAAGAAGGGTGTTTTAAACTAAAGCTCATTCAACAAACTTTAGTTCAAAGCACCCCACAGCAATTTTTCAGTGCAGGGACTCTGATACACATGATGCTGGAGGCTGCTGGAGCACATTAATGTCCACATTCCAGCAAACTCAATTCATCAATTAAAATAGATTTACAGCACATCAGAGCAGCCTCACTGTATGTGTGTAATTGCCCATCTATACCTGTTCAGGGAGCACCATCAACATCACACCTGGAATGGGAAAGGTGCAAGGATCTACAGGAGAAACCTGAATTGGGACTTTGAAGTAATGCCTACAGTCTGACTTCTATGGTCCTTAAAGAGGGCTGCTTTTGTGAGTGTACTCCTTTCTGCCAGATCCTACTTGCACACCTAAGAAAATGTGATTGGAAAGCCATTTTGATGCCAGGATTAGGGTTTGAAGATATTTTGGAAAAAATAGTGTAAAATAAATCAAATGAAGTTCTATAAGATCAACTGGAAAGTACTACACTTAGGATGGAACAGTCAAAGGCACAAATACAAATTAGAGAATAATTGACTAAGCTGTAGTACTACAGAAAATGACTTGGGAATTATAGTGGACCACAAGCTGAATCTGAGTCAAGAATATTGTTGCAAAACAAGCTACTAGCATACTGTGATGTATTAATAAGAGTACTGAATGAAAGTTACAAGAACTGATTCTTCCATTCTGTTCAGTATTGGTGAGGCCTTGCCAGAGTATTGTTTGGTTTTAGGCAGCATACCTCAAGAAAGATATGAACAAATTTGAAAGAGTTCAAGGGAGAACAAAAAAGTGATTAAAAGTCTAAGAAAAATGGCATAAAAAGATAGAAAAACTGGAGTTTTTTATTTTATGGAAGAGAAGAACCAGGAAGTACTTGATAAACGTTTTCAAATACAAAAATGTTTTTTATAAGACATCTGATCACCTTTCTTTCTATATGTTCTCAGCTGATAGAACAAAGGACACTGGGCTTAAATTGCAACAACGGAGATTTAGGGTGAATATATACATATATATACTCTATATGTCTGTATGGTTAAGCACTAGAGCAGAGTCTCTAGAGAGGTTGTGAAAGCACTTAAACAGATTACCTAGACAGCCTACCCCACCCACCGCAATTCCAGGAGTAGGCACTTTACCCATGCCCTACCAGGCTGTGTGCCCTGCCTCCCTGCGCCCCCAGACGAGCTGCTTATGGCTCCATCCTGCCCTGTCCCGGCAGTGCATAACCTGCCCTTGCTCCAGCCCAGCTCCCTCTCACCACTGCTGCAGGCACCTGTGCTTCCCTGTGTTTGGTGGGGGCATGGTCCCCCATGATCCGTGTCTGGTAGAGGCGGCTCCCACTGCATGCTGGACTTTGCACCCCAAGTCACACTTTAACCCTCCTGGAAGTGGCTGGACACACGCGGCATCAGGTCACCCCAGGCCACCTGCAGTGGGGCTCAGGGCACAAAGCCCAGCCCACAGTGGGAGCTGCCTCCACTGGACACAGATGAGGGGGTATGTGCCCCGCTAGGGCCTCCGCCGGGGTGAACACAGTGGCAAGAGTCCACCCGCTCTGCCAGTTGAGGCACCCAGGCTCAATCCACCCACTTGGCCAGGGCCCCACTCACTGGGCTGCTTCTGCACTCTGTCCCTCACTGCGGGGCATCTATCTGCCCCCTCCACTGGCAGTGAGGGAGGGAGACAGGCTGGAGCAGGGCCAGGCCCTGCACAGCCAGAGCAAGGTGCAGGATGGAGCCATGAGCAGCTGATCTGGGGGGCACAGGGAGAGGGGGCACACACCCCAGGAGGGCATGTGTGGGGTGGGTGGCCCTGCAGTTGGGCAGGGTGGAGTGGGGTGGGGTAGGCTGCAGCTGCCAGGTGGGGCCAGGCTGTTTCCAGCAAATGCTCAGGCTGCATAGCAGCTGGGCCATGAGAGGCTGCAGCCACCCAAAAATTTACTGTAGTCCCCCTAAACCCTGCTACCAGCACCCCCACAACACCAGTGCAGCCCCAGCCTTTGTCAGGAACAGCCTGGCCCCAGCTGGCAGCTGCAGCCTGCCCTACCCCATGCAATTCCAGGGGCACATGCCTCCCTGTACCCTCCTGGGCTGTGTGACCCCACTACCCACACCCCCAGACAAGCCACTCATGACTCTGTCCTACCCTGCCTCAGCTGTAAAGGACCCGTTCCTGCTCCAGCCCAGTTCTCTCCCTCACTGCCATTGGGGAGGGTGCAGATCGATCCAGTAATGACAAGAGGATTGGGGCTAGGGCTGGGGCCTTGATCTGTCCTCCACCCCACCCCGGCCCTTTCCATGGCCCCCTACCCCTTTCCCCACAGGCTTACCTGCTGGGGAGGCTTGCCCCCAAGTAATTTTTTCTCCCTCTACCTCAATCTCTCTCCCCACCTCTTCCCTCCCCACAGAATTACCTGCTGGGGGAGGTGGGGTGGCAGCACAGGGCACATCTTGTGTTCCTTTTAAATTCTAAAAGTTATATCTGACTTAAAAAGGTTGGAGACCACTGACCTAGTAGATGGAGCACTCACCAAAAAGTGAAAGTCCACATTAAATATCTGTCCAGCCTGAAGAATTTCCAACTCCCATGTCTAACAGGTGTCCTGAAGATGTTCTGAACCCCTATTTTTGAAGCTGTACAATTCATGGGAGACCATTGCTCTAAGGAATGCTTATATTTTTTATCCACTAACTATTGAGTGTAAACTATGGAAGCAATTGTAAGAGTGGAACTCAGAACCTAGGACTCCCTCTCCTGCTGAATGCCCTAACCACTGGATAAAATCATACTTCCTTTGATTAACTCTTTCTCTGGTCCCCTATATCTCGTGATCATTGTTAAATAGAGGCACATCCTCATTTACCTGTGGTGCTTCTAGAAAAAGGTGGGGCGAGAGGTGCAGATCTGCATTTGTCAACTTCAACCTGTTGATGTGTGTTAGCTATACTCCAAGAATCCAGACAGCCTGGGGTTCTGGGTTTACTTCTGTGAGGTGGGGTTTTGAGCCTTCTCTGGTAAAGAAAGGTATTGGACTTGGTCTCCTTTCTCCTAGATGAGCACTCTAATCATCCATTTTTTTATGTAGAAAATTTTCATTGTCACCAACAGCAGTGTTTAGAAACAAAACACAGCATGGGACCTTTCTCAGTTGTTCAATAGGAGAAACAAAACAAATGACTCCCAAATAGTAGGTATCTGCTCTTAGCAGAGAATTCCAGGATCTCTAACCCAGTAGATAGAAATACTTCTTTGCAGCTTTCATTCAGGGTTCAAAGTCCCAGGCAGAGGTTGGATCTGTCTGTCTGTACAATGGGCCAACAGTTTCTTGTCTGCACTCCTTACAATGAATCTTGTCTGTTTAGATCAGTAATTCTTGGTTGGCATGGAACCCCAGGGTGCTGTTGAACCCTTCCAAGTGAGCCACAGTGACTGGTCCCTGTTAGGAGGAAAGCAATTGCTTCTCCTTCTATCTGGCACTAAGTGCCCCAGCACACTGCTGAGAAGTAGTGCCCACAGCTGCTCTCCATACCACAGCAGCCCCCATCCCAGCTGCCTCTGCACTCCCAGGAGCATGCTCTTCTGTATGCACCTGTGGATCTTCAGATGCAGGGCTGCAATTTTCAGCCTGGCTCATCCTCCTGCTGCTCCCATGATCCTGGGGCTGCAGGTGTACATGGCTCCAGTCATCAGTATGTCACTCTCTGGAGGAGCTGCTGTGGTGGCAGGGACTATGTTTTCTCTTTTAGGTATGGACCAAGGGAAGGAAGGGATCAAACTAGAAAGCACAAGGTACAGTGGGGTGAGGGCCTCTCCTGCCACCCTCACGGGCACTGTACCAGCTAAATGTTAACTAAATGATTCTCAGTGGGGTGCTGTTAAAGTCCAAAAAGTTACTTATGGAAGGGTGCAAAGAGGCTGAAAAGTTTAAGAAACACTGACTTAGATAATTGGAGGCAGTTCTGTTCCAAAGAGTTTTAAATGAATTTGTATAGAGTTTTCAATGTGGAGATACAATCTCAGTTGAAGCTGTTGCATGCTACTTTAACGCATTTGTAACAGAGAGCATAATGAAATCCGTACACCCAGAAAACAGTAATATATTTTTTTCCTATTTGGAAATATAATTTAAGGAAAAATATATTACTGTTTTCTGGGAGTAAGAAAATGGCTAAAATTCTCCTAATGTAATATAAATATATTACAATTACTCTGGGGGAAAAAAAAATTATAACATGTAAGTATTTGTAAGGTATGATCAGTAGAAAGGCTTCAGGGAATGAGCAAAAGTGTTTCCCTCTATTATGGATAACAATGAATTCTTCTGATGTATCAAAGGGGAGTGAGAAAATGAGGGCCGGCTTCTCTGATTGGTAACCTTCTTGAAAATTCTTAGTATAAAAGTCAATTAGGATAAAGTGATTTGCACATTTAGTTTATGATAAACAAGAAGAGTTAATAATGGTCACCAGCTAAACAAAGAATAACTATATAATAAGTAAATTATTAGTAAGAAGTAATTATATGCAAATTGGACATCAAGAACACTGAATCTGTAACCAGAAGAAAATGTATCGTGCTGGGTGCGTCCTCAGAAAATGCTTTATTGTGCAGTAGACTAATTAACTCCACAGTAAAATGTCACCATCTACATGTGCAGGCAGTTTCTGCACAGTAAATAAATCTACTGTGTGGTTAGTTTACCTGCAAGGCTCACCACCTGGCTGCCTCCCATATGCTGTGCCCTTGTGCTGCACGAAGTGCCAAGACACAGAAGCACCCATTGTCCCAGGTAGAGTCCTTTCCTCCCTGACACCACACAGTGTCTCGGGGCTGGTCCTGGAGAGGAAAGAGACTGTGGACTCAGTCACTGTGGATGATGCTGAGGTGCATAGCACAGACACCAGCTGGGGGTGCTCAGAGGGGCTTGGAGAGCAGGCAGGGGATGGGGCTTGGCAGGCGTCCCCCCATGGTCCGCTCCCCACTCCTCTGTCCTCCCTGCCCCCTACTTACCAGCATGAAATCTGTGTTCAGCTCCCTGCGGCAGCCAGCAGGGGCTGCCCAAATCTCCAAAGCTTTCTGACTCTTTTCCAAATCGGTTAGGAATGTAGCTAGGTTACAAATTTAAAAGTTCTCAATTCTAATAGTTTTGACTGCCATGAAACTTTCTTCAGATAGAATAGAACAGCAGCTTGACTCATCACCATCATAAAGTACTCACTACCTGTGCATGTCTATTTTTTTAGACTCAGTGCCTTGATATTTATACAGACTAATACTACTATATTTTCATGTTCTCCACATGATGGCACACCCTCTGTTAATACAAAATGTATTCTTTTACTGTTTGTTGTAATAACTCCATCCATTATGAAAAATTGACACAGTTTTGTTCCTATGATGTTTAGCCTTGTGTAGGAGCAAAAAAAGCGCATATATTTGTTTCTGAAACAGCTAAGATTATACCTCCAAGGTGAGCCACAATAATCATTTCAGACTACTATGCCAAGAAAGCCATGGGACAACTGTACAGATTTGGAATACAAATGTTTGAGGTGCAATCCTTAGTTCTTGAAATGAAAATCTTGAAATAAGGTCTTCACAGACCCTCATGTACAAAAGGGGGCTGCCTCTGGCAATGTGTCTGAGTTAAAGGATGCCTTTCACATGCTGTTAAGCATTTTCATAGTTTAGCCAGAATACTAGTTCTGTATTACTGTGAAACACATCATTTATGACTAGTCTTGCAAATTAGAAGTTTTGGCCTGTCAGTGTTACAAAGTGCAGCTTGAAAATACAAAGTAATTGTAAACCGCCACAGTGTTGTCTGATTGAGTCTGCATTCAGACTTAATAACAACTTTAAAAACATTCTACGATACTAGAAGTGTATCCTAGAAAAGGTTGATTAGACCCTATGTTGTAACTGTTAAAGTTTCCAGAATTGAGCAATGTTTTCTTTCATGCTGTATAATAAAGGACCTGGTCCATCTAGCTCAGACTGTGGCTGCAGTGAAATAGTACACTGTAATAATTAACTTTTTTCCTTGGCGGAAAATACCAGGTAATGTGAATAGCACCATGTCCCATTTGCACACTTCAAATTGTCCCTTCCCTTTTTCTTTTTTTTTTAACTTTTCTTTATTTTTTTAATCCTAATGAAAGTGAATTTGATATATCTCTTATTGCAGGCTATCAGACAATCATATAATTATTTTCTATCTATTATTCTATCTTCCTTTAAATGACTTTAAACTGTATACTAGAGTGTGTATATATATATAGTTTAAGGATATTATATCAATATTGATATTGATATCAATATAGATAATACATGTAGGTTGCATATACTGTTTATCAAATGTATGTGTATGTATACATATGCATGAATGTGTGTGTGTATACTTACACTATATATATGCATGCATATATGTGTGCATATATATATGTTCATACTTATTTAAGGCACACAGGTGCACAACATCCTCCAAGCATTTTGCAAAAGTATCCCTTGTCTTTGTGCAAACAAACATAAACCGTTGGGTGATCTTTGGTTTTAGAGTCAGTGTGTAATTCTTTGGTCCAGTTCATACCACAGGTGTTCACAAATGCCTGAAAATGGCATTGAATCTATCTATCTATCAATCTATCTATCTATCAATCTATCTATATAGAGAGATTCTGCACGGGGCTGACATCATTCCTCCAGCTGTAATGTCTGTAGCAAAGGAAAATCATCTGAAGATCATCTCCATCTCTGAGCACAGCTCCCGAAGTTGACTATATTTTAAGGAAGAGTTGAAGCTATTAGACTGATACTTGATAAAATAACTAAAACATGCCTTTGTATATAAGCAGCATTTATTCATTTTGATGTATAAATAACATATATGATAATCCCAGAGTTGTAGAATTAATTTAAAAATCCAAATAATATTTAAATTAATTTTCACTTACTCTTTTACAGTTATAAGTCTTGTACATGGTTGGAATTTTATAGAAGTTTCAAAAATACCTTCTAAAGTGCTATCTTATAACAGTGCAGTATATGGTTGAAAGTCAATGGTATGGAACCAGAATTTTACCACATTTACTGCATTAAAAAAAGGAATTTGTGTGTGTTTTTATCTGTGTTTGTACACAGGGCAGGTGGTTGCAACTTGGCACACTGTATGCACCTGCAAATCTAAATTCTGTGTATACAATTCTTTTACATGAAACAGCGCAAGGAAAATTGTAGAGGCTGAGCTGTGGCCACTCTAAAACTAGGATTCATGGGTTAAATAAAATGTATATAAAGTCAGTAATCTGAACATTTCTCATCAATGCAAACTGAAATTCTCTTACCTTTTATATGATATTCTTGTGTCATGTTGACTGACATCACTCACTAGAGGTTTCTTGTGTAAAACGAGTACAGGATACGTGTTATATAGAGAGACTTTAAGACAGAGATTATGTCATATGTACTTTAAGTGGAGGTGAAGACATTTCTTATTAGTTAGTAAATCATTCAATATCTTGGACTGGAAAATGTAGGAATATGTAGTAGGAGGCAGCCATTGATTTTCTGGATTATGGTGTATGTGGAAGAGGTCTAGTCACCAAGACCTTTGATGTGTATCCCTAGGCAAGTGTATGGGGGAGTGGAGGCTGCCCAAGACCTACCACCCTCTCCCCCAACCAAGAACATTGAGACAGAATCCAAAGGCCAGACTGAGATTAAACATTCAACATCTCAATGGTTGTAGTTTCTACTGCTGACTGCCTAATGCCTCCATGAAGGAATGTTTCTGTCAGGGTTATGTCCCTTAGCCTTTCTCCAACCAAGAAGTAAATACAAGGCAGTGGGGGCTAGGGTCTTGAGGTGTCCTCTCTTTGCCTTACACTGGAGGTTACAAAATTGTGGTATTTTATAGGAGCTACCCCACTATGAGTAGCCCCACCACGTTGCCACTAAGCCCTGCAGTCAGATGCAATTTAACATCATACCCCGGACCCAGAAACATATAATAGCCTACTAAAATTAGTGAATTAGCAGTAATAAAATGTTTAACTAATGGAAATCAAGTGCACTGTCATAATATTAAAGAGCTTGTAAGGCAAAAGTAATGTCTAATATTCAAAGAAGCTCAGGGGCTGCAGATATTGAGTTCAGTAATGAACATGGCTTTTCTAGGTCCTTGTTTAATCACTGATAGTCTATAGAAGCTTTTTACACTTATTATTCCCAAAAAGGGGGGGGAAGTGTTAGCCCTCCATCCACTGAAGTATTTAGACTTATGACCAACCTTGAGTAGATGAGTGCCTTCTTTATTTTGAGTGAGGATATTTAGATGCTCAAATGGCTGTAGCAGTGTATGAGTCTGCACTAGCAAACTAAACTCTTATGGGCAAATTTTACATGTAGGAGTATCCAGATTCTTGTGTTTTTGCCTATGACCTCAGTGCTTCATGAGGGGAAGGATGATGTGTTAGGGTTCCCTGCTTTGCTGCAGATTTCTTGTGACCTGTGACCTCAGGTGAGTCACTCTTGCTTCTGTTCTCTGCTGTAAAATGGGAAAAATTGTATGTCTCTACATCACAGAAATGTTGTAAGGAAACTACATGCCGAGGCACTCTGATAATGGGGGACGCATCAGTACTTGAGATAGCTCTATGAAGGTCAACTTCTTTGAAAGTCTACACCACAGTACATCTGGACAGAGGTTTGTTCAGACGAAGCTAGGTTCACTACAAGATCATAGCCTGCATCTGTAATAGGACTGATTTTTTTTTTCCTGATACCTAACTTAATTTTTTAAAATACTTGTTTGCAAATAACTGGGTAATCCTTAAATTATTTTGCACGCATAACTGCTTTGAGAAGTGTGTTACAATTTGGAGATACTTTTTAGAATATTTTAGAATATTTTGATAACTAAATTCTTGCTCCTTACATGCTTTTCATTTTCTATCCCTTCCTCTTCACTCCTTCCTCACCAACACCTTTTTGTCTGCTCTCCTTTCCTCTTAATTGCTTATTGTTTGTGACAGACATTTTGATATATGTTGTAGATATATATGTATTTCAAATTCTGTGTTTCATTTGAAAATCAGTATAGAGAAATATTTGATCCTAAAAGGTATTAGAGAAAGAGACTATCAAGGGCACCATGATATTTGTAACATTTGGAAGATCGTATATTAATTTACAATTTTTCAATGAATTAAATATACAGTCCTCTCAGAGGTTTTGGGAAATGGTTGTATTGAAACATTATTGTCATCATCACCTGCCCTGTTTTTTTTACAACAAAATACAAAGCAATTGAAAATCACCTTGCAGCCATCTGTCTATAATCTGACTGTGATGATGCATTTAAATCTAATCTAATTTCCATTTTTTAAATGATGCATATGGCTCCAATCATTTATAATGAAATTGATTTAATTAATAATAAATGAGTTTAAGCATTTCTGAATTTAAACAAACCATACTTCTTTGTAATTTACAATCAAGATAATTACAGTTAAAGTAGAGCCAGTTGGCTTTTGTGTTGTAAGGGAATTTTCCATTATTATTAATAAAGAAGTCATTATATGGGACCTGAAATATTTCTCCTTTTGTCTTCCAATTCAAAATGTGGGCTTGCTGTAAACTGAGAGAACACTCACAATATGCAGAGGTGCAACATAAATGTAAGGTTATTATATGACATGTCATAATTTGCAAGGAAAATAATAGTTATCCATTAAGTTTCCCACCAATTAAGCAAAAAAGGTGCAATTTGTCCATTAAGTATATGCCATGTGGAAAGGTACCTGACTCAATTGTGTTATAATACCCCCAAGCCCATACTGAGTTTCATGAACCATATGGAATTATTTCAGGTTCACTGTTCAAAAACAAAGGGTCTGAAAGATTACTAAATGGTGCTTAAATCTTGAATATGAATAACTAGGTAGAAAACAAAATAACTTGAATGATTTGCTTGAAAAATTTAAGTACCCATTATAATTGTTGAAAATGTTTAAATTATCTACTACTGCGCTTTATGTTTTACAGTACCGTGCACAATCTTTCTCATACCTTTCTAAAATATGCCTCTTGAATTCTTCTCTTTTCCTTTCTGATCAGTCTCTGTTTGTTTAAGGATCACATTCAAGACCCACTGAAGTCAGAAGCCAATAAGAATGTGGGTTAAACATTTAGGCATGAAATTGTTGTTAATATTATTCTGCAGCAAGTTACATAGAAATGCCATTTTTCACTCAGAAAAATGAAAGCTTTTCATAAGGTAATTTCAGAATTAGGCTTCTAAGTAGGGCACAATATGAGCAGAAAATGAAATGAAGCCATGGATGGCAGTAGACAGTAACCACATTGGCTAGAGGTTATCATCAAATGCAACTCAGCTATACTTCTTCCTCTATGGAGGCTATGCTTACCCTTCTTGTATCCCTAGTTTTTAACTTCCACTCAAAGAAAGAGATGCTAGTTTTGGACTCCAAGTTTACTTTAGCATTGTTTTAAACCGAAAGAATCTAGGATCCATAGTTAAGCAGAATGGCCAACAATTTAGCTGTACCCCAGGGATTTCAACAGAGAGGAAGTACAGCTACAGAGTTTACAAGGAGAAGGATGTAATCCCAAGAAGCAAGAGCATTCTGGAGTTGCAACCAAAGTATTCACTTGCTACAGATCAGGAATTAGAAATGCAAGGTTTAGGTCAGATTAGAGTTTCTTTTATTTTCTAGGATTGAGAAACCATAGGAAGATGAAACTCTAACACTAACACATACCTGAATCTTGAGTGTGACAGTCAGTTTTACAAAAGAATATAAAGCTTTTAATCTCATATTAATCAAACTTACTCATTTGCAGTAGTTAAAAAGCCAGTTCCATGTATTGTAATGCTAGCCACCATTGAAACAATAGCCATTTTTGCATGCACTGAACTTTGAAACGATTTTCTGGCTCATTTACATTTACTGTACTTTTCCATTGACATATAATATGGTTATATTTAAATGCAGTCTCTGTTGTCTATTTGTCCACATACTTAAATAAAACAAGAGAGGGTGGCATCTTAGGGACTAACTTGTTCAGAGAGGCATAAACTTTCACTGCTGACAGACTACAATAATTTATGTCTCTGTGGGTGCATCTACACATGCCCCTGCCTGGGTACTGCACAGTCCTGGTGGTGCACAAGTAATTTTCATTGCTACTGTGTAGTAGTGGCAGTGTCACGATTAGTGTCTGCAATGCTACATCACCATAGCGATGAGCTATGTTACTGTAGCACGTCATGAAAGAAACATAGCATTTCATGTAGATGCTCTCTGAATGAGTTAGTCACTAAGATGCCACCCTACCCTGCCTTTTGCCTGACTTCAGCCTAAAATTACTTTGAATCACTTCATTATATATTTAGAGTGACTCAAAACCCTCAACAGTATTCTAACCATAAAAATCTGTAGTTTTTGTTGCAAGATTTTTCCTTCAAATGGGAAAATGAGAAGAAAAATGTTGTAAAAGTGCATCTCAAGGACTCCTTCACATGTCTCAATATAAAGGCCTGGGGCACGGGTGGCAGAAGCATGTAAATGATTGGCAATGAATGTGCAGCACAAAGCACTGTAGAAATTCTGAGGAGGGCTCAACACCTGTCTTAACTATACTGCAGACCTCAGACTAGCTTACAACCATGCTACCTAAACAGTTTGACAGCAAACTTCTTTTAGCTAAGCTTCTCTTAGCGTAGTTACCTAGTTATTGCCCCTCAGGTTAACTCTTCTGGAATTAGCCTCACTCAGGTGAAAGCAGTCACACTGACAAATAATTCAAGCAGCTCAGTGTGTGCACTGACGACAGATTCTTCCTTGCATGTTAATATCCTTGGTGGCACACAAGGCTCAACCTACTGTTAACCTGCCAGACCAGCTAGGTTGAGTTAGAGCTCTGATTAACTTAAGTAAGAGACTTCTTGGTATGCACAAGAATTGAGTAATTTTGTGGCAAGGTCCAAGGCATTTTGATCTATAAAACTTAAGCAACCCTCAGTATCACTGCATCTGTCTATCCTCTGTGTAATTTAATTTGCAGCTGCTGTTCCTAGTATGTGTGAAGATTTAGACTAAGACCTTTATTAAATCTGAATCACTAGACACATTCATTATCAATTCTTTTCAAAGTAACCTCCCAGAAATGATCTTACTGCATTTTCCAGTAATAGGAGAAACTGGAAAATATAATTTCACAAGTAGAAAAATACTGATGCATGTTATCGAGATTTAATAATTTTTTCACAAAAAGGTAAAAAAAAACAACTATTACACGTTAAGCAGTTTTAATATTAATAACTCATCAGACTTAGGATTACATAAATATATTGATTCCTGAGTACCAAGGAGGAAGTCATATCTGCCCTAGGAATAAAGGTTGCACCAAGACAGACAGAAGAAAAGGCCCCATTGGGCTGGAAAGTTCTAGGAAACACAAGCAGAACAGTGGTAGGTATGCAGCAAAATTATTTCTACAGACAAAGTAGTGGAAGTCAAGCTATAGATGGTATATATCAGCATATACTTCAGGGGGTGAACTGTAACTTGCAAGTCTGGCAAGCTTTTCCTTTACAGGGCAGCAGGTGATGTGAATCTTATTTGTCCTGAGTAGAAGTGGAGGAGGGTAGCAAGTGTGGGTGTTTTCCCCAAGTGAGCTTCTTGCTTACCTAGTGTTGATTAATAAAATTTGGTTAGAGTATAAGGCATGTGACACAATGGTCAATTGTTCTCTTGTGTGGGAAAAGTGGGTCATATAAGGTTGTGTTTCAGAGAACACTTTGGCCAAAAGCTCTGATTCCCCTGAAGTGTTTTGTTTGTTTATTTGTTTTGGTACGTAGCTGTGTAGATTGCACCATTAATGAATAAAACTCATATTCACTCTTCAGTTGGGGAAGGCAAGCAAATACCTGCACTGGTCAAGGCCAGAATCCTGAGGACACTTCTGCATACCACCCAGACTGCTGGCCATTACCTAAGGCAGCCAAGGCCAGTCAAGTGGGGTCATCCTTGATTGGCTGTCTGGCACACATCCCCCATGCCCCCTAGCTCAGTGACTAGGGGAGGGGCACACAGGGCCACCCTGTGGCTGATTGCTGAGATGGGGGGCGTGCAGAGGAGCCCCACAGTGCACTCCCCGGTGGACTTCTGGTTCACTCCAGGTTCACTGCCAGGTGTGCAGGGGCCCCCCATCATGCACATGTGGGATGGTCCATCTGCCCCACCATTGCAGCATTCACAAGCTGTGCCTGGTACCTGAAGGTATGTAGAAAATAATTTAAAGCTCTGTCTATATCCAAATTACTGATTCTCTGAATCAGCTTCAAATCTTCAGGTTTGGATTTGGCTGAATCAAATCAGGGATGGTGATCCAAATCAATGAATTGAATCACTGTCCTTGATTCAGGCCAATTCTGAATCCAAATTGAATTGGGCGCATTTCACACACCCCTAATAATCACTCCCCAGCTCCCTGGTCATGGAGAAGGGGTAGGAAGGAATATATCTCCCCACCCAGGACCTAGTAACCCCCATGTTGTGGTCTCCTCAGCAGGGGGGGAAGCCCTGCACCTTGGGAGTTTCCGTGTTGAGTGGCTGGGCTGGGCTGTCCAGCCCCACCCACCATGAGTGACTACCTCCTACCTGTGGGGCAAGGGGAACCCCACGATGGTGTTTTCCCAGATGGGCGCAGAAGACTGCAGCAGTTACATTTTTTGTGTGATGGGGCCCTCAAAAGTGCTATGTAGCAGTAATACAACAAACATTCATGGATGCAGAAAGCTTTTAAAATGGTCAATCATGCAAAAATGTTGCCCTAGTCTGATGTAGCTCTAGAGCAGAACACCTGTAAGGGTTAATTTTTGGCCATTCCACCCACATCCCATGTGACTTTGCAGGGCTGGGCTGGTGCTTATGCAGGCAAACACTGCTCCAGCCCTGACCTTGGGGGTCTCACTGAGAGGAGACAGAAAACTTCTGTCTCTATCTTGCACATCTAGGTTGTGGGGAAGGAAGGTTAGGTAAGGGAGCCCCCTGTGCCTGAGTGCCCTCCCAGCTATCTCTGTTGGGGTCTTGGGGAAGCCAGGCTGGATCTGTGCAGTGGAGGGATTCCCTTCCCCACCCCCCACACCCTGTGCATGCACCTTAACAACAGCAGCCTAGTGGCTGCTACACCTGAAGCTTGCGTGGAGGTGGAAACAGAAGTCTCTTGCCTCACAGGCCTGATGCAGCTCCTTTCAAGACCCCAACATGGGTAGATGGGCCTGGCCTGTGTGGTGGGAGGACTCTATTCCTTCCTTTGCTTGAGGCTTTTGATAATGGCACCTCATGGCTGTCACACCCAGAGCTGGGGTAGTGGGGTGGAGGAAAGATGGAGACCCCCTGTATCATGGGTCTGTCCTGGATATCTTTGCTGGGGTCTTGAGAGGGTCAAGACTGGACCCATGTGGGGGGCACTTTGCCCCACCCCCTGGCCGAGGTCTGGGTGTAGCAGCCACAAGACTGCTAGTATCAAGACACTTGTGCAGTGAGTGGGGGAAAGAGAGCGCTCCCTCCACTGCACACACCTGGCTCATTCCCCCAAGACTCCAGCAGTGGTATTTGGGAGGGGGTGGTCCATCCACTATACTGTTGCGGGGCTCCATCCTCCCTTTCCCTCCCAGATTCTGCTAACAGTTGCCAGCTGGAAGCATGGCTGGAACTGGGGAGCAGGAGATGCAGAAGCTGCCTGGAAGGCTGCTGGTGTGCTCCTGCCTGCTGGCCTTGCAGGATGGTTCCAACCCTCCCCCACCAACAAGTGAATGCCTGTTGGGTTCAATGGTTCTCTAACTCAAGGCACTTTGTGTAAAGCACCACACTTAAAGTTCCTTCCTGACCTGTTGCCTAAACCTCTGTACACAGCTTAGGGGATGTGGATATCATTTGGAGTGTGCCAATTACTGTATAATTGAGTAAGACTGGCTTAACCAAGAGTGACTGTTTCAGTAACAGTGGATCTTCTCAAAACTAGTAGAAATAATTGAAGCCAAAAAAGACTTTTGCATTTGGGAAAGGAGGAAAACTGCTTGAAGAATTTTGGCAAGAAACTTGGTCTCGTCAGAATACAGCAGATTAATCTACCAGTCCCTCAACACATTTAGAGCTATGGCATGAGCCCATTTAGAGGAAACTTGATTGATTAATTCAGTATGTATAAGAAGGAAATGGGCCCATGCTGATCAGGATTTGAATGTATGATTCTGGCTCATCTGATCTAATTCCTTTTCTGCTGACTGATAGGCAAGCAGGCCTGTAAGCAAGGCCTGATTTTAGCAAGTGACAATTCTATGTTTGGACCACAACTGAGACCAAATGTTGGAACTTATGGAAACACAAACATGGAAATTAAAAATATTTGGTAGGCATGTAGTAAACAGCTGCTATGGGGTCAGTATACTTTGATACAAGAAATTATTCAGATTATCCCAGTCTAGACACAGGACCATTTGTACTATAATGTTAGCATGGAAATGCCTCTTTACCAGATGTGTAAGGTCAAAAAGGTATTTTTGTGGACTAACCCTGTCAAGCAAAAGGAATGTGTGTGAAAATACCATATAAAGGCTTAGAATGATTCCTAGCCTCAAAGTCATAGTTTTCATTACAGTATAAGATGCATTAAAAAAGGGGGGAAAAAGTCCTCTTGAGGATAATAGAGTTGACAGACTCTCTTGTGGAAGAGGTGTTCTAAAAGGTATTAGAGAAGATCACTTGAGTTATTACCTTGATGTAGGAAGATAAGGAACGTCTAGAAATTGTGAATGTCTAGAAAACTATCTCTTGTTCTTTGGTTGCTGTCATCTTCACCTCACTATGCTGGCTTGGCTATAGACTTTATTAGATACAAAAGTATGTATCTCTACTCAGCTCAACTGCTGCTAGCTAGACAGAAGCATGTGAGAAAATTACTTTGCATATACTTCAATCTTAGCCATTCTCAATTTCACAGTATGAGAGATATATTTAGGATAGGTATTTTGTTTGTATCATTTTCTGCCTTGCTTACAGCTAGCCCCAATTTACTACTTATGGGAAATCAAGCAATGGAATATTTGATGAGTGTTAGACAGTTCCTGAATCCTGTCCTTTGTTTGATTTGCAGTAAACATGATGAACAGATTAGGAACAAGGTTCCCTTTTCTCTGGATCTGTAACAGAAAATCCAGATGCTCTTACTTGGAGAGTAAGGGAGGGGGAGGAGAGGGAACTGTGGCAGGGAGCCAGGAGGCTCTTGCCCCTTTAAGAAGACCCAGCTGGCTCAGCTGGCTGTGGCTCCAGGAAGTCAGGCTACCCCTTGGTTGACAGGGAAAACCCTGTGCAGAGCTGGGGAAGGCACATGACCAAAATGGGGGGAGGGGTGGCTTCCAGCTATATAAAGCTAGGTCTTGAGCCAGAGCAATCAGGAAAGAGTTCTGGGGAAAGATTGCACATACTGCAAAAGTTGCAACTTCTGACATCTGGACTATCATAGTATCATAGTGCTTAGGGTCAGAAGGGACCTAAACAGAACATTGAGTCCGACCCCCTACCCCAGGCAGGAACGGTTGCCAGGATCATATCACTCCAGCCAAATATCTGTCCAGCCTTCTCTTGAAGACCCCCAATGTAGGAGAGAGTACCACCTCACTTGGGAGTCCATTCTAGAGCCTGGCAGCCCTAACTGTAAAGTAATGTCTTCTGATGTCCAGCCTGAACCTTCTTTCCAACAATTTGTGGCCACTATTCTTAGTAAACCCAGATGGTGCCAGGGGGAAGAGACCCTCCTTCAATTCTTGCTGCCCCCCCCCCCCGGGCGAGTTTGTAAACAGCCACCAGATCCCCTTTCAACCTTCTCTTGTAGAGGCTGAATAGGTTCAGGTCCTATCTTTGTAGGGCCTGCCCTGCTGCCCCTTGACCATGTGAGTGGCCCTCCTCTGGACCCTCTCAGTGCTAGTCACATCCCTTTTAAAGTGCAGCACCCAGAACTGGACACAGTACTCCAACTGTGGCCCCACCAGTGCCGCATAGAGGGGAAGGATCACCTCCCTGGACCTGCTTGTGATGCATTTGTAGATCCAAGACAAGGTGTGGTTGGCCTTACTGACTGCTTCCTTGCATTGGTGGCTCATGTTCATCCTGGAGTCAACAATGATTCCAAGATCCCTTTCTGCTACCATGTTTATAAGAAGGGTGTTCCCCAGCCTATAGGTATGTTGCTGGTTCCTTCTCCCTAGATGCAGTACCTTGCACTTTTCTGCATTGAATGCCATCCTATTCTCATCCGCCCACCTCTGTAATTTGTCTAGATCTAGCTGGATTCTGTCCCTCCTCTCCAGCATGTCCACCTCACCCCACAACTCAGTGTCATCAGCAAATTTTGACAGTGTGCATTCCACCTTCACATACAGATTGCTGATAAAGGTGTTGAACAGTACAGGCCCCAGGACCAAGCCCTGGGGGACTCCACTGCCAACGTCCCTCCAGGACTAAAGCGACCCATCCACCACTACTCTCTGGGTGTGACCATGTAGCCAATTTGCCATCAGTCTGACTGTGTAGGCATCAATGTCACAGTCACCTAGTTTTTTAAAGAGAATGTGGTGAGGAACGTCCCTGCAGTCCTGAGCAATGGAGATACAATTCTCCTTGGTGATAGCCCCTTGCTTCCACTGTTTTTATACCTCCTTTTTTGGCCTCAGGCATCCCAGAATGCCTTTGCTAAGCTATGGGAGCTTCTTGTCACTCCTGCCCCCCTTGGTGCACATTGGGACTGACTCCCTTTGAATGTGGAGGATTGTTTCCTTGAGGAACAACCACCCATCTTGAACTCCCATTTCATTGAAGCTCTGAGACCTGAATGCCTCTCCTAATAACCTTCTTAGCTTACAGAAGTCAGCTCTCCTGAAGTCGACAACCTCTGCCTTGCTGCTTGCTTTCACCACCCCGTGCTGGATAGTAAATTCCAGCAGTCAATGATCACTGTTGCCCAGGTGGTTAAGTACCTGCATACCACTCACCCTGTTGTTGCCTGTGTCAGTGACCAGTTTTATCCTGGCAGTAACACAAGTACAATGCTGATGACTTGCATAGGGAATAGAACCCAGGGTAGGGGAGATATAGCCAAGGAGCTGAGGTTTGTGCTAAGACCCAGTTGGGAAGTTGTGTTATAGCCAGAGGACTTATTTCTGGGTTAGAGTTTTATACCAGTGGACTGGGCATGGCTAGCAAAAGAGGTGATGAGTAGACAGTCATGGGGCACCTGAGGGGCCCACTGCAATTTAGTTCCTGACAGGCACTTGAGGTCTGGAACCCTGCCAGGGGCAGGGCACAGAACCTAAGAGGGAAGTACCTGACCTGAGGCCAAGAGGGCCAGAGCAGAAGCCAAAGATAGGTGGAACCAGGTCCAAGGATCCATATCCCAAGAGGGTAAGAAGACAGAGAAGGGAAGAAGCAAAGCCAAGAGCCAAATGCCCAGAGAAGGGCAAGAAACTCAAGGGGTGAGAATCAGGGCCAGGAGCCCAAAGCCCAGGAGGGCAGAATCAGAACCTGAAAAGGTGAGACAAGTGCTTGAACCCAGGAGCCTGGCTTACTACAGTGAGCCTAGACAGAGAAGGGCCAGCTAAAGGAAAGGGGAAGAGGCCTGAAAGGTTGAGACACTGACAAAGGTGTAGAGGCATGAAGTGGCTTGATATAACATCTGGGAAGGCATGGGCTTGGGTATGGGGTAGCTGAAGGTCATAAATTTAGCCCTTAGGACACATAGAGCTGGAGAGAATAAATATTGAGATGGATAGAGAAAGAGAGCACCTTGGCTCTCCATCATCTGATGATGGTCTCCCCTCATTACTTTAACAACAAGGCGTGGCAGATAAGAAAGCAGGGTGAGACCTTGGGAGACTGGACAGGGAGCCTGACAGCATAGGGGCAGTCACTAGGGGCATAATGACAATCCCAGGCACCTTGCCTGTTGCAGTTCCCAGTGCACTTTTAGACTTCAATTTGCTGCTCTTCATTATGAGTTTTAGTTTGCTGCCCTTACAGCTGCGGAGAGAAGCACGGGGCTCTGTGCAGCTCCATGGCTCTTCAGGAAGCCCTGCAGGTAGTGTGGCAACAGCCCAGGAAAGTAGACTCTGCCCAAGAAAAGCAGTGTGCTTGATTCCCTTCCATCACCCAGAGCCTGCCTGCCTGAGCTGCATGGGGGCCTGGTGCTTCCCGGGACTGCCTGAGCTGGGTGCCTGCAGGCATGTGCCACCTGGAGGGGGGGGAAGGCGTGCCGCTGCCATGGAGGGAAGCACCAGCTCCCCTCCACAGCCCAGGGGCTGCTCTGCCCGCTTGCAGCTTGCCCTCCCCTTACCACCACTGGAGAGGCAGGTAAGTTATCAGGGTGTGTGCGTGACACAGGGGTTTAATGGGCCTTAACTTGAAGTGATGTTTTTAAAAACCCACCACTTCAATTTAGGGCCCCTGTTTCATCTACACACAACCTAAGTTATTGTCTTAAACTAAGTGTACAGTTTCCCACGATCCTATTCCTCTAAAGCAGTGATTCTTAACCACGGGGAGCCTCGAGATCCACTCAAGGGTGCTGTGGAATGCCACACAGGATTAGTTCTATTAGATGTGCACACATGATTCACATGATACATCCAGAGTTTTCAAACAGAAATTCATTGTGTTAAAAACAGTTTTATCTGCCATGCCTTTTGTAGAAGTAATTAGCTTACTTGACTAGAAAAACAGACAAAGACCAGAAGTACTGATACTGCTTAATTCAGTCAAATGTTCTGAGATAAGGAATCCCACACACCTTGGGTTATCCTTAGCTTATCTTGATATCTTGCCCTGTGCATAGATAGTTTGTTTAAGTAAACTTCCTAAATTTCTGTGTAATTTACTATTGTTTTGTTTTCCTGGGTTTTTATCTCTTTCTCTGTCTTAAGTATAAATATGCTTGTAACCTTAGAGAGTCTGAGAAATCCTTTGGAACAGACAAGTGGGTGATTCCCCTTGCTGTATGGAATTCTCCCTGTGATCACAGTATAGACTTAAATAAAGAAAAGCTGGCTCTGTCAGTTCTGATTCAACCACAACGCAAAGTTTGATTTCTTCCACACTTTTATGAGTTCTTTGCAACAAAACATTTGCTTCATCATTTTTCTGTAGTGAAAAAAAAGAAGTGAAAATGAATAGTTGGTATTATCTGAGGGGTGCCTTAAATCTATCCAAGGGTACCTCAAGATTATCCAGGGATGCCTCAAGAATAAAAAGCTTGAGAACCACTGCTTTAAAGTTTCAGTGCCAAAGTGCAATACAGCAGTAAAAATAGAAGTTTCAGTTTTTTTCAAAGAACCAATTGGATGCTAGACTTGAACTTACATTTCACTGGAGATTTTGGGGCTGGCATTTTCATCAGCAAAAGCTGGAGCCAAGTAGGAATAGTAAAAAACCCATTAATTCTTTCCCATGATAATGGAAATGACTATCTGTAGTAAAAAATAGTGATTCTGGTAGTTAGGAACCTTCTTTTAATTTCCAGATAATGATAAATTTATTCTTGGCCAGTTTATATCTATCTGTTCTTGTGTCAACATTGACCTTGAACTTGAATAGTTATTTTTCCTCCCTGGTATGTCTCCCCGATGTACTTATAGATAGCAATTACATTCCCTCTTAGTCTTTGCTAGGCTGAATGAGCCAAGCTCTTTTAGTTTCTTCTCATGATAGGCTCTCCAGTCCTGAGTGTTTTAGCAGATCTTTGCATCTCTTTCAGTTTGAATTAGTCTTTCCTGAACTATAATTTTAGACTGTATTTTTCACATGATAGCTCACCTACACCTTTAAGTTTGGGAAGCTGTCACCAAGAAAGAAGAGACCATGCTGGATGGAACCATGACCCCAGGTGCTATGGTGATGCCTGGCTAGCTGAATCATTGTGCATTGTTCAGAAGGCTTATATAAGAATAGCTGCATGTACCATTTAAGGTTGTTTAATATCTTGATAAATACTTTGTTAATTTGCCTAAGTATTGGTATTGCTTAATTGTTCAATACTTTATGACTTGAGAACAGAATAGTCTCACAGATCATTTTATTTCCACTACCTCCTAATCAAAATTGAGCTCAGTAGCCACAACCCCTTTTATCCCATCCTTATAAACCAAGTACAAGAGAGTGAGTACTAAGCCTACATGCAAATATTAAAGTACTTTTGTATTAGGTAAAACCAGCAGCACTGATCAGTTAATATAAAATGTGTTCCTTGTAATTACTTTGAGGTCAGTCATATAATGTGCTTGTATTTATAATGTATGTATATGCACACCCAAAATAGCAATAGATGTAAAAAATCTATGCAGTGACTGATACATCAACAAAATCAATGCACACCCATTATATACTACTTTAATTAATGTGTTGAACACTATGCAATGGCAAAACTCCAATGAGAGGACAATGAAATTTTGTATTTTTGCTGCTGTATAACACTTGTATACTGTGTATTGTAACTACTTTGCACGACAGAACATTGCAAAGACATGAAGCCATTGAGCAGATTCGATTTACATCAGGTGAAGATCTGTCGCATCATCTGTCCCCACAGAAATAAGTCTACTAGATAGAGGAAGTATTACAATTTTCAAAAGATATAACGCTGCCAGCCTCAAACTTAGTAGTGCATCATGATGTGAGATTAACGAGCCTGTAAATATACCATAAGTACTGCTCACATGAGCGTGGGTGGTAGAATCTGACCTAAAGGAGTAGGTGATCATAGCACTCCAGTGATCTAAGCCCTCCTCTCCTCATTTTAACTATGGAATACCTCTTTATCAGCTTGTGGTATTTTTACTTTATATTGAGAACAGCACTTTCTAAAGATAAACAAGTTGTCAAATGCTTCATTGAGATCAATATTGAAAACAAACAATGCCAGTCTCCTTCTCTTCAGATGATTAAAGCAACCTTGTGTCATCACAACTGAAGCCAAGATTTGTGAGGGTTATTTTTACTTTTAAATTTATTTCTAATGAAATCAAATTCTACCCTTTTGGTATATTAAAGCAGACTTTAGGATGATGTAAGGAGCAAGAAAAAGTATGCTAAAAATAAAGAAGAGGATCACGCCATTTTTAACTCATCAAAATGTTCTGCAGACAATAAGCTGAGTAAACTTCCTTTTTCTTTAGCAGCGAACTGTCCGTTTAATATTTTAAAGACTCAGGATAGTGATGGGTCACTGCTTTACTAGGCATTCTGCCAGTTTGTAGATGTATGTATTCAGTCAGTCCTGCTAATCAACTCTTCAGCCCCCTTAGTGGTTTATCACTAACTTAGCCATCTGTTACTGCTGGCTGAAAAATCCCAGAGTGGATAATCTTGCAGTCTAATCACTATTAAGAGAGTGGGGAGGGGAGAAGATTTTATTCTCAGATGAATTTTAGTTGTGGCTCAACTTTTGTCAGTAGTGTGTGGAATTTGGCCTTGGTTTTGTTGTAAACATACTAACCAAATCATGACTAGCTAAACATTATAATACCTAATATTTGTCCCTCATACTTAGATGATGAACTCTATATATGGTGCACTTTATTGGACATGGACTTTTCCAGGACCTATAGATGTATTTACTTCAAAAAGCTCAGAATTCTGGAAAGCTGTTGCTAAGAAAGAATAGCATTTGTTATCCATATAAAATATTTATGAATGTTTATAGTATCGTGAAAAAAATATCAGCACTAATTATGCTTGACATTCAAATTAAATTACTTTTCCAATTCACTCTAGCCTTTTTTCACAAATGATATTTTAAAATTGTTTAGTAAATATACCAGGCCTGGGATTTGTAAAGGGCTTTGAATTGATAATTGGGTACTTAACTTCCGTGTGGACCTTTTTAAAGTGCTAACCCAGATATTTGACCTTAAAGGTCTGTATTTGCAAAAGGAACAAAATATGTGAAATGACAGAATAAATTTCTCCTCACCACTGCACCTTGCATGCCTGTACAGGAGAATGTCCATTGGATGGTTCAGCCCCTTGTCCACTTGCTATAAATTAGAATGCATATGGAGTTTCAGTTGCAATGGTGACTTTTTGCAGTAGTCACCATCAAACAGAAAGTAGACCAAACTCATACATTCATTGTGTATAGTCTAGAGAACTGTCCTCAGATACAAAGCAAACAAAACAAAATAACCCCCTCCCAACTTACTACTTCACAGATAACTACTGGGTAGATTTATAATAGTAATTTTGAATGAAGTGCTCAGCTGACCCCTGAAAAAATGTATATCAGGGTTCTTTTGTGTGCAAGACTATCTGCTGTGCATACCTATATATAATCTTCCTTACAAAAGAACAGAAAAGACTATATACAATATATATTCTTTTGTGTGTGTGTATGTATATAAGGATTTGTATGCCAGCAAAAGAATTCATCCATAAAAATGAGTATTTGTTATTCATTGTTTTTACTTAGAATTTTCCTGATAGAAAAGTTCCAGTTGTTGGAGTAGAGAAATAATACCTGTTCAGGCTCATGTATGTACATGCACAGACACGCAAGGAGTTGGGGAAATTATATTTTTGAGTACCTATGCAAAAATGTAGTTTCCTGGGAATGTGGAAGTGGGTAACAGTAAATGCAGCTCATTTACTTCATTTGCTTAACCAACCCTGACAAGAATCAAGACAGTTTGTGGTCCATATTGTATAACCATGAAAGAGAAAGGAAATAAGATGGAAAGGAAAAGGGAAACAAGATGGAAGGGAAATTATGTTAGGGTTGGGAAGTAGACTTCTCAGAACCACCAGCCCCTTCAGATCAGGTAAGTTTATGAAGTTTTGAAACCATGCTTCCCACATTGTGCTCAGTGGTATAGCAGGCCAATATACAATGTATATGTATTTTGCATTATGTGTAGGGTCCAAGGAGTGTTCATACATGTTCCATTTTCCTATCCCTTCTCTTCCTCCTCCCATGATTCTTTAGGCTGTACAATAGGCTGCAGGGCTTGTGACTAAGTCACAAGTTAGCTTGTAATTGTTGGAATATTTATTACTTTAATCCTACCATGGTTGAGGAACATTGATTTCATGAGGTAATTTATTAGATGTTGACTTACTGGGTTTTCTGATTGCCACTGGAATCCCAAACTATGTTTAAAGAAGATGGATAAAAGTGACCTTAAGGGATCCGATATGCACTGCTACCCTAATAGAATATACAAAATTGGATTCAAGCACAGTAGGTAATGTCAATTTTAGATGTGATTTTCAGTTTAATTTACATGACTCCAAAGGCTGTGTAATAGTCTCCCTACTTTGAAGTCCTTGTCATGGGGGGGCGGGATTTTTTTTTGTTATTTGTATCCACTATGAAATTATTCCTGCACCTATATGTTATAAAGCTTGATTGAATGAATGAAAAGTGTCCAAAGAATACAGACACAATGTATAAATGGAAAAAAAAAATCCTGTGACTTATACTTTACTGAAACTGAGTGCAATATTTCTACCAGATTGCAGAATCTGAAAAAAAGTGAAATAAAGATGCATGGGCCTATCAATTTTAATGGGTGTCACAGGATCAAGGAGATGTCCTGTGACTAATATGGGGTTAAGGATTAAGGAGCTGCCAGTCACCAGGGGCAGCTCAGGTGCTGGTTGCCGCAGCAACCAGATGGGTCAGGTGACCTGAAGGGGGCAGGGCTGGGCCCTTTATAAACAGCCCAGGCCGGAGCTTGAGAGCAGTTCCCCTCTGGCAGCGCCAGAAGCAGGAGTTCTGTGGGAGAGCTGAGCAGCAGAGTCAATGGTGGTGGTTTGACCAGCTGCAATGATGCGAGGGGAGAGAGAGAACCTGAATAAAGGTATGGGAGAGAGCCAGCATTGAGCAGAGCTGGGTTCATACGCTCGGGGCTTATGACTGTCTTATGAGCCAGTAGACTTCTTGTTTATGTTGCAGCTGCTTGGCTCATGTTTTGTTATCGTTATACCAGAGGACCGGGTGAGGCTGTAGGGGTGCGAGGAGGCCTCACGGGGGGCTCCCCAGTAGCTTGGGGGTTCCCGGTGCCCAGCGGGGGCACAGTGAGTAGTGGCACAGCGAGACGAGTGCCGGAGAGGCGCTCAGTGTGTGGGGGCTGTAGCCCTAGCCACGGGGAGTGCAGCAAAAGGCCCTAGAGGGGGCGAGAAGTGCGGGGAGTGCGGCACAGGCCCCAGAGTGGGGCAATGGGTGCGAGAGGCACGGCACAGGCCCCAGAGTGGGGCGAGAAGCACAGGAAGTGTGGCAAAGGCCCTGGAGGGGGCAAGAGGCTCCAGAGAGGGTGAGGAGCAGCGGAAGAACCACGAGACAGGCCCGGTGGGGCGAGGCCTGGGCCCAGCAAGCCCAGAGGCACCGGTAGCGGGGTGCAGGTTGCAGCAGCGGCCCAGGGGCGCCGGTATCAGGGTGCAGGTTGTCTAACTGGCCCAGGGGCACCAGTAAAGGGACGACAGGCGCGTGACCGACCCAGGGGCACTGGTAAAGGGCTGCCAGTTGGCGGGATAGGCCCAGGAAGATTGGAGAGGGGCGCCAGGGCGTGACAAGCCCCAGGGGCACCAGGTGGGTGACAGGCCCGGGGGTGCCAGAGAGGGGCACCAGGGCAGGACGAACCCAATGGGTGCCAGAGAGGGCGTCGGAGGGCAAGGACAGAATAAAAGTCCAGGGACAGCTGTGAGGCTTGGGGCATGCTGAAGGGGAGGTAGGAGGCACGCATTTGCCCATAAGGCTGGGGGTGTTGGGGCACCCCACGTGGAACAGAAGCAATACCAGTGAGGTGTCAAGGTGGAAGTAGGCAGCCTCTCATAACTGAACTTAAGAACAAAGACGTGGCGGGAGAGTAGAGGGTGCTGGACCACCTTAATTGACACGGCAGGCGGGCGCTAGCGGGCTCACGGCCGCTCGCAAGGCCCACTCCGTGACAATGGGATTACAGAAATAATGTATCAATCAAACAGGAAGAAAAGACTCTTGTCTTCTAGAGGGTTTGTTCTTGCCTGCATTTAGGTATGTCCAATTTAATCTAACTAAATTGGGATAATTTACATTTTATGGATGAAATGTTGGCCTATCAATGAAAAAATTTCATTTGATTTCAGTCAGGCCAAATTTTTATCTACTTATTTCAAGGGTGCTTTACAAGGGCTCCCTGTCACTTTGACACATTATGCCCTTAACCAAAGTGTTAGAGTAATAATCTAGATTTGGGGGAGTGCTGGGTGTGCAGCTGAATAAAAGTTGTTTTTTTTTCCTGTGTCTCAGAAAAGCTGCTAGTCACAAGGCTGGATGATATATTAAAAGCAACTAACGTAGCTAATGCTTAAGTAACCAGATTCTTACCAAAAGGATAGGGTGCAAAGTGTATGATGTGTTGGGTAAAAATAGGCTGCAGCTATCATCAGGAGACAAAGCAGAAATGTGCTTGGAGATGGTGCTGAAGTCAGCAAGAAAACTAGAAAGAACCAGCGAGAAAGCACATGTGACTGAAAGTTGATAAGGCTCAAAGTCTTAAGCATGTGCTTTTATCAGGGAGGCATGTAAACGAATGAAATCTGTAGGCAATACCATGCTAATGAAACAAACAGTAAACAGAGGTGGAGCTTGAGATGGGAGGAAAAATGGGTGGAACTGAAGGAGGGACAAAGGTGGAGTGAATGTTAATATGTATGAACCAAGGTATAAAAAATATGAAAAGAACTAATGTTCAAGGCTGCTCCCTTGGTTTCATGGGCTGTGTGTCTGTGAGGGAGCTTGCCTGAAGCTGTCTCCATTCTGAATAAAGCTATTGTGAGCAATGTGTGGTGGTGTTTGCTCCCTGCTTGATCTGGCTAATGAGTACCAGGGCCCATGAGCAATTGGACCATCGTCTCCCTAGTCATTGGGCGCCGCATGGAGTCGGGGTCTAACACAAAGTACTGTTAGCTTCATGATACAAAAGGGGGAATCAAGAGTTCCTAACCACTCATATTTTAAGAAATTTGTTACAATATGAGCACATCTACACATGTCTGTGTATAGCACCTTTGTTACTGTGCCATCATTTAGCCTTGCTTTTGGAAGTACTAAAAGGTAGTGCCGTAATAGGCTGTACTACATTGTTATTTTTGGCCACTATGTTACCATAGCAACGCACTATAATGAGGAATTGCGGTGCTGTGATGTCAAAGCTTTTGCCAATGGACACTACAGCACCATAGTGTAGATGTGCCCTGTAAGCAATAAGTGACAAATTGGGATTACCACTGTGTTAAGGAAGTAAGTCACTTATGCACTTATCTAATAGATACATAAAACATTTATACACATACCTTTTCATTCTGCAATGTGCTGGAGATTTGCTGCTTCACGCAAGCTGGTGTGAACTACACTGTGCCATGTACAGTTGTATAAGTGATGAAATGCACCTCAGCACACAGAAAATGGTGCTGACGTGTTTTAGCTCAAAAGCACACTGCTGCTATTTTTTCAGCGTGGACACAATTTCACCACTTACACAACTGCATGCACCACAGTGCTGGGCATTTTTCAAAGCACCCACCATTGCGGCATGTGCATGTGCACAATCTATAGTATAAATTCTTCCAATATAACTAGCAAGGGAATCCATTATGCTATGTGTTATATATTATTGGAGTATAAGACTATAATAGAGAAAGAAAGTAGCTTTGGTTCAGATCCACTTCCCCTGATTCCTGTAACAGATTTGTTTTTAAATGTTATATTAATGATGTCATGAACAACTGGTGTTTTGCGAGCATTAAAAGCAAGATATCTTGGGTGTGAGAAATAGAACTAAACGAAGAGATCTACCGCAATTTAAATGATACCTCAGTTGTTCTAATAAAATATACCACATCTACTCAAAAAATTTTGCCTAACTTTGATGGTAATATTTTTTTTTGGCTTGCTTTTTCTATTTTATTTAATACACTTTCTTTGAACTCTGGGTAAATGTATAGTTAATAAATAAAAAATATTTTATAAAAAATAAATCTAAGATAATATCATGCCTTCTGAACCGCTTCCCCATCCCTCAGTCTCTAATAACATACCAATTCATCCTTATTGCTTATTAAATGCCTGAGTAAAAAGCCTGCAGACCAGAAATTGAAGGTCAACAAATCTGAGCTCTTTTAGGACCAAATTGCTTGAGCTCATTTCCCACAGAGAACAGTCTGTTACTAACTAAAATCTAAAACCTGAGACTTTTAGCTCAAATTGTGTACCCGAATGACTCATTCTAACACAAAAAGGGTGGACAGATTTCACACACATCATTAAAACATAAGCTAATAACACTCTCTTTACTAAAAATAGTGTTTTTTACAGACATGTGAGGCAAGGTCAAATTACTTAGAAAAATGCATGTTCTTTTTGGCATTTTCTCTACCGAATATTTTCCTTTTTTTTTCTTCTCCAGAATGGTATAATTCAAACTGTTCTCACAACATAATCACACCAATAGCTTCCAGCAGGACTTCTATAGGATACCTCCGCCCCCTTTCCCCCCATTAACAGCTTTTATTAGTGCAAGAATATTCCATTTGCAGTTCTTGAGAAAAGTGAGACACTGCAGGAAATTTCTATAGGCAAACATCATGTAATCAGAAGCAGTATTGTCTCCAAATCTGGAAGGGTGACAGAAATCGAAAACTCTGTATAGTCACAAAATGGTTTGAGTGTTCTTAATGTTCCTTAGTGTTGAAAATTGATATGATCTCAGTGATGTCAGAATGACTGAGCTGAAATAAAAAAAAATGCTTGCCTTGGGTAGGAGAAAGAGAGATTTATCCCAAATATATGTTTGAATATCAAAGTAATTTACCTGAATAAGTGAGAATTGTAAGTCTTGTGGTTTTAAAGTGAAATTTAAAGATAATAACAGTAACTACATTGGGCATTAGATTCAGTCTTGCTCAACTGTCATCCTTGCATAATGATTTTTCATACATTTTACCATCCTCAAATGCAGCACTTGGACAGTTTTCAATAGCTTAATCATCCTTTCAGTGTCTCCATTTGCATTGTGACCATTTTGCATCCTTTTAAATTAAAATGTTTCTTACTGATGCATACAGCATTTGTGAAACGATTTGTAGATGATACACATCACCTAACTGGAACAGAAAGAGGACTTTTTTATTAAATATAATTTCAAGGTTCTTTTCACTTTAGTAAGTGCCAGGACAGTCGAGTTGTTTCTCTTATTGGATTTTTTTTGTCTTGAATACATTTTTTTTTTTTCATAATTTCTCTAATATGTATCCTTTGATTTTTACCAAATTCTCCACCACCAAACTATTATTTGACATAAGTAGAGTTTGTTTGTTTGTTTGCACAGGTATCAGTCTATACCATGAGCATAAATGATTAAAAATCTTCTCTTAACACAGTAACCTAAAGTACTTAAATGTTGTACACAGATGGCTGACTAGATATCTCTATAATTTGAAAATGAGTCATACATATAGGGTGATTCTTAACTATTGAAGTAATGAAAATATGGCTATTTATTTTAATGAAACCAGAGTTTCACCAGTAGGTTTTTATCATTTAATTAAAACCCTGCTCCTACAATATGTCTGTAGTTAACAAGAGTCATTCTGTAAGTATTTGCAAGATCAAAAGACTAAATCTATGAAAAGCCTTGGATTTTTTACACAGAGCCATTGCCAAACATAACTTCTGGTTGACTAGGCACCTAATAGGATCTACAAGCCTTAGTTAGGCAGCTAAATTCCTATAAGCTGCCTAAGAAAAGTTAGGTGCCCAAAACGTAAAACAAATTGCAAATTCCGTGGGAAGCTACCAAAGCCAGTTAATAAGCATACAGAGTGAGGGACTGCTTTAAATCCTTTAAGTCTCCCTTTGGGACTTTGGTGATTTATGTTGGTCTCGAGGGGTGCCTATTTCCAATTGAGAGCCCCAAGCCCACAGGTTTTCGCTTACAAATAGTAGCACCAGTGGCAAGTGGTTTTTATCCAATCAGCCATTAATTAGAGCAATCATTCATATTCCCTATTGCACCTGAGGGTATTTGAACTTGCACATCTGGATGAGTAATTATACCAAGATGTCTGTAGCATATGCTGAAGGAAGAGCACTCTCAAATCTACTTGTTGAAGCTATCTTACTTTGTATGGAAAAACTAAAATTCATCAGGCCAGAGAGAGAGCAAGCATGATTATCTAGTCTAATGGTGTGTAGGATATTACATTATTTACTTGAAAAGAAGATGACTCTAATTATAAGATGACCTCCTCACTTCATAATTAGATTCTATATATGGAAAATTTAACCATTTGTTACAGATTTCCAGGTATAGAATCTAATTATTGGAGGTTTGATTTGACCTTTTAACAGCATATGATACTGTTTAGAATGGGGTGGGCAGCAGGAGCGAGCAATTATTTCAGGCAGAGGGCTGCTTACTGAGTTTTGGCAAGCCATCAAGGGGTGCATGACAGATAGCCAGGGGCAGATAAATATTAATTTTCTAAATTTTTAGGTGCCCTATGGGCTGGATAGAATGGCCTGGTGGGCCGCATCTGGCTGCATTTTGCCTGCCCCTGGTTTAGAAGTATAGTCTGTTGCTAAACCTGTCCTGCCTTCTCCCATGTGCTAGGCTGCTCCATCTTTTGTGGACATTTCTGGGCAATCAGTGGATGGATGTCTACCTCTGGGACAAAGTGAGCAGACCAAGGACTCTAAATAATGGTCTCCTATACAGAAGTGTTCTTGTCCCAACTCTCTCCAACATTTATGTAAGTGATATGCCTGCTACCTCTTTGAGGAAATTTGCATAGGCCGATGATCTGGCTGTAACTACACAGGCAAGGACCTTCAAAGAGACTGAAGAAATTCTGACATTAGACCTGTCAATAGTGGCAGAATATTTTGCAAGTGGAATCTGCAACTAAATCCAACTAAGCATGTCATCTCCATGTTTCACCTCAACAACCACAAAGCACATGCTCATCACAACTTTACTTTTTGTGGAGAAAAATTACAACATGATCCAACTCAGTCCTACCTAGGTGTGACATTCAGCTGTATCTTAACCTTTCATAATCATATTCAGAAAATAGCTGAGAAGATTAAGAGTTAGGTGAACATGGTGTTAAAACTGGCCAGAACAAGCTGGGGTACCACCATGAGAGTACTCCACATCTCTGCTATGGCACTGGTCTTCTCAACAGCTCAGTACTGTGCACCTGTCTGGGCTGCTAGCACTCATATCAAATGCATGGATTTCCAGTTAAATTCTACAATGCATGCTATCAATGGAACCCTGAAATCTACATCAGTTCAATGGTTACTGGTGATGGCCATTATTGCTCCTCTAGACACTCACGATGAATGTACATACAGAAAGGATGTCTACATGAATGGCAACCCAGGCCTCCCCATCCATATAGATTTTAAAGAACCTCCCAACACACCTCTTGGTCTCCTGGAAACCTCTGTGGACACATGTACAAGCCCTTACATGTGCATGTACAATAATGCAGCAGCTTGGAGGAGAATGTGGAATGAGACTACCGTTCAGAATAAACATCAAACTTCTGACCTAACAATAAAGCCTCCTGGTTTTGACCTTCCATGAACAACAAAGAAGGCTCTAAATCAGATCCAAACTCTAAATCTGATCCAAACTGGGCATGGCAGCTGTAGTCGCTTAATACACAGATGCTGTATTGGGGGTGGTGCAAAATGTGACTGTAGCAATCCTGATCAAACTGTGCGCCACAAAACAATACTCTACCCTGTAGAGAAATTTGATGTTGACATTGTAGAGATACAATCCCTTTCCTCAAGAGCATTAGACTGGTTAAGTAACCTTAAACTGGACTTATAATTGTTGCTTCAAGTCAATCATATGAAAGAAGAAGAATTGAAAGTTTGCCTTGAATTTGTCCCTCTACTACTGCTAGAGAAGGGAAAAAAAATCTGGAGGATCAGGTAGCCCTTTGCTCTCTGCTTCCCACCAACTTTTTACCCTGGCAGCCCCTTCCCCCTATCCTCACTGTCAGACCCTGATCTTCCTGAGCATGTGGAAGCGAGGAGCAAATATGAAAACAATAACCTTGAAATTAAATGTGGTTATTGTAGCAATTTGCATATAGTACCCATAGACTTAGTTCATCCAGAACTGATAACAGGCATGTTATTTTTTTTTAAAACTACTGTAAGTTTTAACATGGATATTTCATAAACACAATTTTAAGCAGCACTTTCACAATCTAGTACAGACTTTATATATGCGCGTGCGCGCGCACACACACACACACACACACACACACACGCATATTGTTTCAAGGGAACAATAAGTTCCAGATTTAATTGGGAAAAGCCCAATAGTCAAGTTCCAAAATTTGACTGAGCTCAGTCACTCAGTCAGTTTGGATCTACCACCAGACAAGTATCCTCCCTCTCTAAACTATAGTCTGGGGCTTCAGATACTCCCCAAATCCAAGCAGATATCCTTCACGTAAGCCCTAGGCCCAGAGGCCTTCAGGTTCAGATGCCCCAGTCTTGTTTGATCTTAGCTAAAAAGCTGAGATTGTGGTATCTCCCTTGCCATGTACACATTTTTTTTTTTGCATAACACAATTCATGAGTGTGTGTGTGTGTGTGTACAGGAGCATGGATGAACAGTGCACTTATTGTAATGGAAATGAGAATGGTGCAACTGTAAAGATGTGGTTTGGTCAAGTGAACCATATCAGCCATAAGACAATTTATAGAGGGGAGTTTGTGTGAGTGTGAGTGTGAGTGTGAGTGTGAGTGTGAGTGTGTGTGTGTGTGTGTGTGTGTGAGAGAGAGAGAGAGACAGACAGACAGACAGACAGACAGAATACAAATTTATAATAAAACTGGGGACATACTGTTCTCTATTTGTCTTCTGGGGAGAGACAGAGAGAGACAGAGAGACAGAGAGACAATACAAATTTATAATAAAACTGGGGACATACCGTTCTCTATTTGTCTTCTGCGGAAGGCGAGAATTCAGTGAGTGCAATCTAAGAATGTCACCCAACTCAGACCCTGCAGATAGGATATGTGTTCCTCCATTTGCTTTATGGATTCTTGTGGAACTTAAAAATGAACTAGCTGCCAAGTTAATTAGTATTGTCAAAATTGAGACACATGTGGGCATGCTCAGATGCAATACTGGAAAGGATGGAGTCCTGGGTTCTGTTTCTTGCTCCCACTTATGCATTCAAAAAACACGCTGCACTGCAAATTAGTAGTTCAGTGAATGGGTGCACATGCACGGTATGCAGTTTGCAGTGCTTCAAACTGTTTTCAGGTGCTTCAGTCTGCTTTGTTCTGGAATAAACCAATGTGATCAGATGTAAATGTCCATGTCCATTGTCCCAGGACCAATCCTCAAGGTTCATGGGGTATGAAGTTTGTCTGGGATGTTGCAGTTCTTCCACAAACTGTATGTGTGCCCTCATTAGGACATGCCCCTTAATTCTAAGATGAAAGAGTGCTAATGATTTTCCAGACATGTGAGCAGCATGCAGTCAGTTTACACATTTGCTACAAACAGTCATCACATTTGTCCTGGGAGAAATCAGTGAGATCAAATGCAAATGCACATGCCCATTGTCCCAAACCAACTCTCAAAAGTTTCACAAGACTTGTAGTTTGTCCTCAGGTGTTGCTACATGTCTGAAAAGTTCTTCCAGGACTGAATCATGGAATTAATGGCAGAAAGCAACAGTGCATTCAGCTATTCATTAAAACCACAGGATTCCTGGGACAAATTCAGATACAACTTGTCCAGGGACACATACAATGTCTGTCCTAGCCACAGACACTTAGATGTCTAAAATCCATCTGAGTGACACTTCGACATTTATAAAAGTATCCAGGCCTTAGTTTTCTTGCATAATTTTGGACTATCTCTGTTCCTTGCTTGTTTCAGCATATGCTGTTCTGATCACAATGTTATTTAAAAAACTATAGCAGAAATTCAGTCATCCCAGAATCCAGTCAAATCCCAACTCAGAAATCTATTGTTTGGATTGATGAAATGAGGAGCAGGCATTCTTCCATACATTTCCTTTGTTACTTTCCACAAAAACAAAGCTTACAGTTTTGACCAAGTTTACCACAAGCAATTAGGATGCCATTGGAATGCCATTTTCACTGCTAAATTCCTGCCTAATGTTTTGTTTGACATTAAATTATGTGCACAAAATGTCCCCTTAAAAGTAATTAGAGAAAGCTTCTATTTGGTCCATAACCAAGAAAATAGCTTAGAGTCCACCAAGATTTCTATAACATTAGAAGTGTATGTTATTGTTGGTTGCACAGTGAAATTGGCAAATGTGCAAGGCCTTCCATCACTAGTTCAAATCTAACTTAAGTTGATAAAGGCCAAATGTCTGAGAGATGTCTGAGAGCCTATGGAAAATGAATTGTTGGTCGCATTTCAGCAACTTACATATATTTTGTGATTTAGTGCCATGCAACACAATTTGGCAGCACTGGCAGAGAGACGTTCAGACTCATCTTTTACATTTCCTGAATCAAAGCAAGACTAAGTCTTGTTGATTACAGTCTGGACGAGCTCAGGCTCTTGTAGCAAGTGTTTCATTTATACTGTACTCCGTATAAATGAAAGCCTTTAGTGTAGATGCGACACCTTTCATGAACACTAAAAACACTACATTCCCCAAATTCTATTCTGTACTATAACCCAGATAATATTTTTGTCTTTACTTTTGTAGGCTCTCATTGAGTTTTTCTTTAAAAAATTAAGGAAAGGGACACAAATCACTTAGGTTAAACACAGGCACATTTGCTCTTCCCTGTTTCCATGGAAACCAATTTAAACTAATAGAGCCTCACAGAATGTCATGTGCAGGATACAGAACAGTAATACAAAAGGTTCAATTTGTAGTTCAAAATGAGAAGCAAATTACAGTGTGTTAAGCTTAGTCTTATAAGTACACATTTAACATACAAAATTTAGGCTGAGAATTTTAATGCTTTATAGATTACATATACAAAAATATATCCTTTACAAGAGCCCTAATAACATTTATTGGAAAACGATGTTTTGATAAATATTTAAAACATTTTATATATTTTGATAGTAGGGACATTATTTTCTTATGGCATCTTTACATGTGCTTTGGGGGGTGGGGGGGGGCATTTTATAGCGTCTCATGTATTCAGCATCCCATGCTTCAAAATGACAGTGGGGGCATTTTAACTAAAGCTTGTTTGATAAGCTTTAGTTAAAGTGCCTCCACCACCATTTTGAAGTGTGGGGACACTGAATACATGAGACACGGAGTCTGCTGGAGCATGCTACTTAGCATGCTCCAGGAGACTCCATTAATTGTGTTGGCTTTGATGCACTATAATTACATCATGGTGGAGTAGCATCCCCATATGCCTACAGGCACCCTTAATTACTTACAATTCTAGGTAATGTCTGTTTCTGAGTGGTGTCTTCCCTGTAACATACAACTTTTCTGTAATGTTATATAATAGCAAACCTGGATTGTTTCTTAATACAGAAGGTCAAATGACAAAGCTTTAAATACATTTTTAAAAACCCCAATCATTGGAAACTGAAGGCATACTTTCATGTGTAAAACTCTTGGAAGAAGTTTTGTGAACTCCTGTAGAATCATCCTAATACATTTTTAATCGAACCTGCATATCTAAATCCTTGCAATCCACAGAGCTATATAGATGAGGGTATGGCATAATCTACTTTTAAATATAAATTTGAACTATTGAAAGAGCCTTACGTTTTCACTATGATCATTTGGTAAAGCCATATCAAGTACTTAGTTATTTCAATAATGGAAGCAATAATCTGTGGTTGTGGCTGAAAAATACACTTAAGTAAGTAGCCCTACATTGCTTCACTAAGACAGTAAGTTTCTCCTCATCCTAGATAAGATTTTCACAAGATATTTTGTAAGGCAGCAGAATACATCCCTGTATCCAGGAGATACTTGGGGACTGGAATGAGTTTAAAAAGGAAGGTTTGTAGAAATCTGTACAAGCAGAGCTTTGCAAATTAATGGTTCATACCATTAATTGAAACTATAGAGTATCTCAGAGAGAAAGGATTGTATGAAAGTCTCACACAGGCTATGGATCTGAAGTGACCAAAACACATACAAGTATCAGCAAACAAGAAACAGGAAATTTTCTAGCAATTAATGACCATCTTGCTTGCCTGAGGTACTGCTGAGTCTGACTCAACTTTTAAAATACTATTTAGTTTATCATGCTACATAACTGGGGCAGTTACTATCTTGTAGCAAATATTGTAATGGGTATTTCTAATGAGTATTTATGGAGCTGTACTACCTGATGGCCAGAAAATGGCATTTGTTTTTGGGAACTGGCATGTAAGTAATATAGATATGTATTGGAATCATGGTTCAGGGAAGCCGCAAGGGTTTACTGATTTCTAAAATCCTGGTTGTCACACAATTTCACCACGTTCAAGGCAGACAGGGATAGACAGGCTAGGAAATTGTAGGCATGTTGCACACTGTTCCATAACATGAGATACATTGGTGCCAGGTCACAGTACCCAACAGCAGAGCCTTTGGGCTTTCTGGTATTGGGGAACAGACCAAATTAGAAGAAAACCAGGAAAGCTCAAATTAGCATGTGTGTATGTGATGGGCTTGTGGAACAAAGGAATATGCTGACAGGACAGAAGATAGACAGTATTATGACCACAAAAAGACCAATCAGTGATACCTTCAGATGAAGAGTCCTCGTGAGAGAAAAGAATACAAAAAAAGGAATTTCAGAGCAAAAAAGGGTCTCCAAGTGGGGAACCCAAGGCTCCATGGACAGAGGACATACCACCAGCTCATCTCATTTAACCCATTGGTGGGAATGGGCCTCAGGCCTCCAACCTCCAGGCTGCTGACATCCAGCATTCAAGAGACATCCTCAGAGTGAAGCTCATGTCCTGGGCAGATATACCTCGACTCTGATGACAGCCCTAGGATTGGTAGATATAGAATTGCTTGTATTATTCTTGCCTGCTATCACTGTGTATCAATAAAATTGCTTTATTATTGAATGGAAAAGTCGTGGTCAGTCTGAGGGTTTGGGTCTGCCCAGAACAAGGTATCTGGGTCATAAATCCAGTGTCAATGCTACCTGCCTTCATTCTGACAGATAAAATGAAACATTTTTAGCCCTATGTAATTTGATATTCAGGGGGCATAGAACACTTTTCTCAAGATTAGGACAAATTACTGTGTAGTAAGCATCACTGTCTACATTTGCAGATGTTAATAACACAGTAATTTGTTCTAATGGTGAGTAAATTTTCTTCCTGTAGATACAAGTAGCATGTTTACTCTTGAGTAAATAATGCACAATATGGCATGTGTAGATGGCTGACTGGGCAACAGGGGTGGGAGATTTCTCCCTGGCCTTGGGAGCTGCCTGCTGCTGGGGCAGGCTCTGCCACAAGAGTCCCCCTGTCCTGGCATCAGGGAACTCCTAGCTCCAACTCTACAATCATGGAGCAGGGGCTGGGAGATGATTGTTTCTCTGGTGGCAGAGCCCGCCCCGGCAGCAAGCAGGTCCCAAGAGCAGGGAGCAATGTCCCAGCCTCTGCCAGCAGACAGCTGTCTCCTGGCCCTTTACTTCCTGCCAGTCCCTTGGCTAGCACCCAGAGGGAGCCTAGAGCTTTCACTGGTGGCTGCAGGGTGCCATTACAGGGCCAGTGGGGGCAGGAGCAGACTGCTGCCATACGCAAGAAATTTGCTCCTGTCTCCTGCCTCCCTGAGATGGGTTCACTCTAAAGTAAATTAAAGCAAACCCACCCTGGAGCATTTGTACATGTAGATGTCCCCACAAACTTTCCAAAGAAGGTTTGTTTCTCCCTTTTAAACCATTCATGTTTTGATTGTCTTCTTTTCTGAAGTAAGCTGCAAAACTAACAGTGAAAATAAACTACAGTATAACACACAACCGATTGGATTCGAAAGTGGATACATGGATGCATCAATGATGCAACTCAATATAAACAGCTAATGATAACATTAAAATGTGAGTAAATCATGAAAACATGTTTCATATTTTCTCATTGTCTTCTTAGAAAGTTACAAAGAAAATATTAGTAGCCCTATAAGGAAATTATTATAAAATGAATTTGAGGTGATGATTTAAAAAAGAAAAAACATACAAAATCATGAAATAGAGATTATTTGTAGGTTAAAGAGTTTGAGTAATGTAGCAGGATCTTTGTTATGTTTTTGACCAGTGGGTAAGCTAGGTATTTCTGCTGTGAGATTCAAAAATGAAATGTTGCATAGGGTTAATCATGAAGGTGAAACTTGTTAGAGGAGGGAGACCTAACCATCTGTTGTCCAAGAGTCTTAGGGATAATTTCCTAGGAAGTGGAGGACATAAATCCTAGGTTTTTAACCAGAAGAACTTGGAACCCACTTCTTCCACTTCCCGGGAAAGTGTCCTAACCACATGTTATAAGCGAGGCAGAGTAGAGAGCACCCTATAGACCACCTCTGGAGGGTGTTTGGTCAACTGGACAGCCAAAAGCGCATCTAAGAGTCAGGGATATAGAAGGAGGGCATTTATTTGTGGAACTGTTAGTATGGGGGTTTTCAAACTTGGAGTTGCTGTTACTTTTGCATTTTTGTTTAAATATATATCTTAGGGCAGTGGCTCTTGACCTTGTAATCTCAAAGCATGCCTAACTAGTTTCAAGGCACACTTTGGAAAAACCAGCTCTTAGTTTTCACTTTTTTGACTGTGGAAAAATAATAGAACAAATGTTCTGTTGTAAAGAACTCAGAAATACCTCAACAGGCCAGAATGTTTTTGGCTCTGTGGATTCATATTAGAAATGTCTGGGTTTATTTTATGATTCATGTCTGCACACCTAACTTCTAATGTTGTGTTGCACCCCATGGCACCCTTGAAAGGTTATCAAAGCCTCCCAAAGGTGCAGTGGGAGAATCACTGGCATAAGGTATGGAAACATTTGGAAGCCACTGTGTTATCAGACCTTGATGGTATGAATGTAGGCAGACAATATTATACAGCTGATAAAACAGGAGATTGATACTCTGAAGAAATGTGATGAAAAACGCTATATAGGAGCTAGTTATTCTGTTTGGGGAATATTAAGGGTTAAAGCTTACTTCCCATAGTATGTGCCTTTTAAGAACTTAGGCTCTAAAATTCAAAGTATTCCACCTGGCTCCAGTCCCTGAAAATCCATTAACACATTTATTTTTGCAATGTATTGTCATCTTAACATTAAGACTAAGTTGCAAAAAAAAAAAAAAGAAGAGGACCCATTCACCTTTTGTATAAAGAGTTTTTCAGACTCAGAGGGATCATATTTAGGTACCTAAAAATAGTTGGGCAACTAAAAGGTGGAGTAATCTGGTCCTAAGTGACTTGTGTTATATTCCAAGATTTCTACTCCAGTTAAAAATCACTATGCCTAATTATGAGGAAAACTTTATGTGTTTTTTTACTTTGGGAAGGAAAGGATAAGAAGGAATAAAGTTTCATCCATTTGATATCAGTAAGGCCCAATGTGGTAAAGGTTTAGATGTTCTGATTAATTTGACTTTCTATGGATGAGATCTTATTTTGCTTTTCAGGCATTTTAGACTTAGTTGCCACTCACCCCACGCATACATATAAAGGACTCTTTCCAGTGTGCAAACATCCTTCTTGAAGTGTGTGCCTCCAGACAGTACATCAAGTGCAGCCTCACCAATGATGTATAGAATCAAAGAATCACAGAAGTGCCCTATAGTCACATCCCAGACAACATGAAAAATGTCTTATATGCCTTACTTGTGGCTGCCCAGGCTCCTCACCCTAGTGTCTACAAGCATAAATGCAGCCAATGCAGAAACCTGTGCTCAGAAAACCATACAAAAATGCTAGGACTATAATTGCCAGAGATAGATTAAGCTTTGCACATGCACAGAGACTTTAGGGAACAACAGCATTTCTCAGATGGGTATAAGGAACAAAGGTTTATCCCCTTGTGGCACTGGGAGGAGATGGAGGGTCACATACTCAGAGGCATGGGTAAATATGCAGCATTTTTGTTAAACTGCTGACTACAGGTGGCAAAAAGGAGACAGACATTCTCTGACACAGCTAACAGGCAATGATAAGGAGAAATTACTGAAAACACATTCACAACTTCCCCCTTGGGCAATTTCAGCCAAGACTGTTCTGGGCATTAAGCCAAACACTGTTTTAAGTGTTTGGAAGTTAAAATGTCAAGTGCAAGAGGCAGACCTTACATTCATGCTCAGGGGCATGTCCTGTTGCACTGAGATGCATCACCACTACATGCCGAGTCACAATTCACATCCTGAACTGTGATAGGTAAGCACTCAAGAGCATACATCTGACCTCATGAAGTCACAGCTCTGGGACTCATTCAAGAAATATTTAAAAAGCTTTCTTTCCTGATTCCCCAGTGTTGGCAATTCAAACACTTACTATAAAGTACTCACGTAATAAGCCTATGCAAACTGTCCTCACTATCCCAGAAACGCAAGGGTTCCTGCTACAATCCAAATTTATTCCAGGATCTCAGTGAGTTCTGAGGGGCAGCAGCTGCTTGAATGGGATTGTCTCTGGGTACACCTTCAGAAGGCTATGAATGAAGCTGGGGAGGAATGGATATTAAATCCGTTTGTAGGAAAAGAAGGGACATGCATCTTTCTCCCCTGCACAGGTAACAGATATTCATGGAATAAAGTCACAACCAGTTTGACTAACAAGCCTGCAGAGTTCATGCGGTTAAGCATCTGTGGGGTAGGCAATGGACAACATTGCCTAAATAGAGGGGATGGGAACACTGGGGTTGAATATTTGTTTCCAAGTATAGCTACATATAGTCGGATTTGTACAAGTTTCTCATATAGCAAGCACACATAATCACACAGATTTGTCACAAGTATGGCATGGGTGCATAAAACATTTTGTCTAAGGATTCTTTGTTCAGAGAGTGTCCTGATAACAAAAGTAAATATTGTCTCTACAGATGCTGCAACTCCCTCTGATGATAATCTGTCACAGGAGCTTTTTCTCCAGGAAGTGAATGTACATGTTTCTTCCATCCCTGGATCTGCAAGGGACTCTCTCTTGACTTTGACAGTAGCATGGTGATAAGTCTTTTGGGCCTTCAGGTTACTGACTTTGAAGTTATGGAGGAATCAAGCTATATGGATGCATTATTAGCACTTGGGAACAATATCTCTCCACCCCTGCACATATGCATCTTCCAAGCGAGAGACATCTGTGATGTACACACACAACACTTCCTCACTCCCAAAGACTTAACCCACTATCCAGCCCTATTTTTGGAGGTGTGTACTAAAAATACAATGATTTTGACCCAACTGTGGAGGCTTCCATTCCCTTGAATTTAGCAACTTTGAAGATAATTCTGGCAATTATTAATTAATAGCTTTCATAGTTAATTCAGCAACACTAGTGGCTAAATCAGGTTCATGAGGTATGTTGGCACAAACCAGAGTGCTGATCAACCAGAGCTACAGTATGAAAGAACTGCTGCTGATGGGATTTGGGTTTTCTTCTGGATTTTTCCAGGTTTCTGGAAAAATGCTAGATGTTTCAGCCAATCCCTCAATATGCATTCAGAGTCCTTCTATTTTCCCATAGAGCCAGAATCAAATGCAGCAAGTAAGCATCCCTGGGAATGGAATGGAAGGTACAACAACCACTGGGAAACATCTGCTTAAGAACCCTGCATTGCCCCAGAGATGTCCTTGTCAATACCATCAATATGTATGATTTTTCTAAACCATCCATGGAGACCTCTCTAGCAGACCCCTCCGAGACCAATACAGATGAGGCCATGGAGAAGTCTGCCATGCCATGCCATGCAGGCCCAGTCTATTCAATAACACCTTTCAAGGAGATAAAAAGGGACAAGTAACAGATCCTAAGTGTTAGGACTAAGGACCAAAGTTGACTTATCTGACCATGGTCAGGATTGACCCCATACATCCACATGTAGGGGGAGGCCTGTAGTGGCTTATTCCTGAGAAGGAAAAACACATAAAATATCTTTGTCCAGACCTTGTCTTATAAATCTTCCTAATCTTGGAAACATCTGTGAAAGCACTCTCTTGAATTTGAGCTTTTGAGGTCTTTGAGTGCAGTGTTCCATGGCTAAATGAAAATATTCAGAACCAGTGTAATCTGGACTCTGTTCCCTTCAAAATCCCTCTGCTCCACAAATACCCAAATTCATGGTGTGCCATATCCTCATCCTCCTGCTTTCTTTAAAACTGAGCCCTCTGTCTTCTCTAGCCAACTCTTTCTCACCCTCCCTTCACCAAACATCCCAATATCATTACCCCTACAAGTGAAGATATTCTGTGTTGTACAGTTATATTGTGCAGCAAGAAGAAAGTCATACAAATCCTATTTATTCTCTTAGGACACCAGATTGATGGAAGCACTGATACTTCATTTTCAGAATGCCTCTGGTTCTCTCCCCAGCTGACCTGGTCAGTTAATACCTGATACTCTCAGGAAATTGTAGGGACAGTAGGAAGCATACAATGTGAAGGATGTTTCCATTATGGAAATGAGCACAGACTGCCAACTGACCCTGACCTTCTAGTTAGGAACCTCCAAGATTTTTGTCCCAGCAGGAGCATTGGCAGATCCCAATCAAAATCCCCAGACTTGGCTGCAGTTAAACAACCAATACCTTTGGGAAAGATAAGGAAAAAATAAACCCTGACCCATGTAGGAACAGGAAGGGTTGTGGGGGGAGGACCCCTTCCCAGCTCTATCTGTCAACCAGCAAGTCCAGAAGCATGGTACAGACCCATGGTAGAACATAGGCATAACCACTCTTAAATCAACCATCTTCTTCTTGAGCACCTCCAATGATGCAGATTCAACAGTTTCCCTAGGCACTCTACTCCGCTGCCTTACTGTTATAACAACAGTGAAGAAGTTTATCCAGTCTAAACCTATTTGGCTGCAAGTTTAAGCCATAGGTCTGCAGCCTGTTCTCTGAAGCTAGAGAAAATGTGTTCTCTTTCTCCTTTAAGGAAACCCTTCACTTATTTGAAGACTGCTATCATGTCTCCTCTTAAGCATCTTTTTTGCAAGCTGAACATCCCTATTTTCTTCAACCAATCCTCATACAAACTGCTTTCCAAGCCCTCTATCATTTTTGTCACCCACCTCTGGACTGTCTCAACCTTGTTCATTTCCTTTTAATAATGTAGAGTCCAGAACTAAAAATAGTATTTTAGATGAGGCCTAATCAAAGAGGCACTATCATCTCATGCTTCTGTTGATGCAGCCCAAAACTGCATTTGTCTTTAAATAGCTACATCACGCTGCAGACTCATATTGAGTCTGTGAGCTACCAAGAGTCCTGGATCCTTCTTGGTAGTGCTGCCATCTAGTCAGGTATCACCCATTTTGTATGTGTGTTTCTGATTATTCTTTCCAAGGTATAGCACCTTGCATTTGACTGCATTGAACTTCACCATGTTAGCTCCAACCCAGCTTTCCAATCTGTTGAGAATTTTCTGAATTGCACTCCTGTCCTTCCCAGTTTCATGTTATCTGGAAATGTGTTCAAGAAGCTCTCTTTCAAGCATCAACTTCATTAATAAATGTATGAACAGCACCGGGCCCAGGGCAATGGTCTTCCACTTGAAATTTCCTGCCACTCTGCTTGTGGCTATTGAGCCAGTTTTCTCTCCATCTTATAGAAGTTTTGTCTACCCCACATTTCTCTAATTTGTTAATCAGAAGCTCATGATATTTTGCAAAAACCTTGCTTAAGACAAATACACTAGGGCTGTGTAAAGCTTCTGGGGGCTGATTTGATATGGAGGAAATTTGGCCTGATTTGTGGCCAAATCTCTGAATCCGAATTGAATCAGGAAACCAATAAAAAGGCCTGAATCAATTCAAAGCTCTCCAAATCAAACTGGAAAAGATTCAGAGAGTTTCAGGGATTTGGACATTCCTCCCTGCCACAGGGAGCTGGACACAAACTCTGTGCTGGTAAGTAGGGGATGGGGGAGGGGGCCTGGAGGAGAGGGGAAGAGGACCATGGGGGGAACCCCACTAGGCCCTATCCCCTGCCTGCTCCCCCAGCCCCCTGAGCACCCCCTCAACCCCCACTCACTTCCCAGCCCCCTCCCCATGGCTGCCCTGTCTGGCCTCAGCTCCCAGTTCCTAAAAAAACCCCACAAAACATAACCCTGCACTCACCAGCTGCTGCAGCTGTCATCTCATCGGGGCTTCTTGGGACTCATGACAGAGCCCCACCCCCTATGCAGCATGGGGCAGTGGGGGGCAGTGGGGATCCAGTGCGTGGTTTTTTTTTTTAAAGAGCTGGGAACTGGGGCCAGGCAGGGCAGCTGGGAGAGTGGGTGGGGGGTGGGGGGTTTTGACAGAGCCTTGCAAGCAGTGCAGGGAAGTTGGGGGCAGTGGGGATTGCCCTTTGTCCCCACCTGGCAGCAGCCAGTGAGTGCCAGGCTTTATTATTTTTTTTAAGAGCCAGGAGGCTAGGGCCAGGCATGGCAGCCATTGACGGGGCTGGAAGAGCCAGTGGGGGATGGTGCCTGTCCAATTCGGAGATTCAGCAGATTCAGGGGCAGCCAAATCTCCAAATCAGATTCAGCCAAATCAATTTGGGACATTGATTCGAATCAGCAGCTAGAATCACTGTCCCCCGAGTCATCCAAATTTAAATCCTAAGTGAATACTAGCTGGTTTGCAGAGGCCTAAAATACTCTACCCAGGTTTATCCCCTTCATCTACCCAACTAGTTATCTTGGTGAAGAAAAAGATTTGTTTTTTTGGCATGATTTGTTCTTAATAAATCCATGCTGGCTACTTGTGATCAGCCTTTTCTAATCCAGATGCCTGCAAGCAAACTTCCTTGTGCTATGCTCTAGTAAGTTCCTGCATATGGAGGGGAGGCTAACTCATCTAAAGTTCGCCAGGCCCTCCTTTTTTGCATTTTTTAAAGAAGGGCGCTATATTGGATGTTTCCAGGCCGGTACTTTGTAAATGTTATTACCATGGACTCCGAGATCTCTTTTGCCAGTCCCTTCAATACCCTGAAATGAAGTCCATCACACCATGCTGATTTGCAGTCATTCAGAACCATCAAAAGTTCTTTGACTGTTCCCTTTATTATTTCATCTTTCAGGTTTCCCCCCCTACTTATCCAAATAATTCTTCTTAGGGGGTTTGTTGCAGTTTAACTTTTTTTTTTCCTTTTTTTGTGAAAGACATGTTCAAATCATATGTTTTGTGTCTTTTGATAAAAAATGTCAGCATCCAAGGTCATTCAACAACACTTGTTTATAGTCTGGTACAGACTGCAATGCCAACTGTTTTGGCTGTCAGGAGGCCTGAACACCATCAGTTTCTTTCTAGAACTTCAGCAACCTCTAAAGCAAATGACAAATGGTAACTAGGTGCAGTCCTTCATATTAAGAAACCAGGGATGTATGTAATGTTCTGAAATTCCAATTAGATATTCTTTGGAGTCTGGGGTCACAGAGGAAGCAGATATATGGGCCGTTGAAGAAGATGATCTATTTTCCCGTGTGATAGATAAAGGCATCTAGGATTTGGCTGAGGACTGTGCAGGCAAAGGTCGAAGTGGTCCCTGGGACTTGGGTTGCAACCTGATAGAATGCAAAAAACAAAACAAAACAGGAGCAGTGCTGAACTTGTCTGGACTGGCATGTGCAAAGCACAAAGTTTGTAGTCTCTAGATAATCTTGAAATGTGGCACAAAGGGGACTGAGAGGCTTGGGCATAAGATAGCATTGTGGAATGTAAGTTCATCCACAGAGGCTCAGAATGCTCACATACCTTAGGTAGATGTACCAAGTTTGGCCCAATGGCTCTAACTTGTTCTGCTTAATGTGGTAAAAATGCAACTTCCCACAAACAAGGATAGCACCATTTCCAAATTGTCTCTGACTCAATCTCTGACTCAACTCACAGGAATCTCTTACAGGGGTTCAAACACCCTCTGCCACCCACAAAAATCCCATTTGTCTCCCAGCCATATCTGGGTGACTATGCCCTTTGTCATGCCACAGGAGCATGTGCAGCAAGCTTGCTGTTTGTTGTTGTAGTAAAGTTCTCCTGGTGAGGTCTACATATGCTTATGAGTTTTATGCAACAATTGGCCAACCTGCATGTCTAAGACGTTATATTGCATAAAAACTGTTCATTAAAAATCCTATAAGTATGAACTTATGCCATAATTATTACAGAATAATAATAATAAACATTGTGAATGTATTCCAAAGTAAGGGACAGGTACATGGACAGCTTGCCCAAGCTATATGCCTGCAATAAGTACTGTTACAGTTCCTAGTCATTAGGTGGTGGGAGTGCTGATTTACATTAAGCAAATTCTATTCTAGAATGAAACTGATTAGGGGGAAGACACATGATGTTCCATGTACTAACATATCAATGTTGTAAAGTTATTACATATTTTGCAAGGATTAACTTTATCCTGGAATCAAATGATTTACTATATCGTAGGCCAGTGCATAGAGTCAGGAGTACATAGTAAACGTGCTGGGTGTTCATACCCTGAGATGCCAATGCATAATACTCTCTACCTAGAGAAATACAGTTCAGAGCCTCAGGAAGAGTAACATCATTATACTAAATGTGTATGCATCTGGTGGCACAAGAGTAGTCTATGCTATATGTTTTGTAAAGCTGGGGGCAGGGGGTTACTCTCAAGGATGCTCCCCTAATTCATCCAGATGTTAAACCCACAAATACAGCAATGAAGCTGCTTCAAGGGTTCCCCTAGGACATTCAGAATCTCTGTTTCTGTCATGCCTATGACTAGCTGTGGGAAACATTCTGGAGTGGTATTACTGCTGCATTTCAGATTTTGGCATGTGCAAAGAAAATAAGTACATGGCTTGTGTCCAAGAGAGATCACCACAGAAATACCCTAAATATAGCATGAGTACGTTTACATACCTCTAAGTGACAATACATGACACCTTAATTACAGTATGAGCTGATTTTACTCTCTAGTTAAAATAGAGTGGATGCACAACACAGACATGCACTGGTGTAAATCGCTCAATTCTGGAGCATAGTTACCTCTTGGAAAGTGAGGTGAAACTCACTGGTATAAGCAATGTACATAAGCAGTGTAGGACTCATGAATTTGGATCATGTGACCACAGTTGCAGTCAGTTTCATCCTAGATTTGGCTCATTGCTGTTCAGTTCACCTGCTACCTAATGGCCAGTGCCTGCTGTAGCGAACCAGCTTAAGATAGCTTGTTGTATGTCTACTGCTTCCTATGGGATAAATTCAACATGAAGTAAGCCTAGAGAAAAATAGTGGGTGTGTCTGTACAATACATTTACTGTAGAGCTCCCTAATTAGCTCTGCAGTAAATGTCTCTGTGTCTACACTTGTGGGCCTATTAGGGCACACAAAACTAATGAACTCTGCCACAGATTAGTACTTGTAAATACAAATACTATCTTGTGGCAGTTTTCTTAGCACGTAGTATCACATATGTAGACAGGGACGAGGCTGACTGGGGCATGAGGGTGCTTCAGTGTGGAGGTTGCCTGCTGAAGCACCCTTATGTCCCAGCCAGTCCCTCCACAGCACATTGAGCCAAGTAGAGCAGCTCCAGCTGGCAGATTGATCCCCTATGGGTCCTCTGCCAGTTGGGGCTGCTCTGACCCAGCTCAATGTGCTGTGATCCCAGGTGCACAGGAAGACTCTGTGTTTGGCAGCAACAAACTCCAGAATGATGAGCTCCAGAGTTCATTGCTTAGCCTTATAAGCACATGTGGATGCACCCAGTAATAGCTATGTTGTATGCTAATACCTTTAGGGAAAAAATAGCTGCCATCCCTATGAGTATTCCATTAACTTTGAAAGACAACTCGGGGTGGGTACAGAAGTTGCTTTTTTGACATTTAAAGTGCTTTATTGCCATGACTTAACAGAAGTGCATGGCTTTACAGCACTTTAAAAATAAAGTGCTTTAAATTAACCCTTAAATGAGGTTTTAAATTTGAAGTGCTGAATTTTACAGTGCTTTAGCAACCTACAGCACTTTAAAAAAACTTCTGTACTCTGATCCAATGTCTGGCCAGTGGAGGAGACCCAGAAGGCTGTGAAGCACCCACTACCTTATAGCCTGGAAAGTTCAGGGAGGCTCAGAGGCCCTCTCTCACCAAACACTGCACTTCTGTCATGTTTAAGAGTGCTGTAACCTTATGGTGCTATAAAAACTATTCTAAATTACAGCACTGTAAAATGTGCACAGAGCACTTATGTACACACCTTAACTATCCACAGTGTTTGCCCCACTGGGGCCTTAAAATGTAGAAGGTACTCTATGTCTTTATTTACTTCTAAAAGGAACTCAGTTTTATCAGAATTTAAAAATAAGCTTTATATGCAAAATACCAGATTTTTTTCCCTTTTTTTCTTTGCATCTATTATCACTGATACTTGCAAATATATATACAAATACATTATATATACGCGCGCGCGCACCCCCCCCCCATGTTTGTTAAGGGTTCATTTGCATCTGCTTCTTGTTCCTTACCTTAAAGAACAATCCCTTTTTGTGACCTGATTATATTTCCATAGCAACCAATTGTGATATATAAAACAAGAACATTTTGGTTCAAAATATGGAATATGTAGCAAGAAGTGATTAATTCCTTAAGTGCAGGGATGTCTTGAAAACTGATGAAAAAAATAATCCTGTTCAATGATTCAATATCCTATTTAATGGTTATTTATTCTCAATAATTTGCCAACCAAATGTATACAGTTTAAAACTAGAAATAATTTTCCTAACTGCCAGCTCTACAAATTCAGGCTAAGATCTGCAAGTTTAGTCATCCACTGTCTGGACTTGTATATCACCAATAGTGAAGATTCTTCAGGTCAAGTATTGCCATCAGATGCATTTGTGTAACTTGATTGCTTTCAGTGGGATTGCATAAGTGTAACTGAGGGCAAAATGGAGAAAATAATGGAGTTGAAAATAGTCCACCAAGTGGAACTCATAGTTAACAATTGTATCGCTGATGTTGAGGCCACAGAACATATGTAGTCCACACTCAGAGATCTGGCATTTCTGCCTGCATGACATTGTTTTTTCACTTCATACCCTTATTTCCAAGAAAAGCAGATATGAGTCTGACTAGACCCAGGTCTGGGTAAGAAGGCATTATTTTTACATTGCTTTTTTAGAGTAAACAGCTTTAACACGCTGAAAAAACAGATTTTTGCTTTTCTCTCTTGATGTTTGTTGTTCAGCAATATTTTTAGGTAAAAGATTCTTGATTGTTACTTCTGCATTTTTTGTGCATCAGAAATACTGTCTAAGTGATTTCTGGAAGCTTAGATTTGTGTTTGTACTTTGATGCCCTGGCATTGTAGCATTCTGTGTAATGCAATATAACCTGTCTCTTGTGCATTTGGCTTGGGTTTTTGTTTCTTTGTTTGTTTTTGGCTAAAGAACATTTTTCTGATTGGTCCAACTGTCATTCAAGAATCATGATATTGACTTTACCTGCCCTGCCTATGATATCCACTGAGTTTGTAAGCTTCCCTGATAAAGGAAACATTAAAAAGTTCAAGGCAGAGAGACAGGAGTAATGCCTGGTATGAACAGGGGCATCCCAGAGCAGTTCTCATTTTTGTTTGTTTGTGTTTGGAGGTAGAATTGACCTGATTCACTAGATTCTAGGAAGTCAGTCTTTGTACTTCATTCATGGTTATAAACAAGCTTTGTGATTAATGATGTGGGATTTGTTTATTTTTTCATTGCTTGCAGATTCTTGTGCAGGGACCGGGAGTTCCCCACCATGATGCAAGATGGATTCCAGGGGAACAGCTCCAGACCTCAGGTTGGGGAGGACTGGGTTAGAGACTTGCTGGAGCAGCTGGATGTGTTCATATCAGCGGGTCCAGATGCTCTCCACCCCAGGGTGTTGGGAGAGCTAGCAGGGGTTATTGCAGGGCTTTTGGCACGGCTTTACAAGTGCTCATAGTGTTTGGGCAAGGTGCCAGATGATTGGAAGATAGCCAACGTGGTCCCCATCTTTAAAAAAGGGAGGAAGGAGGACCCGGGCAACTATAGACCCGTCAGTCTTACTTCAGTCCTAGGGAAACTCTTTGAGAAGATCATCATGGAGTACATATGCAATGGGCCGGCTTCAGGGATGATGCTGGAAGGGCAACCAGCAAGGTTTCATTAGGGGCAGGTCATGTCAGACCAACCTGATTACCTTTTATGATCAGGTCACAAAAGCATTGGATGCAGGTGTCGCTGTAGATGTAGTCTTTCTGGAGTTCAGCAAGGCCTTTGACACCGTTTCCCATCCCATCCTCATTAAAAAATTGGGCAACTGTGGCATTGATGCCTACACAGTCAGATGGATTGCAGATTGGCTCAAAGGTCATACTCAGAGGGTGGTGGTGGACGGGTCATATTCGACCTGGGGAGAAGTGTGCAGAGGAGTCCCCCAGGGCTTGGTCCTTGGGCCCGCGCTGTTCAATTTATCAGCGATTTGGACGATGGGGTGAAAAGCACCCTGTTTAAATTCACTAATGATACCAAAATTTGGGGTAAGGTGAGCATGCTAGTAGGGAGGGAAAGACTGCAGCAAGACCTGGATAGGTTACATGGGTGGGCTAAAAAAAACAGGATGCACTTCAATACTGACAAGTGCAGGGTGCTACATTTGGGAAGCAGTAACGAGCAGCACAATTATAAGATGGGAAATGCACTTCTTGAAAGCACAGAGGCAGAGAGGGATCTTGGAGTCATTATTGACTCCAAGGTGAACATAGGCTGACAATGAGAGGTCACGGTTGGCAGGGCTAACCGCACCTTGTTGTGCAGCCCCACATGCATCTTAAGCAGGGCCAAGGAGGTGATCCTCCCTCTCTATGCAACACTGGTCAGACCACAGTTGGAGTTTGTGTCCAGTTCTGTGCACCCCACTTCAGGAAGGATGTGGACAACATTGAGAGGGTCCAAAGGAGGGCCACCTGCATGATCCATGGGCAACAGGGCAGACCCTACAATGAGAGACTGAGGGACCTAAACCTGTTCAGCCTTCACAAGAGGAGGCTGAGGGGGGACCTGGTGACTGTCTACAAACTCATTAGGGGGGACCAGAAGGGTCTGGGAGAGACCTTGTTTCCCCTAGCGCCCCCTGACATAACAAGGAATAACGGCCATAAGTTGTTGGAGAGTAGGTTTAGATTAGACATCCATAGGAAGTACTTCACAGTTAGGGCACCTAGGATCTGGAACCAACTTCTAATGTAAAACCCTGGGGGTCTTTAAGAGGAGGCTTGATGCCTACCTGGCCAGAATCATTTAAGCCCAGTTTTTTCTCCTGCCCAGACAGGGGGTTGGACTTGAAGATCTACAAGGTCCCTTCCGACCCTACTTCTATGATTCTATTATTCTATTATTCTATGAAATAAATTCTCCTCCTTAACCACAGAAAAAATGTTACTGTAATCAGTACATGAATTAAACCAAGTTAACGTATCTCTGATCATACGTACATAGGTTTAAAAGACTATCCTCCAACAGCAACGTACAGGATACAGATTAAATATCTATAATCTTGTATGTAGTTTTCCCCAGGTTTATACTACACATACACTGGACATGTCTACACGAGATGCTTTACTCAAGACTACAGCTACTTACTCTATTGTAAGTGTCACCATCTACATATGCAGATGCTTAGTGCACAGTAATTTTCTCTAATTGTGAGTAAATTTGCTACTTTAAAATACAAATAGAAAATTTTTGCAAATGTGCTCCCACTCAGCTGGAAAGCAGGGGGTGGGAGCTTGCTCCTTGCCCCTGGAAGCTGTCTGTTCCCAGGATGGACTCTGTCATGAGAGCCTGGCAGGGACAATGTCTCCCTACCCCAGCATCAAGGAGCTGCTAGCCCGTGCTTCCTGATTGGGAATCCCCCAATCAGGAAGCAGGGGCTGCAAGATTCTTACATCCCAGCCTGAGCCCCACCATTGCATGGTCCAAGCTGGGAGATTATTATCTCCTGGTCCAAGCTACATGGTCACAGGGCCTGTGCTGGGAGATTCTTACTTCCCAGTTCAAAATCTGTGGTCATGGGGCCTGTGCTGGGAAATTCTTATCTCCTAGCACTGGCTCCATGGTCACATGACCAGTACTGTGAAATTCTTATAAGGAGATAACAATCTCCCAGGCTCAGGCCCCATGATCTCAGGGCTGGGGTTGGGAAATAAAAATCTCCCATCCCTTCCATCCCAGTTTTAGAGTGGGGGTTGGAACCTCCCTGCTGCTGGGGCCAGGGGACATTGTGCAACAGGCAGCTCCCAGGGTCATGGAACAAAGTCCCAGCCCCCATTAGGAGACAGCTGTCCCCTGGTCCCATGTTCCCTGCCAGCCCCTGTGGTAGCACCCAGGGTGAACCTAGAGTTCCCACTGGCTTCTGCAGGGGCTTGGTGCAGGGTTTCAGGGAGCAGGAGTCTGATGCTAGGAGTAGAAAATCTTCTTCTAGATATGCGCATATGTATACGTGTGCCTGGGACAGTTTATTTTAGATTGGTTTGCACAAGGGTAAACTGCTCCCACATTATTTCCATGTGTAGATGTGCCTTTAGTATTTAAAAGAAATATTTACTAGATGTTCTTGTAATTAAGGCATTGAAATGGAATTTTACCAGAAACTGCAGGTATGAACTTTGGCAGATTTCTTAATTTCTCACTGGACACGTCTTCACATGTGTTTTAATGAACAGTAGCTTATTTTACTGTGCATAAAAGCATCACATAAAAAAATGCTATTATGCTAATAAACATTTCTGTAGTACTTGACATTGAAGGTACTACATTTAATGTGCATTAGAAAAAGTGCCTTAATGCACATGTAGATGCAGCCACTCTTTCAATTCCCTGCTTCTAAATGTGAATGCTATACATTTCTGTTCACTAAGGCTTTGGACACACATTACCTTATCATTATATAGGCCCTTATAATGCTCTAATATGTGACCACATATTCAGGCTGTTTGTAGCACTAGAAAGATGGCAGATATACAATAAAGATGCTAGATCCACCATAAAAAGTTCCTGTTTCAAAAAGGTACTTCTTTGTAGCACATGGGCTAGAAACAGATGTTCATGAATGAAGGGATTCAGCTGTGCTGTAATGTGTTCTGGCACAGCTGATCCACTTCACTGGGCAAAACACATCATTCCTTGTCCCACTCTTGATGGTGCAGGAGAAGGGATGATGTAATTGTCTTGCTTTTCTTCCTTTCCCAGACCCACAGCACAGATGTGGGGCAGTGGAGTAAGCATGGTTCTTTACTCTCAGCCAGCTCCCCAGGGCTGGCTGAGCAGGGAACGTACAGGTGATACACATCTGCAACATTAAAGTGGCAGTCTATAAGTACCTTTTGTTGTGTCACTGATTTTCCTGACATGTGGCCCAACAGAGGGAAAGGACACCTATTTTCCCAGCATTTGTACCACCTTAAAATTTTTTAAGGTGACATAAATGGGATGTCAGGCAACATTTGTTTCCACCCTCAGAATCCAGTGTCCCAGAGTGTTCTGCTATCCCCTTCAAGGCAGCTTTAACTAGCAGCTGTTACAGAGCCACTCTGTGAAACAGATGTTTGGGAGATGATCAGATGTTTGGTGAAGAATCTCTGTTACAGCTGCCACATCCAGCTCTATATTGTTTAAGTTATCTTATTGTCTGGTGTGGGGTAAAAGGGAGCTGAAAAGCAGCCTCCCTACTGTCCTCTGGCTGAAGAACATGCCTTATAAGGAGACTTTGGAGCTGTGTAGGCATTTGAATGTATGGACACATACTTTTTTTAGCATTAAAAAATTCCCTGGACTGTAGTGCTACAAAAGTAACATTGTCCAAGGCCTTACATTCTAAGCTCTTTGGAATGGGAACTTTCTTACTAAGGGCACTGAAAGAAGTGCAACTCCCTGCTGTAACTCATGACACTTCACAGAAAATGCCATGAGTTACAGAGACCACCCCCACCCCCGCAGCCCAGCAGATATTTACTGTTGGTTTTGGGGAAGGTGGGGGAATCAAGCTCCCCTTTGGAGGAGCTGCATGTCTTTAGCCCGTCTCCCTTAGCCCCTCCTCCAAGCTTTGGTGCTATCTGCAAGATGGCAGGGGAGAAGTGGGGCAAAGGTGCTTTGGGCTGGGATTTTCCTAGTCTGTGCTTGAGTGGGGGTGGTTTTATTGGAGCCACCCCCACGCCCCACCTTGTGAAGGCTCCAATCCATCCTGCTCATAGTGCAGGATAGTCAAACCCCAGCCTGGAGCTCCTTTCTCCTCTCCCATCCTGCAGACAACACTGGTGGTGGGACTGGGCTGCATCAGCCAAGCCCCAATCAGACAGAAGTTAATGAAGGCACTCTGCTTAGGAGCACCTTCATCTGAACCTCATTAAGTCAGGTTTTATTTGACACATAATTACTTGTAAAGTGCTCTGTAGCCATGCACTTCCGTCAGACACATTGTAGAGCACATTCAAGGAGCCAATCACATGAAAAATATCACTTCTGTCAGCACACTAAGTCTTTGTAGAGTTTATAGCAGTTTTGGCTGGAGCTACTTAAGTTAAAAGAACATTTAATTAGTTTTAAAAGGTAACCATTTAGTACAGTTATTCCTGTACTACACATACAATACTATTCATTAAACAAAAGTCATTTTCAACTTGAATCTAAAAACATCAAAGAAAGGCATGGTTAATAGCTTCTCACTACATTAGTATCTTGTGTAAATTCTGCAGTTTATAGAATAGGTGAGGCACTCTTCTTACACTCCTGTGGCAGGCAATTCTCAATGCATATATATTTTTTTTAATTTTCTTTGATGTGTGGGTATGGCAAAAGCTGACTGTTGGAAAAAATAGTATTTTTCAAAGATCCCATTGAAAATATATGAGACAGTTCACTGTGCTTAATCTACAAAACCTTGACAACATCTGATGGAGTGTAATGCCCCTTACTGAGCTATTAACATCAGCCATGTCAGTGTATCATACTAGAGACCCTTAATCCATGTATTATTAACAAAATATCCTATAATAGCTCTCTAATATCCATTGTTTTCCATTATTTATTTGCATATGCACAAAATCATAAATACATGCATCAGTGATAGAAGTCAGGACAGACTATAGGAACACCTTTCTAGCAATGAATCTGCTCATTAAAACTTTTCACTACAGAATTCTTAGCTTGCTTACCATGGCTACAGTCTTATAGAATTGTCCATTTGCTTATTCAATTAATTTACTGGGCAAAAGATGCTATATTTGCAGCTTGTTTCACATTTAAATGTATGTGCTATGACAGAATTTCAATACTGATTTTTTTAAAAGCAAATGGTTTATTCCACAAGTAATCTGCCTGTAAGAATGCTAAAACAAAAGGAAGTCGAGTTTGGGGGAAATAAGTAAGGTTGATTACAAATCAATTGCATGGTCATTTACATTACATACTATCAGAATTGTTCATGAAAGCAGATACTTATATTGGCTCTTATATTCTTCACACAATTTTGTTCACTTTTGAAATATCAATTTGTATTGACCACACTGAGACTATCTCTTTGCTCACTTTTATCTTTTCCCCTTCTCCTTAGATGAACAGATTCCCCTCAACAGTTGTATCTATGAAATAAACAGAAGTTTCAATACTAAAACAATGTGTACCGTGGTATTTTTAATATTTCCAGTTAAGGATAAACTTGAAAATTCAAATATCAAGGTATTTCTACTGATATAGCTAGCTTCGTTTAGATTCTCACTCATATTTCTTACAAATGAATAGTGATGCTCATATTAAGGGATTTCATGTACCTGTGTCTATGTTGTTTTCATTTTTCTTGCATGAATTCATAGTCCTGCTTAAATAGCATTGCCTCAAAGAAGTGTGTTCACAATACCTACCCTTTTTTTTTTTTAACACAATTCTATTAACAGAGCACACTGTCATAATGACTTTTTAAAAGTTCATTGCCCCTGTGACAGAAAAATAGAATGGCCCCTTTAAGGGAAGGGTTTTTGTAAATTGGACAAAGGCAGCCAGCCAGGCTGCCTTGCCAGCTGGTCAGCTGATAAAGCATATGACCAGAAGTGGGGAGAACTCTGGGCATATAAGCCCTGGCCAGAGCCAGAGCCAACAGTCTGTCTCTGGAAGCAGAAGGAAAAGCAGCCCTGCAGGGGAGCTGCCTGCTGAAGATAGACTGTGAACATACTATACCTGGAGATGGCATGAAGCCTGGGGTTGAGCTATGCCAGGGATCCTATCCCTGCAGGCCTACAGATGAAGAGCTCCTTTCTGGATGGCTACAGAGAAGCACCCAGCTGACCCCAGAGCTTCTGTCAGAACGAGTATCATGCTGGGAGTCATGCTACACCTCGGTAAGAGAAGTCTTTCTGCAAGGCAGCAGGATGTAATTTACAGTTTACACTCATGGTTTGGGTGAGACTATAAGGGATGTTTTTTGGAGGCCCCATTAGTTCCCTAGGGGCATGTGATCACTTGGAGCCCAGCTGGGGGCAGGCTTAAGGTATAGTCAGGCACCCAGGAGGGCAGAAAGCCAATAGGGGCAGAGCCTGAGGCCAGAAGACCCAGTGCCTAAGAAAGGTAGAGACAGGGGCCAAGGGCCTGACACCTAAACACTAGGCCTGTGCAAAGCAGCTAGTAGTCAATTTGGATTTGACCAATCTGGGGGACAGTAATTAAATTTGGGGATTTGAATCACTATCCCAATTAGATTCAGCTGAATCTGATTGGGAGATTTGGCTTCTGCTAAATCTCCAAATCATCCAGGCCAGGCCCAAACCCCATCCCTCTCCCAGCCTGGAAATGGCTGCCCCAGATCCCAGCACTTGTTAAAAAAAACAAAAAAAACCCCAGTGCTCACCAGGTGCTGCCAGGTGGGGGGTGATCCCTGGTTCTCTCCACTGCCCCATGCTGCATGGAGGGCTCTGCATGAGGCCCCTGACCCACCCCTCGCTCCCCTCACCCCCCTCCCACCGCTGCCCTGCCCGGGCCAGCTCCAGCCCTTTAAGAAAAAAAAAATGAAAAAACCCCAGGTGTCACTGCTCCTGCCAGTGGGGGGGCAATCTCCTGTGCCATGTGGGGGACCCTGCACAAGCCCCCAAAGCCCCAAGGCTGCTACAGGAGTGGTGAGTCCCGGGGCTTTTCTTGGCTCTTTTTTTTCTTAAAAAGAGCTGGCCTGGGTGGGGCACCTGTAGCGGGGGCTGGGAGAGCAAGGTGGGAGTCAGGGAGCTTGTACAGAGCCCCCTACACAGTGTGTGGCAGTGGGGGGCAGCGTGGATTGCCCCCCCACCTGGCAGCACCTGGTGGGCACTGGGACTTATTTTTAAAGTATCAAGCTGGGGTGGGCAGGAGCACCCATGGGGAAGCTGGGAGAGCAGGGGGTGGGTTGGCGGGCTGTTGCGGTCTCCTCATGGTCCCCTCCCCCCTCCCCCAGCCCCGCTTCCCCCCAGTACTTACCAGCTCAGAGTCAGCTGCAGCCACCGGAGACTACCCAAATCTTCCTTATAGTCTAGAAGGCTGCCTGAATCATCAAAGCTATCCAAATCTTTTTTGAAAATTCAGAGAGATTTAAATTGGTTCCCTGCTTTGATTTGGATTTGGAGATTCGGCCACTGAATTGGGCCCAATCTCCTCTGAATCTAATCACCACCCGAAGCTTTCCACAGCCCTACTAAACACCCAGAGCAAGGCAGAGGTAAGTCCAGGGGCCCAAAGTCCAAAAGTGACTAAGCCAGAGGCCAATAGGGCAAGGCTAATGATGGAGCCCAGAAGTCAGTTCTGACCCAGTGGATCCTAAGGTAAGCAGCTCAGGAAAAGAAAAAGGGTGGAGGCCTGTGAACCCTACAAGGGGCTGATTGGACAAATAACACCTGAAAAGCATGTGCGTGACGTAGGGGGCAGTCTGAAGCCTGTTATTAAGCCTTAAGGCAACAGGTGCCTTGAGGCATATATGCGCCAGGCAGGCCCAACTATGGATCGACCTGGTTCAAACTAGTGGGGTCCAAAAGGGGATCTACAGGCAAAGGAAGGATAAGAAAAGCTAACTTTTCTTTTACAATTTAACAATGACATCAAGGTGTGGCAGGTGAGAACAGAGGAGAGGGGACCTACAATCAGGTTAAGGCAGTGGCCACCAGGGGGAAGCACTTTCACCCCTGGGTTCTGGTCCTACTACAACCCCAAAGAAGACCCCTGTCTCATCATAACACTGTTTATCCAATTCTATCTTTATGCTAAGCAAATTAAGACTTGTAGGACAGATTTATAACTCATCATAATAATCTACTGCTTATCATTGTAGGTTCCTCATAGCAATTCAGGATGCACAGGTGACATAGTAACAAATAGGGCAAGGGTATGTTCCCAATAATATCAAATTTGAAGACAAAGGAGAATATGTTGTGGGGAGGAGTGAGGTGGGAATGTTGCTTGGGGCTGTTGTTACAGGTTACTTAAATCTTTTATGCTGTCATAAAGTTAGAAGAGTTTTAAGGTAGTCATACACTGCCATCCACACAACTGTTACTTGTCACTAGAGAGCCTAGTGGCCAGGGGTATGGATAGCAGTCAGGATTCTATCCCTCTGGAATGGTAAAGGAGGGGAAAGGGTGGTATGTAACTTGGAGGCAGAGAAATCAGCATGGGGGATATAACTCCCTTACTCTGTGGCCAGCAGAAACCAGCTGAAGCCACAGGTAGGACAGGAAAACTCTTTGGGGGGAAACAAAAACAAAATGATGAACAAGAAGGGGAAAGCAGTAAAAAGAAGTAAACAAAGAAATTAAAAATAAATACTTGACAAAAATCTCATATGTGTTTCACTGAATTTGGATTTGGATTCAAGGGGGTTGGAGTCATTACTACCCATGCCAGAGTGGAGCTGCAAGACAGTGGGTTTACTGCATGCATGTCACACCAGGTCAGGGCTGAGACCCACCTTAGACTGGTTTCCATTCTCTGCCTCATTCTCTTCATGAAGATAGGTATTAGGATTGCTGTTGCTGTTTGCACTAGGGTGCTAGACCGGGTAGCAAACTGGTGAGCTGCACCTGTGTGTTCAGAGTGGTCAGGATTGCAAACCTGGAGCTTGGGGCCAGCAAATCCCTTCACATTCCATGCGGGAGAATTCAGAAGGGTTGAAAGTTTGTTTGCCCATGAAGCAAAGGTGTGGGAAGACCTGGGAATTATATCTCCTGAATGCTAAAGGAATGAAAATAAAATGTTTTATCTCTCCCAGAACAGATTAATGATACCCTAGAATAACCTGAGTAAAATATATCAAAGATAACCCTCACATGAAGTGGCATAATTTTAAAACATTCAGAGGGTAGTTAGCATGGGTTAACATCCTTTCATGGGTGAATGTTCCTGTTTTAAGTGCCTTTAAATGCCATCTCTGGGAAGATCCTAATTTGAATCCTTCCTGAGGCTCAATGTGGCTTCAGACCGTTGAAAGGCACCATAAACATGATTTTTGTGTCCCAACAGATCTAGAAAAAAATGCTGAGAACAATACCAGGAACTGTATATGGCCTTTATTGATTTGACTAAAGCCTTCAATTGTTTACTGTGAATGTGTCTATGGAACATCTTACTAAAGTTTGACTGCCCAGGGAAATTCATCATCATCCTAAGACTCCTTCATTCAGTGACTCTGCTACAAAGCCTTTTCCCATTTAAATTGGCATCAAGCAAGGCTGTGCGATCGCACCAGTTTTGTTTTCCATCTTTCTTATGGTCATCAAGAAGCTCATCCATGACAATCTTCCACATGGCATTGGCATCAGATACAGAACGGATGGGAACCGTTTCAATCTTTCCTGCTTCCGTGCCAAAACCAAAGTTATGTTGGCCTCGATAGTGGAACTTCAGTGCACCGACTGATTGTGCTGTCATTGCACATACTAAGGCAAGACCTAAAAAAGGCTCTTACTGGCTCTTGTTTTAAAAGTCTTTTATGATTGTTTAAAGGCAACCAACCTGTAGCACCACCAGAAAATGTAGCTGTGGAAAAAGTCGTCTGACTTCTGAACACGATAATTTTGTAGAAGTTAATGAGAGAAGCTATGTGCTAATGTTTCTGATGTTAGCAGATTACTCATTTAGAAACTAAATTATAGATTTAGGTGCCTAATTATAAAAGTTTTTGTTTGTTTTTCTGTTTTTGTTTTTTTGTAATTGGAAAAGCAGTTTCTTTGAAAAGAAGAGATATATATCTTGCAGAAACAAACAGTTCTTGGGCATAACAACATAGCTATGGAATCGAAAATTTTGCAGAAATTACTCCATTTCTCATAAAGAGGGTTGTCTGTATAGATAAACTGAGGAGACATGAGGAAAATATGGAAAAAAAGAAACATTAAAAGCCAGTATAGCTTAATGGTTCAGATACAGTTCTATACCATATCATTTTCATATCCTTCAAGCCTTTTAGACTATAAGGATGACAAATAATAATTATTACTCTGCTAATGAACATGTGCAGTAAATGTAGCATCATCAATTATTATATAATTATTATAGGATTAATTATCTTGCAAAATAAAGGGATTCTGTATTTGATTTGGACTTACTTTAAATAATTCTATGTACTGTAACTTCAGATTATTTTTAGATACCAAACTGACTCAGTGTGCTCGTCCACACATGCAAGCAGCTCAAATAAAAGTGGTGCAAAATTGAGCTGGGGCTTTTTGCCTCAGCACACGAGCTCAGACATGCACTTTATTGTGGAGCAAATTGTGCCACTCAGGGCAAAATAACCCTGTCTGGCTCCTCCCGAATCTATAGCCAGGGGGAGCTGCCAGGCCAACCCCTGTCCTCGCCCCAGCAGTACAAAAAGCTGCCCCAGCAAGTAGCTCAGGGCTACTCACTCTCAGGAGATTCTGGGGCCCAGCTGATTGGTACCCTTGGTACCAGCCAAACTGTTGAAGTAGCCCTGAGAGTTCCCTGCAACCTTTACCCACTGCAGCAGTCTGGCAGTGGGGGCTGCTGTCTGGATGTGTCCTGCTGCACCCCTGCCAGACTAGAATGAGGCATCTGTCCCTCTGGACCATCTGCCAGTGGTCTGTGGCTGCAGGGTTAGCCTCTGTTTGGCACAACTGCCACATGTGCCCCCTGCCTGGCCACCTGCGCAGCTATTGCCTGGAAGATGTTCCGGGTGTGGTGGCCTGCTTTGAACTGTCAAAGCATGTTCTCCTGGTCCCATTTGGCCAGGAGGTCAGCCACAGATAGCTGGGTCCAAGGTGCCAGCTCTGAGCAGGCAGGGTCCTGCCAGTTGGCTCCCTAGGAGGAATTCTGGTGTTCCCTATCAGAAAACTGAAAAATCCCTGATAAAAATATCCCAAAGTCACTCTGTAAAATATCCCCAAATCCATGTTCCTCTACAATTAAAATGAAAGACCACTATAAAGAGAAAGTGAGACAGAGAGACAGGGATCAGTTGGGCAATACTTTATTGATATATCTACAGTGTTAAAGTACTGGCTGTTGGGGGCTATGGCCATACAGAGGTTATAGCCCCCCAACAGGGGCCAAATGACCCCCACTGGGGCCATGGCCCCCCAACAAGGGCCAAATGATCCCCACAGGGGCTATGACCTCCCAATGGGGGCTATGGCCCCTCAACAAGGGCCAAAGGCCCATCAACAAGGGCACCTCAAGGCTTCCATGGCTGCCCCCCCCCCCAACCCCAGGCACTGGCACTTAAAAAAACCTAAACAAACAGAAACAAAACCAAAAAAAAATCAGGAAAATAGTCTCTACTTACCTTAGAAGCAGGGGTAGGGTGGGTCTGGGTCCTCCTAGCAGAGCCCCCCAGGCAGCACAGGACAGGAGGGCCTGGGCTAGGGCTGTTGGGGCTGTCACTCCACCCCTGTGCGGGTGGGGCCTCAGTCAGCCAGACAGCAGCTCCAACTGCCAGTAAGTGCTGGAGGCATTTTTTATTTTGTTTTCTTTGTTCTATGGGGGGAGGAGGCAGGGAATGAGGGGGATAGGGCTGGGCAGGGCAGGGTTTGGGGGGCCTGAGGGGCTGGCAGGGGAAGGAGCCAGGCAGGAAAGTGATTGGGGAGGGGCTGGTCAGGGCAGGAATTGGGGAGGCTGAGGGAGTGGGCACAGCTGGCAGGGGACTCCCATCATGGTCCCCTCCCCACTTTTCCATCCCCCCAACCCCTTACTTACTGGCACTGGAGTCCTGGTGCTGCAGCATGCTGTCTGCCAGGCAATGTGTTTCAGCACCAAGGCAACCAGCCAACCATGGAGATGCTCTGGCAGCCACAGCAGCTCCATGGAGGACCCAGTCTCCAGTTGCCACAGGGCACAGGCTGGGATCATTCCCTTCCCTGCTTTATTTAACTTTGTTTTTTTTAGACCCCTGGATATTGCACACTCATCTGGACATACCCAATGGGTGCATCCCCATATTCAGGAGCTTGCAGTTTCCATGACAAAAATATCAGAAACACAAATTTGTGCTACTGCTTTTTGCCTCTGCACATATCACTGCACATGGGGTTGGTGCTGGGTAAGTTGTCCTGGGTGGTGTACAGAAGACTGAGGTTATCACCTTACCCTGGCTGCAGTGGCAGTGATATGACTACTTAGAGCCTGGTCATCAATCAGAGCATAGGTCTGGTTGGCCATGCTCCCTTTCTGGTAGCGCACATTACTATCATGTGTGCTGCAACATTTTTTTCAGCAACAGGTTTTGGGGCTTTTTTACACAGGGATCTCTTGGCATGAAAAAGCCCCACTGCACTGTCAATTAGCAGTGCAGCAAACAGGTGCACATGTACCATGTGTGGCTTGTGGCACCTCATACTGCTTTGAGGTGTCGCAAACATCACATACATGCTTGGGGGGAAGCACCCAATAAGTCTATCTGGTCAAAGATTTTTGGTAAACTTGACAGATCAGTGGGTGGGAAATTAAACACACAGCTAGTCACTTTTTTGAGCTACTTTGCTTTCAAATAAATCACAAAAGACACCCCACAGGATTAAAGGCCTAGATAGTATGGGTATGTATCTTTGTGGGAATGCTCAGAGCCTAGGACCCCAGCAACAAAAGTCTCTTGCATGCCTGCCACATCTTCCAGTACTATGCCAAGCTGATGCGCTGCCTCATGGTGTCCAACATCATCCATGGGTCTGGAAACATCTACATAGAACACATCACGGGCCACCGCCAGTACTCCAACCCACCAGATGAGCTGCCACTGGATGCGGAGGGCACTGCCTGAATTGGCCCCCTCCTTCACTTCACTCTGAGAGGATTCTTCTTCAACCATGGATGACCCTGCTCCACCTGAAGATGACCCCCGTGATGAGACTATATGGACTGAGACACTTCCTCCGAACCACTTCCTCCACCATTGCAGACCATTGTAGCAGGGTTGTGTGTATCTATCTCCTTTTTCTCTCAGTGTCGCGAGCCCCTTCCCTCCCCTTTCCCCTTCCCCCACCCCTCACCTCCGAGCTTAGTTGGCTAACATTGTATCTCCTGTAACCTAGTTGTGCTCCCCTCCTCATCCCCATCCCTCTATTGTTAGTCCCTTGCTCAGGCACTCTGTATTTCCATATCAGCTTTGTCATCTTTTTTTTCTGGATTCCCAATCCTAAACATTTACTAATAAAAGTCAATCTGTTCTTATTTTAGTGATTTGTTAGTTAGATTCTTAGGCAGGACAATCTTACTAGGATGGCCTTTGTAAGTTACACAACCTCCTGACTGACTAAAATTTTGTTCATTCACCAGATGCTGAAAAATGTTCTTGACATAGACAGATGGAATCCCATTACTATCCTGAAAAGCTGCTTCTCTTTTAATTCCCCATTTTGGTATTTGCAAGAGATTTATGTTGCTTGGGACTTTCCTGGCCTGAAATGAAATTAGAACCAATACTGGCAACACATCCCCAATTAGGACTTCAGTCAGGCCCAGATACATGCACATATGTGTTTGTGTGTGCATGTGCAGGTGTATGTATACATGTGTATGTGTATATTTAAGGCTGCCTGCAGACATGAAAAAACAAAAAACACCAAAACAGCACTTTGCTTTCAGTTCAGCGAGCCCACACACTGAGCACAGTGCATACACGTAAGAGGAATCATGTCAGTTTGACTCAGCTTACCCAGCATCTGTATAGCTTGCAGTATTCAGTGGGGCTTTTTGGCATTTTACTGAATAGCTGGATGAATTGGTTATTTGATAAAAGTGCCTAAAAGCCCCACTGAAGCACACTATCTATACAGAGGCTGGGCAGCCAAATCAAATTGATGTGACTCCTCTTCTGGTGTAGTGCTGCTTCCCCTTTCCCACACTGCACATCTGTCACCACCCTAGCTGTATAAATCTGTATGTGCTTATATAATATGTATATAACATGTATATGAAGCTCGGTCTTCAAACTTGGTTTGGAAACTATAACAAGCTCTATACACAGTTTTTCAAAATCTGGAACACTGAGGAAATTCCCACTGACCTAAAGAATGCCAATATTGTCACTAATTTTAAAAAGGAAGATAAACCTGATTATGGAAACAATCAAGGTATTCCTTCCTCTCCATTGTAGGGAAGATCCTTGCTCAAATTCTTCTGAACTGACTGCTCCCTCTTGCTGAGAAAATCCTTCCCAAGTCACAGTGTGGCTTCAGACTACTGAGAAGCACCATGGACATGATTTTTGCAGACCAGCAGATCCAGGGAAAATGCCAAGAGCAGCACTACGAACTGTATATGGCTTTTACTGATTTAACCAAAACCTTTGACTTTGTTAACTGTGAAGGCTTATGGAAAATTTTATCAAAGTTTGGATGCCCAGGGTATCACCATCCTAAGACTCCTTCATGTCCAGATTACTGCCTTCATCCTATGCAGTGGTTCAACTATGAAGCCCTTTCCCATTTGCATTGGCATCAAGCAGGACTTTATGATCACTTCAGTTTTGTTTTCCATCTTTCTTGTGGTCCTCAAGATGCTTATCCATGACCATCTGCCACATGGCATTGGCATAAAGTATGCATGGATGGGAAGTGTGGGAAGTGTGGCAGTGTGGGAAGTGTGAGATTCTGAATACAACATTTTGAAGTGTGGGATGCTGGATACACAAGTTGCTGCAGGTGTTTTAATTACAGCAGCTGAGGAAAGTCGCTCTAATTAAGACCTCCCAAGACACCCCAAAGCATGTACAAAGACACCCAAAGTTATTATGGCCTCAGTTGTGGAACTTCAGAATGCCAATGGTTGTGCTGTCATTGCACATAGTAAGGACAACCTACAAAGAACCTATGATTGCTTCTCTCCATCATACCAGTGCCTGGACCAGACCCTTAACATTGGAAAAATAAAGGTGTTTCACTGGCCTGCTCTGAGCCAATCAACATCTCTGCCCCCCTCCCCACCCAGCAAAGATCCTCATCAATGGACAGGAGCTGGAGAATATTGAAAACGTTGCATACCTTGGCAGCCATCTTTCAAAGGTGGCCAACAGCACTGAGGAGACCTAGTATAGGATCCAATGTGCCCGCTTTCCCTTTAGAACATTAAATCATCATATGTTCAATGATCATGATATCAGGATGTCCCGGAGACCGGGGTGAAACAAGACACTCACCTGTGGCAGGGAATAACACCCCGGCGAAACCTGCGCGGCTCATGAGCTGGCTTTTTATACAGCTGCAGCTGGCCAGTGACATCAGCACCAGACGCCGGCTGGTGAAGGTAAAAGTGGCGGTGGCTGCGGAGGAAGGGGTGGATGGCCATGAAGAGGGAGGTCTGTCGGCGATGGAAGAGGAGAGCAAAGCCCCGCGGCATCCAGGGAAGGACGAGGGGCCGGAGCAGGAAAAGCGGAGAGAGGGAACCGGCAACAGCTCCCAGGAGCTGGCAGCTGACGGATGGCATCTGGGCAAGATGACGTGGAAGAAGAGGCATTGCAGAGGACCCACAGGAATCAGGTGCACGCTGGGCACGGCAGGGTGGCAAGGATCCCGAGGGAGGAGCCCGATCGGGGCAGAGTTGCCGCCGGAACCACGGGTGCCCGTGTCTATTAGGGATGAAGGTCCTAGGGACTGAGGGTCTGGAGCCAAACCTGTAACTGTAAAGGCTCGTACCTTTAGATATAAGGGACAGGTATAGGGAAAGGCTGCAGATGGGCAAGAGGAGACACGTACCTCCTCCTTAGGGTCCACTTCTGAAGGTGGCGTGAGGCCGGGGTGCAGGGGTGGTTGGAGCCCCGTGTACATCTGCTGGGTCAGACCCGGGCTATGAGGGACTCGCTAAATGCCCCCCCGCCCATTGACAGTACAGCAAGACGTGGCAGGTGAGAATGGGGGTGGCGAGGTGGAGTAAGAACACCTGCATTACCCTCAAGGGTCCTGGGGCGGGGCAACATCAAAAGAGTGGTACCCTATGGAGTGAATAAAGCCCGATGGGCACACAGGACTTGAACAAAGCCCAAAAGATCTTTGATATAAAGTGAAAGGATCATCATACAAATACCAGTGTCCTCACTGACACTTACACCACTGGTATGGAAGTGTTGATTGTTCCACATAAGTTACAGTGAACAGGGCGTTGTGTAAGCAGTCCTGATGTACATGTACCAAAACAACTTCCATACTCCCAAAACCCAGCCAAGGGCAAAAGACACATGGGGCCAGAGGAAATGGTTCAAGGAGACTCTCAAGACAAATATTAAGAAGTGTGACACTAGCATCACATTGGAAAAACACTAGCCCAAGACAGGGCTACATGGAAATGCCTTGTGAGAGAAGGTACATCTTTCTTTTTGGGAAAACCTTTTCACCTTGGAGGCAGAAAAATGCCAGAATTGGAAAAAAAGGAAACAAAACTGAGAAATTAGAGGTCCGACCCTCCATTTAACCACCAGCTGTGGTGTCTGCAGAGAGTTTGCAGCATGTGTGTGTATACATGTATATGTGTATATCTAAATGTTTAAATCTTTGTGTGCATATATCATTTGTATACGCCTATATCCTTCCATCACTAGCAGAAAGAGCTGCATAATGGAGAAATATATGCATTTTGAAAAATTCTACAAAACCACAGTTTGCACACTGTATTGTTGCAGGCTAACGTTGGTATGGGTGGAGGGGTAGAATTCCTATCTTTCTTTTTCCTAGCTGACTTTGTCTTGGATAAGCCAAAATTTTATAGATTCATAGATCCATATCTGATAGGGTCGGAAGGGACCTCAAGAGATCATCGAGTCCAACCCCCTGCCTGGGAAGGAAAGAGTGCTGGGGTCACATGACCCCAGCCAGATGCCTATCCAGCCTTCTCTTAAAGACCCGAAGGTAGGGGAGAGCATGACCTCCCTTGGAAGCTCATTCCAAATTTTGGCCACCCTCACTGTGAAGAAGTTTTTCCTGATGCCTAGCCTAAATCTGATGTCTGTTAGTTTGTGACCATTGTTCCTTGTTATCCCAAGAGGCGCCCCGGTGAACAGAGCATCTCCAGTACCTTGCTGCACCCCCCTAATGAATTTGTAGGTGGCCACAAGATCACCTCTCAGTCTAATCTTGCGGAGGCTGAAGAGGTCCAGAGCTCTTAGTCTCTTCTCATAGGGCTTGGTCTATAAATCCTTAACCGTATGAGTCGCCCTCCTCTGGTTCCTCTCAAGGCTATCTACACCCTTCTTAAAGTACAGCACCCAAAACTGGAGGCAGTACTCCAACTGTGGTCTGACCAATGCTGCATAAAAGGGAAGTATTACCTCCTTCGTTCTATTTATCATGCATCTGCTGATGCACAATAAAGTGCGGTTCGCTTTGCTGATGATATCATCACACTGATGACTCATGTTCATCTTGGAGTCCATTATGACTCCGAGATCCCTTTCTGCTTCCGTGCTGCTGAGAGGGTCACTTCCTAGGCAGTAGGTGTGCTGGATATTTTTTGTGTCCTAGGTACAGCAGTCTTGTCCTTGTTGTACTGCATCCTATTGTGTTCTGCCCACTTTTTCAACCTGTTCAGGTCCACCTGCAATCGCTCCATACCTACCGGAATGTTCACGTCACCCTACAATTTAGTATCATCTGCAAACTTGGATAGAGTAACTTCACACCCACATCCAAGTCACTGATGAAGATATTGAAGAGTACAAGTCCAAGGACCAAGCCCTGTGGGACCCACTGCCCTCCTCCTTCCAGGTTGATACCAATCCATTTACTACCACTCTCTGGGTATGACCCCAAGCCAATTTGCCACCCACTGGACCACATAAACAGCTAAGTCACAGCCTCTTAATTTATTTATGAGAATGGAATGAAATATTGTATCAAAGGCCTTCCTCAAATCCAGGAAAATGACATCCGCTTCTACTCTTGCATTTAAGCATTTTGTGACCTAGTCATAAAATGAAACCGGATTAGTCAGGCATAATCTACCTGCTACAAATCCATGCCGGTTGCCCTGCTGCATTATTTTGCTCACTGGACTCCCACAAATATGATCCTTAATAATCTTTTCAAAGACGTTTCCAAGGATGGAGGTGAGACAAATTGGCCTATACTTTCTTGGATCCTCCTTCCTACTCTTCTTGAAAACAGGGACCACAATGGCCCTTTTCAAGTCCTCTGGGACCTGACCCAAGCACCACAAGCACTCAAACAGCCATGCCAATGGTTCTGCTATGACACCAGCCAATTATTTCAGTACTCTCAAATGCAGCTTAACCAGGCCTGCCAACTTAAACACGTCCACTCCATCCAAATGACGCTACAACAGTGCCAACATTTCACATCCAGGAGTTTAAAGCTATCCAGTAGTAAAGAAAACACAAGAGGAGCATAATGTAGCCATAAGAAGGGTATCAGCTATAAAATGGAAATGCAAGGTCATAAGACACCTGAGGAAGAGGGGAGCCTGGAATTATTATCTGATCATTGGAGGACCACGAATAACTGGTGTGATGCACTATGAAAAAATGCTAATGAAAATATATGGTACCTTAGGTTGTGTATATGTAGTACTAATTTCATTGTAAAAGACATAGATATGTAGTTTCAGTCACCAGTCTGCAAGGGATGAACTTAAAATGAAATTCAAAGGAGACCCATTCAGATGGTAAATGGACCAGAGACATTTTCTTATGAAAGAAGATAAAGGAGCTTCGTTTGTTAAAACAGAGATGGAGAAAGCATATGATCAGTCTTTACAAATACAACCATGGAATGGATATAGGAAAGTCAAGGGCTTTTTAGGCTGAAAAACAACACTAAACAAGAGCAAATGTCTGAAAACTGTCGGTGGAAAAAATTAAATAGTGATTTAAAAATTTGTAAATATCAGAGGAGCAAGGATTTGGAATGGTCTTCCAAGCAAAGAAGTGGAGGTAAGAGAATCAACATCTCTTTAAGGCTGAACTAACTATTTTTATGGAAGAGATAATATGGAAGGATGGGGAAGCTGGCTCAATAAAATGTGTGTCAGCTGGAGCCATATAGTTCCTCTGTTGAGGAGGGACCGCATATATATCTCTATATCTCTATAAGAGTAGTGATTGTAGTGGAGAAGGCATCATGCTCTAAGCTACTGCTGGTAACCAGTTGCAGTGAGGAAGAATTTTATTTTCTTTTATGAGCAGGGGAAATTCCATATCCTCTTATGTTTGATCTGGAAGAGTCTCAACTAAATATGTCAATGTCCTGGAATCCCTATTATGCAGGATTTGAGGAAGAATAGACAATTTTTCCCACTACACACCACAAACCTATTCTTATAGTGATTACAGTCTGTAAGAACTTAGGTGTAACTGAAATTCCAGTAAGGACTTGGATATAAAAGAAATTGAGTTATTTTGAGTCTATTAGGTATACATGCTGTATGTATCCTAGAAATGTATCCTGATGTGTGTACACTGGGCTGGTGGAAAAATAAAATACCCAAAAGCCATTTTTTTTCCCCAGATCCAACCTGAATATTTCATTTTAGAAACATGGGAGCATTCTATTCTGATGTTACCGATAAAAGCATCTCATCATGTTCCCAACCACTTTATATTGTCTAAGCAAGACATGAAACGACTTCCTCTTGAGCTGCCACAATACCTTATAGGAATTTTAGTTTAAGTGTCTATTTCCCCCTGCATTTTAGGATATCTAACCACGTTATGTTTTCCATGGTTATCTTCTTCCTGACCTACTGTATTTCATCATCAGTGAAGCAGTCATCCTATGCAATACTGAAATAGGTATTTGTTTTTCTGAGACAAAATTAAACATTTAAATTAGGTTTGTCAGACTGAAATGGTTTGGTTTTAATTTTTCACAATGCAAATGTTTAGCTTTTGTCTAAAAGTTCATATTTTGGTGGTTTTGCATAAAAGTTGTAATTATATACAGAAAACCCTAGCTTCTGACCAACTTTTCTGCCCACTGTGAGCTCTGTAGGGTAAATTAGCTTTTGTAAAAAATATTTTGGCTACACTTTCAGAGGAAACACAGAGGGCTATGTTTTTATGATAATACAGTCCTTATCTTCATTGAAAAGCCTCTCTTTCTTTTCTCTTCATAGATTATACAATATGGACTTGATATTAGTATTAGGAGGAAATCCACTGCTTGTTTCTCCCAGTGGGTAGCAAAGTATTTTTTTAGTATTACAGAGCCTTTAATCTGCAGAGGGAGCAGCGTTGGGGAAGAGCTGAAAATGCTCTAAGGTTGAAAATGACTAAGGACAAAGAAGAGATGTAGTTTGTCACTTAAAATTCATTGCTTTTGTTGTTATAGGAACACATAAGCAAAATGGAATTTTCTTATTTGAATTCATTATTTACCATCCTTTATACATTTGGTTTTTCGTTTCATATCTTTCCAAAACATTAGAGTTCAGATTGAGACAGGAATTAGAAGGAAAATCTGATTTTAAATGTTTTCTATAAACAATACTGAGTTATAGGTGTAAATATACATTTGTTTTTAGTTTTCTACTCAGCTATTCCTCTACTGATATTATAGATCTCTATTTTCCCCCTTAAACGTTCTTAATTCAGGCCTTATAGATACTTTGAAAGAGTTTAAGGAATCTTCTGTTGAAAATTGAAAGGAAAAAACTTTAAAAAAGGAATCTCACTGTTGAAAATCAGTGAGTTTATTTAATTTCCTTAAAGGCTTTGAAAATTCTTCCCAACATATTTGTGTTGTATTTAATTCATTCATTATATGTGGAGAATGCATGTCCATTAAGTACATACTTGGTAGAGTATACAGGGGGTTAAAATTCCAAGTTAATGGAAAACTCCATCTGGCCAGCATGCTCTTTTAATAATGCTCCAAAGTTTCTGAGTCAAGGGAGAGCTTAATTAATGTCAATGGAGAAATCTCTAAGAAAAAATAAGCATTTAAATGTTCAAATCTCTGGCGAATGTCTCACTGAAGCTCCATATTAAAGATCCTTAATGAGTGTTACTGAAGAATATTGTCCTGAGACTAGTTTGAATCTTAAACTCATTTATTATTTTAAAATATAATCTCTCCTATTGATGTTACATTTTAAATTAATGGTTTTCTCCAACAACGTATCACAAAGCAAATGGTGCAAATAATTTTTTCTGTATTTTTGCTATTAAAATATCATGTTCTTAAAAACGAAGTGAATCATCGTACGGCTAATGAGATTCACAAGTATGTCAAATGATACCATTTGAGACAGTCTAGCATCAGTGCTCATTTTTGAGCACCTGAAAATGCCCTACTAGAAATATATGAGGGTTTTATGAAATAAAATAATCTGTACCTCTAAACATGGTGAAATATCACTTTTTAAACTCTTAGCAAAAGTATATGGATTATTCTCTAAACAAGAATTCACTAAAAGTCACAAGTCATAAGACACATAACTATGTTGTTTGGGAAAAAAAGATTAATGGCATACTATGATTTGTAGTTAACTTTAGAGAGGGATAGAAGCTAGAAAATTTAGGATGAGAACTCCATTTCAAACACCCCAGGAGTAATACTATCTAAGGTTCTGGTTAAGGTCACAAATCTATGTTCATTTTCCAACTTTTCTACTTGTTTCTGTGTGAATTTAGGAGATAAGTAGGTTCAAATGAACCAAAGTACATCTTAAAATGTTATTTTTTTCTATCTGAGGGAAGCCTCCCTCCCTCCCCCTACCCTTTTAGGTTTAATTTTTCAGTTTATATTAAATTTTCCACCAGGTGCACCTCTTATTTTGCTCTATGAGGGTATGTATTTAACAGTACTACTATGCTTAACTTAGGCATGGCACAAACATTATGTGGCAGAGTATGGCCCAGGCAGAGAGAATTGTTATATATATAGATGTATATATGTGTGTGTGTGTGGATGTTACACACACACACACACACACACACACACATATACATGAACATATATACATACATTTACACACACACACGTGAATTGAAAATCAAAACATATATATGTGTCTGTGTGTGTAACATACATTCACATAAATGTTACCATGTTCCTCTAGTGGCTATCTCTTTTGAATCTTCTGTATTTATAAAATTTGCTATTTAATAACTTTTCCCAGATTTTGGATTGAAGCTATGTTCAGTAAGCATGATACTGCAATCTGTAATTCATGATTCATTTTGAAGTATTATATAATTGATACCTTACCTATTGGCGGACATCCTAGATCTTTTCCTCTCCCCTTCTTCTGTCTTATTTCATATCTTATTTCCAAAACTCTCTTTCTCATTTGATCCTCCTTTCTATTTTATTCTCAAATTATTCACAATTGATCACCTTCTTACTCCCATGACTCAGAAAATAATATTCCTCTCTTCTTGAGTGAACGTGTTACATTATTCTATAAAACAGTTGAACATAAATTAGAGAAAAAATAGGTATTGACAGAGCAGCCTCTTTAGAGAAAGCTTTATATTAACTGTTTGGAATGTGATAATTATGGGTCTATCTTCATTAAGAGATTAATAATAAAAGTGTTTCTTTCACACAATATTTAGTGTTATACCGTGGGTATACCACTATCTTTTTGTAATTTTAGTCAGGTCACTGAAAAATTTAGCTCCAAAATTATCCTGGAAATATTTCCTGCTTTATGTGGTTGTGTTTTGCTTTATGCTTCTTCTTTTCAAGTACTTGAAAAATAAAATTGCTCATCTTACAAATAAAAAGGAAGAACTATTTTTGCAGTGTTAGTTGTTGCAAATTAAGGCTTTTATTTTGATCCATGGTTTTATTATTTGCAATACTGAGCTCCTTAGGAGCCTTGACAAAGACTGGGCACTACTGTGCGTAGCTTAGGCACTGTACAAACACAGAACAAAAAGACAGTGAAGGGATGTCTGTGTGGTACAATGTGGCCCATGCAGAGATAACTAAGCTAACTTTGAATCTCTGAGAAGCAGAATATCTCTTTCAGGACGGAGAGCCCCTCCAGTGTGGCTATATTGCTTCTAGTACCTGAGTTATCTCTGAATGAGCTAATTGTGCTGTGTAAAAATGGCCTAAGTGGACCAAATAGTGTAAAACCTAAGTAGAAAATAAAAGTGAATGAACTGATGCAGATAAGAGGAATACAAGAAAGCAGTGAGGCACTCTTAGTCAAAATGATAGGCATTTGGCTCAGTACAGCAGAGGCCTAGCTATTTTCAAGCTTTTTTCAGATATTAGGTCAAAGAAGATTTTAAAGGAGGGTTTTGAAGTAAAATGAGAGCTCTGTTTTAATGAATGGATGATGGAAGCTGTTCAGAGGTGGTATTTAACTTTCTAGTGGTGAATAAAAGGATATGGGAAGGGAAGAGCTAAATTGTGTGGTGGGATACAGCGGGACATATCTTGGAGTTTTTATGTGGAAAAAAATCGCAAGACTTAGTGTGCCATGATGTTAAGATGTTGAATGCAAGATGATGCTTAGGTTAAAGCCCTGGATAATACATGATACTTTTGTTCACAGTGCTTGAGAAAGGAGATAGTAGGGAGGTCTCTGCTGGGGAGAGTGGGTTGAGGTTAAGATCCCTGTTTTAAGTCATGTTGAGCTTGAGCTGATAGTAAGACATTCATAAAGGGAGATCACAGAGAAAGCCTGAGATTTTAATTTGGACAGAAAGGAATCAGAGGGGTCTATCTAAGTCATAAGCGTAGATAGTTGAGTGTGGATTTGTAGGTAAGATAAGTGAGTTAAGATAAATTGTACATAACAGGAAAAGTCAATGCAAGGCAGAGTCTGATGGAATTCAGTCAGGAAGCTGGGAGAAAACAATGGGGATCATCCAAAGAACTAGCTGAGGGAGAATCAGGGTGGCAGGAAAACAGCCAAAAAACTGTAGAGTCAGAGAAGCCGTAAAAGACCAAATTTGAAGATGAAGATGATGATGTTTAAGGTAGTTTAAGGTCAAGGAGAATGAGAATGCAATACTGATTCTATGATTTGGCTTGAAAGAGGTCATTATAGATTTTGTGTTCAACACCGGAAGAGTGGGTATAGCATATAACTGGAGGAAATAAACTCCAAGCAGTGATTACAAATGGTGTGCTCAATAAGCCTAGAGACACCAGGCAGAATGGACCAATGTCTCAAGGTTTGAATAAAGATAGCAAAAAGGAAATAGGAGTTGTGGGCATTTTAAAAATTCTTATTTTTTTTAAGCGGATGTGGCTGAATTTTATGAAAGGGCAGCCAGATCTGGTCTGATACTGTAGACAATGTACACAGTTGAACTATGCATGAGATTGCAGAAGTACTTGTTTAGCTAGGAGATAGAAGTGAGTACTTGTTTAGCTAGGAGATAGAAGTGAACTACTTAAAAAAAAAGAATGTGTAGTAAAGGAAGTCCACTTGGTAATAATGTGTTCTTGTAGGGTTCTGCTAAAGGAGTGGAAGGTGTGGACAAGCCTGGTGTGAGTTTAGTGATGGGAGAGAGAGGCATGTTGGGGTCATACACACCTCCCACTTGCCCAGAGAAATTTTTTAATCTGTCTCTAATTACCCAGCATAGTGGTCTTTTAATTATAGATTAGGCTTTATTCAGTCCCTTCCCTAGCGTAATTTGGGGCATGATTCCTCTACACTATTATCTATCCATTTTGTTAAATTCATGTAACGGTGGCTATGCCTCAAAATCATCACTGTAATCTAATTCTCCATCTTCCTGGGCTAAACAGGACAGACTACTCTACTACTTTTTCTAGAACTTATGCTAAGGTACATGCCACATAAGGTAGCTGACAGTACATAGCTGACTCCGCATTCCAAATCTATGTGCATGTGCTTACACAATACTTTTGGGGGACGATAGAATTGCAACCTGCACCAAAAATGCCACTTAGGTGACTCGGAAACTGCTATGTAGATGCATAAAGGAAAAGAAAATCCTATCTTTGTTGCATCTACATTTGCAATTAGCATGTAGCAATAAACTCTGGCACAGTTTATGCTGGAGTTTATTTTTCCTGGGCACAGTATTTACATGTGCATTTGAGACTGCTGCACATTGAGCCAGGGCAGAGCAGCCCCAGGATGGCAGAGGGCCTGGGAGATCAGCCTGCCAGGCCAACTGTGGAGGGGCTGGCTGAGCATGAGTATGCCGCAGTGCTGGGGTAGCCAGCAGGCAGCCAGCTGGGGCTAGCCAGCAGCCCCAGTCAACATCTACACATGCACTTCAGTGCATGTAACTACACCACTTTAGGACAGTACTTGTCCTGAACAGTTATTGTCCTACAGCAAAGTAATTAATTTATTGCACCCTAATACAGGTGATGCTTTATTGTGGAGCTGCTCCACAGTAAAGTGTATGTACACCTGGATGAGTGCAGCCATGTGGTATGTGTTACTCACCACAGATACATCTGAAGTGCCACACAGCACACTTTGAGCGTGTCTGCATGAGACACATTAACGCGCATTAGCCTAATTTAATGTACATTACAGGTGCATGCCTACGTGTGTGCCCTTAATGCATATTAAAAATGGTGAAATTAGGCTAAATTTGACACCTGCAAATGTGGGTATCAGATTTAAGCACAATTAAAGTGCATTAAAAAACATGTCAATGTGACCGGACACTAACTTTAATGTCAGTCTGTCCAGATACTAGGGGCACACGGCAGGGCTGCAGGGACTTGGCACTAACTATAGTGCCAAGTGCATTACTTCAATGCCAAGTCTCCGGATATGTAAACACCTACTAAAAATCATTTAATGCACCTTAGTTTAATGTGCATTACATTTAGTCATACTTAAATGTACATATGTTCTCCACACTGCACACACAGAACAGTGGGGTAGCATATGCAAGAGCAGTATGTCCCACCCAAAACAAGAGCCTGGCTAGCTGGAGCCACATTCCAGCTGCCTGCCAGACTCTGAGTGGCAGGATCGCTGTGGCTGCATGTAAGGCTGCTGAGACCAGCCCAGTGCTGGTCCCAGCCTCACCTACCCCACCTGGGGTTATCTGCTATGCTCCAGAGGGTGCGTGGCACATATATTCCCCAGGGACACATGTCCCTTGTGTGGCTGCAACCCTCAAGACTTAAAGATCTAAATAAGACTTCAGTATCTAACTGCCCACAATACTTTTGTTTACATCCTATCCACCTATTCGGTGCCCACATATAATAGTATTCTACCTGGCTTAAGTCCTAAAAAACACTTAACACAAAAAGTGGATGGATCTTTCTCTTTCTCACTGCATTTTTTTAACTTAATTTTGAAGCTAAGGTAAAGAATGTTTCAAAAATAGGGATGCTAACACTATTTGAGGGATTTCAGCAGGATAGAGTCTACTTAATTACTTAAGATAGAATAGAATTACTCTAGATAGAATAGGATCTGACCTTTTGCCTTTGAGGATCTGGATCTGTGCAGCTTTGACAATAGCAGGGATAGTCACATGATAGTTTGAGGAAAATGGATTTTAAAGGATGTTTATTTTAAAATTAGAATAGTTTCTCTACTATCAACTATATTAATTTTTCAGAACAGGATGGTGAGAGAGAAATTCTTATTATTCACGTGTGACCTTGAGATAAGCCCACATATATAGAGCAGTCCATATCATGTGGCTCAATACCTTTTAGATTTAGTGCACAATGAACAAATCCATCTGTTAGTAAGTCTTTTTTGTCCCAAGATAACACTTTGTTAAAAGACATATGCTTTGTCCTTCAAGATGAATTATCCTTTCACTTCTTAATGTTGTAAGTGATAAAAATCCATGAGCAAATCAGTGTATTCATTAAAATTTAGGGCTTAATGCTTTGGTATTATTTAATGATCACATTAGAGGTCAAATATACAGATTAGGGACTTGATCTGGCAGTCTATACACAGACAGTTTTCCCATTCATCTCAGCCACAATTCTGAGTGTGCAGTGTAACCTACCTGCCCCTTTTGGTGCTCTCTCTGTAAGCACATTTATGTTTCAAGTGGAATAGAGTTAAATCCTGGGGTCCAAGCAGCCCTGATATTTGCAGGTGTCTGGCATTAAGATCAAGATTTTGTAGGCTAGATGTATCCTTCACTTTTATCAAACTGACTGTGTTTGCTAGTAATTAAAATTCTCTTCTTCTTTGGCAATCCATCACAGTTGAGGAAGGTTGTCTCCATGACTGTCTTACCTGTGGCTGAGGAGGCCTATCCAAGATCAACAGACTCTATTGCTGCTCATGTGTTTCTGTCTGGGGCGGTCGGTGCAGGATTCTTGATTTGGTTCATGACCTGCTGTTTCTACCACTCCTGCTTTTCCATTTCCTGTTGGTGTTGTGAAGTTTCAAAGTATTCAGATCACTGAAGCAGAGCTGCATTGGAGGCGATTTTGAATTTTTTCATCTATGTCAGCCTTCTGTGAGAGATGGCATCTGAGGTACAGCAAATACTCAACATTCTCCAGAGTCTCATCACGGATCTGGCTTACCAGAGCTGGGGACTGTTCATTAGGAGCTTGTTGATGGAGGCCCTTAGTCTTCTGAATGTTAAGACTCTGTCCCAATTTCTTGTATGCCTCGGTAAAGACGTTGACGAATGCCTGAAGGTCTGCTTCCGAATAAGCATACACTAAGCCCATTATAATTAATAGCAAGCCTTTTAATGACTTCAGTGAGCTTTGGATCAGGTTATTTAGTAGTATCATTATCTATTGATGTTATTCATTCAGATTCAGTTTTGTTGTGCTTATCAGTCTGAGGCACAGTACAAAGTTAAAATAACAATACATGCAAATCTTGAATATTTTAATGGTTACATCCATTAACTTCTCTATTAACTTCAAAGGGAATTAGATCAGGACCCCAATGTCTCAGCTAGCTCCTTTTATTTCTATAAGATCAATAGAGTGAGCTCTTTCCTCAAACTTTCATGAACATTTGCAGTTTCAGGGCTCCTTGATAATTTATTATTTGTTTTTGGCCCTTACTATGTATCTACCTTCCTATCCCCTGTATTTTTCGTTCTGTGAATGACACTAGATTTTTGCGTTTTTCTTAACCTCTAAATGGTTTGTTTCTCTGCTGTCCCCACAAATACCTTCATTAGCTTCACTAGACTCATCTCTTCCATAAAATTCCAAGGACTTATTTTTCCACAACTTTTAAGGATAATTATCCAAGTGATTTAACTCTATAATGAAGATAGGTGTGGTCCAATTTAGTTCCACATCCCCTGCTGTTCTCCTCTTCTCTACCCCCATCCCCTTAAAATGCTGATGTTTCATTAGAAAAAATAACCTGAAAACTCCCATTTTCAGTCAACATCTAAAAGATTCTAGGGTTCTCATTTTTAATTTTTGAAGGAATTTCCCTCCTCCCCTCCAAGGAAGTATATTCCACACAAACACACACAAACGTACATGAATAGAAGCATGTATTTCACATAGAAGCATGTATTCACATATTTCACATGTTCACACAGAAGCATGTATTTCAAAATTTTCTATTTTTTTAAAAGATAATCATACTTCTAATAGCTCTAGTTGAGATGTTGTTGGATACAGTTTTACGGTAGTTGTCAGTATCTTTTGCTTGCAATGTTCTAGTGCTGAGGGCAAATTCAGGTCTAGATCATGGCACCCTAGGCTAAGTAGGTCAGCAGATGACTTCTACTTAACCCACCCTCTGTAGAGTGATGTAAACTACCTGCAAAGACCCTAGAATAGAGTGCCATGCACACACCCACATGCTGGGTGCAGATCCTGACTGAATGCGGTGCACCACCCATTTAAAAGGTGGCTCTGATTGACAGTTTGGCATGTGTGTGAGACTGTGGGTGTATGATGTGGGTATGACTAGACTGAGAGCTTGACTGAGAGGTCTGTGTATTTCGTAATGTGGATAGGCTCTGAGAGATTGGAGAAGGTTGCTTGGTGAGGGAATTGGTGATTGTGTTGCTAGGGTGAGAAACTGGAGTTAGAGTTAGAATAGAGTGACTGGTTTTTCTGGCTGGTGCACCATGGAGGCATGCCATGCTGGATTCCTGTGACCTGTGAGGCTCCATCAATCTCATCCCTCCATTGCAGTGAATCATTGCTGGAGGTAGATAGGGTTGGATCTCGGGTTCCTTTCCCTCTGGGTATGTGTATCACATAAAGCAGTGGCCCGCTACTTTGCATTGTAAGTACCACCCATTCCTTTTCTCCCTCACTCTTGTCCTGCTTGTGGGTTACCCCTCCTTGTTTGTGAGGGGAAGGTAAGCCCTACCAAGCAGTTGCCTGAGGAGCAGACCATGCTGGGAAGACCAGAGACAAGGACATGAGTCTAATAACATATCCCTTCTCCTTCAATAAAGTCTACCATCCTTTAGGGAATATTCTATTGTTGTTGATTAGAGTCATTAAGGTTTACATAAGATAAGTATAAGATAGGAATTATATTGTTATATTGGTAAGGGTCATTGTGGGGACTGTGTGTGTGTGTGTGTTGTTTACTTACCTGTTTCATAGTTTCATAGTTTCTAGGGTCGGAAGGGACCTGAGTAGATCATCTAGTCCAACCCCCTGCCATTGCAGGAAAGATTACTGGGGTCAAACGACCCCAGCAAGTTGTTCATCTAACCTCCTCTTAAAGACCCCCAGGGTAGGAGCCAGCACCACTTTGCTTCAAAGTTAGGTCCAGATCCTAGCCACCCTGACCGAGAAGTAGCACCCCCTGATATCTAGCCTAAATCTACCCTCTGTCAGCTTGTGACCATTATTCCTGGTCACTCCTGGCAGTGCTCAGGGGAACAGGGACTTCCCCAGTGCCTGCTGGTCCCCTCTAACTAGTTTGTAGCAGGCCACAAGATCCCCCCTCAGCCTTCTCTTGTGGAGGCTGAACAGGTTCAGGTCCCGTAGTGTCTCCTCATAGGGCCTGCCCTGCCGCCCCAGATCATGTAAGTGACCCTCCTCTGGACCCTCTCCATGTTGTCCACATCCCTCTTGAAGTGTGGTGCCCAGAACTGGATGCAGTACTCCAGCTGCAGCCTGACCAGTGCAGCATAGAAGGGGAGTATCACTTCCTTGGACCTGCTTGAGATGCATCTGTGGATGAATGACAAGGTACGGTTGGCCTTCCTGACTGCCTCCCCACACTGCCAGCCCATGTTCATCTTGGAGTCAATGATGACTCCAAGATCCTTTTCCACCTCTATACTGACAAGAAGGGAGTTCCTCAGCCTGTAGGTATGGTGCTGGTTGTTCCTCCCCACGTGCATCACTTTGCACTTCTCGATGTTGAATCCCATCCTATTCTCATCGGCCCACCCTTGTAACCTGTCTAGGTCCGATTGGAGTCTATTTATCCCTTCTAGCATGCCCACATCCCCCCACATCTTAGTGTCATCAGAAAATTTGAACAGGATGCTTTTTACTCCCTCGTCCAAGTCATTGATGAAGATATTGAACAGTGCGGGCCCGAGGACCGAGTCCTGTGGAACCCCACTGCCCACATCCCTCCAGGTTGAAAATGACCCATCCACCACCATTCTCTGGGTGTGGCCCTCCAGCCAGTTAGGAACCCATTTGACTGTGTAGGTGTTGACACCACAGTCCCCCAGTTTCTTAATGTGAGGTGAGAGACAGTGTCGAAGGCCTTCCGAAAGTCCAGGAAGACTATGTCCACTGCTACCCCTGCATCTAATGTTTGGTGATTTGATCATAGAAGGCCACCAGGTTGGTCTGACAGGACCTGTCACTAATGAACCCATGTTGGTTGCCCCTAAGCATGACCTCCCCTGCTGGCCCCTTGTGGATATGTGCCAGAATAATTTTCTCAAACAGCTTGCCTAGGATCGAGGTAAGACTAACCGGCCTATAGTTTCCCTGGTCCTCCTTCTTCCCCTTTTTGAAGATGGGAACCACGTTGGCCCTCTTCCAGTCCTCTGGCACCACACCAGAGCACCATGAGTGCTCATAAAGCCGTGCCAGAGGTCCTGCAATGACCTCAGATCTGTTGTTTGTTGCAATTTAATAAACGATTCTATTCATGTCAGTTTACATCCTGTGTGAGAGTTCTAATTAATCATAGTTCACTAATTGCTGGGTTAACTAGGCGATGATCAGATATGCCCCGATTAACCTGTTAACTGACCCAGGGTCAAAAACCACCCCTTGTTGGCCTGGACTCACTGACAGATGCTGATTGGGTGCTTAATTAGCACTAATTACATCCAGGGTAAATACTGCAATGTCTTACCTTTTTTAGACTGTTAATTCTTTTTATAGTATCATGTCTTCCCTGTCTTTTGTTTAAAACAATGGTGCTTTTGGGGCATTTGGGTTCTTTTCATTAGAAATAAATGATCTACTCAAGATCAACACATATTTGGGGTACATAATATGAATTGACTACCTATTTGTAAATATTAAATGCTTGCAATGTTTGATATATGTGAAATACCAAATATTAGGAGCAGGCACTGAGAGAAAACTATAGTGTGAATTTTGTTTGCACAAACTCTAAAACTATTCTGAACTGCAGACACATGAGCAGTCTGTTCTGATATCTTGTGAAGAGAAAAAAGGGCTAATTTTAGTAAACAGACTGTTCATTGTTAACTGTTCTCCCAGTTCTAGCATAAATTTTCTACAAGAATTATAAAACATACAAATAAGAAACTGCAAACCTGCACTAGTTAGGGTAAAAGTCTCAAAAACACTGGCCTTGCTTTTCAGCAGAAATAGGTCAATGCTTCTCAACATTCACCTTTCCAGTCTTGCACGTAAGCCTCTCATGAGCTATTGAACACTCCTGTAAAATAGCATATGTGTAAGTATGTGCAGTAAACATTTGTAGCACTAAAGCCATAACAGGTTAATCATGCAGCCTGTTACATTCATAGTCAAGCAAGCTCTAATAATGGTGATTATTAAATTTATTGCACTATTTTGTTTATCAAATATTTTGATGAGATTAAAACAGCCATTATAATGACACTGAAATTACCCCAATGAAGACTTAAGTATTATCCCTTGAAAAAACCCAACAACTTAAGAATCACCACAAAACAATTATTTTTGAACCTGTATTTAAAAGATAAAATCTGGGTACATAGACCTTTTGGTATGGCAGTAAAGAAATACTGCCAGAGTAAGCCATTTTATTAACCTGGGGGAAATTATTGTATCAATCTAATTAATTAAACATATTTGCAAACAAAGCCTTTGGAGTACCAACACTAACAAATGGTTTATAACATTGTTAACACATTCAGTATATAGCCACATAAATCTTAAGGAGAAGTTAATGAACAGGACTGCCACTTTCAAATGCATTAATGATCTGGCTTCTTTGTTTATATTTAAGTACTAAATAACCTACAATGTGAATAATATGATAATACCAGGAAGATACTCTAGCTTTTTCTCCTACCCTCCTCCCTCACCGCCCTGATCCCAATTCTTCTGTACCATAGAATTCAGGGTTTTGAGTATAAACACATGGCTTAGTACCAGGGCAAATGTTCACTATTAAAAATAATTTAACTTTTTATTATGGATATAGAAAAATAAGGGGGAGGGCACTTTACGCATCTGAAATATAAAACTTTTAGTTTTTCATGTTAATGACATCCCTTATGATAAAGTCACGTGTTAAGCTGAGACCACACTAAATCTGTGAAATGTTAACTGCTATGAACTTCAGAATGTGCTATGAACAGTCACACATTAAGGAGTTAATACCATTTCTTGCCTGCACAGCTTTGATGAGCAACTAGAGGGCTGGCAAGCAGGAGCATGGCTAGGAGCCAGGACACATAGGGCACATCCAGATGAGCGTGCACATGCGGTTTGCAGTGCCACAGACCACCACAAGCCACTCATACCACAATGCAGGTGTTTACCATGCTGCTAATTTGTAGCACAGTGTTTTGGGTTTTTTTACACTGGGAGATTCCAGTTTAAAAAAATACTCACAGCAGAAAAAAGTGGGGTGGTAGACATGGCAGCAGCGTGCATTATCTGAAAACATTGCCTAGCCAGCCAGAGCTACACTCTGGCTGCCAGCCAGCCTCTGCATGCCCAGACTGTTATTGCTAGAGTCTCAGGAGTCCCCCCGGACCCCAGGAAAAGCTTCTGGGGCCAGCCCAGGTGCTGGCCTCAGTCTTCCCTACTCCACCTGGGGCAACTTGCCATGAGCCAGAGTATGTGTGCATGGGCATTCCCTGTGGACAAGTAGCAGTGGCACAACTATATGCCACTGCTATTTGTTCCCAGGGAAACGTATGTGCACACTTATCTGGACACCCCCCCAGGCTCTGTCCCTTTTCTAGGTGGGAAGAAGCTGGGAGAGGTGCATGCAGGGATGCTGCAGGACTACAAACTGTTCATTTCATCTCCATGAAGCTGACTAAACTTACCCCAACATGAATGAGCTAGGTAGTACAGTTCAGCATTAACGCATGTCTGAAGTGGCATAACTTTGAGATGCTCAGAGCGCACTTAGCACAAGTTAACATACAGATGCTCACATTTTAAGTCCCCTTGATATTGTCTAAGTGTAATGTATAACTTCACCCTTTCCCTTCAATCACAGTAGGAAAACCCTTCTGGTTGACAATCTTATGCTATTAAAGATGGGATAAACTGTTTTTTTTAGGGGGGGGAATGTTATGAACTACATTTTTTATTGCTTTTCTTAAAATTTGACCCTTCTTCCTTGAACATAAAACAAAACAAAACATATACAAAAAGCAAAAGGAAAAAAAAAAACAGCTGAGAGAGATAATATAGGTTCTGTCTCTGCTGGTGATTCTTGCATATAGCCTCATTGCTGGAGAATAACATGTCCTATCAGACATTTCCAAGACAGCTCTCTAATCACAGGCCCATAGGAGTAAGGCAAAATATACAGTCTTGACAAGGTAAAGGGATAGAGAGAGCAAGAGAGAGAAATGAAATAAAGTGGGAAAAGAAAAGGACAGACAAGGATGGGAGTGGTTATAGGAATATCAATTTCCCATTTTAAGGGGGTGTTCAGTACTAAGCCAAAGCCAGGGGACGTGTGATGTCATCTGAATCTTTTTTCTTGTATAGTCTGATGAGGTCATGTTTTAGGCTAATAAACTCACAATGGACATCTCCACACCACTGAAGCAGTAGCTCCTGGCAGCAGTAATGTCAGGTATGACCTACTCACCTGAGTCTTTGAGCATGATTTAGCCTCAGCAGGTTAACAAAGTATCTGGGCTTATTCCCAGTGCCTTCCCTCCAGCTTGCCAGGGACTGAGCCTCAGGAGATGTAGAGGAATGAATCCAGAGCAGTCTCACAGTAATAAAGACAAACCTATTAGTGTCACTATGGATCATGAGGTCCCAGGGAATGGCGAGAGTATCATAAAGAGTGGTAAATCCTCCCTTTCTCCTTTCAGTGTTCTCATTCCCTGACATCAGCCTTATATTACAGGCCCCATTAATAAATGATCTGTAAAATATCACATCTTCTCATTATTCTATTCATCATTTGGACCTATTTTCCGACATAGCCATTATAGTTCATTGGTTTTTGATCCAATGCTCTACATGTTTGTTATAGATGGTCTCAGTCCTTTGGTAGCATAAGTTTTTTGTTTGATTGATAGGCTGTTTAGTTTTTTTGACTTTTTAATTTTTTTTGTCTTTATTTTTATAAATGATTTTATGTAACAAGCTTAGTTAGATACTTGTTATTTTAAACAACTTGAAGTACCACCTCTGCACCATACCCATTTTCTGGTCTTTATGCCAGCTGTTCTGGGGTGCACTGTACTTTCTCCCCCTTCCTTTTTATGACTTGTAACTGTAGAAAAAGGAGAGAAAAAAGGGGTTGAACTGTAGATAAAATATTTTAAGCTCTTTGAGATGTGAAAAAATACCTTACTTGCTCTATCAATTGCCTAACACAGTGTAGGCATTAAATAATTTTAAATAATCATCAGCGGTACCCTGTAACATTTTTTGTGTTGCTGTTCATGGGTATAACTAATAATATTCTACTACAGGTGAGTTAACACCTTGTCTTTGACTGGGTAGTTTCTCTTCCCATTTCTAGTTCACTGCCCAGTACTATAAATTTTCCGAATGTGCTTCTGTTGCACTCTTCTCCTTTTCTCTGTTTCATGGACTGATTATGAAATGATACACTACCTTCCCTGCATCATATGGCTCATTAATCTGATACGCAGATAGCAAGTCAAGATAGAGATTTAAAAATGTCACTTCTTTAAGGGGAGAAACAGAGAGCTGAACAATAGGGAATAATGGTAAAATATACATAGATGTGACAATGCACATTCCTTCCAGCAATTCACAGTCATAGAGTAATAAAAACACGGTTTAATAAGGACTTAATAGAATGTTAAGTCTGAATCCTTTTCCACAGTTCATTGAAATCAATAATGATATTTCCATTACCTTCAGTAATTTTTGAGTCAGTTACTTACTCAGATATCCTCCAAAGGGAATTATTTTAAAGAGACAAGGGAATTGAAATACCCATTTAACCAAAGGGTGTCAATCAACATGGCAATACCAATTTGTCACAATTGACTCAAGAATTTGACTATTCTATAGGAAAAAAAATCACTTTTTTCCTTCCTTCCCACAAGTTAGGAGTTCAGAACAAATGACGATATATTCATTTTTTTATGTGTAGACTGGTGAAAGCAAATGCCACCAGTTTTATTGGTCTGCCTGAACCTTTATACTACAGACAATAAAAAAATGTGACTCTTGGCTATTTTTCTTCACAGCAATTTCCTAGACCAGCATGGCAGCTCAAGCTGGTTCGATCTTTGCTGTAGATTATGTAAAACCAATGACTGATTCATATACAACAATTTCAGAAGCTACTTAAAATAACCTCTCTGGGAAACAGAGCTTTTTCTGAGAAAAAAAATGAGTAAAGGTTGCAAATGAAATGTCCTTTCACTTCATTGCATATGCTGAAAGATACTACATTGCCAGCTTGTGCAATAGAAACACTGCATTATGTAGCTGGTATCTTTTTTAAACCATATTTGCTGGTATTTGCTGGATTAGTTGTGTGGCACTTATTATGTTAACATGAACTATGTCTCCAGTCTTCACTCTGTTTTGCTAACAAATTTACCTAATGGATTTTACAGTCATCTAAACACCCTGATGGAACACATGACAATGGAGGTTGTCAGAAATGCTTTTTATAAAAGCAGTTCATATGAAGGCAGTCCAGTAGCTGGGGTTTTATTGTTGTTGTGTACTTTGTTTTGGTTTTCCTGGCAGTCTGGGGGAGGTTAGTTGCAAATGTTTTGGAGACATTTGTCTCAGACAACTTAGGGATCTTCACAAAGGTGTGGAATAAAAGCATTCAGAAAGGTATCAGGTGCAGGTAGGGGAGCCTGTCATTAGCAGGAATGGCTAAATTGAGATCAGAGTGAAAATGTCAATCGATAGAGCTGTTTATTCCAGGGGGAACAGTACCATCAAGAACCAAAGGCACTTCATTTATACCTCATTCTATTTTTTGCTGACAGTTCTAAGATAATCAAACAAAATCAAGTTAGGCTCCAATTTCTCTATCTATAAGGTGGTTTGAGAGGCTTTTTTGGGTAAAAATATGTTTATTATGTCACCAGAGAAAAAGCTAACAGAAACAATTTCCAAACATGATATCTTTCAATAGGCCACTAAAAAGGTTTCCCTTTATTTGCAGGCACAGCATTTTCAAGCCACTAAAGTCCTCATCTGAATCTTTAAAACAGAGATTATTTATTTTTGTTTGTCACAGGTTCCACTCACATATTTATACTCACTGAAGCTGAACACTAGTAAAACTAGTCTTGCAATATCCATATTATATGTGGGGACCTACTGAATTCACAATTTTGTGATTTTTACACAAATCATAAATTTGGCTGGTCTCTGAGAAAAAGCCTGGTCCCCACTAAAAAGTGCAGGGATTATGAAAAGACAAAATATTGGCAGTGAGCAGGCAAGGGGGAAAAAAAGAGACCTGCAAAACCAGAAAAGGAGCCCTGCCATCCTGAAGCATTGGTGGGGGTGGGATTTTTGCAGTGGATTTCAGTAGCCCATCCCTATGCCTCTGATTGACAGAGGGGCCCCAAAAGTTCCACCATCTGTCAATCTTTAGAAAGGGGTGGGACTTCCAGGTCCCCTTGACCAATCAAACGTGTGGGGGGAGAGGGGCATAGCGCTTGAGTGCAGAAATGGCACTAGGCACCATGCTTGGATTGCAAAATCAAAGGGCAGCCATCCCAAATGTGGTAGATTCTTAATTAGATGTATTTTATAGCTTGCTGATGAGTTTTAAGTGTCATTTGCTTCAACACGTTGTCTTTTCCTACTCACTCCTGTTTCCCCGTAGAACACACTGGGCACACCCAGATGAGCACAACTATGCAGTATGTGGCGCTGCAAAAATTTCTACAGCACCACATACTTTATGGTCATGTGTTCTCCACAATGCAAGAGCACACTCCCCCCACTCCAGTGATTCTGCCACATGGAGCCAGGCTGCCCAAAGTTGTGCTGCAGCTGCCAGCCAGGCTCCGTGTGGCAGAATCACCACTGCTGCAGCCCAGGGAGGCCCCCAGGACCCCAGGTAAGGTTGCTGGGGCCAGAGCTGCCCCAGCCTTCATTACCACCCCCCAGGATAAATGGCCACATGCCAAAGCACTCATGGCACAGGCATTCCCTGGGGACAAGTAGCTGTGGTGCAAGGTGCACCACAGCTACTTGTCTGCAGGGAACCAAACATCTGCCCTCATCTGGATGTGGCCACTGTGGACAACATTAGTTCCTTTTCCAGTTTCCCTGCCATGACAGGCCAAATGTGTCTTATCTAGACAGAGTTCTGTACTCAGGGTAATGGAAGCTTAGCTTATCACAGCAATTTTATCCATGAAGGGAAAAGAAAGGTTGTATTAAACAAAATTTAGCTTTCTTAATACATATATGAAGGATGGATGGATCAATCTATCTACCACATGGAACAGGTTAACTGAGCTGAACTTTAGTTAGAGTATCTTTTTTCTTCCCAAGCTAATACATACACTTGTACAGATGAATCTTGTCCCAAGATTTCCAGTGATGGTGCAGTCACGTACCCTAGAAATCTTCAAAAGGAGACTGTACAGTCACCTTGCTGGGGTCACTTGACCCCAGTTGTCTTTTCCTGCCTAATGCAGGGGGACTGGACCTGATGATCTATAAGGGCCCTTCCAGCCCCTAACAATCTATGAATCTGTGAACTGGCATCACACTGAGCTGCCTTAGTTTATGTTTCAGCTACAATCAACAAAGTAGCCACGAGTTCAAATAGTGTAGGAAGTTGACAGATAATTTTGATTTATATGTACATATAGACACATCTTCAACTCTCCCAGCATAGTTTTTTTACAACCACTGAATGACTGGCCCCTATTATCCTGTAGTTTCTATTTGGGAATGCATGTGATTTGGAGTTATGTATATATTTAATTTTGATTTTAGGGCCAGTGTTCTCATTTGAAATCTTCTTTAAAAAAAGTGTTGGGGGGGGGGTAGTACATCTAATGGAAGAGCCTTCTATCAAATATAAAAAAATATATGTGTTCCAGGATAGCATGTCAGTATTACCTTGGTTAAAGAAAAGCTATTTTTATAAAGTACCAAGGAAAATAGCATGCATCTTTCAGTGTACTTTAAAAGAAAAGTAACTTCCCATTAGAGAGCTTCTCTAACAGGATGAATGTAATTCACTCTATCTATTGGGCTTTCTGTACAGCAAGAATAACCTTTTTGATTTTAATCCAAATGTCAAACCAGTACACATTACTACATATGTCAGACAGTCTGAAATGACATGGTCTAATGTAACTTGAACCCCTGCATTGCATAATTTATGTTACATGTAGTACAGCTCTGTCAGTTTTCTAAAGGTAAAAAGTAGTCATGGAATGCACATTGTTCTATAGAAGCATGAGGTATTTTAGTCCCTAGTCTCACTATTTATAAATCACAGTAAATGTTAAATTATCACATTGCAATAACTCTTTAATCAAAGATGGAACTTGCTCAAATCCTAGAATGAAAGCTAACTGAAAGTAACAGAAATCATATTTTCTAAGTTGGTCCATGCATTATTTTCAGTGAATAAGCATGAAATAGTTATTGGTCCTCAATGTATTTCAAGGTTTGTATTGCTGCACACCCTTCTAGTATATGAATTCCTTCCATGTAAAAAAGAGTGATAACAGCAAATTCTTTAAGTGACATCATGAAGTCTTGGTTGTTTTTTAGCTATAAAAAGGTTGCCTTAAGGGACAGAGGAAAAGAGTGAGGAATATGATGGGAAAAAATTAAGAAATGAAAAAGGTATGGGAAAGTTATCAAAAAGGAAATAAAATTTTAGATTCATTGGACCTTTTCCACAAGAGCATACCATAGCCAGTTCCCCTGAACTGAACACGGTTTATCTCTAGCCCTTAATAAAGGATTATAAGAAAGTAGAGCTGGAAAGGACCTCACAAAGTCATCTGATCCAATCCCCTGATTTCTGTGATTGATTTTCCCCAACAGAATTCACAATACTTTCTGCCCTCGCCCTCTGGTAGAGCTGGATGAATGATTTAAAACACATAGATGCACAAACCAGACTAGAAATAAGTTAATGGTAAGTCACAAATTGTTAATGGTAATGATAATTAACCACTGGAAAAATCAAGGTAGATTTTCTATCAGTGGCACTCTTTAAATAAAGAATGGATTTTTACTCTGAAAATATATGCTTTGTTTCAAACTTTTTGCCCATGTACGCCTTTATCTACCTAGTCAGGGAACTTCTGGAGGGACTAGACATGTTCAGATCAGCAGGTCCTCACAATCTCCACCCCGGAGTGCTGAGAGAATTGGCAGAGGTCATTGCGGGACCCCTGGCACAGCTTTACGAGCACTCGTGGTGCTCTGGCAAGGTGCCAGAGAACTGGAAAAAGGCCAATGTGGTCCCCATTTTCAAAAAAGGGAGGAAAGAGGACCCAGGAAACTATAAGCCCATTAGTCTTACCTTGGTTCTGGGGAAGCTGTTTGAGAAATTTATCCAGGAGCACATCTGCAAGGGAGCAGGAGAGATTATGCTTAGGGGCAATCAACATGGGTTCATTAGAGGCAGGTCCTGTCAGACCAACCTGGTTGCCTTCTCCACAGAAACTTTTGATGCAGGTGTTGTGGTGGACATAGTCTTTCTGGACTTTAGGAAGGCCTTTGACACTGTCTCTCACAGTAGCTACACCACCTTACATATGTGGCAGGCTGGCCGGTGGGCTCACTGGCAGCCCTGGACTGTTAGCTTGAGCCCAAAGGAGACAGTTTCCTTCCTCACCAATCAGGGGAAGACCAAAGAAAGGCAGCCCCACCCTGACCCATGGGCAAGGTAAAAGAGAGAACCAGAGAGGGAACTAACCCCTCAGGCTTCCTCACTGGTCCATTCTCAAGCTGGGGTGGAGCTCCAGAGGGAATAAAAGTCTGTGTGCCAAGCACACAGGCAGCTTTAGGCAAGGGATGATGAAGTTGGGGCTTGAGAAGAGCTGACCAGTTGTGCAGAGCAGTTGCCCCAAAAGTGTCCAGGAGATGCCGCCACTGAGTGGGTAGGAGCAAGTAGCTGCATTCCAGCCCTGCTGTGGAGGAATTTGAGGCATCAGTAAACAGAACAGTGCATGGAGGGTCCACGAGTGGACAGGACCTTGGAGGATGCATGCGGCAGCACAGGCCTCCAACCCTGCACGAGGCAGGAGCCTTTGTTGCACGGATTGGTGCACAGAGCCTGTGGAGCTGTAGGGACCACCATGGGTCCATGAGGCAGTACGGGTCCCCAACCCTGCATGAAGCAGGAACTCTTGGTGCACAGATCAGTGCACAGGGCTGGAGAACTGACAGGACCCTGGGATTGCACAGGGCATCTTGGGTCCCAGAATCTGCACACAGCAGGGGTCCCACAGGGCACGGATCAGTGCACAGGGCTGGTAGAGCTGAAAGGGACTGCAGTAGCTGCACGAGGCAGTGCAGGTCCCCAACTCTGCATGAGGCGGAAGCGAGGCCCTTGGTTCATGGAGCATGCACAGGGCTGTAAAGCTGATGGGTTGCCATGGCTGGATGAGGCAGCATGGGTCCCCAACCCTGCATGAAGCAGGAGCTGGGCTATTGGTGCACGGATCAGTGCACAAGGCTGTAGAGAAAGGACACCACAGGTGTATGAGGCAGTGTGGATTCCCATTCCTGCCCCAGGCCCAGGCAGGATCCCCTTCAGTGCACAGGGCGGTGCATGGGGCTGAAAGCTGAGTGGAACTGATGGGTAGGCATGGGTCTCCTTCTGTGCATGAAGCAGGCACCCCTTCAGTGCACAGGGTGTTACATGGGGCAAGAGAGGGCTGAGAGGCCCCAGTGGCTGCTTGAGGCAGCTTGGGTCTTCCTGCCATGTGTGGCAACTGGAGGGATGACCACCTCAGCAAGGGAGGATGTCCCACCTCCAAAACACCGGTAGAGATGAGCCCAGCACTCCAAAAGCTTCTGGGAGTCATGAGTTACCCAGGAAGGGGGTTCCCACATGGGATGAGGGGCCTTCCCCTATTGCAGGCAATTAGTGGGAAGCCCCTGAGAAAGGGGGGGACAGTTCTCCCTTGGACATAGAGAGGAATCTAGGGCCCCTGTTTGTTAAGGGAGTTTCCTGGTTATGGGCCCCTCCTAGCTGTGTAACCTAGAAGAGGGTAATGATGTTCTGTTAGGTAATGAGATCCTTCCCCAGGTACCATTTTTTCTTTGGGCACTGCTGCTGTGCCATTGTTGTGGTCTGTTCCCTTACACAGTTGGGATTCTTGTGGTAAACCCTGCTTCCTTACTGCTGTATTAGGAGAGGATTATAAGATGTTTTATATCTGAACTTATTGTATGGGTTATCTGTACATATTTGTGACTCATTTGATGTAGCCTGATTGTGTATATTCAATTATTGTCCCATCACTGCCAGATATTCCTGTCACTGTTTTGTTGATTAACTTGTGTTTTATCATTAAGTGTTCCTTTGCCTGCTGCCTGGAGGGCCCTGTCAAGGGGCAGAGGGAAGCTCTTTAACATTATGATTCTATTTGGGAACAGTCAGTGTTTCTGATGCTTTTAAGACAGCACACAGATGCCTTAATATGGCAGCCCTTGGCTTCACCTGCACACCTTATTACTCTATTAAGTAAATCAATAATGAAATCCCAATTATCCAGCAGATCCATACCAATTATCCCTATGTCACCCAAGTTTAGTCAGCCGAAATTAAACCTCCCTGTTTTCATACAAATTCTGGCAATTTTGGGGGTTGGAGAAGCCAACCACTTTCTCAGAGCCCTCAAAGTCCTCTAACAATTTAACAGTTCTGGGTGCTCAATTTGAAAATGGTGTCATTTCATTACTCACTATGCTCAAAGAGGTACCTGTATCCACTGACATTCTCTATGATTGTCACAGTACTTTCCTGTCTGGTTCTCTAAAATTAACTAAAATCAATGGCCGCCTCAAGGAATCAAAAATAATTGGTGCCAGTTCCTGGCGTGAAGAAAGCACTGGGCTGGCCTAATCAGAGCTGTAGATTGCCGATGATGGTGGCAATCCTTCTGCACCATTCTCCTGTTTTGCCTTACCCTCTTGTTACTTATACTGTGTAAGCATCTCCAAGAGTCTCGAGGTTGGTAACCCATTTATTACCTCCTCAGCTCCTTCCAGATACTCCCTCAGCTCATCTCAGCAGCTCCTTCCAGATAGTCTCTTAATTCAATTTTGGGGGTTTTAGGGTCCCTCATATCTTTATTATATTACTCCATTTCTGTTGTCTAACAGGTTTACTTCTCTATCACTAGCTTTAGTGTCCTCCTTTGATGCATTATGTCATGCATATACTTGCACTTTTTGATGTCCATGCTGGGCTTTCCAGCTGCTCTCAGTACTGTCGCTGTCAAATTTGACTACTCTCTGTGTGTTCCTCCTACTCTGTCTTAAGGTCTCCTCCTTGGCACTCATATCCTTGGGAGAGATTACAGAGGTTTTCCCCTTTTTATTATCCAAATTGTTATTCACATCCAGTTTGTGGCCACGCTTGGCCCAGTGGAGGATCTCATCTGGCATAGGACCCACGACGCTTTCACCGGAGAATAAGCCCGCAGATTAAGGGTTGCTTAAAATCTGGTACATTAAAATCACAATAGCTGTTCCTTTGCCATGCAAGGTCTGCTGATATAGCAACAGGTTTTTGTGTTCTGTGTAAGCTTCTGGTCTTTCCCCATGAGTCTGCCACTCCCTGTGAAATAGCACTACAACTGGCTCTGAAGGGAAACATAGCTTTAGCACTTCATCCCTGATTACAGCTGCATTTTGTGCTCTGTTATTTTTAATATACATTGACATAGTGACTGTCTATACACTCTTGGACTATGCCAATTAAATCTGAAATTGTATATCTTATGTTCTCTCTGAGAATGGCTAACTCAGCTAACCGAGCAATGGCAGTGTCTTTCTTTAACAGTCCTATCTGTTTCCCTACAGCTCTTACTTTTTCCGCAATTAAGGAAACTATAGCTTTTTATTGCCCCTTGTTGGTGACCACCTTGTGGATCTGTCCAAAAGACTTCCTTTACCCACATTGGAGCCATGGGTGCTGGCTCCTCAGGTGAGGCGGTGGGCTGCCTTGACCTGTTCAATGCTTTCTCACCATTTCTTTCTGTCTTAAAATTAAATGTGCTTCTGCACGAAGACTCCAAGCTCTCAGAACTCCTGTACCTTATTGGCCGACTGACCACCTTAGTGATCTAATTTGAGCCTTTAACTCACTAATCTGCTTCTCACATTCAAGATGACACTTGTTCTGTTGCACGGTCTGAGCTTTCATCTCTCATATTTCTGAGAGGTGCTGCTTCCTCATAACTTTGAATGCTGCTTCCAGCCCAGCAGACTCTCTCTTCCACATTTTCCTATTGCTTACTTCCAAATGTAGCTGTTTCTAGGTGGCCTTCAATCAACATTCAAATTAACAATTTCCTGTATATCCTTTAGCACACTCCCTTGCAAGGCGCTAATGTTGCCTTGCAAGCACTCAACCTTTGCAGCCTTATCAGCTTTCAAGGTTATCAGTCACTGATTTAAACTTTCCTTAGCCACTTCCTCTTTCTTCACCTTTACTGACAAGTTCTTCACACAAGCAAACATGTCCAACAACATTGGTTTCTTTCATGCTTTCTTGACACGCTTTTTCTCTGCCATCCGTATAGCCCAGTGGTTACACAAATTTTCATATGCCAATTCCATGTCGCATAAGTCTGTATCTTTCCAGAACATGACTTCCTTGGCCAAAAATGACCAAGCATGCTTTTATCACAGTCGTGGCTCCAGCTACTCTTCAAATTTTTGTACCATGTTCACAGCAGGAGTTTCAGCTTGTTCTACTACACTGTCCATGCCTGATCTCTCAGACTGCCTTGACATTTACACAACAGTGAGTCTCGCTCAAACCATTCAAACCAATGACTGTGTGTGCATCCCAATCCTTGTACCTAAAACCAATAACCAAGGAAAACTCTGTGCAATGAAATCCAATAAATAAGGCGACTCCCTCCTTGGGCCTCAGCTACCCCAGCTACCATGTGCTTGCATCATTTATACAGGCAGGATTGCTCTGATCCCCATGCACTCTGAGGCTGGCAGGTAGAAAGGCCTGCTGCAGAGCCCCTAACATCCTGAGGATTTCTAGCTTTACCTCACATGTAGAGAATACTCAGCACCTCAAAGAGGGTGGGTGATAGATTACCCTCCTGTTGGGACGAGGCAGGTGAGTTCAGGTAAGTCTTTGAGTATAACACTGGTGGAGGGGAATTCCAGTGGGTTGATCCCTGCACACACTACATGAACAACTCCTACTCTCGTTAGTCATACAGGCATACCTCACTTTGAACATACTCTAGCAGATTCTAGTTACTGATCAAATATCAATTCAGATTCCCAGTCATGATGCAGACTAAGTAAAGCACATTTACACCCATGTGTGCACACAGACCAGTCATACACAGACTCCCAGTCATGACACACTCATTCTACAGGCATGCATGCATGCATGTGCCAAGATGGTGCCTCACATTGGTTTTTGTAGTGGCCACATTATACCACATGCCAATCATTTCATGGCCCAATTGCTGTTTGTACATCTCAATCAATCGATGCCACTCAGTAGTAACACTTTCATAGACCATTCACATCCATTATCACGTCATAACTTATTAACATAAAGTTCCCACTCTGTGATTATATTACTTGCTCCAAACTGCACATGCTCAATCCTTCTAAGTAGGTAATAGCATCATCAAGGTCAGAAGTTTAGGTGTTCCAGAGATTTCCAACCTCTAGCCATCGTATGCATGCATGACCATGTCACGACCAGGCCAGGACTCATACTGTTTACTAGCTGGCCTACAGCTAAGCAACCACACTCCCCACAGGGTACACATAAGTGCTGACATTCTTTTGATTGGAGAGGGGTACCTTCTGTGTACCAGCTAGGTTACATGTAGTAATGTGATAGGCAAAGAAATGTAGTATAGGGTAAGCACCTAAATTGAACATAGTCACAATTTGTTGATTGTCACATGGTTCTTTTTCTTTAGAACTGGTATGAAACAAATATCTAAACAGGATACTAAAGTTTCCCCTGCTTATGGAGGTGCTGCTTATCCCCTGAGATGTGAGGCTGAGTTCATATTTGAGGTCTGTTAAAGTTTCCACGGCACTTAAAGCTAATCTTAATGTTTGGTTATATTCCAGTTGGATAACTATATTTTGCTTAATTCTCCACCCCTGAAGTTTCAGTTGGGTATTCTCCAGTTCTAAACTGTTACATAGTGTTGATGGGAGCCCAGAAAGCAGTGGCTTTCAAGCTTTTAAAGATACAGAACCATTACATATAATTTCTGTGCCCTACCACTATTTCTGGAACCCCTACCACTATCCTTAAGACTGACATGGGGCCAGGTGAACCATAGAGGAACTCCCAGCCAGCTCCATCATTACCTCCAGTCTCCTTGTAAAACCCCTGATGATCTATTGTAGAACCCCAGGATTCCATGGAACACAATTTGAAAGCCACTAGCTTAAAGGGTTACCATTGGATAGGATGCCTATTTCAGAAATAGGCATCCTATACAATTGGAATTCTTCACAAAAGTCTGAAAAGTGATATTTCAGTAATAATTCATATTTAGCTAGCCTCCCTTTTGGAATGTTACCAAAATGGTCTGAAGAACAACCTCCTTTGCATGTCACCTGAGGCAGAAGACAGATAAGATCAGATCCAAGTTATTGTTTCCCATGACTGGATAAAACTACTGCAGATCAATACAGTAATGAAATATCATGCACGCAATCATATTTTTAAAGAAAGCATAACTGAAATGACTACATTTTGAGTGCATCGTGATAAAAGTGAGTGCATAAAGTTGCTTCTTAAAGAAATTGTGCTTCAAAGATCTAAAACTGCAATAAAAAAAGCAGTGTTGAAGGAACTTATTTTAGTGATAAATTTATCTTCTAAATCCCATATATGCTAAAGGACAAAAATAGTTTCAGTGCTTCAGCAAATGTTCCTCAGTACTCACTAATTCATGGTAAAATAAGAGGGGGAAGGGAGAGACAGATGGAAATACAATGAAAAGACCTGAATATTTGGCAGCATTTCTACGTAGGTAACTACAGGGAAAAGTATTGTAATGGAAATGTCTTTGATCCTTCGATAGTGGGACAATTCAACAGTGTTAATCATAGTTGAATCTAAAGAAACTTTTCATAGTACTGAGGATTTATACATAAGAGTATCTCACCCCAGTGTTGGGCACTCAGAAATGTGGTATTGATGGTTATCTTGCTACATATTCATCATTCTGTTTAGCATCAGGAATTGTTTTATGTAGTGTCATTATTCAGGTGTTTTATTGCAAAATGTTATAAATTATGTAGGACTCAGAGCTTTGTTTATTCTATGGCAGATGAAGAGACAGAAAATGAATATGAAATTTCTAATTACTTCACTGTGGTCATGTTGTTGCCATACAGTGACATTTTCATGTTAAAAATTGTTAGAAATTGTTCTTTTGGTTAATCTGTATCTATACTTATAACTTTGAAATTTGTCCAAAAAATGATAATTTGTATAGAATGTGTTTTAATTAAGTTTAGAGTTAGCTTGAAGGGGCTTAATTTAGAAGACTGTTATAATTATAATTACTTTATGCCTTTGTTTATTTAAGAGAGACAAAGCTCTTTTGGTAAATCTGATATCTTTTATTAGACCAAATCAAATAGTTAGAAAAATTCTACTTAGCAAACTTCCAGCTATAAATATCCTTCCTCAGGCTGAGGAAGCATCTGCAGTTGGTGTGTGCTCTTCCTGGATGGAATGAATAGTAAAGAAGCCAGAATCTGGTATGCATGCATTAAGCCAGTCAGTGAAGATGTAAATTGAGGAGTCAGTGGGTAAGAGACAGGATTGAAGTGTGGGTATGGTGAATGTAGTTGGTAAATCGTGGCGAGGTACCTGACTCTGGGAGTCAGATGTTAGGCAGGTTATAATATGTCATAAATCCAGTGTCTATATTTAGTCCATTATTTTTTTTAATCCAGGAGGTTGATGAAGTGAAGTTCATAAGCTTGTCTGTGAAAAGTGTTTTGTAAATCCCTTTGAGGATTAGAATTGAGATATTGGAGAGAGAGTGGTTTTCTTGTGAGATCCCACAGATAATTGGGTATTCTTGTCTTTGATGGATTTCCAATGTGCATTCATTTTGGTATGCAGTTGTTGTTTGGTCTCTCCTGTGTATTTTCTATCAGGGCATTTGGTGCATTGGATGAGATATATTACATTTCTGGAGGTGCAGTTGTTAGATCCGGGAATGCTGATGGTTGTATTGTGGGGTGTAGTAATTGTGGGGGTAGTGGAGATACCTTGACAGGTTTTACATTTGTTGTCATGGTATTGTCTGTATCCATTCAGTGTGTTTGGGACTGTAGAAAGTTTATTTCTGGTCATGAGGTTAGTGAGGTTTGGTGCTTGTTTGAAGACCAAGATGGGTGGTTCTGGGAAGATGTCTGTAAGAATTGTGTCCTCTTCTAATATGGGTTTCAATTGTTTGAGGATTTTCAGTATAGGTTCAAGGGAGGGGTAATATTTTTGTTTGTGCATTTCTGCAACAGAGAAACAGTTAACTGATAAATTACCCTTTGAGTTCATTGAGGAAAACTATGAAAAACTGATCTTAACAATGCAAGGCTTTGTTTTTTATCACTCCAAAATAACCCTCTGGTGTGAGCCAAGTATATCTGATTCTGCACCAGAAAGCTCATTTTTTTCATCCATAAAATAGTGTCAAGAAATAAGAGCAATTTATCCATTAGATGGTGTAATCTAATCTGCTTGAGCACCACAATATTACAGGAGAAAAATTGGCAGCAGCCCTACTTTAAAAGTAAAATGTCAAAAACCTGTTACATATCTAAATGTATGTTACTGGATGCCATAAGACAAACAGACAAAACAAAACAAAACAAAACATAGGCATTTCACTTTGCTACCATTTTTAGAAAATAACGTTTTTGACACTCAATACATAGAATGTTGTTTTCTCCAATTTGACTATTAAACAAACTAGGACTGCTAGTTGTGTGTGGGTTGTTGTTGTTTTAATGGTAACCAGTTTTAAGAAATACTCATTTTGAAACCATGCTTGTCCCTTGTTTTTTTGTGCACATTATATAGAGAGAAAAATGTCCTCTTCCTAGGAATATTGAAATACCTTGATTTAATGTACAGTTCCATTCTAGAGACCCACCATGGCATACTGCACTGAGGACCATACTTGACCAATGGACATGTGAAAAAATCAGGAATATTTCCCTAAAGAGAAATTATTTATATATATGAAAACCACAATGAAGTCTAGTCTCAGTGATTGCAATCTCTTCATTGAATGGAGCCAAACATTTTTTGGGAATACTTCCAAATAAGTTTCTCCCCCCTTAAACATATAATTTACTGGGGAGAAAAAACAGGCAGCTCTGAATGATTTTGCCAGGTATTATTAATCTGTTCTTGAGTTGCTCTTTATTGATTATGTATTCTGGCTGCATATTTAGAGCTATATTTGACACTGTTGCTAATGAAAGACCCCTTCTTAAAGATGCTGAGCATTTCAGTTTCCTGAAATTAATTTACATAACTTCCTGAGATCTCCTTGTTCACCTTTTTTATTTTCTTCCGAAGATAAGTGTAGTCTGCAATACTAATCCAAGGCTCAAATGCTTTTCTGTCTCATAGAATAATCACTGTAAGAAAGTACAGATTATGGCATTATAAGTAACATAAAAAGTGCTTGGAACAGGACAAGAACATTCCTTTTCTCAACCTGAATTGTTTATCTATTGCTTCTACAAAGTTTATAATCAATATTTGATTCAAAGTTTCTCCTTTCATCTTATTCCTGTGGCCTCATCCTACAAAACTGACAGATGACAGGCTGTCAAGAAATTTGCTAAATTTCAAACACCTACCCTTGCTATATTCAAGTAATATTAATAGTTCCCATTTAGTTTTTAATCTTCATCTGAAATCCTCCCCTAAAACCCATTAATTAGAAGTAAATAGTAAAATAATTTGTTCATCCAGCAATAATACATTAATTTTAAATTATCATGTGGGGTGGTTTTCTCAATTAAATAGGCTCTTTTTAGAATCTGAAAATAATTCACTCTGGCAACTATATCATTAGCATAGCCTGATTTTGTCTAGCAGAGCTGGGCAGGATCAGTCAGACAATCACTTTATTTCACATAGCAACCATAATGCAATCACTTCAGAGTACTGTATAATAAAACGGAAGCAGTCACGCAATGAATAGCAGATACCAAACATGGGGCTCGGTTTCTAGGGGGCAGTCATGTCACTAAATATTACTTAACATTTAGAACTGAGGGTACTTAGAATACTGAGCTGTATATTTTCCAGCCAGCTCTGTCTGATACATTGGTGCTATTTTTGATAATACATCACATAAACTTAAATGTCTGAAACTCTAGATAATTTAAATGTTTTGACTATAGTCAGTGTATCTGGGAGGAAATTTGAGGTGTCTTTTAATGACACTCTTACAGAAGAAAGGAGATACAATATTAGGGATAGTATGAATGTAGGAACAACATTTTCTATTGTTGATTATACATAGAGATGATATGCTCAGAGAGAGGCAAAAACATATCCGTCAAGTGTCTTGAATATAGTAAGCAATTACAAAGAGACAGAATGACAGTGGACTGTACTGTACCAGGTCAGAATTTGTTCATTCATAAATTCCTTGGCCTCCCAACTATTCCATCCCACTTACCTTTCCCTCCCTGCTCTGTCATGGAGGGGTCTTAACAGACTAAGCAGATTGCAGTGGAGTGAAGAGATATCAAAACTTCTTTAAACTAATAAATTCAGCAGCCAGTAGCAGTATAGATTCTTCAACATGAAACTTAGCCAGGCTATCTTACCTTGGTGAGTTGCAATTGAACATACTGCAGACATACCCAACTAATTACAGGGAACCTTAAATTATAGAAACACTTTATTTCCTTTTATGATTTCTTACATACAGCTTTTTTATTGTGTGTAATCTTACTCTTTTCAAAGTTTGGTTCATTTATCTTATAGACATAGCCAGATTCTTCCCTCAAGTTATTCAGTATAAACTGGTTTTGGAGGAGATTATTGCTGGTAGCTAGAAGTGTATTGCCTACAAGTTTTCAGACTTCATTGCCTCTCAGAGTAATGTCTCAGAATAATACATTATTATTTGACAGAATAGTGGATTGATAGATCTCAGTTCTTCTCTCAGTTACAATAGTATAAATATGAAGCTATTCCTGGAACAGATCCTGCACTGCAGTAGGCTGTGCTCAGTGAAGATGAAGAGAGGGGTACAAAGATTGCTTTAAACTATTATAAGCTACTATCCTGATCTCTAAGGCCCTTGTTACATCTTACGCTGTAAGCCAAACAAATTTGGGTGGCGTTAGTGCTAGCTTGGTGTTTGGAGCAGTCACACCCTTAGTTTAGAAACCTTCTCCGTCACCCACCTGCACAGCTGTGATTTGCCACTAGAGGGCAGGTAAGCTAGGACAGGCTTCTATCTCTGCTCTGTGGGTGGGAGTGTGGGAGATCTTGGGATACTGGAGGACTTCAATATGAGTGGCACATGTGTGGGGCATGGCTAATAGGAACTGGGTAGTGATGATTAAAGATAATCTTGTTCTGGAGAGGTGTAAATGGAGAGCTGCATAACAAGTGCTTAAAACCACTTTAAAGTATTAATGTGTGAACAATCAAGGGGTTAAGAGCTCCAAGACTTGCTCAAAATTGCTGTGGAACAAGGCCCTAAGACTTAGTATAAATATGAGCTGCTATATATCATCCCAGTTACTCTGAGGCTGTCTAAGAAACCATGTCCAGAGTAAATGGAAATCTCTGGATGCACATTTTTTTTCCTCCTGAGTTATTTCCTATGTAGAAGAAGGTATCAGGTATGCTGTGGTAAATGTGACAGCATCTTGGTGATAATCAGGGATTTCTCTAAATATCAAATAGACCACCAACTGAACTTTTGTTAGTGTTTTTTGGAGAACTCTTAAGAGAATTGTTGTCTTGGGAAAAGCACAAAACTTCATGTATTGATCTTTCATTAATGGTTGTGATAAAATCCTGAAGTACTACAGGGGTATAGGTGGAATTTACAAATAAATGGAGCATTCTAATGATGTGTTCTTGACTACCTGTTGCAAATGTAATTACATTTATCATCTTGGAAAGCTGTTTTTAATTTTTTTTCCTATTTTGAAGTAGATTTTTTCCCATGTGAAATACTATGAGCCAGCAAAGTTCAATTTTTTTTTCAGTTATGTTCCCTCCTGCTATTTAAAGTAAGAAAAAAGAGAATAGATGTTTGAGTCCTTTGGAATACCATTTTATGAATAGCAGGTCATATTTTATTTTTAATTACACTAAATTATTACACTAAATTATGTAAATTTAAATAAAGCAATTTTATGATGCAAAGCTAAAACGCTATTTTTTATCTTACCTGATTGCCTATACATCAATTTATTTGAATATTTTTTCACAGTCAAGCTAGAGTAATTATTTAGATTTAAATGTAAAAATGCAGCTTAAATTAAAGATCTAGCAATATTAAGAGGATAACCACTGAGTTAATTAGTGCAACCAATATAAACCTTAATACAAAATAAGCCCTCCAGCTATTCATTCAATATATTTCTTACATCAGGAAATGTCTTTATAATAGTTTCTTTTTATTAGTTTTTACTTTTCTTTGGTTGAACATTACAAAATGATATTTAGCTCATCATTTACCAAGGACAGGACTTTTTCAGGCTTTCATATTTTTATCTATTTCTTGTAAGCGACTGAAGATCATTTTTATATATAATTTGAAGCTGTCTACAAATGGGAAAGGTTTGGAAAAATAATCTGGTTAGAATAAATTTGTGTTCGTGTTGCAAGAACATCGGTAGCTGTATTTAAGGCAGGTAACTGATTACAATGATTCCTTTTAAAAATAGATTCCGTTTTAGCAAAGCACTTGTCAACTACTATAAAAATTGTTGATATAGAATATATTTCTTGGTTGATGCCCTTCCAAATGCAGCTTGAAGTAGGTATTGTAATTCATAGGTGTTAGATGTTTTGTGTTCATAAAATACCAATATCTGCATCCAACTTATAACATATGCATTAACCTAATGACTGTATTTGATGAAAGTTGAGGTGGAAAGAAAGAGTGAACCTTTAACAGGGAACACTAGCCCTGTTACCAGAAAGCAGGCCGGTCTCTTTAAGACCAGAACTTTCCAGGCACAGACTGCTGGCAGGGTAGGGGTTAAAAGCGGAGTCTTGCCAGCTAGTCAGGTGACCAGAAGGGGGTAGGCCAGAACTATAAAAATCCTGGGCTTGGAAGCAGTTTTGGGGAAGCAGCCAGGGGAGAAGGAATTTGGGTATAAGAGTTCCACAGAGATGCTTGGCTGCCTGTTCAGCTGCTGTAGGGGAACTCCTGATGACTCCCAGGGAAGCTGTGGCAGCCCCACAAGGTGGAGCATAACAGACAGGTGGGAAGCAGGAGCACAGAGCCATAAAAAAATGTAAGCTGGAATACTGCCTTCTTTAATTTTTTTTTTTTTTGTGCTATAACCCATGGACTTACTTTTTGTATTTTGACTGATAGACCAGTTGTTTGTGGCCAAGGCTGTAGGGGAGGAGGAGGCCTCATTAGCACCTCAGGGTGCAGTCATAAAAGGTCAAAGGGCCTAGTGCATTATTCGGTGCAGCCATATAGGACTAGTAGCCCAAAGCTGGCTGCAGGACTTTGAAGCTGGGTCCCAGTGGAGTGATCTTAGATAGTATAAGAAAGGGCCAAGCCTGAGGCAGAAGACCCAATAATTTGGTGTCCAGGAGGCATGGGGTAAGAGGGGGACAGAAGGCCTGGCTCCATAGTGAAAGCAAAAGGAGGGCCAGGCCCAGAGAGGATTAAGGAGCTAGAGCCTCAGAGTCAAACCCTACCTGGTGGGTTTAGACTGGTAGGCTAGCAACAGAAAGATAGGGGGTGGGGGCAAGGCCCATAGTGGTTGAGAACCCTAACATAGAAGTACAATAGGCAGTCTCCTGCTTGTAAGAGCACCTAAATAATATTTACATCAAGATGTGGCAGGAAAGAAGGTGGGATATAAGCCAAAAGATAGAAGTGAAACATTAAGGGACTTCAAGGGTGCCCCTCATAGGCCATAAAAATGCTGCAAGGGAGGACAACCTGTTACAGAACCCTGCAGCAACAGGCTGCAATTTCTGGACACCAGGAGAAATGAGGTGTCTCCTTAGAACCCTGACACAGGTGCTTTATGTTTGGGAGAGAGTTGGAGACATACCTCAATGCTTAATGCTTGTAACTGGCTAACTCTTGGTGGGAGGTTGGGATCATTCTCCAAGAATTAGGTACACTCTAAAGCAGATTAATAAATTCCCATAGAACTTTCAAGGCAAAGAAGAAGCTAGCAAGTATATTTACATTGCAACTAAAAGGGACTCTTTTTTTAAATTTCAGCTTTGTACACCTAATCTCCACAACCCTCAATTCGAAGTTTTGTATTTATTGACATTTATGAAAGTCAGGTCAAATTTTAAGGTTTCCAGATCTTACATCTCACAACATCATCCTAATGTAATCTTTGGTAGCTAGAGTATGAATTAATACAATTAATGACTGGTGCATATAGAAATCATACAGAGGCCCTACTAACAACATCAACTGAGGTAGGCCTTGTTAGAATAGAACTAGGCATACCATATATGGCTTACATGTATCTACTGGGAAAATGGCTCATTAGTTTTAGAGAAGCCTTCAAGGCCAACTGATAGAGACTGAATTGGTAAGACCAGTCCAGAACACCAGAACAAAGATCAATGACCTGGCCATAGGTGTCTGTATCTAGTGGGAAGTTTGTACCAGTTGGTGAGAAATACAATGTGGATGATGTTACCTAAAGCTGTTTTAGTAATTGGTGATAACTAGGATGTGTATGCTGTAAACATGAAATTGTTTGTGATTGTTATATACAAACGTTACACAAATTGCCAGTTGCTCAAATCACGGGTGAGACTTTATAAAGGAGGATAAGGCAAGGTGCTGCGTTTATTGATTACATGAGTTAGACATAGAGGTTCAGGCACACCGTTCATACAAACACACACAAATCATCATACACATCATTACACACAGGCATACACATATACAAAACAACCATTTCATCCACACATACACCAGATATAGTTACCAGGAATAGTTGCTCAATATCAGCCCAAGGTGGCCAACCCAGACTTATTGAGTACATGATGATGGTTTGATGATAGCAGATTTAAATAGAACAGCTGGAGCGGGGTGAACAGATGCATCTGTGCTCCGATAAAACAGCAGTAGAGAGAGATTCACCCAACTTGGCATTTTTAAAGTGTTCGTTTATAGGAATTGGCATCTTTTGTTTCAGTGCTTTGGGGTTTTTCCATACCCAGCTTCCATTTTGGCGGTTGTTCTTCTTTTGTCTTCAGCTTATCTTAGCCTTGGAGTATTCTTGTTACCCGTCTGGCAAAATTTATCCTTCTGTTATTTTCTTTGTGCCCTCAAGCTTCAAAGGGATTCTTCAGCTATTCATTAATTAGTTTACTGACTGGTAACTTACATTTGGCGCTTTGTTGCTTACATAAACAGTTAAATCTTCTCCTGTCTCTATGCCATTCTCTCACCATTCACCCTTTTACACACAGTCATATATAAAGGCTATGCAGAGTTCATTCACTGATGTCAAGCAGAAGGATACAAAATGGAGTTTTCAAGTAGCTTACAGGACAAGACTAACATGGTTATATTTTACTATTATTACACTTTATGTTAACGTTAGCTACATTAGTTCAGTTCATGCTACACAAAGGGGCATGAAAACTTTGAATAATGGGTTTTGGGGTTATGCTTATGTGTGCACCATGGCTGCAAATAACCTACCTAGTACCATGTACCACTTGCCCAGAGATGCTAATGTTTAGCCTTGTCTGTGGACAGTAAGACTGCCTGAGCTTTTGTTACTAAGAACTGAAGCCTATGGTCTCTTTCTGGGAATAACAAGCTTGTTAAGGGACATGGCATCATAGATGGTATCCTGATAGCACTCTCACAAACCATCCACGTGACCATACTATCTAACCCCCTGAACAGGGGGTTAGATATTGTGAGAGTCAAATAAATAAAATGATGGAGACCTACACCTATGATAACAATGAGGCACTGGAATAGAGTGCCTAGGGAAGCTGCAGGGAAACATCCATTTCAGTGACTCCCAGCCAGAATCCCTGGAGTGCCATGAGATCTTTTTAAGGATCCTTTAAAGGTATGCAACACTTATACCATTCACAAGATAAACCCAGAGATTTCAAATAGGGATCCATCGTGTCAAAAACTTTCTGACCTGTCGTCGTCTTTCTGAGGTCTTTGCAATAGAAAAATTGCTCTATTATTTTTCCATAGTAAAGAAAAAAGCAAGTAGAAATTAAGAGCTGGCATTTTCTGAAGAGTGCTTTGAGTTAATAAGAAGTTTTATGAGCTTAACAAAGGGTGTCTTGAGTCTAAGAAGGCTGAGAACTACTGACCTATTTATATGTTGCAATATATGAATATTTTGAAGAAAAGACTTTACATGACCTTGAAAGAAATGTCTGGTGTTTAAGGATTTTAAGAATAAACTATATATAAAAAGAGACTTTCAATTACTTTTTCATTTGGTATCATGCTATGACCATTTATGTAAATTGCTTTAGAAATATGTTATGGTTAAAAAGTAAATTATCCTTTTAAACATAAATAAGCCTCCTCAGGTAAATAATGACTTTCCATTTTATTTTTCAGTATTCCACAGTATTTTTAACCAAACTTTCATAACAATCATCTGACTACATCAGATGCCTAGGATCTATATGATGGATAAGTAATCTGGTTAGCTTATCTGAGTTACTGCAGATTCTAAGTTTTTTGCTTAGTTTAAACAAGTGAAAAATAAACAACGAATTCACTTTTCATATGGAAATACAATTGGCATATAAGTTTTGAGGATAATTATGCTGTTTCTTGGGATTATATTCTTGGCAGAAAAACCATAGATCTAGAGCCAAAAACTGTCAGGGTTTGTAATTGCTTCTCTATCATATAACCTGAGTTAAATTGCAAAGTTGTTGTTTTTGTCACTTGTTTGATCAAAAGAAACAGTGAATATTTTCAGTGGAGGGTATTCAAACAGTGGATAGGGATTTTCATAGTTTTTCCTGGATCAAAGTTAGCACTAAATGACTTTCAGCTCTACTAATTTACAATTATGGATAAAGCTGATTCTTTAAATAATAATAATAATATGCAGAAACTAGATTTGTATTTTTGTTATCAAATTTTCAAATATATTTTGAAACATTAGGAAAGAATGAAATATCTGAATATAGTTTATAGATTATATTATCAATATAATATGACATGTACATAATTCTAATATCATAAAGGGCTTAGTCCATCTGTCTATCTGTAATGCTTTTGATTAAGTGCAAATGCACCACCAAGATAGGGGGAATACATCTGGGTTTCCCCCATCATGTCCTCTTTTTAAGCCTTCTGCTCTCGGTCTGGGTGAGATTTTTAAATCTGACCAAATGTCTGGGATTTTCCATGGCTCCACTGGTGGGAGCGGGGTGGGGAGGAGATCAGAGGCAGCAGGGAACACACACGTGCCTGCCCGCGGCTGCAGAGGTGTGCAGGCCCATGCGGTGCTCCCTGCTGCCTCCAATCACCTTCTCTCTGCTCCCAACCATGCAGCAAAAGAAAAATCCAGTCATTTAGTTAGGACAGGGGAGCGGGGGCTGCAGCTGTGACAGAGTGGAGAAGGGGGAGATGGGAGGATTGCCTGTTCTCTAGTGGGGGAAAGAGGGAGGGGAGCTTTGAGAGCAGTGGGGAATTCTGTGGCCAGGCGGGCAGGACAGGGGCTGGTACCTGTGCTCATAGGGGCTGAGCCTCCATGAGATGCTGGGAGGGAGAGGGGAGGAGGAAGGAGTAGGACGGGAAGGGGGCCATGGACACGCTGCGGTATGGCAGCCTCATCCTAAGGCAGGGGGTGCCACAAGCCTCCCATTCTCTCCTCTTGCAATGAGGGGCAACAGAATGGGCAGAGGCAGGACCACTGTTCAGGGCTGGCCATGTAAACACTCCTTTGAAATCCGTGATTCATGATGAGCAATTGGCTAGTACTAATATATTATGCTATATGACATTATATCATGCTAACATGCATTGCATTGTATATGATATCGTATAATATTGATATATTTATGTGTGTATATATATGCATAATGTACTAAATCAATGTTATACAGTATAATTCAGTTTTATGTTATCAATGCATATAATGTCATTCATTAATATTATATATGATATATATCTCAATGAATGGTGAATCATATGATTATGAAACTCAGCCAAAGACAGGACGTTTTAAGGTATTACTTTTTAAATACATATATCTGGAATTCCTCAAAATACATGGGTTGTAATATACTCTTGTGTTTTCCCATTTCATTAATCCAGCAGTTTAATAGTAGTCTCAAACATAAATATAATTGTAAAGTATTTTAAGACCAAATACTTAACAATTAGTAAATAAAAAAACACAAGCAAACACATTTAAGTTTGAAACATGTAGTTACAGAGAAAACCAATATTTTTGGTTGGTTGTTTCCCAAAGCCATATACAATTCAACAAAAGGTCTTAAAATCAACTTGGAATAAAAACAAATGTCTAAAAATCTTCATAAATATTTTGCCATTTTATTTCAAAACACATTTTGTTATAATTTTTTTTACTTTATCCTTTGACATATCAACAGTATTGCATAATGTCATAGCATGATGCTATATGCAAAGATAATTGAAGTTTTTATACACACACACACACACACACACACACACACACACGAGTGCGTGCCTCCTAAAATCCTTGAGGGCTCTTATTTTCCAGTTCAAAGTGTCTTGTGTTGTAACAGCTTGACACCTTGACATTTTGATCTAGAAAATAAGATAAGCACTGAATGTACTAATTAAGGGAAGTTGTTTTCAAAGTGTCAAGGCATCAAACTGTTTCATTACAAAACAGATCAGAGCCTTTTTGTGCAGGAATATGAGATGTTTCAATCAGTATTCTGTAGTATCTGTCCTTAACACATACAAAAATATGATCCAAATATGTTTCATTGAAAATGAACATTATCTGAAAATACATATTATTATTGGTATGCCATGAAAAGTATTAAGAAAAACTACATTTTGGAACAAATTTCATTTTTAAATATACTTTGAGTTTTTTTATGAAGTAAGGATTAGAATTGTCAACAATTTCAAATATTTTCTGTTTTATTATGATTGGAAAAAAACAAACACATTTCACCTTACCAGTTTCATGAAGTTTCAGAAATTATGAGTGTTGATCAGTTCTAGTAGCTACAGATAGGCTAAATCAGCTGTGGGAAATTATTTCAGTTGGAGGGCCACTTAATGAGTTTTGGTGAGCTGTCAAGGGCTGCCACTTAACTGGGGCCTCACTTGCAGGTTGCCATATTGGAACTAGGAGTCCTGCCCCTAGCCCCCAGCCTTTGCCACCAGAAGTCCCTCCCTTTGCCCCAAGAAGTACTTATTTTGGGATGGTGGGGGGTTGCCATCTGAACCAAAAAAACCAAAAACCCAAAAAACAACTCGTATACTAAAGTTGAATATCTACTATAATATATTTTAATTTTATTACAAAAAATATGTTTGTCATGATTAATGTTTGTGTAGTCTATATAAAGGTAACCACATAATAGAGCAAAAATATAAACTTGCTGTTGTATTTTGTGGGGGGGAGTCTGTGATGTGTTTGGGGGTAGGGGTGTATGGTGGGGTGTGGGGGTGTGAGTGTGGGTGGTGTGGGATTTGTGAGGAGGTATGTCTGTGTGTAGGAGGGGTGTAGGGTATGTTGTGGGGTGTATATATATGAGGGAAGTTCTGTTGGCATGATGTGGGTGTTTGGGCTTTGTGAGGTATGAGGGAGGCTGTGGGGGCTGTGGGACCCCCCCACACACACACACACACTCCTCAACATGGTGCACAGCCCGACCACCAGTGGCAGCAGCAGCAGTGGCAGGAATGGGCCCTTGTGGCACTCATGGCCCACACAGGTGCTGCCTCTGCCAGGAAGTGGCTCTAGCCAGTGTTGCACATGGCAACTAGGGGCACAGCCAGGCTGACTGATTTCTATTGTGTGGGGCTCCAGGTGGTGCACATGCAGCTCCTAGTACTTGTGCAGCACTAGGGGAAGCCCCATATGATGGAGCAGGCTGCCTTCCCTGCTCCCTGCCACCACAGAAGCAGGGGCTCAGGCTCCCTGCCACTTCCACTGGAGTCCTGGGACCTGTACAGCAGGGAATGGTGAGGGCATCCAACTCCATCATGTGGGGTTTACCCTGGTGGTGCACAAATGCTGGGAGCAGTACATCCCAGAGCCCCATGGAATACATGCGGGCTGGCCTGGCTGCGCTCCTTGTCGCCGTGTGAAGCTCTGGCTTGTGCTGTGGGGAGATGGAACTTGCATGGGCTATGAGTGCCCTGAGAGCTCCCACCTGCTGCTGATCTAGCTACTCATTGTGGGGGCTATACACCATGTTTGGAAGTATGTGGGGTCCCCGCTACCCCCCCACCTCACAGCCACACCCTGCCCCACCCCCCAAGCTCCATGCTCCTGCTGGGGCCGGGATCTGCCTTGCTGACAGCCCCATCCTGATGCACCCTGCCCCTGCCCAGCTGTGGGTCCCCTCTCTCCACCCCTGCTGCTTCGCTAGCTGCTTCCCAGAGTATGCACTGAAGCAGGGAGATGAGGAGGAGTTGCTAGACACTGGGAAAGCCAAGCAGGTCCTCTGGCAGCTGCAGCAGTGGCAGCAGGCCCACCCAGGAACCGGTTGCTGGCTGGAGAGGGGCTCTTCTCTGAACCAGGTATTAGTAAGGTGCAGGGGCTGCATGGTGGGAGCAGTTGCCTAGCAAGCAAGATCCAGCCTGTTGGTCTGTGGGCTGCATTTTGCCTGCCTCTGGGCTAAACAGATGGGCTGACAAAAAAGTTAAAATCTTCTGGGAAAAAATCTCTTTTCTTGTATATAATTCGCAATGAGCTGTATTTTTGGTAATGTTCTATTTGTTTGTCAATATTATAAATAGGATGGGGTGACCAAGGTGGCTGTTTTGGGTGCTGGTTTTGGTGAAGAGAGAGGAATGGTTGTTGCCATAGCCACACATCACAATGATAGTGTGAAGGCTACCGAAAATTGCCACTGGCCCCATGTGTGGCAGCTGCCCTAGGTACCCAGATGCATAATTACACCTATGTTCTTCATTCTGCAGTTGCAAGTATCTATGCTTTCACTATTTTAGTTACAAATCATGGTAAGGTAGGGTGAGGCATCTCTCAGGAACCTATGACCAGCCTTATATAGGGATGTGAATATAATTTAAGAATTTAGACTTTGGTATAGACTTAGAGATGGATTCTGTATTTAGTAGAGTTCTAGTACAAGAGAGAGTTCCAGTGATGCATTCATGATGACCTGTGTTGCTAAACAGATGAGCTTCTCTATCATTCCAAACTAATGGAAGCTGGAACTTCTTCAGGACTTGTGGCCTCCTTCATAACCAATTAGTAAGCAAATAATTATAGAAAAGGAATATAAAGCAGTTGGAGGAACATGATAAGATTTTGTCCAAGCAGCATGATTTCCATAAAGGGAAATCATGTCTCATGTCCAAACTAATGGACTGGAAAAAAGGAGGAGGAGGAAAAGGAGGAGGTACATAATTAAAGTGAACAGTGAAAAATTCAAATGCGATTAAATCTTTTTAAATGTAAAGTTTTAAACAATGTAAAATGAAATTGAAGCTTTTGGCCACATGAAGAGGTTAAGACCAAGTTCTTACAAGGGTCTGAGCAGAATCTGGGTTTTTTTCTGCAACAATAAGAATATTCTGAGGTATGGTTAATGCTCAGAAAATAGGAAGTGATATTAAGGGACACATAAAATTGTAGAATCAGATAAAATTATGGTCAGAAGGGATTTCAGGAGATCAGCTGAACCAATCCTCTGCTCAAAGCAGGACCATCCCCAACTAGATTATCCCAGCCAAGGCTTTGTCTACCCAGGTGTTAAAAAAACCTCCAGGGTTGAAGATTCTGCCACCTCTCTGAATACCCCATTCCAGTGTTTTACTACTTAAAACTGAGAGAGTTTTTGCTAATATCTAACCTAACTTTCCTTGCTTTAACTTGAGACCATCACCCCTTATTCTGTCATTTCCCACCACTGAGAACTGTCTAACTCCATCCTCTTTGGAACCCCCCTTAAGGGAGTTGAAGGCTGCTATTAGATCCCTCTCAGTCTTCTCTTCTCCTCATATGTCATGTGCCCCAGCCCCCTAACCATTTTGCTGCCTTCCACTGGACTCTCTCCAATTTGTCCACATCCTTTCTGTAGTGGGGGGGCCCAAAACTGTTGACTTGACAATCAAGATCAATGCTTGGGATCTCAATATCCTGTTAGGCAGGAAGGCGTGACATAAAATTATATGTAATGCACACACACACACGATGCACACACAAAAATTACCGATTCTCTCTTTCTCTCTCTCTCTCTCACACACACACACACACACACAGGTGAACACCCACTCAGCTTACAGTTTGTTAATGTTTGAGGGGAGAGAGAGAGAGAGAGATTCTGGGAGCAGAGCAGGGAGTGGAGCCAGGATCTGGGTGAAGGGGAAGCAGGTTGGGGGTGGAGGTTGAAATTGGGAGAAGCCAGGAGCCACAAGATGGTGGCAAGATCAAAGAGCAGAGCTGGGAGAGCAGAGCTGGTGAAACATAACCCCCAGTTTTATTTTTATATGGGTGGATAGAGAAAGATAAATAAATAGAAAGATAGAAAGAAAGAAGTGCTATAACAGGGCAAAAGAGGGGGAAAAAAACTTGCTACCAAAATAAAATGCTAAAGCTTACTCTATGTCTTAGCTTACTCTATGTCTTAGCTTACTCTATGCTTTAGCTATAGGGAATAGAGAGAGATATAAAAAGTCAGAAAGAGATGGGGAAGGGAAGGGAATGCAGCTAGATAGATAGATATAGGTATCTTCTATCTATATCTATCTATAGATACATAGAAGATACCTATATCTATCTATCTATCTATCTGCATTCCCCTCCCTTCCCCAACTATTTCTGACTTTTTCTCTCCCTCTCTATTTCCAATAGCTAAGACATAGAGTAAGCTTTAGCATTTTATTTTGGTAGCAATTTTTTTTCTCTTCTTCTTTGCAAATAAGTGCCCTGTTATGGATATCTGCTGTTTTATGGGAGAAGGATCTCTCTCAATTGCCATGGATTTTCAAAGATAATGGCCAATGGCTCAACAATCAATCATATCAGCCAACTCCTTCAGCACCCATGGGTGCATTGCATCTGGTACCATGGACATGCACATGTCCTACTTTTCTAAATAGTCCCTAACCTACTCTTTCACTGTGGTTGGCTGCTCCCCTCCTCCCCAAACTGTGTTACCAGGTGCAGTAATCTTGGAGCTGACCTTCCCTGTGAAGTCTGAGGTAAAAAAGGCATTGAGTACTTCACCCTTTTCCACATCATCTGTCACTTGGTTGTATCCTCCATTCAGTAAGGGACCCACACTTTTCCTGACCTTCCTCTTGTTGCTAACTTGTAAAAAACCTTGTTACCCTTCATGTCCCTTGCTAGCTGTAACTGTAAATGCACTTTGGCCTTCCTGATTTCATCTCTGCATGCCTGAGCAATACTCTTACACTCCTCCCTGGTAGTTTGTCCAAGTTTCTGCTTGCGTGGGGGCAACTTACCATACATTCGCCTACTTCAAGATTCTTATATTAGTCTCTCACTAAAGTTACACCAGTTTGTTATCTGGTATTGTCACAAGTAGGATAGATACATTGCTGAGCCTCAGTTCTGATCCAGACAGGCAATGTTTTAATAAATTTGTAATAATCAAGTTGGGAAGATGGAAACCTATACAACTTAAATGACAGATTGATTTCTCATATAATGGCATGAAAATACTTGTCCTAGTCACAGATGTTATTGTTTTTGTTTTGTTTTTTTTTACTTTTTTGAAATACTATGGCTATGTGGAAGTACAAAATGGTTAAATCATATGATAAAAAAAAATACCCTCATGCTTAAAAAATATTAGAGGAGGAAGATACTGAAATTCTTTTAAACATTTCACCCACTTATCTCATGTTTTAATGTATATGTCGAATATTAAAAAATATGGAGACAATGGAGGACAACCCTAAATAGGTAGCAAGGTAAAAGAACTGTTGAAATGGTAGCCTCAAAACCAGACATTCATTCCAGCTGAAAACATGTTATCACCAGATGTATCAAACTGACTATTAAAAAACACTGATTTTATATTCTGTCAAGCAAAATATACGTGCAAATATTGGCAGGGTAGAAAATAATGTAGGAAAGAGTAAATAGTCTTTGGTGCAAGACAAATGGTTAATCAAAGTGATCCAAATTGGGAGACAATTAAAATGGGATCAATCTGCTGAAGTCATTCATCATGAATGTGCATTGTAAGTCCGTGGGAAAACATAATAGCCCATATCTCAGAAAACGCTCTCCAACCATAGGGTTCACACTCTTTTCTTTGGGGATTCAATATATTTTTCCAAAACTGTATGCCCTTAACTTGTATCCTTCTGCAGGTCTCCATTCTATAGGATTACATTTAATAGACCAAATGTTTGGGAAACAAGGCAAGCCTCTTTCCTCTTCTCCCTTCTCCTCTTCTCCCAGGCTCTGCAGGCCCATCTGTCAATAAGTCATATATTAACTGGGTTCTTTCCGATGACAGATGGATGCACATACATATTCTTACAGCTTTCCAGTTAAACCAAGCTACTTGCCATTTGGTATGAAGGCCAGAGTATCTTCAAGTAGCACCTGATACCTGGCTTCACAACATCAATTCAGAAACAGATGATAAATCAGAAGAATAACTAGGCTATAGCTGTATCACAGACATGCATTGGGCATACCACCACTCTGAAAGTACAGTATGGGATTCCATTCAGAAAGTTGTTCCTATATTTGAATGCAGTAATATATCCCACATTATTTATTTCTTTTCCTAGATAAATCAGTAAGTGACAACCAAATGTCAGAAGGATGAAAAATAAAACCAAAGTCACTGAAAACTGATACATTAACTCCAAGCCATTTCACACTATGATAGAATATCAAGTGACTCAACAGGCAGAGGTGACCAAGGGCTTGGATCCAAAGCCTAAAAACTGAAAAGTCTGTGGCCTGAAACAAAAGTATTTTAGTCATACTAATGCCTAACAAGTCATTCATTAAAGGAGACTGGTGTGTTATTGATAAGTCTGCTTATTTCAAGGTTACTGGATAAGACAAATTAGGAAAAAACCCAAATAGATTAAACAATTAGATAACAGATAAACCAAATTATTAAAATGAGGGACATTGCTTCTACCCAAGTTACCACACTCCGCACCAGCCAAGCATCCTGGATTAAGTGACTGACGTCCACATGGCCAACAAGTATGAGGCCATCCAGGCACAACCTCCACTCTGCCAAACACCAGTTCTGGGTTTGTGCCATAACCAGTGACTGGAGGGAGTGAATCATCTTGGACACCTGGGATACTGAACAGTGGCTTTAGACCTTCTGCATGTTCTGACCCACCATCATGGACATTGTTGCCATGGTGGTCCCCCACATCATGTTCCAGAACATCACTATGCAGTCGCACTCACTCCAGAGAATGGGGTGGCCCTAACTATCTTGAAGCTGGCCAGCCCCGGCAGTCTCCACTATGTTGCTAATCAATTCAGCATGGGCAAGTCCACAATCAGACAGGCCATCCAGGAGGTGTGTCTGGTCATCCAAAACATCCTGGTCAACTGCTTCATCTCCCTTGTCAACTTGCAGAAGGTAGCTGCCAATTTCTGTTGCATGGACTTCCCCAGATGTGTGGGGGACATAGCTGGAATGAACATACCTATTATCTCCCTGCCCCAAGGTGTCTGGGCATTCATCAGTTGTAACAGCTACTTCTCCACTATCCTGTACGTTGTTGTTGACCACTAAGGCTACTTCACCTTTTCTGAACCAGCAGGCAGTGCCCATAATGCTCACATATTCTGCAGCTACCCCCTGCCTCCTCTCACAGATGATAGAGGATGGGTGCTATTCTCCAAGAGTCCCCAGTTGCATTATTAGCACCATCGTTATCCCTTCCATCATCATCAAGGACCTGACTTACCCCATCTACCCTGACTTCTGAAGCCTTACATGAGGCTAGAGGACCACTGAAAGGAGAACTTCAACTACTGCCTGAGCAGGTGATGCACAACTATGAAGTGCATCTTCAGTCACCTCAGAGTACATTGGCAAGCTTTCAGCGTGTGCCCTGAGGTGGAGGAGGAATACCTGCCGTACCTCATCATCATTTCATGAATCCTTTACAACATCAGTAAAACTATAGGTAGAGGAGACATGGCACACATACCAGACATGGCATGCTGAGCATGTGTAGTACAGGGAGGCTGGGAAGGAAGAGCACCCAGCTGATGTTGAAAGCACAGGCCCTGCACACCAGAAAGGGAGCCTGGGTCTACAAAGCCCTAGTTGTCCTTCTGGCAAGTGAAGACTGGGGGAATTATCCAGATGACTAGGGCTAGAGGACACAAAGTCCCCAAGTTCCTGTACCCTGGCATTGGGCAATGGATCTCCTGCCCTGTGCTCCTGTCCAAGGAAGAGGTTAGCGGTACTGTCCCAGAACTGCTGGGGGGGGCAGTATGGCTGAGGGGCACAGATCAGCTCATGAAGGACAGGGCCATCCATGGCCCTGGCTCTTCATCCCCAGGCATCCCAGTCTCACTCCCTTGACTCACCACTGTTGTTGAAGCAGGCCCTGCCAGGTGCTTTTCTGTTTCCCCAGATCATGGATCACTACCTCTATTGCTCCACTCCATCTGTCTGGGGTCTGCCTTGCACTTCTTTTGCTCCCAGTCAAGGCACATTGGAGACCATTTCCCTCCACTCAGTATACAGGGGTACGTCCCACAAGACCCCCATTGCTGTCACCCCTGGGAAGACTCCATGGAGTGAGGCACATTATGCCACTTGGAGCTGGACAGCAGCCTCTCCTGGTGTTGACACTGGATTTTAGGAACCCAGCCTTTATATCTTTGTTTCAGGAAGGCATGCCCTTAGACCGACCACAACACCTGCCAATTGATAATAGGTAAGTGTATTGATACAGAGTAATAACAGAAAAGGAACAATACAAAAAAGTTAAACAATTTTGTATTTACCCATTTTAGGGCTATTATCAGAGTCAAAGTCCATCTGGTTAGGATGCAGGCTTTACTTTGAGGCTTTTTCTGATAGGTGTCTGCAGTCTGGAGGTGGGATGCTGAGGCCTAGAGCCCCTCTTCAGTGGGGTGAATGAAGCAGGCTACTGGTATGTTCTTGGTTCATGGTGGCTCCAGAGATTCTTCCCAGGTCATGAGGATGGGGACCCCTTTCAGGGAACAAAATGGGGAGGGCTATGGGAGGTACCCTTTGTTAATTTGAAGTCTCTGCTTTTGTATTTTCCTTTCTCTTTGATGACTCCTGATGACTCTTCATCCATGGCTATTTTTGGTTGATTGTCTTTTTGTGGTTACACATTCATGTAACCATCTGGGCCTTTGCTAATGTGATCTGTTCCCCCAAAACTGAGACTCAGGCCTCCCTACTGCTCTGAGGCCTTGTAGCTGGTGTCATTTAGTTTATGTTATGTTATGGGACAATATGGTACATATTTTTTTGGTTCCCAGGCTGTGTGTTCTTGTTGTGTTAGAAAATGTGTCTGTTTTGAAAGCTATGATCTCATGTTATGGTATGCCCCCCCTTAATTTTCAGGCTGTGTCCATCTGTTGACCTCGTCATGCTAGACAGCTGGTCTGCTTTCAGGGCCATGACAAGCTGTGTGAAACCAGGCTCTAACAAATCATTTAACCCCTGCTGCCCATCTTGAACCCTTCTAATGCATATATCTATAAGCCAATTCCCAAAATCAGGCCTTTAAATACTGTTTCTAAGCCAACACTGGCACCCCTGCCTTGGGGGCTTGGGGACCTAGGGGTCTCTTCAGGAGGCAGCACTGGCACAAGTCAGGGGTGCTATAGGTGGCAGAAAGTGGTCCGTGGCCCTGCTCATGAACTTCCTCTCCTGGCTATGGGACTCTGCTAGCTCTGCAGAGGCACAGGTTGGTTTTTCATGAAAACAGTGTGAAACCCCCATTCCGGAACCTCATCAGCCTGGGTTTAGGCATCCTACATCCTGAGTATGTCCCTCTCAAGATCTGGAGTCATATCTGGTGCCAGGAGTCACCTGTGCATGAATTGTGCTCAGAAGCAATGATCAAGGTCTGCAGCATCTTTTCCTTGGTTCTTCAATGCCTCCTACGGACATCCCTCATGTGCTCAGCAGCTGCATTCCCCCCGTCCTTAAGCCACCATCACAACCTCAATACACTGTCCTCCCTCACACAGGTATTGTTTCTGCAGTTTGATAGTGTGATGTTGCAACTTTTGCTGATAATATGAAGTATAAGGACAAACATTTTGGACTTCCCCCACATCCCGCACTTGCCTGGGCATTCAAAGCAAGGTAGTTATGGTAAGTCCTTGATCTTGGCCCTTTACCACCCCTGGGGCTGGGAACTGTGCCACTACTTTGCATCCATCACAAGAGAGACTGGGATCCAAGCTGTGCTATGAGTGGGCAGCAAACCCTGAAGTGGTGCTGGGATAAATTTCCAGAGAGGGATGGACCGGTTGCTGTCCAGGAACTGCAGCAAGCACTCACTGTAATCCATCAGAGGGCCTGGGGACTTGGACTACCCCCAGACTGACCACTCTGGGGAACATTGGCAGAACTCTTAAACCCCCTCTCTCACCTGTCCTTCCCAAAACAAGAGATGTTTCAGCATTGTGTCCATGCAAGAGCAGTGCATCACTCCTGACATTTCCCTAGTCAAAGTCAGCTGAAGAAAGGATGAGCTTTGCCATTATTGCCAGAGGAATACCAGCCAACATGCCCTTCTTCTGCTGCCAGACATTTTCTGAGGTGTTTGAAAACTGGATAGGGGCTCTTTGCTTTGAAGACCTACAGGGGAAGCCTTAGTTGCTGTTCAACATAAGAGTCCAGATCATGTGCTGCCTGTGGCTCTACTGTGATTAGGTGACACCTACGGATGAGCTCGTGATCACCTCAACTATTGATCCAATGCTTATCCCATTGTAAATTAACCAAGAGAGGTCCCCAGGATCCACTTGCCTAAGAAGAGTTCTGCTGTGGGGTTTCCAACACCATTCAACTGCTTTGAATACAGCAGGAGAGGATGGGAGCGGTGGTTGCTTTGCTTTCAGGCATTGGTGATGCATAGGGGGTGCACACGGATACACATGCACCCCCTGAGATTGGCTGATACTGCCAGTGGCGCCTGTGGGCAGTCGCTACTTGCCATCCTCCCTCCCCCTTGCAGCTGACACCACCGGCAGTGTTTGCGGGTGGTTGCCAGTCAGTGCTCACTGCCTCTCCCTGACACCACCAACACTGCTTTGGCCACTTGTGGAAGCTCTGTGCTCATCACCACCACTCTGCTGCCACCGCCACTGCCACCTGAGGGTGGTTGCCATGCCCCTCCCAACCTCAGGAGGCATGCTGTGTTTATGCTTTCAGGGGTTGAGGTGTGGAGGAGCAAGCACTGTCTGGGACCATTGTGGGTGAGAGTGGTGGGGTTGCCTTGAGGGGTTGATCCAGTGACTGCCTGTGCCATGACATTTGGAGTCTTGTGGCTCACATGGACTTTCCCCAGGGATTAGATCAGATGTGGAGGGGTAAGACTGCTGGAGTGGCACTTGCAAGCCTCTCCAGATACATGGCTCAGGAGTCTATCTGGAAGTGGGACCAGATCATCTGAGATAACAGGAGCCAGGAGCTGATCAGGGACCAGGTACACCTGGGTCCCCGCATGCACGTGTGCCCCCTCACCTGATTGGAGGCAGCGGAGGTAGCAGTGGGGGCAGCGTCAGCTGATCCCCATAAGGTAAATGGGGGTGGAAGGAACTGGTGCAGCAGAGCTGGATCTGGTGGGTAAGCCCCCTGGGTCCCTTTTTTCTGAGCCATCAGGGAGTCATGCTCCCAAGCAGTGCATGAACAGAGCACACCACCATTTGCACCAGCGTTTGTGCAGGCAGGCAAGCAGAAAGGGCCAGGCGGGAGACTCCAACAAGGGTAGGGTGAAGGCACCTCACAGAAATATAAATAAAGCAATTTATATAATGGTGTTGACGTGGAGTACTGCTAGGGCCTCTGCCTGAGGGGCACCGCCTACCTGGGGCTTGTCTGAGGCCTCCACCCAGACAAAGTCCATGGGAGGGCTGGCATCACCCTCCCTCCAGGCCTGTGGGGAATGCCCAGCAGGGCTGGGGGGGGGGCAGGGAATGGGGGCCACCACACCTGTCTTTCCTGTCTTAGGGTCCCGGAAGCATAGGTGAAGGAGCTCCAGGAGGAGGTTAGTAGGCTGAGGGGAATCAGAGAGGCAGAGGATGAAATTGATGGGTATTTTCTCTCCCTGCAGGGCCATGCATCCAAAGGAGAAGCACCCTGGGAGGTGCCATGCACAACAGAGTGGCAGATGGTCCCCTCCAGAGCCAGGGCTGCTGACAGCAGAGCAGTACCAGTTTCCCCAGTCCAGCTGGAGAACAGGTACGAGGCCCTGGTGACACTGCATGAGAAGGAAGGAGAGGAAGAAACCTCCAGAGAGGAGGCCACTCCCCATTTACCACACTCCCAGAGGGAGAAATGTTGAGAGATCATCATAGGTGATTCCATCCTGAGAGGTACAGAGGGTCCCATCTGTTGCCAGGACCCCATAACACACAAGGTCTATTGTCTGCCCAGAGCAAAGATCCAGGATGTGATGGGGATGATCCCAGCCATTATCCACCCCACTAATTACTACCCCATGGTCCTAATCCATGTGGGCACTAATGACATGGCCAGCAGAAGCTTCGATCACATGATGATGGACTACCATGCTCTGGGGGGCATGCTGAAGGAGATAGGGGCAAAGATGGTATTCTCTTCTGTCCTACTGGTGAGCGGACATGAAGGATGACACGAGACCTGCATCAGAGAAGTCAACTTGAGGCTTCAGAAATGGTGTCTCAAGGTGGGCTTTGGTTTCTTAGACAACGACCCACACATCAAGATGAGAGACATGCTTGGATGGGATGGGCTTCACCTTTCCCCCAAAGGTAAACATGTATTCTCTTCTAGGTTAGCTGATTTCCTCTGGCGGGCTTTAAACTAGGCTTATTGGGGGAAGAGGAAGATGAGGGCAGAGGAAGCCTTGGACCAACAAACCAAGCGTCACCTGCAAGAGCACACTAGCCTAGACCAATGATGAGCAGAACAAATACCCAGGTAAGTAACAGGGGCCCAGGTAGTACTGGGATTAGGGGGGCAGTGCATGCATCTTCCAGAGGCCTCAAATGCCTCTACACTAATGCTTGCAGTATGGGGAACAAGCAGGAGGAACTTGCCCTCCTGCTAGCTAACACCAACCCAGACATAGTGGGGCTCACGGAAACATGGTGGGATCCAACGCATGACTGGGCGGTGAAGATCAAGAGCTATACAGGGGAGATAGGACAGGGAGGAAAGGTGGGGATGTGGTGCTCTATGTCAAGGAGCAATAACACATCCTCAATGAGTAGCACTGGGTCAGAGGAGGGGCAGACTGAAGTGCTCTGGGTTAGAATACAAGGAGGTTGGGGAGAAAGGGACTTAATGGTAGGGCTGTACTACAGACCACCCAACCAAGGAGAAGAGCTAGACCAGGAATTTTTAAGTCAGCTCATGGAGGCAGTTAAGTCAAAGGATGTTACCATGGGCAACCTAAACTTTCCAGACAACTGCTGGGAGGAGCAGTCAGCCAGGTCTGACCACTCATGTAGGTTCCTAGCTGAGATACAGGAGATGCACAGCCCTACCAGGGGAGGTGCCTTGTTGGATCTGGTCCTGGCCATGGGCAATGACTTGGTCAGGGGACTGCAGGAGCTCAACCACCTGGGTGACAGCGATCATTGCCTGCTGGAATTCACCATCCAGTACAAGGTGGCAAAGGCCTGCAGCAAGGCAGCAACCCTGGACTTCAGAAGGGTGTATTTCAATGAGGTAAGGAGATTAGTGGGGGAGACACTGAGGTCCCGGGGTGGGGGGGAGTTTGGGTGAGAAAAGTGGTCGTTTCTTAAGGAGACGATCATCCAAGCCCAAAGGGAGGTAATCCCTACATGGATCAAAGGGGGTAAGAGGGCACAAAGGCCCCCATGGCTCACCAAAAGCATCCAGACATGTCTCCCAGCTAAAAAGGAGGCGTACACCCGTTAGAAGGGAGGGGCCATCACCAGAGAGGACTATACCTCTGTTGCTTGGGGCTGTAGGGGGGCAGTCAGGAAGGCCAAGATGGAGATGGAACTGGGACTAGCTACCTGGATCAAGGACAACAAGAAGTCTGTTTTTAAATATATAGCATGTAAAAAGAAGGTACCGGGTGATGTGGGGCCTCTGTAGGACACGCTAGGAAATCTGGTCGTTGCACCAGGCAGCAAAGCTAACCTATTTAACAAATTTTTTCCTCCATTTTTCTGAGTAGGTGGGTCATCCCACCCACTGGGATCCCTGTAGGCCCCATGGGAGGCACGCCCAGGCCTAGGGTCAGTGAGGACCTATTCAGGGAACTTCTGGAGGGACTGGATGTATTTAAATCAGCAGGTCCTGATGATCTCCACACCAGAGTGCTGAAGAAACTAGCAGAGGTTATTGAGAGACCTCTGCAATGGCATTACGAGCACTCATGGTACTCTGGCGATGTGCCAGAGAACTGGAAAAGGGCCAATGTGGTTCCTATTTTCAAAAAAGGGATGAAGGAGGACCCAGGAAACTATAGGCCCGTTAGTCTTACCTTGGTCCTGGGGAAGCTTTTTGAGAAAATTATCTTGGTGCAAGTCCATGAGGGGCCAGCAGAGGAGACTATGCTTAGGGGCAACCAACATGGGTTCCTTAGAGGCAGGTTCTGTCAGACCAACTTGGTGGCCTTCTATGACCAGGTCACCAAATCCTGGGATGCAGGTGTCGCACTGGATATAGACTTTCTGGATTTTAGGAAGGCCTTCAACTCTATCTCTCACCCCATTCTCATTAAAAAACTAGAAGACTTTGGCGTTGACACTTATACAGTCAAGTGGGTCACTAACTGGCTAGAGGGCCGCACCCAGAGAGTGGTGGTGGATGGGTCTTATTCAACCTGGAGGGATGTGGGCAGTGGGGTTCTGCAGGGCTCGGTCCTCAGATCCACACTATTCAATATCTTCATCAGCAACTTGGACGAAGGGGTAAAATGCACCGTGTTCAGATGTGGGGGTGAAGTGGGCACACTAGAAGGAAGAAATAGGCTGCAATCAGATATGGACAGGCAATAGGGGTGGGCGGATGAGAATAGGATGGGTTTCAACACTGACAAGTGCAGGGTACTGCACCTGGGGAGGAAGAACCAGCAGTAGATCTACATGCTGGGGAACTCCCTTCTCATCAGTGCAGAGGCAGAAAAGGATCTTGGAGTCATTACTGAGGCCAATAGGAACATGGGCTGACAGTGTGGGGACGTGGTCAGGAAGGCCAACCATACCTTGTCCTGCATCCACAGATGCATCTCAAGCAGGTCCAAGGAGGTGATCCTCCCCCTCTATGTGACACTGGTTAGGCCACAGTTGGAGTACTGCATCCAGTTCTGGGTGCTGCACTTCAGAAGGGGTGTGGACAGCATGGAGAGGGTTCAGAGGAGGGCCACTCTTATGATCAGGGGTCAGCAGGGCAGGCCCTATGAGGAAAGGTTACAGGACCTGAACCTGTTCAGCCTCCATAAGAGAAGGCTGAGGGAGGATCTAGCTGCCATTAACAAAGTAGTCAGGGGGGACCAGCAGGCATTGGGAGAGTCCCTGTTCCCCCAAGCACTCCCAGGAGTGACAAGAAATAATGGTCACAATCTAGCAGAGGGTAGATTGAGGCTAGATATCAAGAGGCGCTACTTCACTGTCAGGGCAGCTAGGATCTAGAACCAATTTCCAAGCAAAGTGGTGCTGGCTTCTACCATGGGGTCTTTAAAAGGAGGCTGGATGAACACCTTGCCAGGGTCATTTGACCCCAGTACTCTTTCCTGCCACGACAGGGGGTTGGTCTTGATGATCTGCTCAGGTCCCTTCTGACCCTACCAACTATGAAACTATGAAACAGTTCCCACTTGGAATGCCTGCCATCAAATCCATGCCTTCCTTGGACTGGGGGAAAGGGAGAGGGGTTGTTTGGCATGGGGGAATTTTTTTCATTCCTGCTGTACTGTAACAGTGTCCTTCCTGCCACTTGGCACTGCTAACTGGGTTGGGCTGCAAAGTGTCAGCACTTGTACTGTTTTTTACTCTTTGCCTGCAGAGCTCAGTAAACTCTTTTAGTACCTTTCCATCAGCTCAAGGGAAACTGTAGGAAGAAGTGAGGTTGTTTTATCACCAGTGCTTCTTCCACTAGCTGAGCATATCCCTGAGAGATAAAAAGGGCAAGGAGGTGTGAATGAAGAAGTTTTAAGTTCACATAGAATGGAAGATGGGCTGCTAACTGCCTAAGGCCAGAGGGTTCTTGAAGCTTCAGCTGCATTCCAGGTAGAGAAAGGCAAGAAAGGTGGGGTTGACTGGTCTGCCCAGTGCTGAAAAACAGAAATATTTCAATTAATTAGAGGTCTGTGGCCCCTCGCTTTGAAAAGTTGGGAATAGACTCTTGAAAAGGCAACGTAGATAACTATGGGCAAATTAGAAGCTACTGGGAGCAAATCAACCTGAATGACTTTGCTTTAGGAATTTTGGGGTAGTATAGTGTCATGCAGGGAGTGAGGCCAAAACTGTGGGCCCCAGAGAAGCCTGTATGGTAACAAGAGAGTGCAAAGATCTTAGACACCTGAAAAATTCCAGGAAAGTAATCTCTTTGTACTAGGATTTCACAGAGTTGATTTACTCATAGAATATCGCTCAGTGTATAGTCACAACAATTCAAAAGATTTTCTGCGGGCAACATAGATGATATTTCTCTAGTGACTTGCAGCGTCTGCTGTATGTTGATAGATGCACCAATATTAACATCCTCTAGTAAGCAAATACCATGAGCACTGAGGCAAAGATCATCCAACATCATCTTCACTGGGCCAGCCATGACTCCAGACTCCTGAAGCAAGTTTTATTCTTCCTGCTCATGTAAGGCATACACTCAAGAGCAGGACAGAAAAACTGCTTCAAGGACATCTTCAAGGCAAACTTTAAAAACTGCAACATTGATATTTACTGTTAGACCCTGACTCCATGCGGCGTCCAATAACCAGGGAGATGATGGTCCAATTGCTCATGGATCCTGATACTCATTAGCAAGAGTAGAGCATGGAGCAAACATCAGCACACATTTCTCACAACAGCTTTATTCAGAATGGAGACAGCTTTGGGTGAGCTCCCTCACAGACACCCAGTCTATGAACACGGGGAGCAGTAGGGAACAATATGTTCATTTATGTGTTGTTTTCCACATTCCACTCTGTTTTTCTGTCTCATGTTGTACCATCTTCCACCTTTTTTGGGCCCTGGTACCTTATCTCATTCTTCGCTGTAGCTGGTTCACAGCTCACAGGCTTAATTGCTGCTTTTTCCAGAATAATATTTGACAAAGTTAAGATAGTTACTTAGCATAAGCGAATGTCTGGTTTAGCTATCACTCTGCCTTGTGGTCAGTAGCTCTTCTAGGCTACAGGTCCTGCCTTGTATTCAGCTGCAAATCCAGTGCTCTCTAAGATCCCATTATTGTGACCCTAACATTTACTTGTGAAAGTCTATCATCCAGGACCACTCCCAATGGAGGAAGAGTCTTCTGCAAGGATCTCAGTACTTTAAAACCTTACAGCAACCACAACAGATGGAAAAATCAGTGGCAGAAACAGCGTATCACAGACCAAACCAAGAACTCAGACCCACCCACCCCACACAGAAATATGTACCCCAGCTGCAACAGAGTATGTTGATCCCAGATAGGCCTTGTCAGCCATCTTCAACCCACAGATAAGAAAATGGTGGCAGACAGTCATCATCAACTGTGAAGGATTACCAATTCTGAATTATCAGGAGCAGACAGATGAGTTGCGGTCCTTTTTTGCTGGAGCAGAATGTCTCGTGAATTAGACTTTTTTAGCTTGAAAGGAGACCACTTGGAAATAGGCAGGGGTGGAGCTGATGAATGTTCTAAAAGGTAGTTATTGTTTGGAGGAATAAAACCCAACTGCCAATGCTTATCCAACGAAACAAAATCTTTTACCATTCCTCATTTTCCTTTTTTTTTTAGCTTACAAGTTCTCTGAGTGAAATCTCACTTTGTATTCTAATAGCATGTTGCAGCCCAAAGGGATAGCAGTACAGTAGGTGATGTATAAACTACTTTTATCCAAGTGAGTTAGTTCACAGAACATGCTTGAGAGGTGAAGAGGCAAATAATCAGTGGGAAAAGGGTGGAAGGGCATTGTAGGAGCAGATTTAATAATAGAACTACCCCAAAAGTAGAGTACTATTCAAGTTTGATCAGAGTGAAGTAATTGAATCAATAACTAGTTCAGAGTTGCCTACTATTGCTAATAGAGATTTAAGAGTTAATTATATCGAAGGAGCTCCAAAATATGATTGTGTGTGTATGTATGTGTTCAGGCTAATTTCTTTATGGCATGTGAATTTTAATTAGGAGTACTAAACTGCATTTGTTGACGGAATGTGGGAGTCTTTTGTTTCCTGTTAAAGCTTAATTTAAGCACATCAGTAAAATAGAGAGTTATGTTTATACATTTGCTCATTAATGCTTAAAAGAATAAAATGTGATTAACATAGCTATAGCACTCAAGATTGATACAGAATGCAAATTTTTTTTATCCACATTCTCTAGCATTCATTCAAAGGAAGAAAATTAGTTTATCATGCAATGTTATATGCATTAGTACAGAATAGCTGACATAACAAATAATGTGCATGCAAGCATTGCATACTGCACTATGTGTATCTGCTATAAATAACCTATTAATAATTTTTACTAAAGGCAGGGTATCTGGAAAATTTCTGGTTTTTTACTATAGACTTACTGGCTATCTAGATTCCAAGACTATTTTCAAATGATGGCTGGAATGCTAATAACCTCCAGCATATTTGTAAAACACAGTTGAAAGTAGGAGCATCTGCAGACCTGGGAGGGGAGCTCACATATTGTTTTAGGGCAAAACCTCAGTTGTCCATGTCAGTTGGCATGGAGCCACCAGCGCTGAGCTATACAAATTAGGTTCCTAGTGACACCCTACTATATCGATCTCAGGGAGTCTAATCCATCTTTACTCTTCTTGGCACTATGCTCATTTTTGTTTGTTTGGATTCTCTGTGCTCCTTCTTCTCTTTGTATAATTTTGATTAGTCTTTCTGCATCCATTTGGATGGGTCTTCCTCCTTTTCCTCTACTTTATATGGGGGCACCTCAGGTTTCTAGGAATGGACAAGTTTGTCATCTGGTCATCCAGGCTTGTGAGTCAAAGGTAGGTGGACATAATGCTAACCATATTACTTCCTTGTGTGCTGTTGGCTACAGAAACTGATTTATCTTACTTAAGCACAATGGCCCATGGGCCAAATACTTGGCCTTTGGACCATGGCCACATGGTTCTCTTCTTCTTGCCCTCCACTTTATCCATATAAAAAGTATTCAATTAAATGTATGTACAATCTCAAAATGAATGGCTTACAGATCTACTTCTCCTAAGAAGAAGACACAGAAAATGTAATGTGGCCAGAATGCCTAGCTTATAAAACTGAACAGGATAATAAAAACCTGAGACATACCCTCAGGTTGGACTCTACTAATATAGACAGACATATTATAACCTCAAACTGATCCCAAACTAAAAGTTTTGGATTTGGTTTAACAAATTGAATTGTTTTCTTTAGGTTTTTCCAGCAGAAGCTCGTGATATTGGGTTGAAATTTTCCAGTTTTTCAACAAATCCAAACATTTTTCTGAGGGTGATTACAGCAGGGAGAACCATTTTCAAATCAGCTCAATCAAGGTCTGTCACTCTAGCCCAGTGGTCTCTAATCTTTTTAAGTAGGAGATCACTTGTATTAAAAAGCAATCCAAGTTCTACCCTGTGCCACCAACTCCCCCTTGCGCCCTCCCTTGTAGGTCAGTCTGTGGGGAGGGAAGGGGGGAGGAGATCAAGGCAGAGGGAGAAAAAAATATTTGGGGGTGCACCTGCCCCCAGCAGGTAAGTCTGTGGGGGAATGGGTGGGGGATGGGGAAAGGCCCATTGGGGGAGCAGATCGATGCCCTAGTGGTGAGGAGGGAGTGGGGCACCGGAGACTGGAGACCTGCCACATGTGGGGTCACATGCCTCCTGGCTTTCTGTTTGTCCTTCACTACCCCCATCCTCTGCTCCTGCCTGTGCCCTGCTCCCTCCTCACCACTGGGGCCTCAATCTATCCCCACCCGACAGCAGTGAGGAAGGGAGTGAGGCTAGGGCAGGGGCAGGCCCTGCACAGCCAGGGATGGGTGGGGCATGAGTGGCTCATCCGGGGGGTATAGGGAGGCGGGGGCATGTACCCATGTCCCCTGGATGAGCTGCTCACAGCTCTCTCCCATGCTCTGCCCTGCCCCAGCTGTGCAAAGCTTGCCCCTATGCCATCCCCTCTCCCTCCCTCACAGCTGCTGCAGCTACCCATGCTCTAGGGATTTTTTTTGGAGGGGGGCATGTGCTGCCCACATCTGTGCATGCCAGCGGTGGCTGCCATTGTGGGCTGAGGTTTGCACTCTGAGCCTCACTGTAGCTGGCCTGGCAGTGGCTTAATGCCACATGTGCCCCACCGCTGGGCTGAGCCTCATCCCCTGTCTACTTGGAGGCTGGATGTATGTGATGTCAGGCCACTCCCGTGTGAGCTGCATTGGGGCATGGGGCACAAAGCTCAGCCTGCAATGGCAATTGCCTCCACTGCACACAGATGGCAGGGCATGTGCCGCCAGGGGCCTCCACCGGGGTGCGCACAGTGGTGGGAATGCCCCCTCCCCCTGTGTCCCCTGAACCAGCCATCCAGGCTTGATCCTCTCACAACCTGCCTGGGTGGTACCCCACTCACCTTACTCCTGCTTCTGCCTCTGTGGCACTCTGTCCCTCACTGTGGGTGCCTCAATCTGCTCCCTGGCCCTTCCCTTCTCCAAAGATTGACCTGCTGGCCTGGTCGTGGAGTGCATGCATGGACGCACGTGTGCTCTCAGCCTAGCTTTAGATAGACTCCAAGAGATTCCATGATTGACCAGTCGATCACGATTGATTGGTCAACCAGGATTGACTGGTTGGTGACCACTGCTCTAGCCTGATGGATCAGCTACCCTTGGAACAAACCCTGGTCATTTAGATCCTGCATTCCTTTCCTACCATCTCCATTTGTTTTTCTGGTTTAGTTTTGAATAAGTGCCTATGTTTTCCACATGTGCACACTGCCCATAATTTTTTTTGGTCTCTATTATTATAAAAATAACAGGTTATTATTGTGAAGGAAAGCAAAACCCATCTTAATTATGTGCCTTGTAAATCACCTAGTGCTCTACCATTGGGAAAAATTGCTTCTTCCTAATCAGTATACAGTTTATGTCCTGAAGTATGAGGATTGATTGTTCTCCTGCTTTTAATACTTAAGAGCTCTAAATCAGATGTTTATTGCACAATAAAAAAGAGTTATAAACAATATACAACACTTAATCACATTAGATAAGTCTTTGCTCATATACAACTACATTTGTATATAAATGGTTTTTGCCTGAATAAAGTCAAGATTTATCCAAGCGTCTGCCAGTTTAATCTCAGGCAAAAGGTCTCCTGAGAAGTGAGGCCATGTCAACGATATGAAGCTAGTGGGAAATCTTTCTGCTATAACAGTGGATAGGCTGGCTGGGTAGTGGATGTGGCTAAAGCAGCAAGAGGTCATTCTATTCAGTGCATTTTACTTGCACTTTTATGCACCTGAAAGAGAAAATTAAAGCTGATTTAAATCCAGAACATAGTAGGATAGGCTAGTGCAGAGGTGTAGAATTCATATCTTTCTTTCCCAGCAAGAATGATTTATTTTACTGAGAAGTGGGTAAGCACTGTAGAATCGATCTACATTCTACAAAGTAATAAATATAATACCAAACATCCTCAGCTCAGAAAATCATATAACTTACAGTAACTTACAGGTTTAAGAAGAGAATGTTGAATAATAGATATTATTTTTAGAATTGATATATATATACATTATCAAAATTATCATCAACATAGCTTTATTACATACATACATCAACATATATTATGTTACATCATAACTATATCAAAAAACAAACATAGATTTAGCTTTGTTGATGTAGTTACCACCTAATGGCATGTAAGGACAAGTCTCAGAAGTAAATATGGGACCCACACTTCTGATAAAGATCAGGCAACACAAATGAAGTTAAACATGTTTTATTGGCAATTACCAATCAGGGCTTCCTTGGTTAAAGTCTAGCCCTGGTCAAAAAGTACTGGGGAGACAAAGGGAAAGGTGAAGAAACTAACAGGGAAGGCATTGGGGGGAAATTGGGGCCAGAACATTGAAGAAACATCTTCAAAAAAGAAATTTAAAAGCAATGTAAACAGTTGGCTAAAGAAGTATGTAAGGACTGTGAAATCCAATCTTTCATGCTAAATATATATAAATGGAGTGCAGGCCTACCAATATATACAACTGTTCTACAAAATAATACCAAAACACAATGGTAACTGTTTCACCATCTGTAGTAAAAAAATACAGACTCTCATTCTTTGTGACTCAGCTGATGTTTTGATTCTCCAGCAGCCCTGCAGAACAAACAGAATGATAATATTTTCTTTTCTTTAATACCAGAATTTGGAAAGTTAGCAAGCTGCAACCCAGTCATGATCATTACTAGGGAACTGTTTCTCCAGAGATTTTGTCATTTCTCTTTCTTAACTTTGGGAATGGTAGAATCTTAAGAATCCATTTGGTGTTGCATGTTACTAAATAAATGATTATCTAAAAATATTGATGAGGTTGCTGTTGCACCGAGACAAGAACACTGGACACTGAATAAAAGACTGCCATTAAATAGTTAAGCTACTCTTCTGTTATAAGAAAAATACATCCCATTCAAATACATGCAGTCTACAGTGTAGTTGTTCATAGCCAACATAAGACCATTAGAAATCAAGCATGTTGTTTTCATTATTGCTCAGAATATTCTTCAGAGAACATAGTAAAAAGCTGCTGGTGGTGCTGGTACTTATTTAAAGCTTTTTCTTCCCCAACCTTTGCAGAGTGACATACTGGACTTCTGACAGAGAAGACACAAAGGAGATATGTACATTGCCATGTTTTATTTCTGTCAGAAACCTATCGACACAACTCCAGGTGCCTGGTACTGTCATTTACCCTGAAGTCTGCTGCAGGCTTACTGAAAAGTGACATGTGGAGATATTTACATGTCCCTAGGCCACATTCTTCTCCTGTCATTGGTCCACTGCATATAAAGTTTGAGACATTTCTAAAAAATTCCATGGTGACTGGCTTCTCTGTTTCATATTTAGCTATTCCAGTTTTCATAGTTTAATCCAATTATGCAGATGCTATATTCTTGAAGTTAGGACCTACCTTTTTAATGGGCCATGCCTACACACAGATAGGGGAAAAGCTTTGCAAATCTACTACCTGGAGTAACCTCCGGATGAGGCAATGCAGTCTATGTCCCTGCTGATTTCTAGCATCTGAGAGCTTTTGTCAGAATCCTATGACTATTTTCCAGAAAATAAGTCTCAGAAGAAACATTAGGGAAAGTTCTGATAAATTAGAAACCTAATATTACAAATATGGTAACATTTGCAGATGAAGATGAAAACATCATTAGATAGGTGAATATATTTCACCAAATACCAGTTGAATTATACCAGTGATAACTGTTTTTCTTCCTAAGCTAGAATGCAGTGGGGTAACTAAGCTGGAGTGACCATGGAAACCCCCCTAGGCACTGACCTGGAGGGTAGGAAGGACAGAAAAAAATGGTTGCTGCTGTAACTGCATGATCATGCCACCTCTCGTGGCAACTGAAAGTCACCATTACCCCTGTCTGTGTGGCTACTATGTTAGAAACACAGCCACATCATTATTCCTGTGCCTGAACAACTCCAATAACATGCCAGAAGATTAAGAGCTACTTCTAAACAATATGGAACAAAATGTAACTCTCCTATTTAAAAAAAAAAAAAGAAGGCTTGTAGGTTTCATTGTGGAATGTACCATCTTGATCAATCAGATTTCTATCCAATCATTTTTTGTTCAGTTGGTCTTTCGCATTGCATGTTAGAACAGATCTCTTTGGGCAACTGTTGGCCATGCTCTTGTAATACCTGAGCTTCAAGGCTGTATTCTGGCTACCATGGGAGCAAAGGGGAATGATAGTTGATGCAGGTGGTGCTGACTTTGAATTCTTTTTCCATCAAATTGTTCATGTAAAACCTTTTATCAGAGTGTAACTGTCAATTCAGTTGCTTCTTGTTTTACTTAGGAAACTTTAAAGCCTCTTGCTTATTTTTTTTCTGACATGGTATTATAACACTCCAAATCATGCCAGCTGGTTCTTTGAAGCAAACAGAAGATAAAAGATATATTTTTCCCTAGCCATTATGTTCTGTTCCTTCAAGGATTAGTGACCTGATCCTGCTGTCATTGTTAAAACATTCATTTGTAGGAATAGGCATAGGGGAGTTCACTTTAAAGATTAATGGTAAGATTTTCTGATTGGAAAAGGAGTGCCAGTGGGATATGTCAATATCAAGTTATGTTTGTCTGAGACAAGCCTATTATAATTTGTTCAAAAGACATTTCCTACCCAAAAAAGTGTTTAATGGAAGGACTATTGAGAAGCTGTGAAGACTGCAATCTGGCCCTCAACTATGGCTGTCTCTTGAAATATATAGTTTGATATATTTTCTTTAAAAAAATAAGATAACGCTGATGGGCTTCTCTGTTTCAGGCTTGGCTGATAAAATATTTTTTATCATATTTCAATTCAACTATGCAGCTGTAATATTCTTCAAGTTGGTGACATATGCACATTTTAATCCCCAGATGTGGAGTTGTACAAAAAGGTGGGGTGATATGGGAAACATAACAGGTAGGAGCATATGGTATAGAAAATCCTTAAATAGACTGTTGCTCTGACTAGGGCACCCATTATCAGTACATGTAGGAGATATTTCAAAAAGTTGTGCTAAACCTGAAAAACCTCAGGTTTGCAAGAAGGGGTTGAATCAAACATGAGGAACAGGGGGTGCACATCAAGATTTCAGTTTTGTCAAAGCTCTGTAACTCTTGAATATATTAAGGATAAAGTTCTGGTGGCTAAGAAATGCTTTTGCCAAGTCCATTATTTTTTTTTCCTTCTCTTGTTCCCGAAGTGATTAAACTAGGAATGCAGAGTGGGTGAAGTGGAGGAAATGTGTGCAAGCAACTGGATTCTCAGAAGGTATCAAACACTGATAGCACCAAACTTTGAAAAGCATGATGCTGGAGAAGATATGTGTGTGAGTGTGTGCCCTAAAGATCCCAAACTGCAGAAAATAAGTAGACTACTCAGAAATTATTAATATTTATAAATGGTTGTAGTGGACTGGATTGTAATATTGATCATCTTATACCCACTGATTTTGGTGAGAACTCTGGGTACTTTGAAAACTGGGTGGCAGATTCATGAACACATTGTATATAGTGAAAGTGTGTACAATTAACATTATAAAACATGGGTTAGATAAAAACCTGATTTATAGCATACCAACTCAATCTTACCTGCATCAAAAGCATATTGCACCCACATAGGGCTGTTCTCTTAGCGCATTTTGAAGCTGGACAGCAAAGCAATAAAATTCACTTAAAAATACTGACAAGAAAATATTTTGAATGAGAACCTACAGCTTGTTATAGCTGCTAGTAACTAGGCTCCGGTGCCTGGGCCACAGTCTTATTTGACTTTGCAAATTCTCATTTGAGCACCAACTGTTATAAAGCATATGGACTGCTGTAGTAATCCCATATGCCAGATGATAGCTGACAGTTATCTGTGCAGGATTCAGACAATGATGAGATTACAGAATGATTTGACTGTGAAGAAGACCTCTTTAAATTGTCAATATAGTATAATGGGTATCTCCAAAATTGTAACAAACTGGAGCAGTTAAATCTTTACCTTCGTTTCCTCTTTTCTTTCTCATGTCTCTTAACTTTTAAGACTGCATATTTATATAAAATTCCAGCCTGAATAGAGTTCTCTAATGGATATGTGCAAATGCATCTTAATATTAGCTGTAAATAACTGCAACAGTCTTTTGCATTTTTTGAACAAATAATAGCGTCGCTTTTTTAATATAAATCTCACTTTTTATATTGTAATCTAGGTGTTTTAGGACAAGCTACAAATTAACTTAAGCATCATAACTCTTGCTGATTATGAGGTTTTGTTATAATTTAATGGAAAACTGTCCTATCTACCAAGTTTTATATATTCACTATAAATTCTTCACAAGTCTGTTTTCCGTGCTTTGCCAAATAAATGTGTTTGACTGGGGTACAGCCATATTATTGCATAAGGATTCAGGAAAAAAACAAACAAACAAATACTTTATCCCTCTAACAAAGCTTTTACATTTTTTGAAATGAGCTCCAATTCACTTTCAACACATTCAGGGTTGAGAATGTTCAATAATTTTCCCACCCAAATCCAACTATTTTCTAAATATTGTATTTAAATACAGGATTTCTTTTTTTATGGGAGCTTGGCAGGGGAGATATTTATTGCACTTTGGTGTTTGGAAGTTTCAAAACCCTCATACATTTCCCCAAGGATTGATACTTTTGTTGTAATGAAGCAGATATTCTAGTACTACATGGAACACAGGCTTCTAAACCTAATGTAACCCTTACAATTTGTGTGGATAATTCAGCAGAAGACCACTGAAAAGGGTGACCTACAGTTTGCTTGATTCAACCAAATAAATCAGCCCACTCGTTCTGTTATAACAGGAGTGAGCTTTCTGGAAATTGGAATTAGAAGTGTGGATGAATGAACTTTCCTGTAAAGAAAAAAGTTAAAAGTATAGACTTATTGTGCTATCAACTTTTACTTTGATCAGTTCCTGTTCACTATGGCAAGTCATTCAAAGATTTTAGAAACCAAGTTCTTTACTGAAAGAATTGAAAAATATCTACGTCCCCTCTGTTTCTCTGTCTCTCTTTCTCTCTTCCAAACCCCTCCCCTCACCACAAAAAACCCCAACAACAGAATTCCAGTTCAAGCACCAGTTGTATGAGAACTAAAAGGGCAGGTTTTCAACCATTCAGTTACTTTGCAGACTCTTCATGTTTAGAATTTGACCTCTGGGAAGGAAGCATACAAACTTCTGCATACCTACAAGGTTTTCTATTTTATTAACAAAACAAATTAAACAGAAGCATCAAATACACCCAAAGAAATCAAATCAAAAGAAAACTGATTAATAGCAATTTATCAAATTAACATAATTAGTCAAGTGTTTTAATCATATCAAGTCAACAATTTATTAGGAAGGCAGTAGTCACCAGAGGGCATGATCAATTGCAGTGCTAAGATATATTACCTTTCCATACAAACAGCTGATCCAGGGATAGTAAAATCAGACCGAGGTTTAAGCTTAGGTTGCCACTGCCTTTCTGACACTAATTCAGGAGGTCTGCTCAAAGGACTGTTGAAGTGATAACTAAGCATTTCTGTCTCCACCAGACAAATGTAAGATTACAGTGCAATATTTCAACATAATTTAAGATGATACAGCTTGTTATATTTAATATCCAAATGATAAATTTAGGATATATATTTTAGGAATAAATATATAAGTCATAATTCATGTAACTGTATGCATGAAAGTTCATTTAGACAGCAAGGCTGTTTACTATATTGATAAATTCAGTTTTGGAAGAGCTATTTTATCAGTACTGAGGTGCTGTTACTGAAGTTGGCAGAGTGGTTGACCCTTACTAAAGTATCCGAGGTGTGTTTCTGAGCCTAATTCTTAGTTTGTGCATAAGGCCTCCCTTAGATGACACACCTGCAAAGGGGTACCTTGTTCTTTGGTAAAGGTGGCTATATGCATATTCCGGCCACTTTTCTCATTCACATGCTATTGTCGTGTGATATGGCTTCTCCCTTTTAACAATTACTGACTGACTTAAGACATACTATTTTGTAATATATAACATTATAAAATATATTATGTGGGTTTTAGCTTCTTGCCACTCATCACCTACTGCTGGAGTAAAAAATAAAGTGAAAAAAGAGAACAGATAAAATGGATGTGATGTATCATTGTACTAAAAGTATTGGAGAGATGGCAAGAGACTTTGATACACACACGGGTGGTTGTTGCAAGGAACCTGGTTTGTGGATGAAGAGATTAGCTGATGGAGTTATTGGTTCCAATGTTTAATTCTGGGGGATTTTTTGACTACTTCAGTTGTAATTGCTTGTGGGTGATGAATCTCAGATCCTGCATGCCATTGGATTCCTGCCTCAAACTGGCCAGGTGGGAGAATGGAAGCATTTCCCCGCTAAACAATTCAGAGACAAAAATCATTAGTGATATCAAAAGTATATTAATAAAATCAAAATAATGTATTGCATATGCACATTTTGAGAATATAACTTGCATATATTTGAATGATTATTTTATTAACTGACATGTTTAAGCTAATTTAGATGTTCCAGGATTTTTTGCTTTCTGCAAACCAAGGACAAGCCTCAAGTGTCATAGTCTATAACCCAGTCAGCCATAAAGCACCCACATATGTTTATGTGGACTCTAAAGTAGTTTTTATAATATCCATCTATCTTTAATTTTCTATAGTCTCTCCCTTATATGTGTAGAATGTTTGGTTACTGGGACTTATGATTGCATAAAATATTTAATAAAAGCCTCTAGTTGCATTAATAATAAACCACAAATGACAGATTATAAAACCAAGCGACATTTGGTCAAAAAGCAGACCTCCAATAAACTATCTTTTAAAAGGAGAGCATATCTATTGCTTCTACAAAACATCAGTTAGTTGCTGGCATGATCTCATCTTAAATAAAATTTGAAATATTTATGTTTTATAAAGAAAAGTGGGGGAAGTCTTTTTTAAGTAAGAATGTTCTCTTAAGTGGGAAAAAAGAATGTAAGAATATTATTAAAGTCCTATGCCATGCTTTATAGTGGACATCCTTTCATCCCTTTTTATTTAAAAAAAAATATTTCTTCTAAACCTACTCAGAAGGCAGTAAAGATTTTCTTACTAAAAGTTTTTTTCCCTTCTATCAATGTCATAAAACATTCCAAGAAAAATATTGATGGTTGAAAGATACTCGCTATAGATAATATTACCTCTTTAATTCACGTTACTTCCTGATGATGCAAACTTTTGTTGCTCCTTAAATGCTTGAAGTAGCACTGCTTCTTTTAATGTGTATTTGCAAATAGTTTATCTAAATGCCAAGATTGTATTAACTTCCTAATATCAATGCTATATAATTAAATCAAATGACCTTGCTAGACTGCTAGACTGACTAATGAAACCAGCTGTCTGAGTATACAATAGATATAGTAACTGTGAAACCAGCTCTCTGGCAATGCTTATCTTTCCTACATATCTCTGCAATGTGAGATCCACCTTTTTAAAGGTTGTTAAGAAAAAAGGAACAATGGCTTCTTTTATGACTATTTAAGTTTAAAGATGCCCTTTAAGAATTAATTAAGTTTAAAAAGACTATTCTGAGAGCAAGAACACCTTTATATGAAAAGGAAGAGAGTTTTGACTTTTTTTAAACAGAACTGGAGCTTGTATTAAAATTTGATGAAACTGAAAAGGTATCTTAGAAAATGTCCTAAATTAAAAACTTGAGTTAAAACTAACTTTATGTGTGCTCTTAGAATTTTTTATTTCAGCATAAAGCTATCCACACAGGCATATGGGGCAGTAGCAGGGTTAAAACTGAATGTGAGCAAGAAAACCTCCCGGGTGATTGTAGAAGTTAGGGACTTAACTACCCTGAGGGGAGATAAAAATCCTAGGGCTGGACTTTGACCCTCAGCTGTCAGGCCAGAGGCTTGGGACAAGACTAAGACCACAATCAAGCACAGGCTAGGACTGTAGAATTCACAGCACTTGTCAGCAAGTGTGTGTTTCTCATGAGGGCAATTCTTCTTCCACAACATTGGTCTTCCCACCCTCATGGCAGACCATCTGCGGGATTCAAAAGGACATATGTATCTTCTTTTGGGGCTCCAGATGGAAAAAAAACTGACTGGACCTACCCTGTACAAGACAAAACTGACTGTTGTTTACCTGGGAAAAATACACAATGGTCCAAAGTGACATGTTTTTCCCCATATTTTCATGGCACCCAGGACACTCACATAGGTTTGGGAACTACCATTGTTCTACCAGAGCTTGGAGAAGTTCTACGACTTCTACAAGCTGAAAAATGAGGCCCCAGTGACCCTCATGAACTATGGCAAGCTGCAAGCAGTGGTGACGATGAAGGAGATTATCACCACTGTGTGTGCTTCCCAGCAACATCTCCAAGGCTGTGTGAGAAAGGATCTTTAACGCGGGCCTGCAGAAAGAACATATGGACTTCAATTGGCAGATAGTCCACTGAGTACTCTCAATGCTGACAGTGTACCAAGGAGAGAATTTGAGGGCTCCCCAACATGCCCCCGAGAGAACTTTCCAGGGCCAGAAATGACTGACCACTTGCTCTAAATCTATGCATATGCCAGAGAGGTCTGGAAGAAAGTCAGTAGGCTCCTCTGCCTGGTGACAGGGGTGATGAAGCCAACCAGGGAGACCATGATGTTTTGAACACCTGACAAAAAAACAGGGGATCTCGATGGTCCAGTTTAACCAGTTTGTTTTCTACTTCAAAAATGGTCTGTAGAAAACTAGGCTCTTGCTGCTGTATGAGGATACAAGTATTCCAGTAGAGGCCTGTTTACAACTGAAGTTGAACAACCTAAGCTGTACTTCTTAAGAATGGAGGAAGATGAAGGGGAGAGAAAGGCAGAAGAGACCTGGAAGAACAAGAGATGGGATATGAAGAGATGAAAAGAGAAATTTTCTGCGCTGCACCATGAATGTGGAATAGGAATGGAAAAGGGAGGGGTGGGGTTTGAGTTGGGTGGAACTGTGGGTTGGAAGATTGGATGAGGCAGGGTGAGCAGAGGAACCATGGTAAGTGGTAATGGAAATGGAAATGGAACTTTTGATGAAATGTTACATGAGATGTTTGTGAACTGTTTGATCACAATGTTGAACTGCACAACAAAATAACTGTCTAATATATAGACGTGACTTTATGTTTTTATAGATATAAAACATAAAAGTTAAAAAGTTATTTGGAAGTACAGCTAAATGATTCTCACAGGTGTATAGGACTAAAAGGGACCTCAAGGATCATGTGGTCCAACTTCATGCACAAATACAGGGATGCTATTCCTAGACTAACTCAATCAAATATTCACCCTCCTTCTTCTTGAAAACTTCATATTAAGTAGGTTCTACAATTTGGGGGCGGGGGTGCTGTTTATGTCTTATTGTTCTAAAGTAATTAAGTTTTTCCTGAGATCTAATTTGATATGTTGCAATCTGAAGCCCATTGCCTTTTGTCCTGCCTTCTGGGGCAAGGGAAAGAAGTTGTTCTCTCTTCTTTATAGCAGTCATTCAAAAACTTGGAAAGTGGTCCCATGTCCATTTCCTTCCTCACCAGATTCCTTTTCTCCAAACTAAACATACCTAGATCCTTCAACCTTTCCTTCTTTGACTTTCTTTCAAAACTTTCCATCATTTTAGTTGCCTGCCTCTGGACCCTCTCCAACTTCTCTACATCCCTCTTAAAAGGTGGAGCCCTGACAGCACTTATAAATTAATACAGTTATAAATTGTAAATTCAAAGTGGAACTATAAATTATATGAAAACTGTTTTTGAATGAACAGTTTCAAATATTTTCAAATTCAGGTCAAATTTAGCGAATGTTTTCACTTCAGAAATGACAGGATGTGCGACAGCGGAATTCTGGAAATCCTGATGCACATCATTTGACACTTTAAAAGTAATATTTCAGTTAGAAGTAATAGGAGTCATTTCTGTTATTGGTTTATACTGGTCAAGAAATGAAATGCATGAACATTAAAAAAATCTTGATAAAACAAAGTTAATGTATTTTAAATCTCACCTAACCATTTTTTGTAATTCTCTGAGGATGAAGGGTAAAAGATATCTCATAAATTAGATTTATTCCCCGTTCAAATTTTAACCTCTAAGAAACATTACTCCCAGTATGAAAAAACTGAAAAAAGTTTTATACTGCTCCAAAAATAAGCTCAAGAATTTGAAAATTAAAGGATAATTCAAAGGAACTATTAATGGAATTCCTTCATTCTTGGAACAATTTTAGTTTTTGAATAATTCAATATTATTAATTAATATGATGATAAATTATGAGCAGTATTCTACATATCAGGGACCAAATCCTAAATTATTATTCATTTTATATACAGTGGGATTGCCAGCAGTATTTAAGTTCAAAAAAGAATTTAAATGACCAGACTAATGTTTCTTTATTTAACAAACAGAAAATGTGATTCAGTGCATGAAAATAAATAGTTCCTTTGGGAGGAACTAATGAAATCAGGTTAAAGCACTGCAGAGAACTTTACTAGGTAGTGAGTTATTTATAACTGTTATCTAGAAAGGATTTCTAGTGTTATGAAGTAATACTGTTATCCTGGGCTAAATATAATTTGAGACCAATAATTTATGATCCACTTGCTAACAAATTAAAAAGGAATTATCTCAGAGTTACTCACATACTGGAATGGCGGTCTCTCTCTCTCTTACATATGTGCACATACAGATACACAAAAGCCAACAACATTTTTGTTTTCATGTAACTTGAAGAAAAGTTGCGAGCTATTGATTATTATTTTTTCATATAAATTCTTGTATAAACTGTAAAGATACTAGTGAGTAAGAACACAGAAATTTATCTGAACTGCTGGGAAAACTACTGTGTGTTTTTGAGGACATGTACAGCATCTCTTTACTTTAGTTGGTTGAGACGTAAAGTTATTATATAGTGTTACTTCCTGCATTCTTTAGCATATTTAGGTTTCTTTGGGGTGTTAAGTCTTCTTCATTTGTATTCCATATATGTATGGAAGAGGCAGGGATCATTGTCTCCATTAGAGAGAGAAGGAAACTGAGAACAAAAGGAATAATGTTTTGAAAAGGAGAATCCAGGAAATCTGTTACTGAATTTGGAATGGAACCCAAGCCTCTGGATTTTGGAAGAAAACATGAAATATGAAAACCAAATATGTATTACATTCACAAAGGGCAGTATGCCCATACTACTTACTAGTACCAAATCAAGAAATAACACTGCAGGGTTTCAAGCTAAACTATACATGATTAATACTAATTGTTCTGTTGAGTTGTACTTATGCCCTGAATCAAAGATGTCAGATATAATACTGCACAAAGAGGCTGTGTGGATTCCCATGGCAAGGTTAGGCTGCTGCCTCTAGCATGTTTGGGCAGCCATTTGGGGGTCTGGGGGAGTGTGGATTTCCTGGGGGGGCCACCATTTTGTTGCCACTTCTAAATTTACACCTGAGGAAGATGCACTTTTGGGGCACGTGCACAGCATGTGCGCTTGCAGCAGCTCAAATAGAAGTGGTGCGAATTTGTGCCAGGGCTTTTTGCTTCAGCGCACATGCTCGAACATGCACTTTGGTGTAGGGTAAATTGTGCCACTTGGGGCAAAATAACCCTGCCTGGCTTCTCCTGGATCTGCAGCCAGGGGGAGCTAGAGCCCAGGGGAAGCACCTGTGCTGTCCCCAGCAGTATAAAAAGTTGCCTTGCCCTGGCATCAGCAGGATAAAAAGCCGCCTTGGCAAGTAGCTCAGGGCTACTAGCTCTCAGGAGTTTCTGGGGCCCAGCCAGTTGGTACCTGGGGGCACTACCCCTTGTGCCATCCAGACTGCTGAAGCAGTCCCGAGAGTTCCCTGCAGTGAGGCTGCTGCCTGACTGTGACCTGCTGTGCACCTGCCAGACCCAGATGGGGACTGCACAGCCAGTAGAGGCATCTGCCCCTCTGGGCCAGCTGCCAGTAGACTGTGATTGTAGGGTTGGCATCATGTGCCCCCATGTGTGCTCCCTGCCCGGCCATCTGGGCAGCTATAGCCTAGAATATATTCCGGGTGTGGTGGCCTGCTTTGAACTGTCAAAACATGTCCTCCTGGCCCCATTTGACCAGGAGGTCAGCCACAGCCAGATGGGTCCAAGATGCCAGCTCTGAGCAAACAGGGTCTTTCCATGGGCCTCCCTAGCAGGAATTCTGGTGTTCCCTATTGGAAAACTGAAAAATTCCTGATAAAAAAAATCCCAAAGTCACTCTGTAAAATACCCCCAAATCCATGTCTGCCCACAAGTAAAACAAAAGACCACTATAAAGAGAGATAGAGGGAGTGAGACAGAGACATAGACAGTGATTAGTTGGAAAATGTTTTATTGATATTTCTTACAGTGCTAAAGCAAGTCTCTTATCATAATAATACAGTGAACTCTAAATACATATTTCATGAATTCATGAATACATATTTTGCTGCCCTTCCACAAGGCGATGGCCCCCACACAAGGGGTATGGCCCCCAGTGGGGGCCAAATGGCCCCCGCAGGAGCTACAACCCACCTGCAAGGTCCACATGTCCCACCCCAGCCCCCCGATTGCTGCCCCACTTGGTCCCATCCCCCACCAGCTGTTGCAGCCTCCCCAATGGCTGCACCCCCTCACCTTACCCACCAACTTGCACCCCCAAGCCGCCAAGGCTACCACCACAACCCCAGGCACCATCACTTAAAAAAAAAAGAAAAAGAACAGAAAAAAATGGGAAAAAAGCCTCTGCTTACTTTAGAAGTGGCGGGGGGGGGGGCTCCAGGGGCTCCTGGCAGAGCTTACCAGGCAGCACAGGACAATGGGGGGGTAGGAGAACCCAGGCTGGGGGCGCTGGGGCTGTCAGCCTGCCCAGCACTGTGTGGGTGGGGCCCCAGTCAGCCAGAAGGCATCTTCTACAGGTAAGTGCTGGGGAGCTTTTTTGTTTTAACTATGGGGGCAGGGATTGGGGGGTTTGGGGGGATGGCACCAGCCGGGGTAGGGGTCAGAGGCCTCAGGGGGGCTGGCACGAGGAGGGGCCAGATGCGACAGGGGTTGGGGGCCTCAGGGGGACTGGTGGGGGGAGGGACTGGCTGCAGCAGGGGTCAGGGGCTTTGGGGGGGGACTGGTGGGGGAAGGGACCAGATGCGGCAGTGGTTGGGGGATTTGGGGGGGTCTGGTGGGGGAGGGGCTGGCTGCGCCAAGTGTTGAGGGCCTTGGGGGGGCTGGCAAGGGGAGGGGCCATCTGTGGCAGGGCTTGGGGGGCTGGGGGAGTGGGCGGGGACATTGGGGGATCAATGGGGGAGCCCAAGCTCCGGTGATGGAGCCTGCACCAGCACAGGCAGCTCCTGGGAGAAGGAATAGGGGACATGGTCCCCCCTGCCCTCCTTCGGTCCCCACAACCCCTTTTGCACCAGCACCAGAGCCCTGCTGCTGAAACATGCAGTGTCTTAAAGTAACAAAACAACCTGGAGGGGCAGTTAACATAGGGAATGGGTATGGGTTTGGGGTCAAGAGGGAAAGTTGTAGGAGCAAAACTCAACACAGATACCTGGAGGGGAAGCATGGGGAAGGGGGCTTTAAATCTTGCACACTGATTTCCAGACTCAGAAGTGAAAATCTGGAACTTCTTTTTGTAGGAGCTGGACACATTAGTGATTCTGAATCCACTTGCTGCATATACATGTGCAAATTCTCTGGGGGGAGTTTACTTTAAAGTAATTTACTACTTACGGCAGCAGTCTGCTTCCACCCCCACATGCCCTATACCAGCCCCCTGCAGCAGCCAGGACATAGCTCCCAGGAGCTCAGGGCAGGCTCTGCCACCAGAGTCCAGGCAGGGGCAATGTCCCCTATCCCCAGCAGCAGGGAGCTTTCCTCCCCCACTCCATCATCACAGGGCAGGGAATGAGAGATTCTTATTGTGATTTCAAAGTAGGGGCTGGGAGCTCCGTGCTGTTGGGGTAGGGGGACATCCTCCCTGCTCAAGCTGCGGTAATGGAGCCTGCACCAGCAGAGTCAGCTCCTGGGGGAAAGAAGCAATCTCCTGCCTCCTGCTGCCCAGCTGACAGGGAGCACATTTGCTTTTACTCGGCACTCTACACATGCGCTACTGAGCAGTAAGTAATTGGAAGTAAATTTGCTACTTGTATTTACAGGTAACTGTTAGACCCTGACTCCATGCAGTGCCCAATTACTAGGGAGACGATTCAATGGTTCATGGATCCTGTTACTCATTAGCCTGAGCAAGCAGGGAGCAAACACCAGCGCACATTGCTCGCAATAGCTTTATTAAGAATAGAGACAGCTTCCAACTAGCTCCCAAAAACCCAACAAACCAGGGAGCCACACTGAACAATAGCTTTTCCACATTTATACACTTTGGTTTATACTCATTAATATTTATTCCACCTCCATCCCTCCTTTTATTCCACCCATTTCTCCTCCTATCTTAAGCTCTTCCTCTTTTTACTGTTTGCTTCATTAGCATGGAACTGCCTATGCATTTTATTCATTTACATGTCTTTTTATTATGACTGCATATCTAAGACCTTGACTTCTCTTCGTCAGTCAATGGGCAGACTTTGACCAACATCTGAAAGCTTCTGGAGGCTTCTTCACCAATCACCATTCCCCTTTTTTCATATGTTCATCTCAGATTCTGTTACCAATCATGCTTTTTTTTTCACACTCCACTCTGTTTTTCTGTCTCAGGTTGCACCGTCTTTGATATTCCTAAAACTTTACCTCATTCACAGCACACAGACTAACACAGACTCACTTGAAAATGGTTGACAGTTAAGATGGTTACTTAGCATAAGCAAATGGATGCCTTAGATATCATTCTGCCTTGTGGTTATTCAGCTGCAAATCCAGTGCTCTCCAAGATCCAAATATTGTCATCCTAACAGTAACAAATTTACTCATGATTAGAGCAAATTATTGCACAGCAAGAATCTGTATGTGGAGACAGTGATAGTTACTGCACAGTAATTTGCTCTAATTTTGAGTAAAGCATCGTGTGTGGAAGTGTCATTGTTATAGGGTTACAGAATGGGTGGAGCAGATGGCTGCAGAGCAGAAGGCATCACCCTAGCAGGAGCCATGGACTCCTGGTGCTCCCTCATAGGACCTCCACACCATTGTTACCATGCTCCCAGGTCCCAGTCTCCCTCTGTAGGGACTCAGACCCAGTGACCCTTGGTCACACCTGGGGCTCACCATACATGGTGAGAGAGAATCCAGGGGCTGCCATCCCCACCATGGCTGGGTACCCTTCTGCAATGGGATCCAAGCTAGGGGAATGGTTGCAGTAACCAAAAAAGCTCTCCATTTGAACTCCCACCTTGCAGGTGAATGAGGTGAGGCAGGTAGGTTCCACTGCCAACTGCTGTCCCAGCAACTACCTGGCATGGTGGGCTGATGGGCTGCACTCTTCCACTGTTCCAAGTGCTCCTGTGCTCTTCTGGGATTGTCCTGGAACAACTTGAGGGGCCTACATAGATGGGGCAAGTGCCAGGATTCAGATGCAGGGGGGAGGGGCAGATGAAGATTGGCTCAAGAAGAAGTTTCATGGATGGCCCTGGCTTTGGGATCCAGGCACGCTTGTCTCTTCCCCTTCTCCCACTTCACACTAGAGTGGGCCCTGCTAGGGGCCTTTTCGTTTTCCTGGACCATGGGTGACCAAGGTCCATAGCCCCACTCCTCATATCTGGGTTTGCCTCTCACTCCACTTGCTCCCAGTCAGGTAATAGTGGGGACATCCCCCACCCAAACCCAACACCTTGGCATGTAGGGTACACTAGGAATCCTTCCCACAGAGCCCCTATTCATGTATAACCCCTTGGGAAGACTCCCAGGACCAAGGCAAGGCATGGCATCAAGGGGCTGGGTAGCAATCTCTCTTACCATTCCTGGCACAGGAGCTTATGGACTCTGAAGGAGGCAGAGCTGTCACCTGTCAGGTGTGTTGTAGGTAGCCAAAAAGGGTCCACGGACGTGTCCATGAACTCCATCTCCTGGCACTAGGATTCTGCCAGCTCCATCAAGGTGCAGTTTGCCTCTTAAAACAGCAGGTAGCCATCTTGAGCTCCCATTCCTGCACTTCATCAGCCTGGGTGTAGGCATCCCCCAGCCTGAGGATGGAGTCTCCCTCATCTTCTAGAGTCAGCTGTGCTGAGAAGGTTATCCCCCAGCCTGTAAGTGTGTTGGTGGTCCTTTTTGCCCAGGTGCAGGACTTTGCACTTGTCTTTGTTGAATTTCATCCTATTTCATTCTGCCCATTTTTCTGACCTATCCAGATCTGCCTGGATCCATTCCTTACCCTCTCGGGTGTTAACTTTGCCCCATAATTGTGTATCATCTATGAACTTGGACAGGGTGCTCCCCAAACCCTCGTCCAAGTCACTGATGAAGACATTGAATAGTACCAGTCCAAGGACTCAGGCTTGTGGGACTCCACTGACCAAATCTTTCCAGGAAGATATTGACCCATCCACCACCACTCTCTGGGTGCGACCCCTGAACCATTTTGTCATCCACCTGACTGTATAGTTATTTACATCACAGCCTGTCAGTTTATTTATGAGAACAGAATGAGATACCATACCAAAGGCCTGTCAGAGCAGATGACATCTACCTCAACTCCTGCATCTAAGCATCTTGTGACCTGATCATAAAAAACAAACAAGGTTAGTCAGGCAGGATCTACCTGCAATAAATCCATGCTGATTTTCTTTCAGCATTATTCCCCCTGCTGGGCTCCCACAAATGTGATCCTTAATTTTTTTACAGAGTTTTCCCAAGGATAGAGGTGAGACTTACTGGCCTATAGTTTTTTTGGTTCCTCCCTCCTCCCCTTCTTGAAAACAGGGACTACATTGGCCCTTTTCTAGTCCTCTGGGACTTGACCAGAGCACCATGAGTGCTCAAAGAGCAATGGCAGCAGCTCTGCTATGACACTGGCCAATTCCTTCAGCATCCTTGGATGAAGTTCATCCAGGCCCACTGATTTGAACACATCCAGCCTCTCCAAGTGCCCTTTCACTAAGTCTGCACTAACCACTGGTGGGCTGGTGTCCCTCCTGTGTCTATCTATGATCCAATTAGTAGATTTGTCTTGGTCTGTGTCTAGAAATACAGATGCAAAGAACTCGTTGAAGACCTCAGCTTTGTCCAACCTCTCTGTCACCAATTGCCCTAGTTTGTTCTGTAGCAGTCCTATGCTACCCTGTGCCTTCCTTTTGCTCTCTATGCACCTGAAAAGAAGTTTTTCTTGTCCATATTTTTTGTTGCCAGCCTAAGTTCTAATCCTGCTTTGGCCTTCTTGATTCCCTGCAAGTGCGAGCCAGGGAGGTATACTCCTCCTTGGTAGCTACCCCCTGTTTCCACAGCTTGTATATATCGTTCTTTGCCTTTAGGCTTTTCTGGACTTCCCTGTTCAGCCAAGAGGGCTTCTTGCCCCCTTTGCTCCCTTTTATGTACAATGGGAATGCCTCCTTCTGCACCCATTGGATCATTCCATTGAGGAATGACCACCCTTCCTGGACCCCATTTAACCAATGCTCTTGAGCTTTAATGCCTCACTAGCTAATCTCATGAGCACACTGAAGTTAGACTTTCTAAAATCTAGCACTTCAGCCCTGCTGGTTAGTTTACCCAACCTTCGGTGGATAGTGAATTCAATCAATTGATGGTTACTATCCCCTAGGTTACCTTGTAACTGCTCATTCACCACTAGGTCATCCCCTGTAGCTGACACCAAGTCTAGCAAGGCATTTCCCCTAGTGGGATCATATACCTCTTGGATTAGGTGGAGGTTCTGTATACAGTTAGATTTGACTGACTGCTCCTCCCAGCAGATGTCAGGGTAGTTTAGGTCACCCATGACAACCATTTATCTTGACCATATGACCTCTGAGAACTGTCTGGAGAATTCCAGGTCTAGCTCATCCTCCTGGTGTGGCAGTCTATAGTAGACCCCCAACTACCAAGTCCCTTTTCTCCCAATCCCCTTGTATTCTGACCCACAGTATCTCAGTTAGGTCCTCCTCTGATCCCATATTGATTATAGAGGGTGAATATTGTTCCTTAACATACAGAGCAACATCTCCCCCCCCCCCACTTTTTCCCTCACTCTATCCCATCTGTACAACCTGTAACCTTCAATGCCTACTGCCCAATCATGAGTAGGGTTCCACCAGGTTTCAGTTAGTCCAAACAGGTCAAAGTTATTGCTTGCAAGCAGGAGTGCAAGTTCCTTCTGCTTGTTCCCCATACTCCTAGAAATGTCTTTATGTGCCCTTCCAGCACTCACATGGGCACTTATATGGAGACAGCAAGGTAGTTAAGGTAACTTATCTGTCTTGGTCCTTTCCCAACCATAGGGCTGGGAACCACACTGCTACTCTCCACCTGGCACAACAAAGACTGGGGTCCTGGCTGTGCTGCAGGTGAGCAGCAAGCTATGCAGTGGTCCTGGGATAGATTTCTGGGGAGGGAGGATCTGGGTCTCCACCCAGGAGCTGCAGTGTACACTTGCTGTTCTCCATCAGAGGGTCCAGGCATCTGGGGTCCTACTGGGACTCAGACCATCCCCAGAGTTGGCAGGGACTGAAACATCCCCCCCACCCTCTGTCCTTCCCTTACATGAGAGATGGTTCAGCACTGTATCCATTCATCACTCCTAACATATCCCCAGTAAGTCAACTGAGCCCAGAAGGATGAGCTTTACCATTATTTCTGGGAGAACACCATCCTATACATCCTGCTCCTTCTGCAGGACATAAAACACTAGACAGTGTTTGACATCTGGATGGAATCTGTCTGTTTTGAACACACACAGGGGAAACGGGTTGCCATTCAATATGGGAGATCAGCTTACATACTACCTGTGTCTCTGCTGTACTGATAGGATACCCACAGATGAGTTTGTGATCACTACAAATATTAACATGATGCTGAACCTATTGTGACCTGAACAAGTAAGGTTCCTCACACCCAGCTATCCTTGGCTTTCCAGCCCTGTTTTTCTGCTTTAAATGCACCAGGAAAGATGGAGGTGAGGGTTACTTATCTTTCAGCAATTGGAGTGGAGGGCAGCACTGTCTGGGAATGAAATGAGGCTTTGATTGTGAGACAGCCTGTGCTGTGAGATTCAGAGTGGCCTAGCTCCCACAGACTTTCCTCAGAGACTGAATCAGATGTGGGGGGAGGCAAGAGTGCTGATGTGGCTGGAGGCTGGAGACAGGTCTAGGGAGAGAGGCTGTGCAGCCCAGGGGTGGGACCTACTGGGTGCTCAGCCACAACAGCTGAGCATAAGCTTAGTGCTAGCATGCCACTCTGTGAGGGAAGGATTCAAAGCAGGACGGGATTCAAGAGGATAGCTATCTAATTTGAATTGATAGTGAAACAATACACAAGTATGATACATCAGTCTAATCTGAACCAGTCTATTCTAGGTTACTTATGACATTTTTAGATCAATCTCTGTACACTGAACTTCTGTATGGTTATGGATTTAGATCTATCTAAGTTCACTTAACCTGGGTCTAAGTGTAATGTCTTTATGTGCCCTATATATCATAAATGATATGAGCATTTCTAGAAGCCAAATGTGAGTAGGTTCAATTTAATTTAAGTAAACATTTTTTTAAAAATAAGAAAGTTTCCCAAACTATGATTTATATGAGAATTTAATTATAATCAAAATCCTAGAAAAAAACAGTAGGATAATATATTTGCCTTCTTTACTTACAAAAGATTTTTTTTCTTTCTCTGACAACTAATCTTTGATTGATAGAAAATCACCTGTTCCAGATACAAATATCAGAAGCAGATAGTCAAGTATTTTAGCAAAAGCAATTAATCAAGACAAGAAAAAACAAAGGCTATGTAAATGTCTCCAAGCTACAGGAAAAAATGAGGTAATAGTTATGGGTGCATTTGGCAACACTGTCTACTTCTGGTGACTCTTCCAAATATTCTGATCTTGTCCTACAACCAGGTTCGGAGGAGGGAAGTCAAAAGAGTAAAGTTGGCTTTATGCAAATCTTCTTCACTAAAATCCAATTTGTGCACTATTGTTAGAATCCAAGGCCTGTGATGATGGGTTAGCAGCAAAGCAGCAGGTATCAATTCAGTGGAACCAGTAGCTGTGACTGAAATAATAAGAGAATAAGACATTTAAATACAGCAGTGTGGAAAGCAATAATACTCCAAGATACTATGCAAAAAAAGTAGATGCAAAAGGTATATTGCACTGACTGATAGGAATCATAGCAGTATAACACATTGCCACTCTCAATGAAATCTGAAAAAGCATCTCAAAGAAGTTGCTGCAGAATACATATTTTTGATTGAGTGTTCTAAAGAGGAGTCTAGAGGAGCTGGAGTTACTTTGCAGTGCAATTAAAATTGGCATCTATGGACATAAACAAGCATTTGGGGAACCCAGCATAGGTTTAGGGTGCTTACTTTAGGCCACCTAAACCTAAACCAGAAGAGTTCCTGCAGGCATTCGCCACTGCCAGGAGTGGTGTAGGTAGCCCAAGGTAAGTTACTTGGGCCAGGCAGGGGGACTGGCAGGATTTTGGGAGGCTAGCAGGTCCATGGGGACAGGATTGGCAAATTCAGGGGGTATTAGTGGGTTCAGGAGAGGCTGGCAGGTTTGGGCAGTGGGTTGGTGGGTCCACAAGGGAGAGGGGAGGGGAAGGTTGCCCAACCCAGGGGAGATAATTGAGGGCTAAACATAGCCCAAATAGGGTCAGGAGTAGGAACAGCACAGGGCTGGTGTGAGTGGCTGGGCTTTCCCAGCCCTGAGGCTGTGCTGTGAACACATACAGTCATTGACTAGACTGGGTTAACCCATCATATACAGGCATTTTAGATCTGGTTAACCCAAGTCAGTGTAAAGTTAGTTCACCTCTGAAGTAAACTAACTTTCAATCAGACATGCCATTTTAGGGTGATTTAAGACCTGTGACTACCTTCATGATGAGGCATTTAGATTGACCTAACCTTGGTTAGGGTGATCTAAATATAACACTTGTACTTACCATAAGTTTGAAAGATTATCTAAAGAAGTTGGTGACTGATGATTATGATACATTTGTTATATGATAAGAGGTATGTAACTATTACTAGTATCCATGCTTCAGCCTAAATAAATCCTAGATGGATAGATAGATAGATATGTATGAAGATGCTTAGTTATCATGTTGGAGCTGACCACCAGAAAGGTAGTCATTGGTATACATGACATGAAGAAGAGTAACAGCAATGTAATATTAATCCTTAAAATGTATATCAGATCAGCATTAGCACCAAACTTGTTAGGCTGAGATTTCTGAAGTTTCCATGCTCCCAGGTGTATAGAAGCGTGCCTGTAAGCCCTGGAAAGGTAAGACTATGCTGATATTTGTAGGTATCTTCTATTTCCAGATATCTTCTACTGAAAATTTCATTATGAAATATATAGTAGGCATGATTATCTCTTCTATAAATATACTGAATCCATCACCATAACATATAAGAGTTTTCAATTATAGAAAAAAATTAAATGATTCTATCTGTCTATTTATCTATCTATCTATTAGGGTTGTGTTAAATGGCACTGTTCTCTTCTGACTTGAGTTTCGAGGTCTGTACAGAGCAGCATTTTGTTCTGAATTTCATTTTGAGTCAAAACAGCTGTTTCATTTCACTTTGTTTCAATGTTTTGTCCATTGGATATAATGAGGAAGCTTGAAACAGCCTCTATCATCTGGAAGGCAGATCAGGACCCAACCCTGGGAGGGCTGCTGGGGCTGTGGCAGTCCTCCCAGGGCCGAGGGCCCCCAATCTGCCTGCCAGATGTGGAAGAGAAGCCAGTGCTGCCATCTGGGACTGGGGAAGGGAACAGAGCCCAATTGTTCAGTTCCCCTCCCCAGGCTGGAGAAAGGAAGTAAGCCCAGCTAGGCTGAGTTCTCAACCCCAGCGCAATGATCATGGTGAGGAAATAAACTCAGCCCAGCTGGGCTGAGTTACCCTTCCCAGTGCATGGTCATGCTGGGGCTGGGAATTCAGCACAACTGGGCTGAGTTGCCTTCCCCAAACCAATCATAGGGCTGGGGAGGGAAACTGAGTGATACAGCTCAGTTCTCTTCTCCAGTCTGATTGCAATGCTGAGAAGGGGAACTGAGCTGGGGCTCAGTTCCCTTCCCCAGAGCTAAGATTGGCTTCCCCAGCGGGAGGCAAGGAGAGCCAGGACTGTGCTTTCTGCCTGGCTGAGCCTAGAGCCATGGGGAGCACAACCCTTGTTCTTCCCTGTCTCCCACCACCTGACTGCTGGCTGCTTCAAAACTCAAAACATTTCAAAATTTTTGAAACATTTCAACTAGCCTCATTTTGTTTTGAGGCTGTTTTCAAGCTCTTCATTTCATTTTGATTTTGCTGTTTTGAGCTCTAAATGAGTCAAAACAGTGTTAAAATGAAACAGCTGGCAAAATTTTGTATAGCCCTACTATCTATCTAGAGACATATAGAGACTGATCCATTTGCATGCAGAACAGTCACTAAAGTCACTAACGCCCTTTTTCATTAAAAAAAACAAAAAACCCTCCAAACTCACAGCCAAGACATGCAGGCTTTTTCTACTTCAGCACTTGTGTGGTCATCTCAGCCCAAATAGGTATATACCATATAGATATGTATAAAATTATGGATCCCATTGAAAAATTATGCAGAACATACTCTATCTTGAGCATGTGAGAAAGCAATATGTTAGACTTGAGGGAACATCCCTAAGATGAATACAGATTTGTTGCAGAAATATTCCATTGAAATACTCCATATAAATATTCCATTGAGGCATAACAAGTTCCTTGAGTGCCAGGGAATAGGAGAGGGAGGCTATGCCGATTGTTGTAGAGTGGAGGGAGAGTGAGGAGAAGAGAAATCTTCCAGCCCTACTACAGAGAAGACAACTACTGCTGTTGCTCTTGCTGTTGCTGCTGCTGCTGCTGCTGCTACTGTAGTAGTGTCAGCTCAGGCAGTAGCAGCCCCATGGAGCAGACTCCCTGTAAGCCACCCCTTTTGCCTTGTTCTCTCCACTACCACTCCAGATATATTGTTGGGTGCAGATCTGAGCCTGCTGTGTCAAAGACTCCTGGAGATAGAGGGGGAACCACACCATTTGCCCCACTTGTCCCTTCCTCCCCAGCCCAATTCCAGATACAGTGAAGGTTGTGGTCCTGAGCATATCCAGCTCCTATAGCCAGATAGTGCATTGCTGTTACTGCCATTGCAAAAACTCTGGGTAAAAGCGAGGAGTGGGGGACTATTCTGGCACTCCCCTTATAGTCAGTGACCAGGCTAGTGCTCCACTTGCTTCTGATATTATGCTATTGGTTGGGAGGGAAATCATGCTGCTACTGGTGCTGTCTGCCAGCCAGTTATACTAATGGTACCTGCCTGCAGTCAAAAACAGTGACTCAGACTGTTGGGGTTACAGGAATTAAGTGGCAAAGGGCACAGGCAAGGGCACAGTTTCATTTCAAACCAAGTACTGAAACATTTATGCGGGATATTTTAAGAATTTGTATTCATTTTTTAAAAGAGGTTCTGATTCTGCTCTGATTTATGTTAGTTTTACACCCATGTTACTCCACTAACTGTAGCAGAGTTGCTCTTAATTTAGCCAGGCCTTTGTTTGGATTTGAAGATGTTCTCTCCATTTTCTGGGGACCTGTTTCTTTCATTTCTTACCTCCCTCTTATTCCTTTTCTGATACACCAGAGACTCTCCATATGCTACTAAGTTGAAACAAGATATTGAGAAAAGTTAAAGCAATATGTACAGGCTGAGACAATCAAACAGAACACTTTAAACTGCTGCACACTATGAACAATATCCTGAAGGTTCACTTTTACAAGAATAGTTCTACTTAAGCCACTAGGGAGGGAGGACAGTAAGATTTAGATCCCTCTTTGTCATGGAGAGTTTTGAATTTGTAGCTGTCAATTACAGTAGAGCCTAACTCAAACAAAAAATCACTCAAACGGATGATGTGCAATCCCCCTCTTTGTCTCTTCTACTTACAAATAATAGACTATGTCTATAATGCAGGCCCTTCATTGTAGTGCAGTTTTAGACTAGCTACTTCTGGTGCTAGTAGAAATCTGGTTGCATCAGTTCTATATAAGCTCATTTATCCTGCAAAGAGTCAGGGTACCAATAGTCAGTTAATCTAGGACTCTAAATGCTAAGAACCCTAGAGGCAAAGTTCCAGTTTCCAACTCTACCGTAGGTTTCCTATATAAACCTGAGTTTGTTCTGCAGAAGGACTCTAGGAATTGCAGTTCATTGAACAGTCATTAGGTAAAACAATCTTTGAAGAAGCAGCTAAAAGCCAGGTCTCTCTTCTTCTAAGTGCCTAAAACATTGTAAAAAATTATGTATGTATTTTCTTCCACTTTCTCATCCAATTTATATTAATATATACCATGCAATATGGACTACTTCAGTAGGAGGAATTAAAAAGATACCACCCCAAAGATCCTATAAATTGATGTTTAGGGTAATCTGGATGGGGAAGATGTGGTTCAAATCCTTTCAGATGGGAAGGAATTGAATCTGGGTTTCTTCCATGTCTATGAAAGTAAATTGTATCTGCTACTAAGTTTTGTCTGGAAATGACTCTTCCGGTTTTTCAGTATTAGTATTTAAGCGTTAATATAGTATTCATTAGCTGGATACTTTATTACAACTGAATCAAGGGGTGTGTTCAGTAAAAAAGGCTCATAAACTTTGAGATGCATAAAGTATGGCTTATTTACTTATTGCCTTTTTTTCTATAGCCAACATTTGGTTTTCCTGAAGCTATATTCTATGGTTTATTCTGAAGACATACCAAACAGGTTTGGACTAGATTACTACTGTTCTTAAGGTAGGAAGTTGTATTCAATTTATTTCTGCAGAAATATCCAAGTTCAGCTTCTGCTCTTTTTGAGCATTGGATGTACTCCACTTTGCTACATTATGTGATAAAGGAAAAAGCTTCTGGAGTCTTTTAGCTTATGGAGCACTCACATTTATAATATTTTGCAAAATCTTTAAATTAAACATGAATATTGAAGATTATTAAGTGTAATCATTGTATCAGTAAAGTTACCTAATTATATATCTAGAAATTAGAAATGTTAAAGCCAGAAAAGCGGGGGAGGCGCAGAATCATGTGCAAGACACAGACCTTAGAGGGGGTGTGTCAATCACTTATTGCTGTACTGAGCCTGATGGGTTGAGTTATTTACAGCACTTTTCAAGCTAAATTGGGTGGCTAAAGTTAGACTGTTCATAGATTTCTTAGACATTTGGGCTGGAAGAGACCTCGGAAGATCATTTAGTCCAGGCCCCTGCCCTGTTAAATAAATTGGGTGCTATTAAATGCTCAGCACATTTGAAAATCATGCTATTTATTTATGTATCTAAATTATTTATCAGACAAATCTTGGACTTACCCTTTAGTCAAGCATCTTATTTCAGTAGAGCCACATAATTTTCTGAGAAAATTCTAAAACTCAACTCCAACAAGTTTAGTAATTGATATAGAGAGAAACATCTTAGTCTTTATTCAGCTGATGTGACCTGTGTGTTTAGAGACAATCACAAAAAAGTAAATAGGTCTGAGGCAAAGTAAAAATGTGTATTCAAATTCAGGTATGTACTGTAAGTAATAACTCTGGTTATCATGTGTAAGACATGTTTAGAATTATATGTACTAATGACTATCCATATACAATTATTTCATAAAATACAGGTGCTTGTTTTATCGTATAAAGGTAATGAATGTGAATCATGAGGAACAAGCTTGCATTTGTATAATTTAGTAACAAACACAGAGCATGTACATCAAACAAAAAGCAATTACATTCTATTAACTAATTGTTTTAATGTGAGAATAAAGAAATTAAGCACAGTTTACCAATTGTAACTTCCTCTTTTTTCATCCTTCTTGGAACCAAAGAAACATGTGATCACCCCAAACAGCTGTTTCATGACAGCTGGTGGCCTGATATTTCAATAGACTTGTCTAATTAGCAGATTTTCCTTATCTGGTGATGGTACTCAGCAAAACTGTGTGTTCTGTTGTTCTGCTGTAAAATTGGAATGAATCTGCTGATTTAGAGCACATCCTTTCATTCTTTCAGTGAAGTCATTCTGGATTTACATTGGTGTAATTGAGATCAAATGTGCATCATTGACTCTGTTGACTGAAATCACATGGATATGAGTACTGCTATAATTAGGGAAGTCACAAGTAAGCAGGTAACACTTTGGAGACCCATGAAGAATGATACGTAGAGGGAAGAGATTATTTTGTAGGGCTTCAGGGATTTCTACACTAGTATAACCTTTTCTCTGTTTCCTTTCTCTTCCCTTTGTGGTTTAACCTTGCCCTGTTTTCCTCCTATTTTTTACACAAAAAATCCAATACCACACTAGGACAGAGGTTGATAACCCCTAGCATGTATGCCAGAGCATGGCACATGAAGTCATTTGCTCAGCATACCACAGCTGGCCCAGGCTTTGGACAGCTGCCGCCACCACAAAGATGGTGCTGGAGCCTGGTCCAGCTGTTTTTTCAACCTGCTGGGAACCTGCTATAGCTTCCCAGAGCCCAAACTGACTGTGGCAGACAGTCAGGTGACTTCAAACAGCTGGACTGAGCCACAGAGCCCTTGGCTGGGTTTCATAGTGGTGGTGACTATCCACAAACATCCAGGTGCATGATGGAGGAGGGATTGCACTGTCCCTGGCCTCCTCCCTTCTGTCTGCCCAGAGGTGTGTGTACCAGCTGCTGAAACAGAACCCAAAAGCTGTCACAGAGCCCAGAAGACAGGGACAGGTGAAGAGAAGACTTGGACAGAGATATAAGAGGGAAGCTGGACACCCAGGGCAGTGGCAAGTCACAGCCAGTGCTGTCATGTGGTTGCAGTGGCAGCTGTTATTTTTCTACCACCCCAAGTCAGTGTCCAGGGCTGTTGTCCTGGTTTCCCTACCTTAGTTACACTGTTGAACTGAGAGGGGATATGATAATAGTCTTCAAATAGATGACGGGTGCTTATAAAGAGGATAGAGAACAACTATCCTCTGTGGACACATGCACATTCATGGGACCTGATCAGTCTTCATACTGTTTGTTTTAAGTCACATGATCTTAAATAGGTCCTGACTTGTGCAGACTTTCTCCAGTAGCAGGAACCATGCTGGGAACGTGCTCTGGGGGAAGGGCAGATTGTATTTGGTAGGGTTACCATATTTTCCTTTTAAAAAAAGAGGACACCTGTGCAAGGGAAGGAGGTGTAGGGGGGAGGGTGGCATATGACTGTGGACAGGGGGAGGCAGGTAGCTGCTGCAGATCTGGTTCCTGCCCCAACCTGGGCTCAATGTTAGAGTCAGTCTTCTCCAGCTACCTCCCTTGCCACCTGCCCTCCCCCCTGCAACCTCCCCTTTGCCCCTTCCCTCCCCTGCCTATTGTTGCTTACTTTCCATCACGGTACCAGCTCCAGCCCTGCTCTGGCCTCAGGCATGGAGCACATATTCACTCCAACCTCTGCCTGGCCAGACAGTAGTGGTTGAGGTTGCAGCAGGAATGGCCTTGGCTTTTTCTCGGACTCAGGATCAGGTCCAGGGCTGAGGCTGGGGCTGGGGCTTGGGCCAGAGGTGGAGCTGCCACTACTGCAATCACTAATGCTTTGCTGGGCTGAGTCTGGAACAACTGTGTGATCCGTGCCACAGGCTGAAGTGGGTCTGGAGCTGGAACCAGAGCCACAGCAGAGGGTAAGTGGTAGTGAGGAGGACAGGTGGGGAGGATGGGCATAGGGATGCACACACATGGGGAGTCAAGTGGCAGGGGACAAAGTACAAGATGGCATAGACACCACTTGAAAGGAAGGGGTGGGGAGAAGATACCAGGGTCACAGGCATTACAGGACAGGTCAGGTGCCAGGGCAAACAGGCATGGGGAGAGCAGGAAGCAGTGGGGACAAGTAGTGGGTGGGACAGGCAGGAGGGGGCAAGGGATAGGATTCAGGTCACTTGACTCCCCCTCCACTTGCCTCCTTACTGCCTACTTCTCTGCTGCTGCCTTCCCTGCTGCAGTAGTGGTGGTAGGAGGGGAGAGGATGAATTTAAGATAACCCTCTAATACCCATATTCTATACATGGAAATGTATATGTGTTTTTTTTAATCATGTATTTTTATATTATTGTCTAGTTGTCTTAAATTTGAAGCTGTCTTGGATTTATGTAAATGCAGTACTTATCTCAGAAGGGTCAGGGCAGAGGAAGTACCTGACTCTTCTTCCATTCTGAACAGTAGATTAGGGAAGACCTAGGCTGTCTTACAGAATATTTAGCTGTTCCAATTTCTTAGAATTTTCCTTCCAATACTCTCAGCTCTTTGTCTCTTTGTTTTGTTATCAAGGCATACTTTTTTCAGGAACTACTCCTTGTTGAGTATCCGCCACATCCTCTTGAGTTGGTGTTATCTTTAGAGTCATTGTCTGGCTTTTATGGAGAGAGATGGTGATCTAGTATGAGGTGAGGGCATATGTCAGAGACATATGCAAGTCCCGGTTCTGGAACAGGCTCTCTGTAGGATCTTGAGCAAGTCACTGAAGGCATTCATACACAGCACAACTTGGAGGCTAATTTTACTTTCTTGTCAACCCATACAGTGTTCATTAATATACTACAACTTTTACATGCTAAAATCTGCAGACTCACTGTGATGACAAGCATCATGGGACCTGGCTCAGGTTTAGGCAGCTTAGTTTAGGCAGCCAAGATCTGAGCTGGGATCCCTATATGCAAGTATTTACTGATTGCCAGGAGGAGGTTCAGGCAGCCAAAGACAAGTAAAACAGGGGGGAGCCACCAAAGGCAAGTAAATATTCTTGATAGAATTAGGTGGGGGGGGGATGTTTCTGGAGAGAGGGGCTATCCAGTATGGGGGGCAGGAGTAATAATAGCCCAGTCAGGGTCAGAGGAGGGTCAGAGTTGGGTAAAACACCTGAGCTAAGTGCTGGGGCTGTTGTGAATATGTGCAAGTGTTCACTAGCCTGGGTTAATTCTCACTAGATCAGATCAAACCCTTGCCAATCTAAAGTGAGTTCATCTCTGACCTGAACTAACTTTTGATCAGGTTTGCCATTTTTTATGATGACCTAAACCCTGTGAACACTTGCACACTGGGACATTTACATATCCCTAACTTACGTAATGCTTATACTTACTCTAACTGAAAAGATGATGTCCTTTATGATAGAGCAATCAATAGGTGCAAAGTAAATAAACACAATATAATTTATTTATTGTATTGTGTTTATTTATTTGTAAAATTATGATTTTGTGAGCACCAGGAAGATGTTCAGTGCTGTATAAAGCAAGAGACAAATACAGACAATGGTGTATCTTTTGATCTAGATAACATTTAAATCAATGTAAGTTCAAGTGTTATGTTTTGCTGTATACTATACCTCCTTTCTTACCACTGTAAGCTTTCTTTTATTTACAAAGCTGCCTCTCAATATTAAAGTTACACCATGTCTCAGTTTGCCACTACATCTTCCTAGTTCCTGTAGAATGTTAACTTCAAGAGATCTTCAGTATTACAAAAATGTGAATAAGGCTTGCTTATTTGTAACATTTACTGCTTACACGATTATCTGATCTCTCCTGAAGCACCAGTTGAACCCTATTTATTTGTAGTCAAAATATCACACTTAAAAAAATCATAATGCTTGTGGAATCCTGCTAAGCATATTGCTAATGTGTCAATAGATAGACACACTGTAATTCAAAAGGAAACTTTGCTATGTACAGTAATAAGGACCCTGGCTCATTATTTAGAAGGGGGAGGGAGCCCAGGGCCCACTGGCCAGCCCAGCCTCTTTGAGCAGACTTAATGGTAACAGAGATCTAAATAAGATAGTATATAGACAGTGATTGGTAGGCCTGGGGCAGAAGTAGGGGTCAAGTGACCCAGAGAGCGCAGCTCAAAAGCTTAGCCCAGAAGAGGCAGTCTGACTGTATGAACTGCCAGAGGCAGAGCTCCCAGGGAAAGCCAGTCTGGACTGCATGGAAGAAAGGACAGCTTAGAGGTGAAGAATGCCTGAAGGAAAGGACTGTGTGCCACAGAAGGTCTGAAGAAACCCTATACTGCAAGTGACATCTGATACACAATTTGTACCTTTTTGCATTCGTGTTACCGTGGGATGAGAATTAACTCTGAGAGGGAAGCTTGTGATTTAAAAGCCTTGTGTCTGGGACAAGATACTTATACTTTGATTTACGTTTGACCTGAAGGACTGGAGTGACTCTAAGGGACAGATTGGGGGCCAATAGGGATCAACAAAGGCACACAGTTTAGAGCACTTGTAGGGGCCTGAGCTCTGGGGTGTTACATGTGAGTACTAGCCCAAATACATCGCAACAGGGAAGAGTTAGGCATGTCAGGGGACTGAGTATCTGGTAGCAAGACTGTGGGGGAGTGTAAACCCCACACCAGCAATGGGGACCTAGGGGATAAGTAGCCCCAGGAGTAAGCTTGAGCTATGATCCAATAATCTAGGGTCCTGGTGTGGTGGACCACAGGCTGCAGGACCCAGCCAGTGAGTAAAAGTGAGTCAAACCCTGAAGGGCCTGAGTTCAGACAGGGAACCACCCCAAACCCTGCATCTGCTTCCTGGGGCAGCCTCCCAAAGAACCTATAATGTCAAGGCGTGGCAGACAAGATAGCGGTAAGGGGGTAGGACCCAGAGATCCTGAAAGTGAAGGGGAGGAGCTTGGAGCTCAATGGCAAGCTTGGCTGGGAACCTTGTAGTGTCAGCTCAAACTTTCCATGTTGCATGTAGAATCAATCACTGAACCTTTTCCTCTTGAAGCTGTGTTAAATATTTTAGTTGCCTAACCTGATTTCAACTTAGAGCTATTTCAATATTTTCAGTTTATTGTTCAGACATTCATGTCTACCTTGTATAGCATTTAAGTGCTATAGCCTTCTTTAAAACACCAAACATATTTAGTTCTAATATCAATGGTCATGTAGCATTTACTTGTTTCACTTATCTCAATATGAAAGTCACTCTGCATTCTTATAAAACATCCCAGAAGATAGATTGAAAAGCAAGTCAAAGTCCACTTGTTAAGTAGCCTCTTTAAAAATGTCAACACAGATGTAAATATTGTCATCCTTTCAATGTTTTAAGCCAAGAATTTTCAAGTTCAGGAATGATGATATGGCTAAAAAGATGTACAGTTCAATGAAAGTCTGTGTACAGCACATAAGGGCATCAGGTATTAAGGATTAGAGAGTGTTTCTTGGTAAGTATGTTTTCATCTGGCAAGGTAAAAGGGAAAGGTTAATGTGTTCTTTCAGATAATAGGCTTTCCTTATTAATTCTATAACTGAATTTGGATTAAAACGGGAACCTACTTCTTCCTTTGGGACTTTCTGTTCATTCTCATATTGTTGAAGTGTTTGGTTTCGTTATCCCTGACACCTACTATTTGATTTTCCCCTAAATTAGAAAATTATATTGATATGTCACTATGCAGCAGAAAAGGCATACAGTTGTCTGTTTCACCTAAACCTCAGAGTTGCATGGGTTCTCTTCACAAACACAGGCAAGAGAAACATCAGTCTGATGTATGATGGTAAAATGTATACAGTTTGATTCAGTAAGTAGCTGTATCAGCTGGAGTATGAAGATGGGAATATCTGGATGAGTTCTGTGCTTTATTTTCATTATTCCAACTTTGTAGGTCACTCTTTTCACTCCACTGGGACAATATAGCCTTCAAGCCTTGTTGAATCTCCTATGCAATTCATACAACATCTGGAAAATATGTATATATAATATTTAAAACAATCAGAGTGGGGACTAGTTTTCAGCTCTTGTCTATTGATTTTATGGTACGAATGAGATGAATTATCTTCCCCCCCCACTTAGTTTTATGAGTCATGATGCTCCTTGCTTCTTCCATACTCAGATAAGGGTTTGGCACAATGATATATAAAATGTTTTCTGACCCTTTACAATTTTCCTTGGATGACTAAATGCCACCTAGGCGAGGAGAAACCCTTTCTCTTTGTATGTGAGATTAGGAGATACCATGTACCATTTCAGTGAACCTAGGGATCATAATATACTGCATTTAGTCTGGTATAGCCATTCTGTGGGTGCAAGGTTCTGTCCCACCCCATGTGAAGAGCCAGTGTTCAGCAACCACAGAATGACCCTGTAAAGCTGCTACTGAAAGCTTCCCACTGTCACTGTGTGAGGATTGTATATCTTTAAGGGTTAGGCTGTAACTCAGCTGCCCTTCAGGATCTCCCTGTTACACATAGCCAGAGATGGGTGGTGTTTTAAAGAGAGTAGGGAAAGGATTCTCATGGCTGAGTGCTGTTGGTATAAAGAAACCACTTCGTTAAAGTGGCTCCTGACTCAGTGAACTGAACACAAACACAACAAGAAGGTAAAAGAACAAGGTAAAAAAACCCAACCTATTATTCACACATTTTCTGAAATTGCAGCAAGCAGGCTGGTTAGGATTAGATATTTCTACTGCTATACGTATGAGGGAGATTTTCAAATACTAGCTAGGCATCTAATCCCAAATAAACACCAATAAAAGTCTGAATCTTTGAATATCATTCCCTTTATATTCTATTATTTTTAAATGGTGCTGTATGGAAACCAAGACACAGTCCCTATCCTGAGGAGCTGAAATAAGACAAATATGAGCAAAACCAGAGGATGACAATCCAAGAGCAGGAGAGAGGAAAGAATATTAATAATGAAGAAGGAGGGAGGGCAGACATTAAGCTCAAAGGAAGAGAAAGCAGCCATTTGTTAGATGATCATATAAAGATTATATCAAGTGTTGATACTGAAGTGTTACTGAACCAGGGCCTGATCACACATCTTTACTCAAAATGTATATTGCCTTGTTTCAGGTGTGTCTCACCCAAGATAATGGACCTCAGTACAGTATATGTGTACTTAATGTAAAGATGGTAGAACATGGCCACAGCCGTAAACAGTACAAGAACTCTGATTATCACAGTAATGTGTGTTATTTCAACTGAGCATGACTGGTCTTAGGATGAATGTTTCCACCCTCAAAAGAGATATTACAGAATGTTTATAGTATTTCGTTTTCCTGAATAAGTCTACTCCCCACTAACACTTTTTTTTTTCTTTTTTGGTAGAACAGTAGACCAAAGAAGTGAACCTTTTCTTTTTTCATCTTTTGTTTTTAATTGTGTTATCCCAGATGTCAATACAACTAAATATAAATTGCAGTGTGGTTTTTACCAAATATAAAATATATATGCCCATAATGTTTTTTATTCCGTCTCAAGCAAGACTATCAGTGCACTAGAATTAAATACAAACAAGGTCATTTCATCCTGACAGCATATTGGAAAATGTTTAATTGTTTGAAACACTACTTGTTTGGTATTGTTCTTTCTTTTCTTTTCTGTTGTTTTTGTTTTGTTTTTTTTTTGTAAAATCTTTGTTGTAAAGTAGAGGAAAATTAGTAATTTGATGTGTCAAAGTTAATGTTCTCTGTAGTTGTTGTGAATTCCCAAGAGATACAATGCTGAGCAGCCAAACAAAAACAACATTTTGCAGATCTGATTGGCACCTGTCAGCTGTCTCTCAAGGGAAATTGCCAGCATAATTTGCCACTAGAATAGATCATTTCAGGCTGATATTTACTCTGTTTTGAAAGCTGAAAAAATTGAATCAGCTAACATCTTGTTTCTCCACGAGAGTTGATTAGTGCCCTTATTTAAAAAGTCAAGCATTAAGCTGACTTAAAATGAGACACCACTAACGACTAAAATAGGTTTGATGAAGCCAGTCAATGTAAGCTGACATAAACATCAGGCACTCTTTAATTAAATATAAAACCCTAATCAATGTACTGTTGGAAAGCGGAACCTAAAACTCATAAAAGACTATTAGAGTGAAAAAATAAGAAGCTGGAAAATTAAGAATATATATATATTTCCAAGTAATTACTAGTAAAAAATACTTTTTTCTTGTTGTCAGAATAACCATATTATGCGGAAATTAATTTTATTGTACAAGTAATTATTACTGTTACAATTAAATTCATGTAGTATTTCTTTCACAAGGTAAAGGGAATGAGATTAAGTCAATTTGTAAAGATTAAGAGGTAAAATATAACCCAGTATACATAAAGTGAAATCCTTACTTTATTCAGTCAATTCTATGGCACATTGCCTTGTGTAGCCATGAGCCAAAATTGATCCCGTGGGTTTAATAAAATAACAACGTGCCAGAAAAAAAAAAGTATGAGTCTGTCAGAGTCTACATTGTTAAACTTGAAACTGCAGTGTTGACCTTCAGGGATCAGTCCCTTTAGAGTTCATGAGAAATGTTGTCACTGTCCGCGGTGCTTCTGCTGAATACAAATTCACTGTTGAGCTAAATTATTTGGGGTATATGTGTGTGTGTGTTATGATACCAATAGAAGCAGGATTAAGCAACACTGCTGACTCTACTTAGGAATTCAAGGTAAGGCTTGAATTTACTCCCTGGGAAAAAACAAAGCGATATTATAACTGAATTTTCATAAAGAATTTTGATGATAGATTTTTGGAAAATGGAGCTAATAAGCAAAAAACCCTGAATCCTACTTCGCAGAAAAAAATATCCTAAGCACCAAGGACCGGTTGGACTGAAAGTAACTTCCATTCCTCTTGTAGAAAATGACCTACTGGGTAGCCACGAGTGTATGAGTCTGGGGCCAAAAGAGGAGTAAGAAAGAAGGATCTTCATTATATAGCCCAGTGAAAAGAGCACTTCCCTGATGTGGAATGAGGCCTGCATTATGGCTCCTGATCTCAGTGCTCCTGTTTATAAATTTTATCTAATAGCTTTCTAATGCCAAATGCAGATCCACTCTGTCACATGCCCAGAACCTATCCTATATTGTCTAATCACACATAATCTTGATTTCCCAACACAAATCTCAAGAGATGTAATTTCCAGGAAAGCAAATGGAACAAGGACAAGAAAGTTGTATTTTATTGGTACTCCTCATATTTCTATTCTGTACTTGTCATAATCTAGAGTAATTAAAGGTCTAGCTTTTTTGTAAGTGCACTGAACATAGTTTTCATTCATGAAATTACTCAGAATAGCTTTGATGACAAAATCAAATGATGTCAACAGATTTTCTCTTTGCTTTCTTTAGAGATTTTTAGGGAAGCTATTTTTGCTCTTTACAGTTTATTCTTCATAAAGAATACATTGTCTACAGATTGTCTTCATAAAGAATACATTGTCCTCTTCATGTATACATTGTTTTCTTCATGTATTCTTCATAAAGAATACATTGTCTTCATACACTGTCTACAGAAGTTCTAAATAATGTTAATCACAGGAACTCACTTTCTATATATTGTCCATAGTGACCAGAGGAAAGTCAAAGAGAAATTTAAGTTAAAGAGGAAAGTTAAAGAGTACTGAATGGGACTGGAATTGAGCATTAAGAGGAAACCATCCCAGATCTTCTCCATTCTCCTCTGTTGTATCTCAGATCAAGGAGTCTATTACCTATTGCCCATTGAGAGTTTTCAGAATATTTTTTTTCTTTCAGAAGGACAGTGACTCTGAGAGATCTGCCTTTCTCCAACCAGGATCTAAACAAACAAAAAAAAACCCTATATGGACAAAAGATTAATTTAATATGTGGTGCAGGTAAGGGGATCTCCTTTAGATTTACATTCTGCTGAATTAGATCCTGTTAAAAAAAAAGGGCACAAGTCATTGAGCAACTGAATGTGTTGCAAATGTACTAAGACTCCCAGGATTTAGGCATGGCTTTGTTTGCTGTAGGTACAAGTAATCACTCTGTTTTACTTTTGTGTCTAAGAAGAAAAATAAACTTATTTTGCCTTAGTGTAACTCTGCTGACTGTTACAGGGTTGTAACCACTTACGATAGGGTTGAGTTTGACCTACTATAGCTCAATATCATCAGCAAACTGATAGTTGCAGCTCCAAACAGCTCATAAACTCCCTTAGGAGCCTCTCACATAATTAGGCACAACTGGAGACATGAGATCTATAAATAAAACAATATGGATGTCTCAAGATATGTCTCTTCCCTTATGAGAAAATCTACCAACCCACTCAGGTTTTTTCTTTCTATTGAAACAGAAAAAAAAAAGAATTATTCTAACTATGGTGTTGTCTATGTCTTGTAATGCTTGGGGTAGACTAATTGGCACTGTCATTCAGCAGAGCTAACTAACTTATCCTCTTATCATGTAGATATGGCTATTCTTGTGATTTGGGAACCTGGAAGTAGCACATATGGGGTAGCACAGTGCACCGCTATCAGGCACATTAAGGTTGTGCCCTAGATATGGCCACAGTTTATTTCAGAATAAACTTTTGCAGAACACCTCATTCTACTTTATTTCTTTGTATAGGCAAGCCTCAAGAGAACAACTCTCAGACTTTGCCAAGTGCTAGAATTTCTAAGTAAACACCTTATGGAATATCTGTTACCAATATTTATGATGCTGTCTCACTTCTAACTTGTGGCAATAAAAAGAGTGTAGCTAGAACCCAGGTAATTTGAAACTTCATTTGTTATAATATTTTTGCATTTGCATATTCATGTTATGAAAATAGTTTCTGTTTCAACAGATTTCTTCATTGTCTACAGCTGACACAATAGGTACATGAGTAGAGTTCATGATTCCTAATTTATTAGGGAATATGGCCATATCATAGCTTGTGACTTTCTTTTGATGATATGTCCTTGGGATATAGCGAATGCTGGTCTGTTTTTCAGCACAGTATCCATGAATTGCATGAGGCATGCAAGGCACTGATAATTAAATTACTTGAGCTACTGTATATGTAAGTAACCTGTTGAGAAGACCTCAAAACTGAGTCAGAGGCACAAAGTACTTTTCTTGCACAGGAATATGATCATTTTTGTTCTACTTTTCACCAACCTGTGGAGTTGGTCACAAAACTTCAAGATTGTTTTGGTATTTGAGCAATAGTGTACAATGTAATCAATCCATTTTCTTTAGTGCAAACATTGCATCTATTCATTTGCTCTGTAATTATTCTTACCACATGGTTCTGAAAATATTTTTACCTGTATATAACAACATTAAAGACAGTTTTCTTTACAAATAGAAGGCATATGTGTTTTTCTGAATAGTTCTTTCAGCTTAGACTGAATCTGGATTGATCACAAGAACTGTATTTCTGCATGGTTTATGGGGTTTATGGGTTTCACCCTAGGAGTTCGGTAGCACACAGATTTACACATTTCATTACTGCTCCAGAGGTGCAGCATTTGCTTCAGGCATGCAGTTGTAGACCAATGTACCTGGCTGTTTGTGCTAGGAAGTCAAAGGTGGCTGGATGAAATGCTCCTTCTGTGCTGTTGGCTATAAGAAACTGGTATACTTTAAACAGCCTGTTGGGCTCTCTAGGCTTCAACTGAACTTTGTTATTTTACCAGTTTGTTTGAGTAGCTCAGCCTGCCTCCTTAAGTTTGGAAGGAGGAAATATCTTGTAATAGCAGGCTAGTAATGGCTCTTTAAACATTAAAAGATCGTTAAAAATAATAGCAGATTATTTTAGACTTAATGACTCTGGCTTGCCCTTTGGGCCCAGATCCAGACGTATGATCACATGAGGCTTGTGGCTTTGCAAATGTTTTTTTGGAGCTACAAACTGCATGTGTTGCATGTTCAATTATGTGATGTTTCAGCAATGCATGTTAAACCATGAGCAGTGTTGCACATGAAACTATGAGCTGATTTTCTGGTACAAATTAAAAAAAAGTAGCACAAAGAATGTCAGAGTGCCATCTGCTGGGACAGATGCAGAGAAAGGGGAGCTTGCACTGGCAGCCCAGGGGTACAATGTGACTTGATATGCAGGAGAAGGCAGCCCTGGACTGGCTGCTTTCCTGTCTCCGTGTGCTTCAATGTGGGGCTCCATAGTAGAGCCCCCATACTGACGCACACAGAGACAGGGGAGCAGCTAGCCCAGGGTTTCCTGCTCTCCTATCTTGATGCACACTGCACCCCAGCCTCAGTGCATGGGCTTCACAGTGCATGGAGACAGGGGAGCAGGCAGACTTAGGCTGGGGAAGAGGAACAGCAGGACAATGTGTCCTGCTGCAAACCGCATGAGCAGGGGCATGCAGCATAAAGTAGTGGCACAAATGTGTACCATTACTATTTGTTCTGCTGCAAACACATGTCCCTGCTTATGTGGATGCAGCCCAGAGTAGCACACCAACCAATTCAGCTTTGGCTTGTGGTGAAGCAGCACCTCAATATAGTTTTAAATAACTGAGAAAGATAGGGGGTAAACTTGTGATAAATTAAAGGGTATACATCTTTCAAGAAAGTTGAAAGAAGCAAAGAGAGGGACTCATACAGACACAGGACCTGGCCAGGGTGTCAAGAAGTTTAGATGACCTAGGCCATTTTTATGACATGCTAATGCTGTTGAAATGATAAACATACACATAGATTGGTTTTGTTTTAAAATCAGTTTTCTCCTATGCCTTGTTCCAGATATGAAATACCAAAAACATGGGAAAGCAAGAACTCAACATCCATTTAGCATGGCAGGGTTATAGAAGGTTGATGTATCTGAGTCATGGTAGAAAATTTATGAGATTGTGGGTAAGGTCAAGAACACCTGGATGATGTATTACTAAGAAGGAGATCTGCTAATGTTAAGAAGAATGACATTGTGACAGGGGGCTATCTTGAGGCCAGTCACATCAACCCGCACACCTGTCTAGGGCAGTTCACCCACCTGACTCACCTGCCACATCTTTGTTGTAACTAAAAAGCTGTTCATAGGCAGAAGGCTGTCCATTTAATGCCCCAATGTCAAAGGCATAATACATAGCTCCAAACCACTCCTACACCATGTCCCATGCTTCACAGATGGCATCGCATACTGGTGACAATTATACTGGTTACAATTCTCTTGGTCTCTTCCCAGGTTCAACTCAGTCCCACGCTGAACTTCTCATACTGCCCCTAGCAGAGCCAAACTCACTATGCCCCTTTCTCAGGCCTCAGTCTCACTGCCCCTCACTGGGCCTCAGTTTCACTGCCCTACTTTGTATAGCCCTTCAGGATCACCCAGGCTCCCTATTCTATACAATCTATCAGGCTTCATCTCTTGGTCCTGACTCCTCACAAACCTTCAGGCTGCCCAATTCAGACCCTACTCTATAAAGGGACATCAGGCCTACCGTCCCATACACAGTGCTGATTCTAGCCCCTGGCCCCCTCTGGTCTTGAGCTTCTCAAGCTCAATCTATGGCCCACTCAGGCCTCAGGTATCTGTTGATGTGCCTGGACCCCAAGCTTCTCCCCTCTATGGGGCCACCCAGCAGGCTGTGGGAGCTGAGGCTTTCCAGTCCCTCATCCTCACCTTTCACTGGGGAGGCACAGGTGCGGTATTTCCTGGAGACTGCCCCACCACAGGCAGCCCCACCACACCATCCAGCCCCAGCAATGTTCAGTTTCAGCTCATAATGAGGACCAGGAACCTCCTCCATCCCCATAGTTCCTACCCTAACTTCCACGTGTTGTGGGAGCTGCAGTCTGCAGGATGAGTGTTGTTCCTCTGGCTCCCTAGATGTAACTGCCAGCTCTGCTGCTAGGGCCTGTGCTTATACTGAAGTTGCCCAGCCTTCCTCCAATCTAGTGGCCCCCTTTCAGTCATGTGAACATCTAATTGGGCCACACTGCTCATGCCGGCTGCTCCACAGCCTGCTGAAACCCCTTAAAGTGGCAGGCAGTAAAAGTGCCCTAACACAGACATGATCACTTAATATTTCTGATTAGTCACAATACATTACATTTGTCTGGATAGCATTATTTTCTAAGCTATAGACATTACATGCCTAAGTACCTAAAAAGAAGTATGTGTGAATACTTTAAGAATGAGTAGTGGTCTTTGTCTATCTTTAATGTTGTCCATCAATCTCATTTAGCTTAATCTGTGTATACTTCGTATCTATTAGTGACTAGTTACTTAAGATAATAAATGTGTTTTCAAGAGATGATTGCTATAAAGCTGCACACACTAGGGAAGAAAAAACATTGTGATATGTTTAAGATTGTCTAGAAATCATTAAATATTGAAGGGTTTTTTTGTAGCCATGTTGGTCTAAGGATGTAGGTAGGCAGTCTAATAAAAGATGTTATATCTACCTGTAGAATTTTGCCTGCTTCAACTTTAAGGACTCTCATCCCTCCCATATTAGGCAGTGGGGTAAATAAAAGACACATCCCCAGTAGCTGATAGTTCAGTCTACTAGTTCACCGATTCCTTTATAAGTGAGGAACTGAGAAAGAGCCTTGGTAGTTGTAGATTCACATAAGCACTTATCTCAGAGACCAGCAGTGACTTTTATCACATGAAGAATACCTTGAAGGAATTTCTTGGTAGAATAGATGCTGATTTAGCTGGCTTTATTCAACTTTTGTACAACAGCTCCCAACATAAGGTACACAATAAAAGAAAGGTGTACCAAACAAGTGTAGCATAATGGAAGCTGAAAGGACGTAAGCAACCAGAACTATCTGAAATATTATAACTTGCCATGAGATAGACCTGGTCTCAAGATCAAGTGGAAGGTAAGGATTCCCACATTTTTCCACTTTTGACATAAGGTTTGTATTGAATACAGTTTGGCTAGAGCTGTATACCACTACACCACAATGTAACTAACATAAACCTGTCAAATTTTGTACTTAGTACAGCATGGAACTTCATAACAACGCAATTTATATGCATTATAAATTATATACAATGCAGTTTATACAACAAGCAACTCTGCAGATTCACCAAACTTACAAAAGTACTCATGGATGGTTTCAGAGGGGCTAGAGAAATTTTTGGTAATGACACCACTGTAGTGGTCCCAATGGAAATCTTATTTGATCTAAAAAGCAGTAAGGACTAGAACCTTACAGAAACAAAATATGGTTTCAAAAAAGTTTTGTGTCAAGAAGTGGAAATCACTTGACCTGGAGCAATAAAGAGCTTACAACTTCTATCTATTGGTAAGTAGAGGGAGAACATCCACATAGCTGATTTGCATAAGACATTTTTTCTGTGGTACAGAAGGGAAGGGTCTTTCTGGCACCACTTATTTATTTACAGGCAGAAGTATCTAGAATTCTGTACTTGACCATTTTCAATTGACCATAATTGCAACTGAAGACAAAACTGATTAATTTGCATAAGTGCAAACTGATTAGCAAAGAATCCTATGTACTTCTACTTTATTTTTTGTTGAAGCTATAGAGAACAGCAGCAAGACTAAATCAACTCTTGTGAAGTTTTTTTTTTTTTTTACTTATATTTATTATTTCTTCCTGACCACTAAATAAAGCTGAAATCATCATGGCTGGGTTTGGTATTGGAACCTCACGACCAAGTCAGAAAGCACTTCCAAAAGGACTGGACTGGGTTTACCTTTGTGCATCTTAGGATTCTGGGACTACATTGCCACTGACACCAAATCATGGGTATTGCAGGAAGATGGAAGGACATTTGCCTGTATATATATTTATATATATATGAACATATATTCATACGAAGCAGAGAACTGAGTTAACAGGCAATTGCAAATATCCTGATCTTTTCTTTATCATTCATATAGTCAATCAGTCTCAATTTTTTTGGAGTCAAGGCATTTCTCATTTGCTCAAGGAATCCCTCCATAACTTTTGTGACACTCAATTTCAAAACTATTTTATATATTTAGGACTGGAACCGTCACCAAGGAGGAATACTCTGCTCTGATCTGGACCTGCAGAGAGCAAACCAGGAAAGTCAAGGCTGCAATGGAATTCCAGCTAACTACAAATATCAAGGAAAATAAAAAGTCCTTTTTCAGATATGTGGGGAGCTGGAGAAAAAGCAAGGGCAACATTGGACCCCTGCTAAACCAGATGGGGTAACTGACAACCAGTGCCCAGGAAAAAGTGAACTTGCTAAATGGGTACTTTGCATCAGTTTTTCACCAGTCCCATGGGACAGCCCTGCCCACTATGGGTCAGGGAGGCCCAGGTGAGGGAGATTCCTTGCTCTCCATCGAAGATGACCTTGTGAAGGAATAGCTTGACAGGCTGGATACCTTCAACTCAGGTGGACCTGATGGGTTACACCCAAGGGTACTAAGGGAGATGGCAAGCATCATAGCTCAGCCCCTGGCATGGATCTTTGAGAACTCCTGGTGCTCTGGTGAAGTGCCCAATGATTGGAAGAGGGCTAATGTCATGCCTATCTTCAAGAAAGGGAGGAAAGTAGATCTGGCAAACTACAGGCCCACTAGCCTGACCTCTATCCTGGGGAAGGTCTTGGAAAAGATTATCAAAGAGGCCATCCTTAACATACTAGCTGAAGGCAATATCCTAAAGGATACCCAGCATGGGTTTGTTGCAGGTAGGTCTTGCTTGACCAATCTCATTTCCTTTTTTGACCAGGTGACCTATCACCTGGACAAGGGGGAAGAGATCAACATTGTATATCTGGACTTTAAAAAAGCCTTTGATCTGGTATCCCATAATTACCTCTTGGCTAAACTGGCTACGTGCAGCCTTGACCTCACCATGATCCGCTGGCTGAGGAATTAGCTCCACGGTAGGACCCAAAGGGTGGTGGTCGATAGAAGCCAATCGCCTTGGTGTGCTGTGACCAGTGGGGTCCCTCAAGGCTCTGTCCTAGGGCCTATACTATTTAACGTCTTCATCAATGATATAGACATTGGTGTTAGAGGCTGACTGGCCAAGTCTGCCGATGACACCAAACTCTGGAGTAAAGCATCCATACTTGAGGACATGACGGTGATCCAGGTGGATCGTGACAGGCTCATGAAATGGGCAGGCAAGAACCTGATGGTGTTCAACACCAAAAAATGCCAGGTTCTTCACCTTGGGAGGAAAAACCTGCAGCATGTCTGTAGGCTCAGTAGTGCTACAGTGGTTAGTACTACAGATGAAAGGGACTTGGGGGTCATGGTTGACCACAAGATGAACGTGAGCCTTCAGTGTGATGCTGGAGCTGGTAAAGCAAGCCAAAAGCTGGCTTGCATCCATAGATGCTTCTCAAGCAAATCCCAGGATGTCATTCTCCCATTGTACTCGGCCCTGGTGAGGCCACAGCTGGAGTACTACATCCAGTTTTGGGCTCCACAATTCAAAAAGGATGTGGAGGAGCTTGAGAGAGTGCAAAGAAGAGCCACGTGCATGATCATAGGTCAGGAAAACAGGCCTTATGATAAGAGGCTGAGAGCCATGAGGCTCTTCAGCCTGGAAAAGCATAGGCTCAGGGGTGATCTGGTGGCCACCTATAAGTTTATCAGGAGTGCTCATCAGGATCTGGGGGAATGTCTGTTCACCAGATTGCTCTGAGGGACAACAAGATTGAACAGTCACAATCTCCACCACGACCAATTCAGGCTGGACATAAGAAAGAACTTCACTGTCTGAGCCCCCAAGGTTTGGAAAAGACTGCTGCTGGAGGCAGTTCAAGCACCCACTTTGAACACCTTCATGACACATTTGGATGCTTATTTTGCTGGGATCCTATGATCCCTGCTGACTTTCTGCCCCTGAGGCAGGGGGCTGGACTGGATGATCCTCCGGGGTCCCTTCCAGCCCAAATGTCTGTTTTCTTCGCTTCAAACAATAAAAAAAGAGTGTTTTATTTTGTCCTTAAAGATACTGCAGTACATCAAAATTGTAGGAAATATCAGGCAAAACAGTTATTTTATAATGTTGATTTTTTTTATATATCCTTTCTCCTAGTCTGTCATCAGAGTATCAGTTGGGCTGGCTTCTATCACAATTGGGGTTTATTTGGCCAAAACTTTATAACAGGATAGTTTGAAAAAATATGTTGCTGAGAGATGTTTAACATTTTTATTTTATAAAATAGTGGGATTGCTTTTCCTCACCATGACAGGTCTGGGTTAAGTGGTGAGACAGTGCCTTCCCCTGATTTCTCCTGCCTTGTGTCCCCTGAGTGCTATCTCCCACTTGCTTGCTGTTGCATAGCTGGTGCTTTAGAATTGATTGGAAGGCTGCCCAAAACTCAGGGGGATCTTGTCAATGATAAGCTGTTCTTTGGGGTGCCTAGGCCCCAGGTGCTTAAAAGCCTTCATGGTGTCTGACCTCCACCCCCACTGTCAGTCCGAATCTGGTTCATTAGGTATAATCAACATCAAATGCAAGCTGCCAGTTTTCAATCCAAAATGCAATCCTTCCCGACTGGTCTAAATCCTCCCTTTAAAAGGTCTAATTTCTCTTCTTACCATCCATACTCAATCCCCTCAAGGTACAATTACTTTAATTGTTATATAAACACATATAAAAGGTTTGTGATGATATGAATGTGCCTTCTTCATCTACTGTACAGCCTTGCTTGGAAAACTCCAGCTGGCTTTTAAGAATGAACGTCTTATTTTTGGCACGTACAAAAGATTTTTCACTAGTGCCTACCTCCCACCTGTACCTTAGAAAGCTGCTCCTTCAGTGCCCAGGAGCTGTTCAATTCTTTCAATGACTAGCAAATCTACAAAAAGAATGGATCTCCTGTGATCTTTTAAAATTACTATTAGCATCTAAAATATTTTATTTTCCTTTAAGCAGAGTATGAGAACAAGCAAGCTAAGATCTCTACTTTATTTTAACTTTTAACTAAAAAAAATTCCTAGAAATAGCTGGCAAATCATTATTTTTGGTCCCAATGCCAAGGAACTTTACAGAACAAATGCGAAGAACTGGTCCTTTCTCTGAAAAGTCTGCTGTCTAATTTTGGATGTGACAGCATGTGTATTAGTACCAAATGGGAGGATGTATGGCAGACAAGCTGTACACAGTAAAAGGATCACACTGTTACTATGTTCTGGTATGTGTACTTCTTGATGGGTAGTGGGATGCTGTTCTTGTCACAACTAGCAATGCAGACTGCCACTGATATTCTCTCAAGCATCACAAATCAGACTTGCATCTGAACTGTCACTTTAAAACAAAATGTTTTTTTCTTTTTCACTTTTTCATTGATTCAGTGTTAGTATAGAGGAACAATAAATATTTCAAGAAGAATCTAGAGGACTAGAATATGTTGTGCAAACAAAGTTTAAAATATTTTATATCCATTTCTCCTCTTACTGCTTCTATCTTCTGGTTTCAGAGAAACTACATTAAACTTGTTTCTTATTATGGGCACATAGCTGAAAGTATTTTTAAAAATCTCAACTCATTTCAGGGGGAAGTTCATAGTCTGTATTGTCTATATAAACCTATTTTCAAGTCCTATTATTCTTGGTGAACAGGTGGGGTTGCAGTTATAGTATTAATTCAATGGATGCTCTGCTTAGGAGCATTGTACTCTGTGCACTGCCCTTGTCTGTCTTGTAAATATTAAATATTTCTGTCTTCTAGTCTTATAGAGGTTCCTATCTGGCATGTGTTTATTTTACCCAGCATTTTAGAGATTTTTCTGAGTTTTCCTCAACCCCTGAATTAGCAATTCTGTGTATGTGTTGATTCAGTTTCTTAATCTTGTTTTCGTTTTGTGCACCCTCTTTCATCAAGCACTATGCAACCCAAGTACTTGAATACCAGCTTCATTTCATTTACATAGTGTTATAGGTATAATACAATTTTCACATGGAAATTACACAAAAATTGAGCATTAAGAGCCCCAAACTCCTTAGGAATAAAGCCTTTAAACTTTCAACATGATGCAGATTTTTAAATCATAAAGCCCCATGTTGAGGAAAATGATGGTGGCAGCAAAATGAATTTTATTAGCTACCAGTAACAATTAAGTTTAATATTTACAACTGAGTTAATGCAAGATTTGTAATTTTCCAGTAATGCATTTCTTATCAAGTTAGTGAGGGAATGCTGTGAACATATCATTTCTGCTGGGTTAAATGAATTAAAATACATTAAGTTGCAGTGAAAAATAAATGGAAAATGTGGTATCAACATAACCACATTTTTTGTAGACTACGATTATGGGAACAAAGAACAATAGAGAATAACAGTAAGGTAATTCATTTATATTCCAAAACTGAACAGATCTCCTTTTACTACTGATTCACTGAACCACATAGGAGTTTTGAAGGAAACTTGTTATTTAAGTTTGCATTGAACGTGGGGGAATTTGAGCTTTTAAATTGATTGTCACTATAAAATATAAAGCATTACAATTAAAAGATTGGTAACTCTCCTTTATTTATTTAGTTTTTGAGAAGATGATTTTTGGGTTGTAATGGTACATAATCTGGATATGTATACACTTACTTTATAATCAGGTATATCTACTATAATATCTAAGTTGGTTTACGTGTACAATGCTTATCATTCCTGAAAAGGGGTGTCTGTACAGGTGTGCATCTGTCCCTTTTTCCTTTATTTCAGTAAGTTTTTGAAGCCCACCTTTTTACAACTACTGCCAAAGATAGATTGAGAGCTGGATTAAGTCTGCCAATCATTACCAGAAATGATTGGTAGATGACGTCCTTGGAGAAGCTTAAGGGCTGGAATTAACTCTGAACTTGCCAAATACATTTTATCTGCAAGCTTTTGGACTGCTTATATAAAATACCTGCCATCCAGCTGCTTTAAATTGGTCACCCTAAAATTCCAGAAAAAAATTTATTTTATTCCTTTATTTTTTTATCCCACTTTTCCCATTACATGGATCATTTGTTCCCATCGGGACCAATGCATTTCATAATTCAATTCATTAAGATGCATTAACTAATTGGCTTTTTTCTTCTGCAGTTAATTAAACCAAATTAAGTCAATTATATTTTTCTATCTCTGACTTTTCTTTTGCCTAATCTAAATTGGAAAATGTGAGCCTTAGATGGGAAATAAAAAGAGAAAACATTCCCTGCAGCAAAAGTAGAATCTCTAATATTGCAGTGTGAAGATAGTTAAAAGTCAAAGTGACACAAAATGACTTTTAGCCTAATTTACTTATTACAAAGATTGATTAGCTGGTGATTTTTTTGTAGAACACAATGACATTGCTCTAAGTAATGGACACTGATGTATGCTACATTTAGGAATTTCAACAGAAGCCAGACTTGGTATAAAGCTGTCATGATATAGCACTGATTTCAGCAGTTGATATTTATTTCTGAAGTCAAAGTAATCACAGGATTCATGTATGAATAAAAAAATCTTCACTGAAAGATAAAATTTAGGTCTTTTGTTATTGAGGATAACATGTATGATTCTAGCTTTGATTAGGCACAAGAAAATGAACTTAGAGAGCCTCCCATTTAATACTTTATTTATTTATTTTCCTCTTCACTTAATGCTTTCTTTGTTGATGAAATCTGTTTTATTCTGGTAGTTCATTTCACAACCATGATTTTATATACACTTTACAACTTCAGGAGACAAAGGGGGTGGAGGTGTAACTCTCTATGCCAAGGAGAACTGTGCATCCCTACAAGCTGACATAGACACCCAGGATGGATGACTAGAGACCCTTTGGGTTAAAATCTGTGGGGAACACAGCATAGAAGATACAACGGAGGGAATCTACTATAGACCTTCTACCCAGGATCAAGAGATTGACCAGGAGTTCACCAGGGAATTGGCTGAGGCTGCATGCTCCCAGTCCATGGTTGTCGTGGGGGAGACTTCAACTACCCAGACATCTCATGGGAAGAGCACTCAGCCAAACCTAAATGGTCACAAAGCTTCCTCATATGCATGGAGGAGCTCTATCTGACTCAAGAAGTCTTTAGGCCAACAAGAGGCAAAGTGCTGCTTGACCTGGTGCTGGTAAGCAGGGCCAACCTAATCAGTGACCTAATGATCAAAGGGAAGCTGGGTGACAGTGACCATGAGCTGATCACCTTCACCATCCACCAAGTCAGTCAGTCAGCTGTCAAGTCAGTCAGCAGTACAGAGGTCCTTGACTTCAGAAGGGCTGACTTTGACAAGCTCAGGAGACTTGATGGTGAGGCCCTAAGGGACCATGACCCCAAAGGGAAGGGAGTCCAGGAAGAGTGGTTGCTCCTCAAGGGAGCAATCCTAGGTGCAGAAGCTCAGGTTATTCCATCTTTGAGGAAAGGCAGCAACAGAGCACAGCAGCCCCCTTGGGTCTCCAGAGAACTGGCGGTCCTCCTGAGTCTAAAAAGACAAACCTACAAAGGATGGAGGACAGGATCCATCTTCAAGGAGGAATACACTGCACTGGTCCAGACCTGCAGGGAGCAAACCAGGAAAGCCAAGGCTGCCATGGAACTCCAACTGGTCAAGTATCAAGGACAATAAAAAGTCCTTTTTAAGATATGTGGGGAGCTGGAGGAAAAGCAAAGGCAAACCAAACCCTGCTAAACCAAAAGGGAGAACTGACAACCAATGCCCAGGAAAAGGCCAACTTGCTAAACGGGTACCTTGCATCAGTCTTTTACAGACTGCCTGTTACGGGACAGGGACATCTAAGTGGGGGTGGTTCCTTGCCCTCCATCAATGCTGACCTTGTGAAGGAACAGCTTGAGAGGCTGGACACCTTCAAGTCAGCTGGCCCTGACAATTTACACTCCAGAGTACTCAACATACTGGCTAGCATCATAACTCAGCCTCTGGCATGTATCTTCGAGAGCTCCTAGCGCTCTGGTGAAGTGCCCAATGATTGGAAGAAGGCAAACGTGGTGCCTATCTTCAAGAAAGGGAAGAAAGCGGATACAGCAAATTACAGGCACATCAGCCTGACCTCTATCCGGGAAGGTCTTAAAAAAAAATATAAAGGAGGCCATCCTCAATGGGGATGTTGTGGGTAAGTTGCGCTTGATCAATCTCATTTCCTTTTACAACCAGATGACCTATCACCTGGACAAGGGGGAAGAGATTGATGTCATATATCTCTACTTTAATAACACCTTAGATCTGGTGTCCCATGATCACCTCTTGGCAAAACTGGCCAACTGTGGCCTTGGGTCCACCACAATCCACTGGCTGGTGAATTGACTCTGGGGTCAGACCCAGAGGGTGGTGGTTGACAGAATTCAATCATCAGGGTGCCCTGTGACCAGTGGGGTCCCTCAAGGCTCTGTCCTTGGACCTATTTTGTTCAACCTCTTCATTAATGATGTGGACACTGGAGTCAGAAGTGGAATGGCCAAGTTCATCGATGATACCAAATTTTGGGGTAAAGCATCCACACCTGAGGACAGGGGAGTAATCCAGGATGACCTTGACAAGGTCAATAAATGGGTGGACAAAAACCAGATGGTGTTTAACATTAACAAATGCAAGGTTCTCCACCTTGGGAGGAAAAACCTGCAGCATGTCTATATGCTCGGCAGTGCCACGCTGACCAGCACTATGAACGAGAGGGACTTGGGGGTCAGGATTGACCAGAAGAACATAAGCCTGCAATGTGATGCTGTAGCCAATAAAGCAAGCAAAACCCTGGCTTGGATCCATAGATGCTTCTCAAGCTAATTCCGGGATGTCATTCTCTCGTTGTACTTGCCTCTTGGTGAGGCCACAGCTGGAGTGCAAGACCATTTCAGGCTGCATAAGGACGAACTTCTTTACTGTCCGAGGCCCCAAGGTCTGGCATGGCCTGCCAACAGATGTGGTCCAAGCACCTACTTTAAACACCTTAAAGAGAAACCTGGATGTTTTTCTTGCTGGGATCCTATGACCGCAGCTGACTTCCTGCCCCTGGGACAGGAGGCTGGACTTGATGATGGCAGAGATGGAACTGGGACTAGCTTCCCAGATTAAGAACAACAAGAAGTCCTTTTTTAATTACATAGGGGGTAAAAAGAAGGTTCTGGGTAATGTGGGCCCTCTGCAGGACACGTTAAAAAATTTGGTCATCACACCAGACGACAAAGCCAACATATTTAATGATTTCTTTGCCTCCATTTTCCTAAGCAGGGACCAGAGCAGTCACCGCCCCCACTGGGTCCCACTCAGGCCCCAGAGGAGGCACAGCTAGGCCAAGGGTTAGTGAGGAACTCGATAGGAAACTTCTGGAGGGATTGGATGTATTCAAGTCAGCTGGTCCAGATGATCTCCACCCTAGAGTACTGAGGAAATTGGCTGAGGTCATTGCAGGACCCCTGGCACAGCTTTACGAGCACTCATGGTGCTTTGGTGTGGTGCCAGAGGACCAGAAGAGGGCCAACATGGTTCCCATCTTCAAAAAGGGAAAGAAGGAGGACCCGGGAAACTATAGGCCAGTTAGTCTTACCTCAATCTTGGGCAAGCTTTTTGAGAAAATTATTTTGGTGCATATCCACGAGGGGCCAACAGGGGAGGTTATGCTAAGGGGCAACCAACATGGGTTCATTAGTGGCAGGTCCTGTCAGACCAACCTGGTGGCCTTCTATGATCAGATCACCAAATCATTAGATGTTGGGGTAGCAGTGGACATAGTCTTCCTGGACTTTCGGGAGGCCTTCGACACTGTCTCTCACCCTGTTCTCATTAAGAAATTGGGGGACTGTGGTGGCGACACCCACACAATCAATTGGGTCACCAACTGGCTGGAGGGCTGCACCCAGAGAGTAGTGGATGGGTCATTTTTGATCTAGAGGGATGTGGGCAGTGGGGTTCCACAGGGCTCAGTCCTCAGGCCTGCACTGTTCAACATCTTCATCAGTGATTTGGACGAGGGGGTAAAAAGCACCCTGTTCCAATATGCTGATGACATTAAGATGTTGGGATATGTCAGCATGCTAGAAGGGAGGAATAGGCTGCAATCAGACCTAGACAGGTTACGGGGGGGTGTGTGGATGAGAATAGGATGGGATTCAACACTGACAAATGCAAAGTGATGTACCTGGGGAGGAACAACCAGCACCATTCCTACAGGTTGGGGAACTCCATTCTTGCCAGTACAGAGGTGGAAAAGGATCTTGGAGTCATCATTGACTCCAAGATGAACATGGGCCGGCAGTGTGGGGATGCAGTCAGGAAGGCCAACTGTACCTTGTCATGCATCCAAAGATGCATCTCAAGCAGGTCCAAGGAGGTGATCCTCCCGCTCTATGCGGCACTGGTCAGGCCACAGCTGGAGTACTGCGTCCAGTTCTGGGCTTCGCACTCCAAGAGGGATGTGGACAACATGGAGAGGGTCCAGAGGAGGGCCACTCGCATGATCAGGGGGCAGCAGAGAAGGCTTTATGAGGAGAGGATACGGGACCTGAACCTGTTCAGCCTCCAGAAGAGAAGGCTGAGGAGGGATCTAGTGGCCTGTTACAAACTAGTCAGGGGGCACCAGCAGGCACTGAGGAAGTCTCTGTTCCCCCGAGCACTGCCAAGAGTGACCGGGAATAATGGTCATAAGCTGGCAGAGGGTAGATTTAGGCTAGATATCAGGAGGTGCTACTTCATGGTCAGGGCGGCTAGGATCTGGAACCAACTTCCAAGAGAAGTGGTGCTGGCTCCTACCCTGGGGGTCTTTAAGAGGAGGCTGGATGTACACCTCACTGCCGTCGTTTGACCCTAGTACTCTTTCCTGGCATGGCAGGCGTTTGGACTAGATGATCTGCTCAGGTCCTTTCCGATCCTAGAAACTATGAAACTATGATCTTCTGAGGTCCCTTCCAGCCCTAATGTCTATAAAATCTATGAAATCTATATATTGGAGAAAGTCATCCAGAGATTTAAAGACATCAAGAGCTCCAGAGTCCACCATTTCCCTTGGCAGTTTGTTCTGGCATTTAATCATCCTTACTGTAAACATTAAAATAAAAAGATGCTTTAAACATGTTTCTTATTTCCAATTTGAATTTGTTTGACTTTAGCTTCTAGCTCAGGGGTGGGCAAAATGTAAGATGTGGCCAGAGGCCAAACTCCATTTGCCAGCAGCCCCTGCCCACCTTTCTGTGGCCAGTTTCCATGGAGACCCCAAGAGTGGCAGAGCCATTACAGCATGGGGCCAGGGTGTTCATGCAGACCAAACTCAGCAGTGCTAGCAGGGCACACGGCTAGGCAGAGAGCTGTTCTGGGACTGGAATTTTGCAACAGTGACAGCATAATCCAGAACCAGGGCAGAACTGTAATCTGCTGCCTACATATACCTCTCTGGGGCATGTGGGAAGCAGATTGCATCTTTGCCCTGGCTCTGGGCCATGCTGTCACTGCCACCAGTTGTTTGTCCCAACCCCAGAGAAGCTCCCAGCTCAGCCATATGCCCCACAGCAATGCTTGGGCTTATCTCCATTGAAACGTTGGCCCCATGCTGTCATGACATCACTGTTCCTGCAATCTCCATGGAAACTGGCTACAACGATGCAGGCAGAGGCTGCTGGGAAATGGAGTCTCCCATGGGCCTGATATGGCCCATGAGCTGGACTTCACCCACCCCTGTTCTACCTATTGGTTTTTGATGTGCTTTCTCCACAAGTAGTTGGTATTTTCTCTCCAGAAAGCACTTACTCTAATGACATCACCTGCTAATTTTACTTTTAACAAACTAGGGAATAAGCAGACTGACATCAAGTGTCCAAGTATAAAGTTTTTTTTTTCAGTTTTGAATGACTTTTGTGACTTTCTGTACCCAGATCACAATGTTTATGATTCTATTTTCATTCAGTCATAACTTTTCTTTTTTTTATTGTATTTTGAAAAGCTAGCATTTTTCAGTGAAGCAAACTGCTAACAGTTTTGACATTTCCAACAAAAAAAAATCAATGAACCTAAAGTGCAAAGGAGCTTTTTTAGTATATTATAAAAATATCCACAGAATGAGTTAATATAGCCTATTTATTGTGATTTAAATTTGTGGGCTACTTTATTCCAAGCCAACGCCCATGTGAAAAAAGCTGTGAATTTCTCTAGCAACTGCAGAGCATTTACATAATGTTTTAAAGCAGGGGTGGGCAACCTGAGGTACATGTAACAGAATTAGCATAGACAGCCTCTGTGCATGGTATGCAACAGATCTAGAAAGGAATAGGCAGCACAGCAGAAGATAGGGCAGGGAACAGAAAAAAGGACAACAGATTGGGCAGATGATGAGGATAGGCAGGGTACCTTGGGATGGTGTGTGGCTAACTTTTGGCACTCCTGCTAAAAAGGTTGGCTTTCACTCTTTTAAAGCCTGAAAAAGTCATCACATGTTTACATACCTGGTAAATTTAAATACCAACCCAAATGGAATCTTACCAAAACTTGAGAATTTGACTGAACTTCCAAATTAGGTACAACTATAAAATTTCAGCTCTGAGGGTAGCTTTTTTCTAGTGAGTTGTATCTGAAAACAGGGACTTAGAGGTATCTCATCCATAACTCTAATGTTGCTATTAAGATGCTATAATTAATTGAAATTACTGAAACATATTTGAGATTTGATGGAGATATGATGATGTATTATAACTGAATTAGAACTGAGAAATCTTAGGGTAATCCACTTGGCAAACATGGTATATTTTTAATTAAATAAATATGGGGAATTAGTTTTGAAAATTAGCATAAAAATAAAAAAAATTAGCAGGAAAATAGTAAGGTGGCAAGTATATATTTCTTTTTACCTCTTGTCTCCCTCTGATTCTTGAAGAATTAACAACTATAACCATTTAAAAGTACATAATATTGAAACATAAACATGCCCAGCCCAGAGGTAGGTGCCAAAACGATAAAGGGTTTGGAAGGCAAGCAATATAAGCAAAGGCTGAAGGAAATAGGCATGTTCATCTTGTGGAAAAGTCACTTAAGAAGGGACGTAATAGCAGTCTACAAATACCTGAATGACTGCTACAAACCTGAGGGAAAGCATATTATATCTCTTCCTGAAGAGAGTAAACCATGGACCAATAGCTTGGAGTTGAAGCAAAGGTTTAGATTGGATATTGGGGTGGGGAGTGAAGGAGTCTTCTCTGTTAGAAGCAGGTATTCCAGAAGTTGGACAAAAATTGGTAAGCTATGATCTAGGCTATATCTATTTTCTGGTATGGGTTTTTTCTTTGATCTTAGGCTTTGCTAGTTGCCACATGGGACCAGGAAGAACTTTTTCCCCCCTCCTGCTGCTAAATGTGCTAGGTGTTTGTTGTTGTTGGGGGTTTTGGTTTTGGTTTTTTTGTTGTTGCTGTTGTTGTCTTGGTTTGGTTTGGGCATTTTTTTGTTTGCTTTTTATTGTTATTTTGCCTTCCTCAGACACATTGGGTGTTGGCTGCAGCCGAAGCTAGGAATTTTGTCTGGGATGTACCGAGGCTGCTGGGATTAACATGTGGAGATTCCTGGTCAGGCTCAGACAAATTTCCATATTTGAGGTCAGGAAGGAATTTTACCACTTGGCCAGATTGCTATGTACCATAAAGTTTTTTGCCTTTCTCTATAACAGGGAGCATGGATCTCTTCCTTGGATCTGTTGGACATGACCCCATCAGCGGGAACATGTTTCCTCAGGGACAAGTAGCAGTGGCACAATGTGTGCCACTGCTACTTGTCTCTGGGGAATACCTTATACCACACTTGCGCTGGTGTGCAGCATGTTGCCTCAGGTGGTGTAGGGGAGTTGTGCTGGCTGCAGAAACCTTACCTGGGGTCCTGGGGGCTTCTGGAAGCTACAGCCATGGTGATCCTGTAGCAGGGAGCCTTGCTGGCAGCTGGATTATGGCTCTAGCTAGCCAGGCACTGGTTTTGGGTGGTGAGCGCTACCGTCAAATGAGCCAGCCTGCTTTTTAGGTACGGGTTTTTTGACCCCTGGATCTCTCGGGGTCAAACCCCTCTCACCTTGCACAGTGAAGTAGTAGTGTGGGGAATGCCTACATATGTGGTGTGTGTCATGCACAGCATTGTAGACAAGTGCTCAGCACTGCATAGTGCATGTCCCCACTCCTCTGGACACACCCCTTGAGTATATTTTAACAACCTTTGTAGCAGCAGGATGTTGGCTGCTGTGTTCCCTCTGCTTTACCTGTGGCTAGTTAGGGTGCATTGTTTCAGGGTTGAATGTGAAGATTTTGCTAATAGGTTAAACAATGGATTTGGATTGGGATAATATTGCCTCAGGCAGGGGTTTGAACTAGATTAGTGGTCTCCAACTTTTTTAGGTAGGAGATTACCTTTGGCATTTAAAAGCAACCCAAGATCTACCGGGCACTGCTGCCACCACTTCTCTCCCCCCATCCAGCAGGTAAGTCTGTGGGGAGGGAAAGAAGGAGGCTCAGATTGAGGCAGAGGGAGTAAAAATTATTTGGGGGCGTGCCTCCCCAGTAGGTAAGGCCCGCCCAGCCAGGTCTCCACTCAACTTACCCTGCTCTTACATCTGCTGCACTGTCCCTCAAACGGGCCTCAATCTAGCCCCCACCCCTTCCCACCCTCATGGACTGACCTGTTGGGCTGGGGCACATGAGTGCATGCACATAGGCACTCATCCCCCCACCCCAGCCTTGGATCAACTCCAAGAGGCTCCACTGGACTAGATGATCTATGGAGGTTCCTTGAGTTCCTACTTTTCTATGATTATGAAGGATCCATAAACGTTTTAAGTGTTATGTGACTAAAGCAGTGTGAGGAAGAAATATTGCTACTGAAGCAGCATTTTAGACTGGTCAAAGCGACATTATTTTAAATGCAGATTGTGAATAAAGAGGAAGAAAGAAAGGAGGGAATGAAACTGCAATGCAAATCTCACATCCAGGCCCATTTTACCTTAGATTTCATAGATTTCATAGACATTAGGGCTGGAAGGGACCTCGGAAGATCATCAAGTCCAGCCCCCTGCCCAAAGGGCAGGAAGTCAGCTGGGGTCATAGGATCCCAGCAAGATAAACATCAATTTGCTCTAGAAGGTGTTCAATGTAAGTGCTTGAACCACCTCCGATGGCAGGCTGTTCCAGACCTTGGGGGCTCACACAGTAAAGAAATTCTTCCTTATGTCCAGCCTGAAACTGTCTTGTAGTAGTTTATGACTGTTTGACCTCATCATCCCTTGGGGCACTCTGGTGAACAAACATTCCCCCTGATACTGGTGGTCACCCCTGCCCAGTTTCGCCAAGAGGTGATTGTGGGACACCAGATCAAGGGCTATTTTGAAGTCAAGATATATGACATCAATCTCTTCTCCCTTGTCCAGGTGATAGCTCATCTGGTCGTAGAAGGAAATGAGATTGGTCAAGCAAGACCTACCTACAACAAACCCGTGCTGGCTATCCCTTAGGATGTTGGTGTCAGCCAGTCCATTAAGGATGCCCTCTTTTTAATAAACTTTTCTAAGATCTTCCCCAAGATAGAAGTCAGGCTGATGGGCCTATAGTTAGCCAGATCCACTCTCCTCCCTTTCTTGAAGATAGGCACCACATTGGCCTTCTTCCAGTGTTCAGTCACTACACCAGAGCACCAGGAGTTTTCAAAGATCCGTGCCAGAGGCTGGGCTATGATGCTTGCCAGCTCCTTGAGTACCCTGGGGTGTAGATTGACAGGGCCAGATGACTTGAAGGTATCCAGCTTCTCGAGATGTTCCTTCACAAAGTCAGCATTAATGGAGGGCAGGGGATCTCCCTCACCCAGACCTCCCTGTCCCATAGCGGGCATGGGCGTCCCATGGGACTGATGAAAGACCAACACAAAGTACCCATTTAATAGCTTGGCTTTTTCCTGGGCATCAGTTGTCAGTTGCCCCATCTGTTTCAACAGGCGTCCAACATTGCCCTTGCTTTTCCTCCAGCTCCCCACCTATCTGAAAAAGGACTTTTTATTGCTCGAAGCTAGTTGGAGTTCATTTGCAGCCCTGGCTTTCCTGGTTTGCTCCCTGCAGAACCGGACCAGTGCAGAATAATCCTCCTTGGTGGTGAATCCCATCCTCCATCCTTTGTAGGCCTTTATTTTTAGCCTCAGGAAGTCTGCTAGGTCCCTGGAGAGCCAGGGGGGCTGCTGTGCCCTCTTGCTGCCTTTCCTCCAAGATGAAATAGACTTAACTTGTGCATTGAGGATTGCTCCATTGAGGAGCAACCACTCTTCTTGAACTCCTCTCTCCCTGCGGTCATGGTACCTTAGGCCCTGACTGACAAGCCTCCTGAGCTTGTCAAAGTCAGCTTTTCTGAAGTCAAGGACTTCCGTGTTGCTTACTGACTTGCCAGCTTTATGGCGGATTGTGAAGGTGGTCAGCTCGTGGTTGCTGTCACCCAGCTTCCCTTCGATTACTAGGTCACCAATTAGGTCATCCCCAGTAGCCAGTACCAGGTCAAGCAGCACTTTACCTCTTGTTGGCCCATAGACTTCTTGAGTCAGGTAGAGGTCATCCATGCATGAGAGGAAGCTTTGTGACCGCTCGGATTTTGCTGAGTGATCCTCCCATGAGATGTCGGGGTAATTGAAGTCACCCATGACAACCATAGTCCTGGAGTACGCTACCTCAGCCAGTTCCTGGGTGAACTCCTGGTCAAGCTCAGGACTTTGGGTCTGTAGTAGACTCCCACCATTGTGTCCCCTATGGTGTGTTCACAATGGATTTTAACCCAGAGGGTCTCCAGTCGTCCACCCTGGTCACTAATATCAACTTAGCGGATGAGAAGGAAAACCTCAGCCTTAGAAATGCTGTATAGATCATCACCAAGAATTAGGCATCATTTGAGTTGAAATATGAGATAGAGGGAGCTAAGCTGAAGATGATAGCCAAATTTCAGTTTTAAATGAGAAGGATGGTTTTGTTATTTCAGATAAGTGACAGAGAAAGGGGAAGTTGGGAAAATAACAATCAAATGCAAAGAATCAAGGAAGATTCAGTGAAGGAAAGAAGGAATGGAATATATAAATGCTTTGTAAAACGTTTTGACTACTTCCTGGAAAGGGCTTTCTCCAGTATTTTGCCCCGCATTGGAAACACAAAAACCAACACAATTCCCTCCACCTTCCCCCTGCCCCAAAACAGGTGTTTTGTTTTACTCAAAATGTATTTTAGATTGGGGTAGAGACAAAAAGTTGATATTTTGGGGGGAGAGGAAACAATTATTTTGACCAATTTCTATCTTAATTTTTAAACAAAAAAAGAAATATTACAAGTCTCACTGTATCAGTTACAATAGACAAAACCCCTAAATAATTCCTATCATACAACCACTTTAAAACATTATTTTAAAAAGATACAATCTTCTTGGATAAGTGGGAAAATAATATTTCATTCATACCCTCAGATGTCTTATAACAAGTATGTAGTGAAAGCCTAGTTCCATTGATATCAATGGAAAAGTTTCCTTTGAATTCGCTGGGCAGGATTTCATCCATGATCTACAATAACATCATGTATTACCATATATCATATATAATACAAAGTAAAATGTTGCGTCCTGTTATATTCAGTTATTATCAGTTTAAGATACAAGTAATCTGAAGCAAACAGAAAATAATTTGAATGTAAATAGGTATTAATTCATGTTGTACATAATTATCTTGTTTCCTGATTTTTGTCATTAGACATAAGTTCACTGGGTCTTTGCTTTTTTCTTCATGTTGTTGTCATTGAGTTTGACTTCTGGGAATCTATAATAATCAAAACATATCTTTAATAGCATCCTCTAAATGTCATTACATCTACAAAGTAATCATGATTCGCATGAAGAAAGTTTTTAATATTTGTGTGTTTATTTTAGATGTAATACTCCTCTAAATATATATAATTTATATAGCCATCAAATGTTCATAGACATCATGAGTTCTACCCTTTCAATTATTATTTGAATAAGGCCATGACTCTGCAATAAGCCTTGGTAACTTATGTAGGCAAGGGGATTCTTTACTGGTACTGTGATACTGTCTTTATCCGCCTTATTTTAAATGGAGATTGTGAATAGGCTTTACAGGGTGTAGGCTGTAGATTGTGAGTAAGAAGGTATAGACTTTACAGGTACAATCTGGAAAACAGATTCTTTTATATCTATACTACAAATACCTTCAGTACAAATATTAGCAGGTTGTTCTGGGGCTTTTGGGGTCTGGTCTTGTGTGCCCAAAGAATGGGAGTTTCCTCGCATGCAGAATTGGGTCCCTGAAGGTGCAGGAGTGCCTGCCTGGGATGGGTGAAGAGTGAGGGCTTCCCACACTCTCTCACCTGAAAGCAAACAGATATTTGCCACAAAATAAAGACAAAAAGTTCATACCAAGAATGTTGCAGTCACAAATTTTGGCAATGTATAGTTTGAGAGAGGCATAGATAGCTGCTACCTTGCCCTTTGTGCTTTCATAATTTTTTTTACAGTAACACATAGGTGATGTCTATTCCCTCCCTGAGTCTCTCTGTTAACAGTGTTCTACTTTGTGGACATGATTCTACCTAGTTGTAGCCAGTCTGAGCTTTAAAAAGCATTTTGACAAAAGAGTTCAGAGAAAGTAGCAGATTAAAGAAATTCAGTCTATTTTCTTTATTCATGAAAAGGGTTGGATGGCCTACTCAATGTTATAGGTTTATAAATATAGAAAAGATGTGTGGTGGTAGAGGGCTGTTTAGTCTAGAAAATAAAGGCACATTGATATTGTATGGCTGAAAGCTGAGGTGTGCTAATCAGAAATTATCAAAGGCAAAATTTTAAGCAACTGAAAATTTTTACTTGGAAACATGACTTGTTCTTCATTAAGCAAGCTCTTTAAATCAATATTAGATTATTTTCTAAAAACTACTTTAACTCAACCAAAAGTTGTGGGGTTTATGTTACCATGAATCCCTGGGCCTGTGTATTTAAAAGGTCACACTGTGATCAGAGATCACAGCTTAGATGGTGCATTTGGACTTTTCATTTTCTCTTCTGTAGACTTCATAATGTTAAAGGGGAACTTCACTTCAGAGATCAGCTGATTTTATGTAAGGTTGTCTCCTGTCTCCTCTTGTTTTGGATGAAAGAGCTGAACACTTAGGTCTCTGGGGAGCATCACTTCCAGCTGTGAAATGACTTTGGAATCATACCTCAGAATAGTTAACCAGGAAGAACTCCATTGTGCCCTTTCTTGAGAAATGTAAGCAAGACAAGAGGAGCTGCACAACTGAAAATATTTCAGACCTGCCCTCAGTCTTCCAGAATCAGCTAGTCCCTGTCATGCCTTAGCCTGCCCTTTACGTACTGCATAGCCTCCATGGACCGCTGATCTACACATGCATTTACACTGTTTTAAATTTACTGCTAAGTAAGTTACTGCACAGTAAGTGGGAATAGGCTAGAGTATACAAATGTGCAGGCATTAAAAAGCATTAATGCTGTGTGTGGATTGACTTGGTCACACATACTGTGTTGCTGTGCAGTAATGAGTCTACATGAGTGTTACTTCACAGTAACTAATTGGGCACAAATTTGATACCTGCTTGATACCATAGTCAGTGTAAATTGCCATAGTAATTGCACAGTTTTGGTTACTGCACTTTAAATGTGCACATGTAGACGTGCCCACTGTGTCCCTTTTGCCTAGTTACCTACTATCTGAGGCACACATCTCAGATGGCAGAATCATGACAGTTCTTTGCCAGGGACGCATAAGCAACAACAGGAGTGGGGATTGGATTTGCCCATTGGAGTCTAAAACCGTACCTTCTGTTTTATATTTATCTTCTCAAGTAGGAAACAGGTGGTGCTTCCATGCTTAGAAAAAAGAATGCAGATTCCTTAAGTCCACTAGAGTTTAAAGACCCAGTTAAAGTTTTTGTCAACCAAAGAGTTATGTTTTTTTGCATTTTTGCATTTTTTAGCATAATCAGGAAAGTTTACTATGATTAGTCACAATAAAGCTTCAAATTAGGAAAACTCTTCAGCTATGGTTCCTCATGAGTGACAGAGGTTTGCACTCTCACTTTCCTCCTTATATATGGTATCAGCTGCTCATACTCTCTGCCCTTACCAATGGGCCAGCTGCTCTTTCCTGTACAGATGGTCTTAACCATTCTCTTCCTACCCCCATGGATGATGCCAGATGTCCACCTCAAATGCAAGTCCCGTAGACACACAGATGTGAGTTATATAATGAGTTATATATCTGAGTATAAGCCAAGCTATTTAAACAAATATTAGGAGGCATAATTCCTTATTTTTTATGTTTTTTTAAGAATTCTGTCTTTGGCATCTGCTTGTGAAGTCTATTGGATATTTCCTCTTTTCTTGGTAGTACCAATCTCTTTATCTCTCCTCCCAAATTAGTTATGAATGTGTTTAGTACAGTATTTTATAAGTTAATGCATGCTAGTGATGTGAAAGTATCTAAGTTTTAAAATTATACATGTAACACCCATTTGTAATAAAATAATTTGCAAAGGAATCAGCCAGTTGGTTTTGTATTTCTTAAATATATCTTACTCAAATGCTCACCTGTAAACCAATAAGCCCAACTTTTTTTATTTTTTTATTTAACAGTTCTATATTATGCATACTGCATTTCTTGGAGAATATATATATTTAAAGAAAAGTTATGATGTTGAAAACCATGTTTCATTCAATATTTTTAGGTACTATTCTTGCAAGTATAACTATAACTTAAGAGGGAAAAAGATGTTTCTCTTGTCAATTTATTTGCTTTGTGCTTTTGACAGTACATCATGTATTTGACAGTATACTGTGCATTTGATACAACTTTGTACATAGCCAGTTGCTCTTCTTGTCTTTTATAACTAGCATGACAATGTCATTTTACACACAATATTTGAGGTGAGGGCTGGCTGTGCAGTGACACTGAGTGCACTCTGGAGTTGTACAAGAGGTGTTCAGTGGGAACACCAGAAAACAAAATTGAAAATGAAGTGGAAGAGGCAGTAGGAAGCACATGCTTAACCAAAGGAGAAAGAATGTAGGAACAAATAGGCTTAGGTTATATGTGTATATAAATAACCTAAGCCTATATATATAATATTTTTCTTGGATCTGACCAAAAGATCTAATCATCAGAAAGAGATCGAAGGAAACAATAGAGGTTGTTTTTATATTTTATTTTTAAAAAATCAGAACATACCAGTTAAAGTGTGATATATCAAAAAGTATGAATGAGTCAATTTCAAAAACTGTTTAGTCAACAGTAGCCCTTCAAGTATTACCAGAGAAATAGAAAAAAGGCAAATATGGTGCTGATCTTCATAGTTCCATGACCTAAATAGCTGGCATAATGAGAACAAATTTTATTGTTGCAGTCTATTTAAAACACTGAATACAGAATAAACATACCTGTAAGATTTACAATTTAATCATGAATTCTTCCTCCCCACTCCTGATTGGTGGAGGGGCCTTGGCAGCACTGCTGCTTCCTGCTGACTGGCTGGGAGGCAAAAGCCATGGTTTTACATATGCCACTGTTTTTCCTTGCGCTGCTGATTAGTCAAGGGGCCCTTGTGGCCAGACCACTCTCTGTTGATTGGCCAGGCAGCAAAAACCACAGGAATGCTTTTTTGCTTCCCAGCTGATCATGTAGTAAGTAGAAAGCAGCAAGGCCGATGAGGCCCCTTTACCAATCAGGAGTTAGTGGGGTGTATAGCAAAAAGATCAAGATTAAAGGAACTGCTGTGCAGTGAACTTCTGCCACAATTTAGGGAGATCCCTACACTTGGGAGTGACTTGGGACTCACTCTGGGTGTGCCACATTGTAATGGGGCCCCTACTCCATTATTGAGGAGGAGAGGACAGGGAACAACAGGCTGGCTTTGGGACTCTGTAAGAACTGCTAGGACTTAAAAAGCCCTTAGGAAAAAACAAAAACAAAAAGACAGCTGCTCACCCCATGTACAGAAAAATGCAATCAGAGCCTGGAGCACAGACTCTGATTGAGAGAGGCAATGATTGACAGACCTGATGGGGTAAAGGGACTATGTGGAGAGGATGGGGAAGGTGTGTTTGCAGTCTTTAGCCTCAGTCTTTGCTGAGGCTCAGGATGGCTGAGCCACCACACTCCTTCAGTCTCTAGGGGGCGCTGAAAGAAACTCAGCAGTGCCACACAATGAAATTAAGCCATTGATGTTATATTTATTTTTTATTATGTAAATCTGGAAGACCAGGATTGTCTGTGAGGGGAGGTTTGGAGACCACAGGACATCTGGGGAGGTACTGCCACTGTGTGGGAAGTGAAGACAGGGGCACTGCAAACTGGGAATCAGGGTCTGCAGTAGGTCCAGAGACCAGGAGGGCAGAAAGTGAGACAGCTCATAAAGCCCAAAGGACTGTGTAAGCAGGTCCAGAACCAGGAAGACAGTGAGTGAGAGAGGGCCCAAAGCCTGAAGGACTGTTTAGGCAGGCCTGTAGCTCAGGAAAGAAAAAAGTAATAGGAAAGGGCTTAAAGCCTGTAGGAATGAATGAAAAGCCGTGAGAGCAAAAGACTAGGGAAGACCAGTAGCCTGGTGATGATCAAGTTCAAATTCCATTTCTGAGGTCAGTTTCCTAAGACACAAAGAAACTGAAATATCCAAGCCATGGCAAGCAAGGAATTTAGGTCAGTTTAGCAAACCATAGCAGGGGTACTGTCTTAATGCAGGTGCTAGGGGACACAAAGCGCCCCCCCCCCCCCCAGGCAGGCAAGTGCTAGGCGGTGACACATGGATCAGTGAAATGTCTAGGTATAGGGGTAGCAAGAAGTATAACTTGTCCCTTGCCTCTGAGATTCACCAGAACAGAGGGGGCACTGTGTTCTATGTAATGCAAAGGACATGAAAATTGGTGATAAACCCATGCTTGGCAATTGTGCACAGTTATGATGGATCAGGTGAGGCATTCAGTGGCTTGGCCAGTGGGAGCTAACTATAAGGGAATTCACTATAAGGATTAAGGTATTCATGTGAAGCAATTAGTGGAAACCTAGTCTATCCATTCTGCCCCACACCCAGACTGCCCTGCCTAGCAATGGTAGTTCTTAGCCTGCCCTGCTCACCTCCAACCTATACCCCACTCCCTCCACCCTCCCTCTCTGGATATCCTTTATGCACTGGGGTACTTTATAAAGCCTTGGCCCACTGGTGTCAGTTACTATGGGCTGAATTCCACATGCCATTACCGAGGGGTGGACTCAGCAAACCTCCTACTCACATGACTGGGGTTCAGCACCTTGGACAGCTTTTGCAGAATCAAAATAAACACACACACAAATGCTTTTATTTAGATGTATCTGAGTGGGAGCAGAGAGGTGGCAGAGCAGACAAAGCACTTCCTTTCTGCCCTCCTGCCCCCTTCCCCCGAGGCACTGCTGGTGTAGCCAGCAACAGCCCCATATGTGAGCCAGGTACATATGGATCTAGCACTAGGTTCTAGTGCTGTCATCATTCAAGTCCCAGCATTATAGCCACCTCCATCACCCTGCAGATATCAGGCTCAGCCATTTTTGATGACAGTTAAAGCCTTCAGGCTTCCAGGTCACAGTAGGCTAAGACCATGGGACAGGGTATCATTCTTCAGGGGACAGCTTGTAGGAGAGAAGGTGAGGGGATCATAGTTCAGGACATTATCAATTATTGTTTTGAATGCCAGGAGAACTGACAGAGCTATGAAGTTATAACACAGGCAGAGGATGGTTTCCAAAGCTTCATGTATGTTCCTTGGAATCACCACCTTTTTTAAGGAGCCATCCATGAGATGTTATTCCCTTCTGTATAGCTATTTCCTTCTGTGGAGTAATCTCAGTTTCCTGATCCTCTATACCTACTAGACAGGCTGTATTTTGGGCAGTGTTATAAAGACTAGACACTGCCTGGCAGGAGTCAGATTACAACTCACAATATGGCTGCATGTGTCTCTGTCTCACTTATGGTGTCAGAAGTAGGCCCGATCCCTCTTGCTAGGAAAATAAAATGAAAATGATAAAAAGAGGAGCTCCAAATTGCCAGAGTACAGAGTCAGGGAGAGATTGTGCACATTGCAGCAGGGAGGAGACAAGTTGAAAGCCCAGTGCAGCTATGGAGTCCATAAGACAGATGGCTCTGCTGGAAAAGTTTGACTGGGAATGCAGGCAGCTGGACTTGCTAGATCATAAGGTCTGAGCTATTTCAGATGGTTTCCGGCTTTTTAGACAGAACAGTCTGCTGCTAAGTAACTTACTGCTAAGTAAATTACTGCTAAGTAAGTTACTGCACAGTAAGTGGGAATAGGCTAGAGTATACAAATGTGCAGGCATTAAAAAGCATTAATGCTGTGTGTGGATTGACTTGGTTAGTCCCAAGTCAGTCACACATACTGTGTTGCTGTGCAGTAATGAGTAACTTACTGCTAAGTAAGGTAAATGCTCCCTATATACTCCTATATACTCCCACCCATCGCCATATCAGGTAAATGATCTAATCTTTTCCATGGGAACAACTGTGGCTGAAATTCTATGTGCCTACCCCCTCTCTGAGGAGGAAAAAAATTATAAAAAAAGCAAAAGAGGCTATTAATGCCCATTTCATATAGAGAAGAAATTATATATATATATATATATATGTAAGAGTATTTGTGAGATTCCAGAGCTGACATACATTCTCTGCTAACCATGGAAACATGCTCAAGATAGTTTATACTATGTTTACTGATCAGAATTAGGATCAGCCCATGAAATCTCAGGAGGCTTCAATGCTCATGCTTCCACAAGCACACAAAGAGGTACTCCTACTCAGAGGATGTCCCATAGCTTAAAATGCCAGTAGGACAAGTGAGATCAGATGCTGTAGAACCTTGTAAGAGTCCTCCACATGCCAGCCCAAAACTACTGAGAGCTAGCTAACTGCAGAAAGCACCAGTAGGACTGGTCAGAGGACCTGCTAAAAACTCTTTAGTAGACTTCAGTGAGTCAGGATTTCCAGTTCCTGGGACCAGTGCAGCAACTGGTAAGGGGATAAGACAGAGTCCAGGAATTGGCTTTCCATACCCATCTATGCCTCCAATCCATTTCAGAGTCATGCAAATCCTTCCTGGACAGGGTAACTATCACTATGGAGGAATACGTCCATGCCACAACAGTGAGGCAGCAGACACCTGTAACTGTCAACCTTCCCGTACCTGAGGCAATGGCATCTATCCATTCCATCTTAGTCTACCATGAAGACTATCTGTCTCATGCCCTTCCTTACCTCTCCTCTTTCCCAGCAAGCAACCACTATCAGATAGTCAGTGGGAACAAAGTAAGGCTGACCAGGTGCAGGTACATGCGTTCCCATATTCCTGGTGTTCTTGCTGCCTGAAGCTTTGCATATTCTCAATGTGGCTGGACACCAAGTAGGGAGTGGAGGTCTCAGTGGCAGGTCCACTGAACACTATATCAGTGGTGGCCCTTCCCTGCACTCATGGGAAATGCCACACCCTTCCTGATGCCTGCAACCCAGCAGCAAAGGGGCAGTACTACAAAAATATACCTGAACTTAGGTAATGACACAGGAGTATATGATCTGGTCCTATATACTCCCACCCATCGTCTCAGACATGGAGTGGAGTTTTGGCTCCATCCATGGAGATACAACTATTGAGCTCCTTGGAGTCATTCAGCTTAGACTGTGTGTGTGTGTCAGGAGAGGGGGTGGGTGGAGGACACGCTTCCATGCTACAACACCCCAGGGACCTTTCCAGTCAGCAGAGAGACCAATAGCTCCCTGATGATCTATTGGGAGAACAGACACCCCACCAAAACCCATGGTGGGAGCACCAGAGGCAAACTTCTCTCACTTGATCATCTCTGGGAATGAGTTCATGATTACATGGGCATCTATACAACATTGATGTCAGTGAAGCACCTCATATTCCCCTCTTAATGGTGCAGAGAAGGAGGAACAGAATAGGTTTGTGGGTCACATTGATGGAACCCATGAAGTATGGGAAGCCCATCTGTTCACACCTCATCATGCCATCCTGTGGTTCTCCAAGATAAACTGAGGCTCCAACTCCTCAAATATGGTGTTATACCTTCATGTGTAGCTGTTCATTTTTGTCGTATGTCCTAGATGATCTGATGGGTGATGAAACAGATTCTGTTGTTTTTTGCCAGTTTCTGAATCACTAGAGCCATGCAACTGTTAATGTTGGGGGGGTGGGTACTGAAGTCCAACTCCCTGGCACTGGAACAGCGGGAGCAGATAAGTCTAATGTCCATGGATGTGTTATGGGGCCCCCTCAAGTTTTGCCACTACTGCTCATCATCCCATGTTCTGAACACAAACCGCTTCCAACAGTCCAAACTCATTTTTAATGCCCAGTGATATTTGATATGACATCTGGGAGGTGGCATCTGATACAGGGCCTCAGCACCTTGGTTTGCGTGGCATCATGTTATGACTTCTGCAGGTTGGCCATCATTATGCCTATGGAAGCATCGTGGTCTCCAAAGTAGTGCCTCACCAGGTCCAGATGCTTATGCCACCAAAGCACAGAGTGCTGTGGATTATAATGGTCATGGCAAGGACTTGCTCAGTTCCACCACTCATCATTTCCAAGAAGTCCCTGGAGATCTGATAACACCTGACATGGTCTGTCCAGGTGGGAATGGAATTCATGTCCTTATCTCAGCTCATCCAATTGGCCCTTTCATCTTCACTTGGCTGTTTTCAACTGCTGTCAGAAATATGGGAAAATGTTACGCCATTATGGCATTTTTGGAGGCCTGCTCACTGTTCTTCCAGCAGCAGAGCATAGGCTGTCAATTGAGGGTTCTTAGCAAACATTACCATGAGACTGCTCAGAACATGCTCTAAGTTTAATATCACATATCATTCCACAGATTTAACACACACTAACATATCCCATGTGACAGTGCTCTGACCAGACATTCATTGAGTGTTAGAAATGTTACCAGTGAAGAGAAAATGGGATGTAAAATGAAGAATGTTTGTTCTTCCCTTTTATTTTGTACCTTCTTGTTCTGTCAATTCCTTTTGTCTACCAATCCTTGTGCTTCATTTAATTAATCAGATTTACAAAGCCTGACCCCCTGTGTCTACAAAGAACCCATTAGCTTCTCCGTAACTGCAAGAGTCCACCCCTGTGGATCCATTTATGGGATTAAAGGATTTAGTCCCTGATCCTTCCTAGAGCACAGATTTGCCAACCTGATATTAACTGCAGGATTGAGCTTTCATGTTTACATTTCCCAGTTTGATGTTGAATGTACTAAATATGAGTATGAAATGGTGCTTCTCATTTTTTGAACTGATAAATGTTATATTTCAGGGAGGAGAGGGAATACACTGGAATATTGCACAATGAATAATCAATAGTTTTTAGAAATATAATGATTAAGAAAATGGAAATTATAAGTGGAGGAAACCTATGATTTAGTTTTTTTCTGCTTTATGAATATATTCAGTATCTTATATTTTTCTTAAAATGTACATTGTCCATCAACTATCATATTATGGGAAGCATATATACTTGTACAGTACTGAATAGTTTCTTAACTATTTATTACCAGAAGATTAGTTATTGTTCTGCTGAAACTCCTGCAGCTAATTTTTTTTAAAGATGACAGTTAGTTCAGAAAAGTTCTTCATGGCATAGCTCTTGTGCTTCTGTAGTAGATGTAGTGATTATTGGATTCAGTAAATATTAAATGACAATGAATGAGAAGAACAATGAATGAGAAGAACTAAGCAAAAGGCTTTAGTTATGGATCAGTAGGCAACCTCTGAAGACCTTTTCCACTCACTATTGGTTTCCCTAACTAAGAGACTATCTCCAAATTCCTAGATCCCTCAGTCTTCTGTTAGGCAGTGACCGTATCTACATGAGACACTGAGTGCAGAGTCTTTACTGTGCAATCATTTATTACTTGTTTATACAAGTACTTGTTTATACAAGTGTGGGGGATTACATCTAAACTAATGCAATATTCTAGACTCTCTTTTCTCAGATTGCACTGTCTCGAATAATAACTGTATTTACTGACACTTGCCTGCCATGTCTTGATTAGTATACAATGTTACAAGTCAGGAGGTGTTATTTATTATCTACTGCAGCAAAAAACTGACAATCTGTAGTGGGGAAGTGGATGTTCTTGGGTTATCCTTTATTTTCTGGTAATTCTTGTGTAAGATAACTAATGCTGACCATCAAGTTAAAAATCACAGCCTTAAATTGTTTAGATTAACAATGTTCTTTATTTATCCATATTCAAACTTACATCAATAATAAACTTGCTATTTGCATGACTGTTACTTGCTTACATCAATTAAGTACTAATATCAACTTAAACAGAATCCAGCTTGGACATAATTTTACTTTAGCAGTGTCACTGCTTATCTAACACTTTTTAGTCAGTCCGGTTTATATGGCCCAGGGTTTTCTTTCTTTCTTTCTTTCTTTCTTTCTTTCACTTTGGACGCACCGGACCAGGCTTGCTTGGAGCTGCGTGGGGCGATCCCGAGCGTAAGACTCCCCGGCTTCCTATCTCTTTCCTTTTTTCACTCCCACCTGTCTAAAGGTCTCTAGCCTTTGCTTATCTCGCTCTCCTTTTCTTTTCTTGCTGTTTTGCAGCTTTTTTCCCCCTTTTCTCCCCTCTTTGTCCCATCCCCCCATACTTCCGGTCTCTTTGTCTGCGCAGCCTTCTTTCTTACTGTCTCTTTCTCGCTCTTTCTCTCTTTTCTTCTTTTCTGCTTGCTTGTAGCGGGGAGTTACTTTCCACTAGCTTGCCTTCCGCGGGGTGCTCTAAATTACCCCTTTTCCCCCCTTCCTTTTGTTTTTGTCTTTTTTTTTCTACTCGCTTTTTCAAACCCCAGCCGCTTTTTTTTCCCCACCCCCTTCCCCCCTCCCACCTGGAGTTTTTGTGGCCGCTTTCCCAGAAACTTATCTTTTTTAGTTACTATAAACTTTTTTGTTGTTGCTTTGCTTAGTTAGAGTTGGGGATTAACCCTGTCCTGTCAGGAATGGCTGCTCCTACAGCCAGCAGCTGGCACGAGGATGCCTCCCAGAACCTCCCCATTACCTGTGGGTTGAGGGTGCACACCCCTCCCTTTGTTGGGGTTGAGGTCTGCGTGGACGCTCTGGCTAGTCTCTTGGGACAGCAGACCATCTGTTACGCAGGTCGTGTCAACACGGTCCCGATGATCTACCTGAGCGACCCCACCCTAGTCCACAGGGTGTGCGTAGAGGGCCTGGACATTGCGGGCGCGCATTACTTTGTCACCCCCCTGGATACCCTAGTGGTGAGGGTGGTGATCTCCAATGTGCCCCTGCACGTGACCGACCAAGACCTGGCCGGGGTACTTGAGCCCTGAGGGGTGCTTATGAGTCCCTTTCGCCGGTTGACCATAGGGAGCAAAAACCCCAAACTGAGGCATGTCCTGTCTTTTCGAAGGCAGGTGTTCATGCTCTTTAAGGAGGGCTCACGGTCTCTGCCTCAGTCCTTGAGCCTCTCGGCCAACTGGCGGAGGTATGTGATTTATTTTTCTTGTGGGGAGACCACGTGCTTTCAGTGTGGGAGCTCGTCCCACCTAGCGGCTCAGTGCCCACGGGGGGGATTGGCCAAAGCGTCGGCAACTACAGCGACGCCGACGGACGGCCCATCCACTTCCGGGATGCAAGCCCCACCCAGTGAGGCCGGGAGTCTTTCCCGACCTCCTCCTGCCCCTGTTCCATCTGAGGGGGCTCAAGTCTCTGGCGTGGGAGTGTCGTCCGGCGGAGGAGCTGGGGCTAGGCCCCAGCCCCCCCCCCATTCCACCTATGGTGCCCACTCCCAACAGCACAGAGACGGCACCGGGGGGAGAGGCGGATGCTTCTGCTTCCGCCCCGCCTGCTCTGACCCCCCCGATCGAGGCCGGGGCGGTGAGCGATTGTGGCACCGAGGCCCCATCGGACGATGGGGCTCAGCCCCCCTGCAAGTTGCTCTCCACCACGGCTTTGGCTGAGGTGGCTGGCTCTGAGGAGACAGGCCAGGCACAGTCTGGCCCATCCTCTGTGAAGGAGGGGTCATCTGCCACAAAGCAGAAGAAGAAGAAGGGCAACAAGGAGAGGAAAATGAAAGGGACCCCTCAGGATGCCCCGTCCCCACTGAGGCCTTCCGCAGCTGGTGCTGGGGAGGCCCCCGCTGGGGAGCCTGGCCCTGCTCCGGCCATCACGTCAGCAGCTCTGCTGACTGGGGGGGAGGGCGGTTTGGAGGTGGGGGAGACAGGGGTCATTAACGCCTCGCCCGTCTCCCAGCTCTTGGAGATGGGGGGCAAGAAGACGTATGCACAATGCGTCGCCTCTGGGGGTCTGACCCAGGGAGCAGCAGAAGAGTCTGCTGACCTCTTGGTCACGTCCCAGGCCACTGAATTGGGTGAGGAAGCTTGTGAGATGGAGATCCAGCTTTCTGAGTGTCGCAAGCGACCTCGAGAGTGAGATGACCTCTCCCCCCCCAAGAAGGCGGGGCTTGCTCCTCAAGAGCCAGACCTCGACCTGGACGATCAGAGGAGGTTGATGGGCTTTGATATCGAGGGTGTGGATGTAGCGCTCCCAGCCAGTGTGCGCCCTCGCCGCTCCTCTGTGGGAAATGTGCAGCCCATGTTGGCAGCCCCCCCCGGGTCGGTCCTGACTATGGGGGGCTCCTGACCTTTCTCAAGCAGACGAAAGGGCAAAAGAACATAGCGGCGCGCATCACCCAGTGATGTGAGGACCCTAAAGTGTTCGTCAAGGCTGCCAGGGTGGCGGCCAAGCTCATGCAGCGGGATCTGGGCACTAGGCAGATGGCCTATCATCTGGAGAAGCTTGCCCAGCGGGTGAGAGATGAATGGGGCCTGGTGGGGTCCCTGGACTAGAGTAGGGCACGATAGGCCTTTTCTCTTCGACCTGTCTCTGCCTTTGCTTGGCTCTTGGGGGCTCTTTATCTACGCCTTGCCTCGCTCTTCTTCTCCCAACCTCACACCCATGGCAGCCACAACCATCGGCACTTTTAACATCAATGGCTGTCGAGACCCGGTGAAGCGAGAGGCCGTGCTGGAGCTCCTGCGCCAGAAGCGGCTGGCTGTCGCCTTCCTCCAGGAGACGCACTCCGACAGGCACAACCAGTTGGCCTGGCGTGCCGCCTGGCAAAGCCAGGTGTTCTTGAGTCACGGCACCAACCTTAGTGCCGGGGTCGTGACTCTCCTATCATCACAGCTGCAGCCTGACACGGCGGTGGCACGAGAGGTGGTCCTCGGCCGCCTGTTGACAGTTCGCGTCACCCTAGCGCAACAGCATCTGCTGCTCGTCAACATCTATGCACCTTCCGATGGCCAGGAGACGGTCACTTTCTTTGAGACCTTGGCCGGTCTCTTGCGCCAGGTCGGCGAGGACGATGACCTGCTTCTTGTAGGCGGGGACTTTAATTGTACCACCGATACCCTGCTCGACCATACGGGGCCCGAGCCTCACCTGCCCTCCGCCCACAGGCTGCAGTCCGTCTTGGAGACCGCAGGCCTCGTCGACGTCTGGCGAGTCCTGCACCCCGACGCGCGCCAGTACACCTGGGCCAGGATGAGTGCCGGGGGTCTCACTATGGCTCGCCTCAACCGCATCTATGTCACCAGGCACCACCTGCCACTCCTACGCAGCGGCCGCATCGTTCCCTCGGGCCTGTCAGACCACGGCCTAGCTTTTTGTGAACTTGCCTGCCAGGGAGAACCTGTGCACGAGCGCCTTATTGGTCCTTCAACGTCAGCCTGCTTCAAGACTCGTACTTCCGGGACTGCTTTGCCAACTTTTGGCGGGGCTGGGAGGCCACAAGGCCGAAGTATTCCTCCTGGAAGCTGTGGTGGGATGTGGGCAAGGTACAGATTCGGGCCTTTTGCCAGCAGTACATGCAGCTGGCCACCAATGAACTGCGCCGCCGTGTCAGAGAGCTGGAGGAGGACGTGGTGAAGCTCGAGGCTGCCCTGTTGGCAGCCGGCAGCGATGCGGTGCTGCGCGAGAGCCTCCGGTTCCGGAAGAAGTGGCTGCGCGACTTGGCGGAGAGCGCGGCCCGTGGAGCGCGGATCCGCGCCCGCTGCCACGAGCTGGCCGAAACGGATGCCCCGACCCACTTCTTTTTCCACCTGGAGCAACGGCGGGCAGTGAACAAAGTCTTAGATCACCTCAAGACCTCTGAGGGCCAGGTCATCACTGACCCAGGTGAAGTACGTGAGCATGCTGTGGCTTTCTATCGTGACCTGTTTGCGGCTGAGCCATCATGCCCTGACGCCACGCGGCAACTCCATGCGGGCCTGCTGCGCCTTGGTGACCTGGAGGCCGGCGAGCTTGAGCAGGAGTTGTCTCTGGCGGAGCTGGCAGTAGCCATAGCTGGCCTCACCTCCGGCAAAGCCCCAGACCTCAATGGGCTACCTGCGGAGTTCTATGAGGCTTTCTGGCCTCTTCTCGGCCCCTGCCTCCTGCGCATTTTCCAGGAGTTTCTTGCCGACAAGGTCTTGCTGATCAGTTGCCGCCATGCAGTGCTCTCACTGCTGCCCGAGAAAGGAGACCTTGGCTGCATTAAGAACTGGCGGCTGGTCTCCCTGCTGTACGCAGATTACAAGATCCTGGCCAAAGCGCTGGCCACCCACCTCCGCACTGTCATGGCCTCTGTCACTGGGCCAGAGCCGAGCTACTGCGTGCTGGGCAGAACCATCCAAGACAACCTGTTTCTCCTGCGCAACCTACTTACAGCCAGTGAACTCTTTGGCCTGGACGTTGGCCTTCTCTCTCTGGACCAGGAGAAAGCCTTTGACCGGGTGGACCATGCCTCCCTCTTTCGGACCCTGGAGGCCTTTGGCTTTGGGCCTCTTTTCACCAGCGTCCTCTGGGTCTTGTATTGAGACACTTCCAGCCTGCTGAAGGTGAATGGCATGGTCTGTGCCCTGTTCCCCGCATGCAGAGGCATCCGTCAGGGCTGCCCCCTGTCGGGCATGCTCTATGCCCTGGCCATTGAGCCGCTGTTGCATGCGCTGCTGCGCCGCCTGAGCGGTGTGGCCTTGACACCAGCCGTGGGCCCGTCCCTAGCCCCTCCACTGTGGCTCTCAGCATACGCAGACAACTTGGCCATCTTCCTTAACACCAAGGAAGATGTGGAGGCCCTGCCAGCCTGCCAGCGAGCCTATAAACGCACCTCTTCGGCCCGTATCAACTGGGCCAAGAGCGATACCCTGCTGCTTGGAGAGTGGATTGCCACAACCCCCCCGGCCTTGCCTGGGGGCCTCAGCTGGCACCGCAAGGGCCTTAAGATCCTGGGCGTGTTCCTGGGGCCACCGACCTTCATGGCGCACTACTGGGACGGGCTCGAGGAAGGAGTGAAGGCCCGCCTACAAAGGTGGCACTGGCACCTGCCCAGCCTCTCCTACCATGGAGGCGTCCTCATCGTGAACAACCTAGTGGCGGCGAGCCTGTGGCACCAGTGCACCGTACTTGATCCGCCGGAGGACCTGCTCGATAGACTCCAGCACCTTCTGGTTGACTTCTTCTGGGACGGGTGCCACTGGCTCTCACAACCTGTCCTTTACCTCCCTGTGACTGAGGGGGGCCAGAGTTTGGTTGACCTGGGTAGCAGGGTGGTCACCTTCCGCCTCCAGGCCCTCCAGCGATTCCTGTACAGCGAGGAGCACCCACCTTGGCAACACCTGGCATGCCGGTTTCTGCAGAGGGTGGGGGCCCTCGGCTTTGACCGGGAGCTCTTCCTGCTGGACCTTACACTTTTGAACTGGGCCGTGCTTCCAGCCTTTTACCATAGTGTGGTACAAGCCACGTTCCAACTCCAGTCCCAGGCCCATCACCTCCAGTTCCCGCAGTTGCTGGGGGAACCCCTGGTGCACAACCCGGCGCTGAGGCACCCCGTGCCGAGCCTGGCCTCTGCCAGTCTCACGGCCGCTCTCATTCAGGCGCGTGCTCTCCGCCTGAGCCACATCCTTGACCCTGCTCGGTCAGCCTGGCTCTCGCCCGAGGCCTTGAGCAGCCGGCTGGGTAAGCGTTCCGTTCGCAGCGTGGGCCGTCTCCTGTGTGACATCCGGGCTGCCTTCCCATTTGAGGCGGCAGCCACCCTGGAGGACCATCTCCGGGTGGGCCAGGTCCCCTGCACTGAGGATGCCCCGAGCGAGGCTTTCCCTGCATTACCAATTGCCCCAGCCATGGCCGACGATCTGGCCAGTGGCCCTGGCACCCTGCTGACTCTTGCTGTGCCTCCTGACAGTGACACGGGTTGTCCTTTAGCTTCTCTGTCACGTAGAGGTTTATACGCCTGGGTGATTCACGTTCACCATGCCCAAGTGCTGGCAGGCCGCCCCGATACACTGTGGCGACGGCGCCTGGGGCCACCAAGTTCCCTACCGGCCCACCCGGCATGGTACACATTGTATAAGCTGCCAATCGCCAAGAAGACTGGTGACCTGCAGTGGCAGTTGCTGCACAGCATCCTAGCCACTGGCACGTTTGCATCCCACTTTGACCCAGCCGCCTCGATGGCCTGTTCCTTCTGCCCTGGGGGTGTTGAGGAGACCCTCTTTCATGCTTTCCTGGACTTCCCTCACCTGCAGCCAGTCTTTGTCACCCTTGGCCCGCTGCTGCAGGCTCTGGGCAGGAGCTTTTCGGAGACCACCTACGTGTGCTCCTGCCCGTACCGGGCAGCTGAGAAGGGCCCGTCTGCCTGGCCAACTTCGTCCTGGGTCAGGCCAAGTTGGCCGTCTTCAAGAGCCACCGGAACCAGCTTGCTGGGACCGGCTCAGATGATGCCCTGTGGCTTTTCTGCCTCCTGGTGCAGGCGCGCCTCTCACTGGAGTTTGAGCAGGCTGTGCTCCGGCGGGTGGTGCCCACCTTTGAGACATGCTGGGCTCTTGAGGGAGCGCTGTGCCAGGTGAAGGATGGCCATCTCAAATACGCCCTCTGATGTCATGACCAGTCTGGGCGACCGGGGTGGCTTGGTGTCAAACTGCGACTTTCAGCTCTGCCTCGTCTTGGGCCCTCACCAGGCTGCTTTTTTGCTCTCTTTTGTGTGGAAGTTGAAGGTTTTGTTACACGTATGATGGGATGGAGCAGGGTCTGAATTGTTTATGACTGTGTGGCCGGCACGCCGACCATGTAATTAGCATGTAAGACACGACGTGAAATGCAGTGAAGGTGTCTGTCACGGTGTGATGTGTTGGTTGGATTGGTTTGGTTTGGCAGTGAGTTGTTTGTGTTTTCACTTTGTAAGCGGCCACCATTGTTGTATACCTGAACCCCTCAATAAAGTAATTAAAAAGTCAAAAGTCTTTCTTTCTTTCTTTCTTTCTTTAGTATCCAGGCATGGTTTCTCTTCCCAAGCACTTGCAGTATCTTTTTACCAATCTCCTTTTGTTTTTTTCCTTTTATCTAGAGCCTGATTGGCTCACAACAAAGGCCCACAATAAACAACAACAAAACCCCACTCCCAGTATCCTCAAATTAGAGAAAGGTTCCTCCACCCCTTTCTCTCTCTTGCAGAGAATTACCTCTTCAGCGATTCCCGGTTTAATTAGCTCTGCTTGTCTTCTTCACTCCCTTAGAGCATGGTCCTATGGGGTATTTTCCTCCCTGCTTTCTTCATGAGTTTATTTTTTCTCTGCCCTCTTCTGGAATCCATTTTCCCCCCCTCCCGCCCGTTTGCTCAATCCTCACAGAACAGCTGCTCTGGAATCTCTTCCCTCCTCCTGTTCTCCCATCCTTGTATTCTTCAGACCCTTTTCCTGTTGTGAGTGTTTTATTTATTACCCCTGTTTCTTCACAACAAGTATTAAGCAACTGTGCAGTAACCCAAGACTATTGTGCAGTAGCATCACATCATGCTTCTTGCCACATAACACTACTGCTTAGTAATCATGGGCTACTGCTATGTCAGTGTCTCATGTAGACATGACCACTCTCTCTAAATTATAATTACTATCACTGCAGAAAAGTAAGATTTTATTGGTTCCTTTATGGGTGTGAAATAAGCTCAAAAGAAGACCTTTTTGTGTGTGAAGGGGATTATTAGTTGAGCTTGTCAGAAAACAGTGGTTTGCTTCCACAGGGAAAAAAAGCCATTTTTTGGTTTACAATTTCTTTTAAAAAATCCAAACTTCCATTAAAAAAATCAAACTGTACCCTGTTATTGAATAAAGCTTAATAGACAATTTTTTTAGAGTTTGGTCTGGTCCAATATGTCTTTATTTGTATACACCTCCCTTTTTGAAAGGGAATTGAGAACAGGTTTTAAAACAAATCCAAAATCTCACATGTATTGTAGTCCAAGTTCCCTCTTTTTAATGGGTCTCATAGCTTTTAAAAACCTAGTTCTGGTGCATATGACAATAGATTTCTTAACACAATGTGTAATCTGATTTAAGCTTTTCCTGTGACACAAGTGTTAGTGGGTAAAGAATTCCCATGTATGAAAATAATTTTCAAAAACTGATGAACTGGCCATCTGACTTCTGTAACAGGGCAAAATACAGGAGGAGGTCTCAGTCGTCTGTGCTGTTTTTCAACCTCGTGTTCTTAAACTCAGATGTAGCAATCCTGCTGGAATGTTAAGTTAACACACTCCAGCCCTTAATGAGCAAACTTCAATTGTACCTCAAGGCATTGTATGTCTTTGAGGCACTTTCTTAGTTGAAACTGCTGTGGCATTCTCCAATGGTTAAAGTTATTTTAGCTAGAGAGCTGTGAGATATTATTGATTTTCTTTCTTTGCCAAAAAGATCAGCTGCCTCTAGGCAAGGTGTGCATATTAGATTATTGCATCTTTTGCTTCCAATATCTACTTTTTTATATCTCTACTGCACTAGGTTTGTTCTAGGTTTAATACTGTGTGGTGAGTACAAAGATTGAAGAGACATAGACCCTGCTTCTGCTTTTACTTGCACTGTTATAAAATCTGGAGTGACGTCGCTGAAGTCAGTCTCAAAAACATGTTAATATTACATTTATCTCAAAAGCTCTTTCTACAAAGGAACCAAGCATACAGTGTTTCAGGTGTCCTTCCTTTCTTCTTCTCTTCTTACCAACTTTTATACTATGTGCACTGGTATAAGAAAAAAGAGAATTGGTTCCATGTTTCACTTTTAAATTTTAAATTAAAAAATCACAGTCAAGAACAGCAATAAGATATGGCTTGCACTTTATCTTGAGTTCCTTAATGCAACAGAGGAAAGGACTGAAATTGTTTTTTTAATAAAAGTGGTAGGCAGGTAGGGCCAAGTTTTTTATCTTATTTTTTTGTTTGTTTGTTTAATTTCAGGTCTCTAACCAGCATTCCATGCAACACTTCAAAAGCTTCTCTTCTCTTCTTCAAACTATTTAGTTGGTCTAATAAAAGATGTCACATCTACCCAAAGAACCTTGCCTGCCTATGTCCTTAGGCCAACATGGCTACAACCCAACCCTTCTTCAACCTTGACACATAAAAGAAAAATAAGTTTGGCAATATCCATTGACTTTTTTTTTATTTGTTCTCATGGCAATTACTTGTTTTAAGAATTTAGAAATCATGTTACTATCAAAGATCTAAGTCTTTGATTTCAGATGCCGATGGCAAAAGATTAAATGGCAAAGGGTCAGAAGCTAACACAACAAACTCTGTGGTTGTGATTTATCCCTCTGTATTAACAGTGCTGCATATACACACCCCTATCTGTGCCTCATTTCAAATTACTTAAGTTTTCATATGAAAGAGAGAAACTGACCTTGGCAACCCAGCACAAAAGATAAAGTACCTATAGTAATGAGATTAGCTGACTTTAGAAAAGTTGTAAAATTAAATATACTATGCGCGCCATCCTGTGACCAAACAGAACCAGTACCACCCAAGTAAAAATAACCCCTCTTTTTTATGAAACCTGAGCAAACAAAGAAAGCACAAGTGCCAATTCATTAATTATTTATAATTGATAATTGGCGTATAGTAATTGGTCACCTGTGAAAAGTATAACTTTGAAAGAACTTCCACCCAAAGCAGAGAACTGCGTATACACTCAAGAAGAACAGATCGTGCACGAATATTTCTCTCCGCCTACGTTATCTTTCTGGCGTATCCCCATTTATCTCTCTATCTCTGGTGTGATCTTTCTTATCAAAAGCTCTTAGTAATCTGCAGACTGCAATGGCTTATATGAATCACTCGGAGGCAACTGTCTTACCCACCCTGTAAATGCTGGGTAACATGATATCTGCATGCTGTATCTGAATAAATCAATCAGCTCCTCTGCCTACACTGCAAGCACATCAGAAGCGTAAGTAAAATAAATCTTTTGTGAAACCATCACGCTGTGTTTAAATCATACTGACTCCTGCTCACCATTATCACCCACCTGCCTGGTCATAAATCCCCCTCCTCGCGCCAAGCTGGTCGTGCCGACGCAGGCTCACAGGTCAAGGGTGCACCGGCATTATGGGGTGCGACAGTTACCACTATGATTTCTGTTTTTAGCTCACTTTTTCTTTAAGGAATAATTAATTTTGGTAGTGACAGTGATCATTTAAAACCAAGGATACAGAGCAAACAACTGGAGTTCAAGCCTGCTGTATCATAATGATAGGCTGTTAAAAGAGACCTGTATTCAGGGGGGAATGAGCAATCTTTGCTCCTTTGACCTATTACTAAAATGGACCATAATTTTAGGATGAGGTGAAGGAGACATTCCAGGGAGCTCATGTTGTAAGATCAGTCAAGACGAGGAGAAAGGAGGGATATCTGAAATATTGTATGCTTGCTTCCTTGGCATAAAAAAGTTCTTGAGTTAAATGTAATTTTAACATGTTTTTGAGATACATGGAAACAGCAAAGTTTTTGCTTAAAGGAATCCTAACTTTAACACTGATCCTACATTGACACGCTTGCTAATAACTCTGTGCACTCTGTGTAGAAAACATTTGGTTTTCAACCACTTTTTCCATGCCAGTCTTAACTATCTGTAAAATCTTGAGAGAGAGAGTTATGAATTCAAATATCAAGCATGGGTAATCTTGAAAACCTAAGATTATCTAAATACAGGACAAGAAAAAATGTTTTGACGAATAGACCCTTCTGAAAAAAATAATTTACATACATGATACTCTAAAAAACTCCCATTATTATTATTTATTTGTATTACAATCATACCGCATGGCCCAAATCAAATCAGGACCCAATTTACTAAATGCTATGCATATATGCCTAGTAAAGCTTAAGTGAATCATACAAGAAGGGAACTAGAATTATCTCAGCTTTACACATAGGAATGTTCAGCATGGAGAGCCCAGATCCTCAGGCATCTTTTAAATTTTTCACTGCCATTGAAATTAATAGCACTTAAGTTAGTCACCTAAAAATATTTTTGAAGATCTGGGCCTAATGGGTGTCTATACATGAGCAGCAAGGCTGCTCTGACATACTGTAATTAACAGATTAATCAGCTCCAGCATCTTCTGAATTAGCATGCCTGTGCTTAAAAATGGCAGCAGTGGTTCTTTAATTAAAGCTTGTTAAATGAGTTTTAGTTAAAGCACCCCCACCATCATTTTTAAGTGTGGAGGTGCTGATACATGAAACACTCTGGGTGCTTTAATTAGAGCAGTTCTAAGAGATGCTTTAATTAAAACAAACTCCTCCCCTCCTCCACCTCCACACTCCCAGAGCATGTGCCCTTTGTGATTTGCCCCTGATTATTTTGGACATGTGTGACTAAGAGTAACATTAAAACTACTTTGGAGGTCCCATACTATGGCTACATACACCCATTCAAATAATTTGGGAAACTTCTTCCAAGTGTATTCTTCTAGTAGAAAAACTTACCTAGACCATACCATGTACAGACATATGCTCATCCCAGAGAAACAGTCCTGGGCCATGTCACATGAGCAGAGGTGTGCATTTGCAGCAGCACAAATAGTAGCAACACAAATTTGTGCTACAGTGCATGCCCCTGCTTGTGTGGCTTGCAGTGAGACTCATTGTCCTGGTAAGGGTAAGGGCTTGGGTAGGGCACAGGGTGCCTCAATGTAGGCCTAGCTATCAGGCATCCTACACAATGAGGCGTTCTGTGGCCCAGTCAGCCAGGGAGTGGCACATGGAGATGGGGGAACAGGCAACCACTCCTGGGCTGCGCACTATGCCTCAACCTATGGACTTCACATGCCACAGTGTGCAGGCTCCACAATAAAGCTCACGCACTGAGGCAGACAGAGACAGGGGAGCAACCATCCCATGGCTTCTTACTCCCCTGTCTCAAGGTGCACTGTGCCCTGCTGTCTCTGTGTTTGCCCCAGCACACAACGCTTCGGCATTCTTTGTGCTGCTTTTTTCCAGGGGTTTTGTTTTTGCTACTGGGAAGTCCATAGCAACCTCCCCACATGGTTTAAAATGCAACACTTGTCATTTGTGGTGCTACAAATAGGTTTGCAGCTCCATAAACTGCATATCTGGATCTGGTATGCATATCTGCATACCTGGAAATGTTATTTACCCTTATTGTTCTGAAATTATTTTTCTTCTGGAGTTGCCATTTTTACTTTGGGAGAAAAAACCTGAACATCTGTTCACTCATAGTTTCTCCTGGGAGGGCAGCAAGTCTTCTGAGAGAAAATGAGTGTCTATAAAAGGCCTGTGTTTTACTTGGAAAACTTACAATTTCAAGATTTGGCTACATAATCAAATAAGTGAAATATTAAGTGTATAGCAACACTGACCGTTGCTCTTTATTGCTGGAATTTTGTATAGGTGCTAAGGGAGTTAACTATCCAGCCTAGCTTCCTTAGTCTCATTTGAAAATTTCATCCTACTTTCATGTGCATATCCAATTTTAATGGAAATGATACCACATATTAATCCATTCTTTAGATTTCTACTGTGTTTTGTCTTCTATTTTGTTCCAGAAATGGAAGGTTTGGTGATAGCAGTAATAAAAGAAATAATCAGTTTACAACAAAAATTATATTAAAAATGCACATTTCTCTTGTGCTTTTTAAACTAAGAAAAAAAAACTAACAAACATACCCTTTATAGCCTGTCACTTTAAAATTGTCTAAAGCAGCCATTGATAGCATTTTTCAAGTATTATTAAGAACCAGAGAAACAGGATAAAACAGGCATAATTGTTTTAATTTGTTAAAGGAAAAAAACAGAAACACAGTGTTTAGTTAACATAATCTAAACAGTTGACAGATATTTCAAAATCTAAGGCTCTAGAAATATTATAGCTATTGCACATTTTTGTTTCCTTTTCCTTTTTTAACAAAATCATTGAAAATCTACCTGAAGTTGATATCTTGTTTATTGCAGATTGGATTTTATTTTACTTTTTAAAAGGTTCTTTTAGCAATTTGAACCAGTTTTAAACATCATCTAGGGATTAACTTAATATTAATACATATTTCTCTACCACATTTCAGAAAAATTGGCATTCCAAGTAATTAGGAGCTATTGCAAGTATGATGCCAATTATTGTAGGAATTGGTACATAGTGTTGCTCCTGAGGAACTGGTAATTTTTCATTACTGATGGTGGATATGAGAAAACAGCATGTTGGGTCCGATTTTAAAATCCTCATTAATGATCTGGAAAAGAACTGAAGAAGCACATTAATTAAACTAAGGACCAATATTAAACCAAAATCTACTGAAAGCCCTTGCAAAAATAGTAAGTCAATAAAAAATGACCTCTACAATCTGGAAATTCTGTTTTGTTTTGTTTTTTAAATATAATTTCTAACAGAAATCCTCCATTTGTACAACAGTTATCCAAGATACAGGGTATCCAAGATATCATAAGTGGGAAACACTTAAGAAGTAGTAATGTCAAGAAAATCGTGGTTTGATAGTAGACCAGATAACTTGATATTGCTCTAGGGAAGATAATAGCATCTCCCACACTGGGATTTCCAAAGTAGTAGTAATTTCCTCTTAGTCATACACTCTTTATATATAATTAGGTGGTTTTGTCATTAGATATATAAAATCATGTTCTTAAAAAATATTGCTTTTGGTAGAGTCAAGAAGTATAAATATGGCAAATATATATGTAATTTTAATTCTGGCTTCTTGAATATATACAACATGATTAATTATTTACATACATTATTATACATTATTTTTTATTAGTAGTAGTATTACTATATAATTACATGGCAAAGCCTTTGTCTGCTTCTCACATAGGGAACTGTAGTATGAGAAGCAGGAGAAGAGCAACTGGAAGCTACTTCTTTTCTCCCCTCCTGGGTTATAGGTTGGGAGGATCAGTTGTCTCTTGGGAGCCTGAATCTGCGCACGCTTTCTTTTGGGTTAACTCCTCCCAGGGTCTGAGAAATGAACCTGATGGAAAGGTTCCCATGCTTTCCTGAGACTGGAGTCATTATTGATCTGGAGAAGGCAAAGGTATGGTTTAACATAAACCAGGAGAGAAGAGAATAAGCAGTTTCCAGTTGCTTCTCACCTGTTTCTCACTCTACAGTTCCCTGTGTGAGAAGTAGGCAGAAGCTTTGTAATGTCACTCCTTGTGATCAGATTCCAGACAGGAACTAAGCACATCAAGCACTGGCCCTGCCTGCTTCCCTCACCCACCAAACTGAAAGGCACATCCAACTTTTGGCCATGCCAGCTTTCACTTCTCATCCCGCTAACCTAAAGCAGTGCAGTGCAAGGCAGGCTGCTGTGCTACAGTGCTACAGCAAGGTGCTCCAGGCTTGCTGCCACAGTGAAATTTCCCCACCTTGCCCTGCACTCCTCTAGATCAGCCTTGAGCAGCATGGGGTGAGACAGGATGTAGCGCACCTGCAATAAGTCTCCCGGAGTCTTGCAGCTGAGTGCTCCCTTGTCTTCCCTGAATTCCTAAAGGTCAGCACAGAGTGCAAAGACTGTGTGTGTGGGGGGTTCTTTTTCAGGGAAGAACTATGAAGATTTCTCATTTTCCTCACAGGAAAATGCCCTCCTCCCGCCCATTGGCTGATTGGTAGGTTGGGGGAGGAAGCATTCTCACAGGGTTGGAATAAGGCTGTCTGTGGTGGCTGTCACAAAGTAAGTTTGGTCCGTTGGGATGTTTTTTTAGGCCATGTCCTCTGAGCGGCTGGTGAGTGCTCCTTGGTGAGTGATTGCAGCCTGTAGCCTGACAAGGCCCTAATGAGGAGGCGGTGCCAGTCCAGGCCCAGGAAAGCACCGAGGAGGCGTATCCAGATATAAAGACATGTGCAGTTCAAATATACATCATGATGTAAACTTGCAGTGCAGTAGCAAATTTTGCTACCAGGATTACCTGGCAGAAAAGAAAAGAAAAGAAAAGAAAAGAAAAGAAAAGAAAAGAAACAGTGGGGCAAAGCATGAGCCAGGAGTATGTGCCAGAGCAAATGGAGGCTTCATTCTCTAGGGAGATGCTCTGGCTGCTTCCCAGAGCATCTCTATGCTCCAGTTGTGCCCCTGCTGTGCCAGCACACTGCTTCTTGGCATCCTTGTTGCCATGCCTCATTCCCATGAGAGGCCAGGTCTGGCTCTAGCTCCCCCAGAAACCCAGGGCCCAGGAACCACAGTCTCCTGGCCAAGGAGACCTCTTGTCACTAAGGCCTGGTAAGTCCCACACAGTGCATGGAGAACTGGGAGCCTCTCCTTACTACCCTTTCCCCTTCACTGTACCATTCCTTCTTCCACTTTGCATGTACCCCAAGCCTGTCTACAACACCTCCTTCCCTCCTCTGCTAACACACACTCTTCTGCCATGCAAGGGGTCCCCATTGCAGCAGGGTCAGGATAACTCCCCCACTTGCCATCAGTCACAGCTGGATGGACCTGGTCCTAGCCATGAGGGCAGAGGGAAGTGGTAGTGTCACCAGAGCCATGTGCTCATTAGATTGCAAGTCCACACCCACTGGAGTCAGTGGCTCATGGTTCAGGGGTTGTGGAACACCAAATAAATCCATGGAGGAGGAGAAACTGGGCACTTCAGGCTGGGATGGCTATAAAGATTGTCCCCAAGAGGATTCCTCAAGGCAGGGCTCTATGGAGGCCATGGGCCCCCTTTTGGCAGCAGGCCACCCAGACACAGAGTGGGAGGAGATGGACAGGCCACAGGATGGGAGTGATCCTTGTCATGGTGTGAGTCCCACCTTGCTATGGCTTTGGGGATGTCTACCTGGCTCCACACATGGGATTGAGACTATTCCCTGGGAAACCTCACCTGGGCCTGTTCTCATTTCATGGCATATTGCTGTAGCTAAAGATGACCCTCCATTTGCTCTCTCTAAGGTAGCCCATCTGACAGGGACACTGCCTAGTGCCTGGGAGCCACCCACCTACTGTCATGCACTCCAGATGTACCACCTGTGCTGGGAGTGATGAGCACTTTGGGACTGAATCCAGAAGGAGCTGCTCTGAGTGGTGTGGATGTGCCTCTGTGAGGCCCAGGCCTTGTGCCAGCAGGCCCTGGCTGAGGTTTACTGCTTTTGCAGCAACCAGACCCTTGCCCATGAGGAGGTGCAGGCCAGGAGGGTGGCCCTGTAGGAGATAGTGGTGGTGATAAGGAAGAACTGGCAACTGACCTGGGACAGATGTAAGAAATCATAAAATCATTGAAAAATAGTGTTGGAAGGGACCTCAGGAGATCATCTAGTTGAATCTCCAACTAGATCATTTCAGCCAGGGTTTTGACAAGCCAGGAAGGCTTTAAAAACCTTCAGGGATGGAGAGTCCACCACCACTCTAGGTAACCCATTCCAGTGTCCTCCTAGAGAGAAGTTTTTTCTAATATCCAACTTAAGCTTCCCTTGCTGCAACTTGAAGCCATTGCTACTTGTTCTGTCACCTGTTCACCACTGAGAACAGTTTAGCTCCATACTTTTTGGAACCAATCTTCAGGTAGTTAAAGCCTGCTATCAAAGCTCTCCTCAGTCTCCTCTTCTGCAAACTAAATAAACCCAGTTCCCTCAGCCTCTCTTTATATGCCATGTGCCCCAGCCCCTGAACCATTTTTGTCTTATGGACTTTTTCTAAATTGTCCATATCCTTCCTATTGTGGGGTGTAAGAATGAAGAACAACTCTGCCAAGATTTTAGTAGGGGAGGACTCACCAGTCTCACCACCAGAGCCAAAGTGAGAGAAGCACCGGCAGCTCTGATGTTTTGTCAGCAACTCCTCAATTAAGATCATCCCTGCCTGGGTCAGAGTGGCTGTTTTTGTCTCACTGACAGGACCAGGGAAAGGAAGAGATGAACACTGGATGGAGGAGGGGAGTGGAGAGTGCCAGGCGCAGGTAGAGGAGTCTCAGGTCTTGAGGAACCAGTGAACATGTCTCTCAAGAGCCTGGTGGGGCCCCACTGTTGAGACTAACCACTTCACACACTGGTGAAGTAGGAACGATAGGTAAAGCCTGCCAGGAGATGCACTGAGGGAAGGTGTGACCTGGAGAGCTGGTGTTGCACTGCTGCCACATCTTAGTTATTTTTTATATTTTTCTTTTCTTTGATGAGCATCCCAGGGAGCAGGGCTGTAGCCCTGGAGAAGAAGAAAGAGGGAAAGAAGCCAGAGCCAGCCAAGATGCATTGGCCAGGGAACTGGCTTCAAGGGACCCACCAGAGCCCAATGTAAGGTGCGGCCAGACAAACCCACCACACTGAGAAGTGGCAGGTGCTCTGAGGGTGTGACTGTGAGAAGAGTCCTGAGAGCAACAATTCCTCAGCTGGGGATGAAGGGGGTCAGAAGGCTGATTCAGTTCTTTTTCTTTGATTTTTCTTTGGGGAGGGCTGCTGTCCCATGATTAGCCAACACATGCAAGACACCCGACAACAGACAGTGTAAAAATTGGGTGGTGCTAGGATGGGTGTAGGGGAGGTTGGAGCCTCAAGGAGAACCAGAACCAACTTATCCAAGATCTTACACAGCAGAAGTAGGTCACCTCCTGACTAAAAACAAATCCAACAAGACATGGCAGGTGAGAATTGGGTAACTTCTGTTGGCTGTACAAACTCGGTATGTCCATTCCCTCTATGGCACAGTCCAACAAGCCCAGGGCCACCAGGCACTATGGCCTTACTCTGTACAGCATTGGCATGGGGGGGGCTAAACACTGGAAACAGTACTCCAGATGTGGCCTCACCAGTGCAGAATAGAGTGGAATAATTACTTCCCTCGATCTACAGGCAACACTCCTATTAATGCAGCCCAGTATGCTGGTAGCCTTCTGCTGACTCATATCCAACTTACACCCAAGTCCTTTTCTTCAGAGCTTTAAGCTGTAGCAATGCATGGGATTCTCCCATTCTAAGTGCAGAATTTTGCATTTGTTCTTGTTGAACCTCATGAGATTTCTTGTGGCCCAGTCCTTCAATTACTCTAAGTCATTCTGAATCCTAGACCTACCCTCCAGTTTATTTACTACACCCCTCAAGCTTGGTGTCATCTGCCAACTTGAAGAAGGTGCAATCCACCCCATCTTTCATATTTGATGAAGATATTGAAAAAAAATGGCCCAGGGCTGACCATTAGGGCTCTCCATTTGGCTGACAGCTAAACATTGAGCCATTGATTACTACCTATTAAGTCTGACAAATCACCCTTTTCTCAATCGATTTTACAATCCATTTATCCAACTTATATTTTCTCAGATTGCTTCAAAGAACATTGTGGGAGATGGTATTAAGCACCTAGCTAAAGTCAAGATATATTACATCCACTACTTTTCCCACATGCACAAAGCCAGTCCTCTTACTATAGAAGGCAATCAGATTGGTTAGGCATGACTTGCCCTTAGAGAATCCATGCTGACTGTTCTTAGTCACCTTCTCCTCCAAGGGCTTAGAAATGGATTATTTGAGGACTTGCTTCATGATCTCTCCAGGGACTGAGGTAAGGTTGACTAGTCTGTAGTTCCCTGGATCCTCCTGCTTCCCTTTCTGAAAACTGTGCGCTATATTTGCCCTTTTCCAATCATCCATGGCCTTTCCTGATCATCACAAGTTTAGAAAGATAATGGCAAGTATAGTAAAATCGAGAAAAGGGGGACAGGATCCCCGACGGTCACGATGGGCTGAGGGTGTACGAACAGGTGGGATTAGTGGCGGTGGAGTCTGAGTGGCACACAATCATATGGTTCCAAACAAGGTGGTTTAATTAACTTACACTTTGATGGCGTAGGCGCAGGTTGCTTCTTCGGTTACAGTATAACACAAAACAACAGAGGGGTCTGTTGGCCCACAAGGTTCCCCAATGAGCCCTTGCTTTCTAGCCGGAGCTAGGTGCGGCTGCCCGTTGGTTAGTCTTAGGGCTGTTCAACAGCTCATGTAGGGATATCAACAAACAACAAAACTGTAACGTCGTGGTGCCAGTTCTAAGCAGCCGGACGGATGATCCAAGAGTGGTAAGTGAAGCTGAAGTCAGATGCCAGGTAAGCCGTGGTTGTAGTAGGTGGGTCAGCGCAGAATTGAGGTCAAGGTTGAAAGCCAAAAGTCCAAGAATCCGGAAAGATCAATGCCGTACGAATGAAACGCAATCAGAGACGTAGCAAGAATCCTCGCTGGAGGAGACCGATAGGCCGCAGAGCCTAACTGAGAGACAGTCCCTGGAAACCAGCCTCTGTCCTCAGTAAGTGGGTCTGCCCCCGAGGGAGGGCCTCACTAACCTTTTATTCCAATTTAGTGGCCAATCAAAACGTTCCCTCCACAGAATTTTCTGGTCTGATTACATCAGTCATTCAGTGGACTGAGCATGCGTCTGACTGAGTTCTGTATGAGAGTGAGCATGCGCACAAGTGGAAAGTAGGTCAGTCCTGATTGACAGTTCCTCAGGTCACCCAGGGGGCACGTGCTGGGTGAGCCTTGGAATTTTTCACTCATAGACTTAAATGCGCATGTCAATTTTTACTCTTCTGTGTTGGCAGGACTCATAACTAAGATTTTTCCATGACATGCCCCCTTGCTGTCAACACAGAAGCTAACACTTCCAAAGCGGGATCATACATCCTCATCTAGTTTCTCCCTCTCTTCTTTCATTTCATTCCTATCTTTTAGGTCTAAATAACCGGGTATGGCAGAATATATACAAACAGATAGATTTGAAACCCTTTGTGAGATAACTCGAAATATGCAACTAACTATAATAACAATTATAACGAACACAATCAGGAATGTCAATAAAGGCATCAACAAGTTCACCAACCATGATGAAACATTTAAACCTAACCAATTAAAGAGTCTCAATAGCCAGCCTTGACCTATACCTGCAATAGCGTTAACGTCCTCGGCAATTTTTCTGATCTTAACGATTTGACGTCGTAATCGGATGCTAACATTAGGGATGGCTATGCAGCACATGTCGTGGGTTAGATTCAAATACTGGCATAGGCCTCCCTGTTGTATTAAAAATGCATCCAATGCGACTCGGATCTGCATGGTAATATGAGAGGTTTCCTGGAGCTGTTGATCTATTAAATCGAAACCTGTGGCTGTGTGGTTCGCCAACAGTTCGATCTGCTCTGCCAGTTGGGCTATGGCAATTCAGGCCTTGGTGATCCCGAGACCCCAAAGAAAAAGTCCCTCAACAGCCCAATTTAGCCCCTGAGTGATCTTCTCCCCCCGTGTGAAAGTATTCCACACCGGTGTTACTGATCGGGTGTGGCAGTACAACACAGCTGGACTGGGGGACGAGCCGTGTTTGCTAGCAGTGGTGGACAAAATAGTACCGAACTTAAAAAAACACTGGACTCTGGACAGAATGGCCAGCAGTTTTAGATGCAGTCGACTGTCATTACAAGCCCACATGAGTCCTAATGGGGAAGGGGTGTACAAATGGGAACAGCTGCCCCCAAATTGGAAAAGTTGTTCCGGATAGTGGGAATCTGAATCATCGACAGGACTGCTTATTCCGTGGCAGGCTGCACTGACCACTCTCACTCGAAGGATGGGATAATAAAAGTTTAAATACAAGTCGGTACTTGAAATTTTCCATGGAGCCACAATGGAGGGAGTCCTTAGCGCTACACGAGTGACTCCTGCTACATCTCCATGGCCTGGGACAGGAGGGAGTGTTACCACCCAAGGAGGGATAATGGACTGTGGGTCCCAGGTAAGCGAGTCATCAATAAAAGTCCCGATACTATGCTCTGAATTTGACCCCCAAGGGATTTTGGTACAGGGTATCTCCGTGATTTTTGAAGTGTACGGAGGTTCCCCTAGAGTTGTTTGCTTACATCTCTTTTCTTTTACATTGTTGAGGTCGAACGTTTTGCTTCCAGATATATTGCATCATATGTAAGCTACTGTCGTCTAACCTACCGTATGTTACATTCATGGACAGTAATTGACTTTTTGAGACTTGGCCAAACCATTCAGTAACGTTGAGTGGTATTAAATAAGGTGTAAGAATTGGGTCATCTGCCGCCATGGGGACCTTAAGGCAGGCGGTTAGGCCGCTGCCAGTTCCATCGTCTCCTGTAAGGTTGGCCCATACTGCTAATAAATGTAACACTGAATTTGATGAATGACTGAAGTCAGGAGCCAATTCATTGGATGTTACGGTAACATATGCACAGCATATACAATATAACACGAGAGTCACTTTAGAGTTCTTAAATCCCGGTGCCATAACGCCCTGGTGGATCCTGTGCTGGGTTGCTCGGATTATGGTATCGTCTCGAGTCGGGTGGCTGTGATGTTTTTCAGTGCCTCGAATAAAGTTGGATCATGAGCAATCACATCAGCCAACGCTCCACACCCCTGGATGGATTGCATCAGGTCCCATAGACCTGCACACATCCAGATTTTCCAAATAGTCCCTAACCTGTTCTTTCATCATTGGGGGCTACTCACCTTCTACTGAAACTGTGCTGCCTGGTACAGTAGTCTGGAAGCTGACCTTGCCTGTGAAGAAGGCACAGAACTTTAGCTTTTTCTGCATCCTCTGTTACTAAGTTGCTTCCCCCACTCAGTAAGGGACCCACTGTTTCCCTGATGTTCCTCTTGTTGCTAACATACTTATAGAAACCCTTCTTGTTACTCTTCACATCCCTTGTTAGCTGCAACTCCAATTGTGCTTTGGCCTTCCTGACTTCATTCCTGCATGCCAGAGCAATATTCTTATATTTCTCCCAAGTTGTTTGTCAGGGCTTCCACTTCTTGTAAGCTTCTTTTTTGTGTTCAAGCTCACTGAAGAATTTTCTGCTAAGTCAAGCTCATTGTTTGCCACATTGGGAATTCTTCCTGCACATTGAGATAGTTTGTTCCTATGCCCTCCGTAAGTTTTCTTTAAAATGCAACCAGCTCTCCTGGGCTCCTTTTGCCTCCAGGCTAGCCTCCAAGGGGATACTGCTCATTAGTTCCCTGAGGGAGTCAAAGTCTGCTTTTCTAAAGTCCAGGGTCCATACTCTGCTTTCTTCCTTTTGTCAGGATCCTGAACTCAATCAGCTCATGGTCGTGGCTGCCCAAATTACCATCCATTTCTACATGTCAGACCAATTTCTCCCTGGTTGTGAGCTGTAGGTCAAGAAAAGCATGGCCCCTAGTTAGTATCACCTTTACTTTTAATAGGAAGTTATCTCCAGTGTTTCCCAAAAACTTCCTGGATTGCCTGTGTACTGCTGTATTGCCATCCTAGCAAATGTCAGGGTGATTGAAGTCCCCATGAGAACCAGGGTCTGTGATCTGGAAACTTCTGTTAATTGTCTGAAGAAAGCCTCATCTATCTCATCCTTCTTGTCTGGTGGTCTATAGCACATACCCATCACAACATCACCCTTGTTCTACCTTCTAACCTTAACCAAGAAATTTTCAGCAGGCCTATCTCCAGTTTAATTCTGGAGTTCTGAGCAATTATACAGCTCCTTTACATATAGTACAACTCCTCCTCCTCTTTTCTCCTACCTGTCCTTCCTGAACAGTTTGTACCCATCTGTGACAGTACTCCATTCATGTAAACTATCCCACCAAGTCTCAGTTATTCCTATCACATCACAGTTTCTGAATGTATGAGGACTTCTAATTCTTCCTGCTTGTTTCCCAGCTCTGGGCATTTGTGTACAGACACCTGAGGTGACTAGCCAATTGCCTACTTTCTCAGGAAGAATGAGAATGAGAATAGGATGGGATTCAATACTGACAAGTGCAGGGTACTGCACTTGGGCAGTAAGAACCAGCAACATACCTATAGGCTGGGGAACTCCATTCTCAAAAGCACAGTGGCAGAAAGAGATCTTGGAGTCATTCTTGATTCCAAAATGAACATAGGCAGCCAATATAAGGACATGGTCAGCAAGGCCAACTGCACCTTGTCATGCATCACAAGCCAGGCCAAGGAGGTGATCCTCCCCCTCTATCTGACACTAGTCAGGCCACAGTTGGAGTACTGCATCCAGTTCTGGGCGCTGCACTTTAGGAGAGATGTGGCCAGCATCACAAGGGTCCAAAGGAGGGCCACTCGCATGATCCGGGGACAGCAGGGCAGACCCTATGAGAAGAGACTATGGGACCTGAACCTGTTCAGCCTTTGCAATAGAAAGCTGAGAGGGGACCTGGTGGCCATCTATAAACTTACGAGGTGCGACCAACGGGTAATGGTAGAGATCCTGTTCACCTGAGCACCTTCCAGAGTAACAAGGAATAATGGACATACGTTATTTGAGAGTAGGTTCAGGCTGAACATTAGAAGACACCATTTCACAGTCAGGGTGGCTAGGATCTGGAACCAACTTCCAAGGGCAGTAGTGATGGCTCCTACCTTGGAGTTCTTTAAGAGGAGGCTTGACAGTTACCTAGCTGGGGTCATATGGGCCTAGTATTCTCTCGTGCCAAGGGCAGGGGGTAGGACTTGAAAATCTACATAGGTCCCTTCCCACCCTACATCTATGAATCTATGAGGCCTCCTGATCACCTAACCAGCTCTCAGTCCCCAAAAGAATCTTCTAGAAAGGCTTTTATGAGAGGCCTTTTAAGCTTTTTGAAAGTCCAGATATATTGTCAACTGGATCCTTCTTGTCTATGTGCTTCTAACACATTCAAAGAACTCTGCAGAACTGTGAGATAGGATTACCCTTTCCCAAAACCATGCTGACTTGCAGCTAGCACTACGAGTGTTTTTACTAGTGGGGCAATGGAACTTGGTACATTTAAGAAAGGTCGAAAGGGACCAGTTAGCAATGTTTTCAGTGTATTAATATGAGTGTACCACACATAGATTTGAGCATGTGGTATCCCTGTAAAAATTAATACCAACTCCATCTCCATGTAGATGAACTCTGAAATCCCAAATTCAAGGACTTACGTAGGTTGCCTGTAGTGAAGACAAGAACTTCATTAATGCCTCTCTTCTTCTTTTCTTTTTTCTTCTTTCCTGTAAAGTATAGGACATTATCCATATCTAGAAAGGAGAGGCCAGCTAGGGTACATGGATGTTCCTACCAGTGCTTACAAAGTCTCAAGTACATCACTGGGAGCTCATGTTCTTACAGTAAAAATGGCTGCCAAATCTGGAGTTGAGAAAATATTTTTCCCTATGTCATATTGGTAAGTAACACTGGCTTTTCAGTTCCTTCCTTTGTATCCTGGGAAATAGTCTTACAGAATCACTGGAGTATATTATACCCTACATCATTTCCTACCACTATAGTAGAAATGTATCAGTGGTGGTCTTCCTCCCACTCTCTTCCCTTTTCCTCTTTGCCTTTTTACCCATTGTACAAATCTCTTTTTAATCTGGTGGGGGGGGGGGGTTCTGTCACATGCAAGAGGCACCAGAGTAAGAACATAAGAAGCGCTGTACTGGACCAATTGTCCATCCAGTCCATTATGTAGTCTCCAACGGTACCTTGAGTGTACCAACTCACAGTCCCTCTTCACCTCCTTCAGAATCTCTTGCTGAAGTTCTGGCTGCACTTCTCCTCACACTTTTTTTGTTATGCTCTCCTTGTCTGTGGCCCCACCAAGCCCTGGGATCCCCTGGTCAACTTCCTCCTGGATCTGGCAAAGCTGGTCATCTGCAAGACCAGGAAGGAGACTCAGGGACAGCCCAGATGAGTATGGAGCAGTCTTCCTGTCACTCTCCTGCTCATTACTCTGGGCAAAGTTTTACTAGTTGGCATCCACAATCTCCTTTGATTCATTCAGAGAGCAGTGGGTACTGGCTGATGTGTTCTGCTTAGTGTCTCCCTCCTGATCCCTTGTAACTAACTTCACTCACATTACTGTTTTCTTGTTATTTGTCCCAAGAAATTAGATGATGCATCCCTACTGGCTTCCCTTATTAAAGAAGTCTTCTAGTATTTTGTGATGAGCCTAAGCTCATGACCCTATGGCATATCTAACAGGCCTATCTCCAACACAAATGGGGCATGTTTAGTATAATCCAACCCTTATCATACCCTCCATCACATCAATCAATAGATGTTCTTGTGGATACTTCTGCACAAAAAAGTCTGCAAATGAATGAGACTGTACTCTATAGCCAAGGAGTTCCTTTCCAGTAGTATGTTCCTCAAAGAAAAGATGAAAAAAGATCTGCCCCAGAATACCCTGTGACAATCTTGATTCAAATCCTGCTCTGAATTGAATCCAAGAAAAGATTTGAAGCTAGGACTTCACATCTTGGGAAAGTGCCTTTGGGTATGTATAAGTGTTGCACATAGATCAACTTAATTAAAAAATGTTACACCCACCTAAGTTAGTTCACCTCAGGAGATAAACTAACATAAACCATGAAAGAGTTAACTCAATCTATAAAGAGGTTAATCCAATCTAGCAAATGCCTGCATGCATTCAAAGCACAGCCTCAGGGCTGGGAAAGCCCAGGGACTTGCCTTAGCATTTGAGGTGTGCTGTTCCTATTCCCCTGACAAGACTATTTTTAGCCCCCCAACTTGGCACCAACACCTCCACACCCCCCAACTCATCAGTCCTCCCACTCCTGGACTGTCCCTTGGACCTGCCAGCCCCCCACTGTATATCCACTAGCTCTCATACCTAATCCCACCCCACCAGCCACTCCTCCCACGCCAAGTTATTTACCTCAGACTGCCCACTCTGCTCTTAGCAGTGGCAAAGGGCTACACATGCTGCTCCTAGTCCAGGTTTAGGCAGCTTAAACTAAACTGCCTAAACCTAGATCATGCTGTGAACACTTGTTTTCACCCTAAACCACTGGAGTGGGGAGGGAAGGCCTAAACTACCCAACACACTTTTTGTGAATAACATCTTAATTTCCTTATGAAATTAGCCAGAAAAATTAGACGTAGTTTTGGAAATGTTTAAAACATTCTCAAGATTTCAAAATATATTTTTTTCTATATTTTGCAAGGTGGGGGGGGGGCATAAATGTTCAATGCAATTCAATCTAAATGTGTGAATACTTTGCAACTGTATTTTTTAGCAATTAATTTATTCTTTCCTCCCCCCCCTCCCCCCTGTTTCCCTGGCACCTAGCATTGTATTGACACAACAGTATTGTTAAAATTGTTCCTAATGTGGACATGGACATGACTAATACTGACATAACTGCATTTTTACTGGCATTGCTTCCCTCAAATGATATAAGCTAGATAGTAAATACATGATTTTGACATTAGAATTACATCTATATTAGGGGTGTCTGCCAATGCAACTTTACTAGTCAGAGATCACACCTCTTCATACTACTGATTAGCCTAGTTTTTTTTCCAGGAAAACTCTGTATCCTAAAGACGTAATAGTGTTTTTTTTTACAGAGTACCTTTGAACAAAATCTAATGAAGCAAGAGAGTTTGTATTAACTACAATAGGACCTCTGGAGTTTCTTTGTTCAGTGATGCAAAGAAGATATAAAATAGAAGGTAGCTGGAGAAGTTTAACAGATGCTATAAAGCACCAAGAAAGATCATTATTCTAGAGAAAAATTGAAACATACATCCCAGCTTATAGGCTATACAAAACTGATGGTTACCAAAAATCTGATATGCATCAATATTAAGAAAAGAAAAGAACTTTATAGTGTCTCTGATAGGAAGAAAGAAAATGAGGCTGAGCTTGTGAATACAAAACAATGATTACTCCAATAATTTGCATCAGATTTTACCCACAGAAAATTCACTTTTTATTAAGGGGCAGATACACAACCAGTTTTCCCAAGTTAGCTTCTCAGTGAAGACACTTGGTCTTCTTCAGTGAGAAGACCAAGTACATAGTCAGCCATAGGGGAAAGAGGAACCAGTTTGCTTTGAGCAAATAGTTACTATAAGATGAGCTTTATTGAATTCCATAGAAGTAATTTTCTCACACAGTAAATAATTATACATTTGTCAAGGGGTAATGCAGTAGAGTGAATTACTATGTAATAGGGCTGTATGGTCCTCCCTGCTTTTAACAGATAGTCAAGTCAGTTTATTACATAGCAAATGTGTCAGGTGTCTTCCTTCTAATTAAATAAAGGTCAATTGATCTTCATTGGCAGAGTTATGGAATGCATAGGGCTCTTATGGTTTACTTCCTGAAGTATCTGATGCATATGCAGTTAATCTGTTTTTTTGTCTGAATAAAGAATTCAGAAATGGCCCTGCAGTTAATGTATTGCTATTGGTCAAAGGATCAGAACTGCTTTACTTTCTTAAATTTCCATTTCCTACAGAAAGTCAAGCAGAAGGTAAAAGACTACAGTCACTTCCATCAATGCCTTCTTTCTTTTTAGATTATTTGGCTTGGGATATTCTAATGTCATTCGAATTCCTTCTTTGTTTGTAAGAGAACTATCCCAAACAATTTGTTTATAAAGTGAAATCATTTTATTGCATTAAATTGTCTTTCCACATTATGTTGCTGTCAAAGAATGATGATAAATATAAACCATCAAACATGGCAAATTTGTTTTCATTAGGAAGCTTTTCAATTGTGTCTGTGTGTTGTTTCCTAATCTTCTTATATGTAACCTCTAGGAATTGCAGGGAGATGAGAGGCACACAGATTGCCTGCCTGCTTTTTATTTCCTCTCCTGAGATTTCGCCACTGCTTCTAGTAGGCTTAAAATAATCTTTACACAAACAAATCTATTCTTTGTCTTACTTAGCCTTATCTATCAAGCCCATTTCAAGAGTGTGGATATGAACAAAATAATGATATGCATTTTGAGATGGTGTAAGCTATATGCACGACTAGAATACTAATGTGTTTAATGCACTGGAATTGGAAGCAGACAGCAGGCCAGTGCCATATTGTTATTTCTTATACTATGGCAAGTCCTTTTTTCCCCCTAAAACTTTTTAAATATAATTTATCATGCACTACACCTACCCACCCCACCAAAAAGCAGAAGGGTAGCTATGCTTGTTTTCAAATAATTATTTGGAATTTGTTTACAGTGAGTAAATCAGATTAAAAAACTGTATATCAATAAAAAATCCTCTTAACATGGTTTCAGGGGCATTGCTTTGCAGCTATGTTATTGCATGTTTTGTTGTTTAGAAATCCTTTAATATACTTGACAACAATAGTAGTTCTATTTCACTTACAGGGCTAGAAAGTTCCCAAAACCAAAAAAGAGATCATTCTACCTTGAAGAACATTTTGAAGAATTTAGCTATTTTATATGATTGTCCTTCAAAAATTGTGGAAAACGTAAATAATATATCAATGTTGATGGCACATTAATTTATTAATCTGTCCACTTCTGAAATGACACTGTACTTCTTAAGATGCTCTACTGAATTCATAGTAAACCAGGAAGTTTACTGCCCTGGTAGATATTTTTCTTGTAATTAATAGATGAGACTTCCCCCTTGTTTCAGTGCTGAGGAGGTGGTGCGGGAAGGGGCTGGGGAAAAATACGCTTAAGGGAACATCAAAGATCCTCTGAACCAAGATACTGCATTCCAGGGGTCTTAAAAAGTGGTTTATGTTTGTATTTAAGGGTTTGTTTGTTTTTTTTTCCAAAAAGGATCTTACATAAATTCTAGCTCCCACTTACAGAATTCTTGACAGTTCACTAGATTTAAAGTAGGCTGTGAACTAGCACATGTATATTCATAACAAATAAACTGTATTTAGGAATGGGAAAGCAGTTTTTATTGTGTTTATTTTTCTTTGTACATTTGGAGGATTTTAGTGTTCATGAAAATGAGAGATTTATAACATTGGCTGGTTCAAGGCACAGTGCTGACAGGTGCTATGGATTAACATCTCTATACAGCTCTGCACAAGTACTTCAGTCCTAACTTATAGCACCTCTGCTGTTTTAGTAGTGGCTGCCTATGTATCCCCCCTGAAGAAGCTGTCAGCTTTGTGTTGAATTGTGTGGTGATTTTGTGAGCAAGACAAGATTACACCTAGGACTCTAATGAGACCACCAAACTAAATTGACCTTTTTCCTGATCTATAAGGGAAAACAAATGTTTCAAAAGTGCAAACCAAGAACATTATTCTGCTAGAATCTCTAGCTAGATGACAGCCTTGGCCAGTGGCACTGGCCTTGTGAAAGGTGCTGCATCCAAGAAGGAAGAGAGCCGTAAAGCCACAGTGTGTCACCATTCCACTGTCATTTGAATGGAGTTCGAGAACGTAAGATACAAATACTTTCTATTGGTTTCTGGTATGGTGTAATGGCTTTGAACTACAGTAGTTAGTCTCCTACAGATTAGGAGAGTGAATCTGACAGAAGCACCATGTTGTTTTGTTACATACATATTTAAATGTAAAAAAGCATGGCTGTTTAAGTACAGGATCTCTTTGTAACAGCGTATCTTCCATGAGGGTTCCTTCTGGTTTAAGCTACGTGGAGTTATAACGGAATAGATATAGGGCAAAAGAACTTGCAGAGATTATATAAGCTCTTTTAGATTCTTCTTCAGACCTTCTATACTTCCATTTACATGACAAAATGATGGAAAGTTTCTAAAATTAATGAAGCATGAAACAGTAGCTACAGAAGTCACTGAGTGCTGATGATGCCTGCTGTGAGACAAAGTGTGAAGATGTCAAGTCCAGCTGCATCTTGGGTGGGCATATCTACATGTGATGTTTACTGCAGTTGCCTAATTAGCTCCACAGTAAATGTCTCAGCATCTAAACTTGTGGCCCCAGTAGGCTGCAGGAACCGAATAAATTCTGCAGCAGGGTAATATATGTAAATACAAGTACTACCTTGCTGCAGAGCTTTTTTGTGCACAGGAGCACATGTGTAGATACTGATACAGCTGTCTGGGGTTCAAGGGTGCTTCAGCGTGGGCTGCCTGCTGGCTAACCCTACACTGGAGCACCCTCCTGTCCCAGCCAACCCCTCTGCAGCTTGTTCAGCTGGGTTGGAATAGCAATTTCTAGGTTTAGCATGCAGACTCACAAAAGGACATAAAACACAATGGTGGCAAATGTTGTTTCTCCCTTCTTCTATTGGGAATCAGGAGTTAGGTCTTCAGGATTTGATTCCTGGCCCTTAAGATGTACCCAGGAATTATATCTTGATGTGACCGCCATTTTTAGTGCCCCAGGAGTGCAGTTTTTAGGTAGCTGGAGCTAGAGCAGGAACAATATTTTTTAGAATTTCTGAACCACTCACCCATTGCTCAGAAAATGCCCTCAATTTAAAGAGTGTCCATACCTGGGCACTACAAGTCCTTGTTGAATGGACTCACAGATTTGATGTTGCATCCAGCTCAAAGTGCTGTGGAGGGGCGTGCTTGGACACAAGAATGCTCCAGTGAGGGGCTAGCCAACAGGCAGCCCTCACACTGAGACACTCTCATGCCCCAGCCAGCCCCGCCAGCATCTACATGTGTGTTGTGGTGCACTAAATAATTCTGCTGCAGGATAGTACTTATGTTTACAAGTACTTTCCTATGATGGAATTTATTAATTTACTGTAGCTTAACAGGGACCTGTGTAGACACTGAGGTTACTGCAGAGCTCCACAATTAGTCTGCTCCACAGTAAACAACTTGTGTAAACCCACTGTAAAGCTTTCTCTGAATCTGACAATTTTATAATGTTTCATTCTCTCCAAATCACTTGATGGAACCACCTATTTATCGTGCTCCCTTTTATTTAGTGCATCAAAAGATTGATATTACTCATTTTAAAATTCTAGTTCCATCACTCACTCCTGTTAAGTACTCACTCCAATGGGGGAAGAAAACCCAATGAACAATCATATGGAGTTCTGTGGTCTATCATATACTTCTATTCTCCATGCATATCAAGTAAACTTTGGAGATATCTAACATGGCTAAAATGCATGAGACTGACCAGCCTGTTAAACATGGAGCATAAGTTATTTCAACTCCTTTTTATTGCTTTCATATTTGGCCATCAGGTTTTGTCTATGATCTATGGGAAAGGAGCTACAACTATCAGATTCGTTTTATTATGCTTGAAAAAAGAGCCCACTGCTATAAATGGCTCTTCTTTTTTTCCCCCTGCTATAGACATTTATCCTTGACTGTTTGAACTTACATGAATCACTTGTTAGAAAATAAATTTTAGGGGTTTTTTCCTATTTTCTACAATCTATTTTTCGTGACACTTATGTTAACCAGAAGAAACTCAGAAAATAGTATAACAGCATCAGTAAAAACAATATGCAGGGATTTGTGCCGTATTATGCATATAAATTTATATTTAAACATAAATGTAAATAGAATGCATATATAATACTAATTTACTACTGATGCCACAATTCCTACTGTCATGGAGCTGATGTAGGGTTTATATGCCATTCCCAGCTGTTTATTGTCCTCCGTTACAAACCCTAATTCATACGCATAAGATTATGAAGAGATTAGGGTTTAAAACCCAGTGAGCACCTATTTCCTCTTATTTGGAATACCTGCTCTGAAACTTTGCTGCCCTAACTGAATGATAGAATCATAGAAAATTAAGATTGAAAGGGACCTTAGGAGGTCATCTTGTACAACTGCCTTCTCAAAGTAGGACTATCCCCGACTAGATCATCCCAGCTAAGACTTTGTCTACCCAGGTCTTAAAAAACTCCAAGGATGGAGATTCTACAACCCCTCTGGGTTACCTGTTCCAGTATTTTACTACCCTCCTGGTGAAAATGTTTTCTTAATATCTAATCTAAACTTCCCTTGCTGCAATTTGAGACTACTGTTCCTTATTTTGTCATCTGCCACCATTGAAAATCGTCTAGCTCCTAGTAGTTGAAGGCTGCTATTAAATCTCCTCTCTGTCTTCTCTTCTGCAGACTAAATAAAACTATTCCCTTAGCCTCTCCTCATAAGTCATGTGCCCCAGCCTACTAACCATTTTAATTGCCCTCTGCTGGACTTGCTCTAATTTGTCCATATCTTTTCTGTAGTGGGGTCCCAAAACTTAAGATTCAACATTCTGGAACTCCTAGCTGTCCAGCAGAGTTGTTCATCCTATTGACCATGCTTACAACTGTAGAACAGGTCCTATACAATGAGAAAAATGATATAATCTTTAATTATGTATTTCTAGTTGGGGAGAGAATTGATGCAACAATGGAAATACCTACTGTCATTCTCCCAAGGAGGAGGAACTGGTGTCACCTATACGGTAAGAGATGAGTTTGCCCAAGAAATAGAGTTAAACATGTGGGGGTCACCTTACTCTATTCTTTATTTTCACATGTCTTGTAGTGACTGAACAATTACTAATGAAAAGACAAATAAATTATAAAGGTTGTAATATATCCTTTCAAAGGATGCCTTATAGCTATAAATATATCATTAAACTGAAATATATAACAATTAGGTGATAAACAACAAAGGTTGAAAAACACCATGGTAGCCAGAAACCTGTACATGAACACATTTAAAAGTATTTTGTTCTATCACATGAATTTGAAAAAAAATACAGAATATGGACTCCTGCTGATAAGAAAATGGAAGACCAACCCTGTCTCAGTGACTCAGATACCATTACAGTCGAGAGGCATTCAGTTTAGTCAATTAAGCAGCAGAAAACAGATTTCATTGATTGTAAGAGAACTCTTGACACTATCTAGCTATGGAAAGCTTTGTAGGGTATAATGTGTTCCAGCCAATTTACATGCAAAACAGTCAGCAGAATTATGTTAAGTAAATGCTCCATTATTTTTTTTCTTTCGCTGGAAGTTTGATCCTTAGTTCCGACAGACTTTTATAGTTTCCTTTTCTTCTATAAACGTAAGGATTATATAAATCTAGAAAGGTTGATAGGGACTGAAAATAAGATTTTTATTATATTTACAGTGTCAGTACCATGGGAACTGTAGGTTGTTTGAAGTTATCTAGAAACAAGAAATTAACATACACTAAAAAATTGGCTTCTAAAAGTCCTCCTGTTATTAATATAGAAAGCCTGAACTTTTAGCTGTGCATATAATGCCTTTCTTTAAAACTGATACCTGGCTAGATGCAACTCATCTTCTGTTGTTGCTCAGGGGAATAAATTTTACACTACTCCAGGGACTGAGGCTAGCTCACTCCATACATATGGGGAACTGGCAAGTTTGCAAATGCTCCAATTACAGGAGATGGATCTCATGCTGAGTTCAAGTGTATCAGTAATAACTCAGAAAGAGGTAGATTGAAAAGCAAGGGAGGCATGGTGTGATGCAGACAGTGCCTTTGCCATCACTACTTGAAAAGATGGACCCCTGCTAAAAACAAAGTTGACACAAGTTAGTTTGAAATGATTGTTGTATAATCACCTTAAAAAATCATCACTCTGTGAATACTGCAACTATATTATTTGTGGCCCTTGTAAAAACAGAAAGAAAACAAAAAATATATCATTTGTGTACATGAATTCCCCTATAAATTATGGAAATAAATGCATGACACTGCTATTCTTTTCTTTAGCATATATATAATTTGTTCCATAGGAAGCATACTTTATATTGATTTAGGAAGAGTTTCGGTAAGGTACCTGTTAGAGGTACTACACAGAACACACTGAGAAGAAGTGAAGGCTCTAGTGATTATAAGACATGCTAGTGGCCCTCATCCCTACAGTGCTGTGGGAGCTGGAGAGACCATCAGAATAGCTTAGGCTTGGGAACTTTTCTGTTTTGTAAGAACTGCTCCAGGCTGCCCTGTGGGCCACAGCACTGCATTGCAACATGCTGATGCCTCAACCCATCACCATCTCCTGCATAAATCCTAATGACAAGGCTTGTATCGTGATCCTTAGCAGATTCCATAATGATGTCTCATTCTGCACCAGTAGACTCTTCCTGTGAATGGATCTGAGGCTTGTAGGGTTTTTTACATCATTCTCTCCATTGTAAAAGATGTAATGGGTGGAGGTCAGCTATTCTTAGCACCAGCTGTTTTCAGGGAAAGGAAAAGGAGATTTTTAAAAAATTTCTAATACATGCTCTGGGGAAGAAGGAAAGGGGGAAATTGTCTCTTTTAGTAGGGTTGCAATATTTCTAGAATATCTAGCAGATCTTGCTAGGTACACACCTGGGAGTCAAAGCCTAATCTGATTTTGGTAGATTTTGATCTCTAGTTAAGTCATAAATTTTGGTGTTTTAATTTCTGCTATAAATGCTTCTTGTGACTCTTGTTCCAGCTCTGGCAGATTTCACTCCTCTATGTGACTCACAGACGTAAAGATTTAATGGAAGAACAAAAACTCTGTTTTAGATTGATCTCATCTTCCTGGAGCTGTGGCATCTAAAAATTTTAAACTGAATCTTACCTGAATTGTTTATAATTCTGGTAAATATGGAAACAAAAAGCACTTATTGCTTTATCGTATGAATGTAATATAGGTTTTAATGGTGACTCCAACATTTTTGCATCCATTAGTTAGCAGTATAGAAAGACAGAACTACAATTTGCTGCAAACAAAATAAATGAAATAAAATGTAAGATTGCTACCTGTGTTGTTTACTTGTATTTCACCAGAAATTGCAGCTATCAGAAATGCAATAGCAAAATACATGGATGAAACAGGCAGGATCAAAATGGCAATATTAAGAAATGAAAGTGCTTGAAGAATAGAAGTAGAAAAGCACCCGGTCCTTGGATCATGCTCAGAAATTATTTAAACCTTCATTTATCTATCTTTACTCACTGAAGTCTATAAACAGAACCACAATTATCCTTTACACCACAAAAGTATCAAAGTGTTCCCTAAACCCCCAAAGCTTCAAATTGCCTCCAATTCTATAGCCTTTGTAGGTGAGACTTTTTTACCTTGTGGAGAAGCATTGTTCTGCTCTGAGTTGTTAATGGTCTTGCACAACTTTCCAAAATTGTAGCTAAATGTTGTTTTTAAATTCTAACCTTTTATGATTAGTTAAAGGAGTTGCTTGTAAATGCCATAAGTGAAAAGCAAAAAGGCAAGTTAATACACATGCTCCCCAAATCAACTGCTCAAATTTACCATGTCTCAACCAAGTTACAGCAGCTGCCTATATTTCTTGGTTTGTCAGTACTTTGTAGTATGCCAAAACTGTGCATATCTTTTCCACATGTCTTTAATTCACTTTCTATAAAAAAAAAATATATTTTTCTTTGACATATTGTACTGACTGCGCCTGTCATAGTTCTTCACATCAGCTCTGAAACTCTTTAGGCCTGTTTAACGATACTACTTTGGCCTAACAATTCCAGGCACAGCATGGGCAACTGGTGTCTTCTGAGTCTGGGAAGGCACCAGTGGGGCACAACCGGGAGAGGGGTCCCCCAGCAGCCAGCTGGCAAGCAGGGGGGAAGTACCGGGACTTCTGCTACTGATGTCCCACCAGCAGAGCCAATTTCAGGGTGGGTACTAATGCTCCCTGTGCCCCCTACCAGTCAGAGCTCTCACTGTCAGGGGGAGCACCACTGCTCTCAGGGGGCACATGCCTCCCCCATGCCCTCTCTATGCATTGCCAAAGGGGCACAGCATCTGAACGTATTGGCTGCATCCAGACATACAGGCATGCATTCTTTGTGGTACCACATACTTCTTTGTGGTACCACAACTGCACTCATTACATGTTAAACCATGTGTGGCATTGCTAATTTGCAGTTCAGGGTCATCCTTTTCTACTTGGATTTCCCAGTAAGAACAACAAAAAAAGAACCAGAAAGAAAAAAAAAGTGGTGCAAAGCATGCCAAAATAGTGTACTCCAGGACAAATGCAGAGACAGGGGAGTAGGCAGCCCAGAGCTGCCTGCTCCCCCATCCCCATGTGCTGTAAAGCCCCAACACTAAGGCACACTCTGCCCCAACCAGCTGTGCAGTGTGCCTCAAGATGAGGGAAAAGGTAGCACCGGGCTGGTACTCCTCTGTTTCCTTGTGCCTAAGCATGGAGGCTCTTCTGTGGAGTCCCCAAACTGAAGCACGTGGAGACGAGGGAAGCAGGCAGCCCTGGACTAGTGCTCTCCTGCTTCCTTATGCTGCTCCCCAGCTGGCTGGAGTGCAGGTGCCTTAGCAAGAAGGCTGCCTGCCAGCTAGCCCCATGAGGTACCTTCTGCCTCAGCCTGGCTCCCTACCCACCCACAGCACCTGGACCCTGTCCAGGGGCCAGGAGCTGGGAGAAGCTGGGCATGGCCCGCAACAAAGGGCACGTGCATGAGGCATGCATTGTGGCACAAAGTAGCAGCAAAGATTTGTGCTGCTACTATTTGAGATGCTGCAAACATATTCCCCTGCTCACCTGCACATAGCCACTGCGTTCTCCCTCCCATCTAAATAAAGACTGAGAAAGGCACAGGGTGTTATGTATTCACATCTAAGTAATATTAAATTAGATTTAGGTAGGCTTAGAGGCCTAAGTTTAAGAAGTAGTACTAGATAGGAGCATTCCAGGGATGTAACACCTATGTAAACTTAGAGGTATGGGTTAGTAGAAAATATTGTAAAGATAATAGCATGATCCACATGGGTAAATAGATTTACTACCTCTTAAGAAATATATTTATATGTATAGGTATGTTTTAGTCTTGTGTAAATTTCATGAGTTCATGAATTGTATATATTTTTATATTTTTCCTATACCATTTCCTCTATTTTCTTCATAGTTGGGGTTTAAATTATTTTTGAAACAACTGTTTTGAGCCATCCCTTTTGAAGACTTTAATATTTAAATAGGTGACCTTTTTATTCATCTCTCATTGAAATTAAAACTAATGAATGCGGTTGGACAGTTACATTATACAAAGTGTACATAATACAAAGGTATTGCATATGGCTTAATAACTGTGTTCAAAATGATAGATAATGTCTAGGAACAGTTTTGTTTAGTTATAGTATGATTAATTTTGTTTTTATGGATATAGTAAACTTGAAAATGCTTATTTTAACTTTTTATGTTAGACTTGATTATGGTCATGTTTTAACATACTTCATACTGAATTGAGAAAACATTTAATACATCACTTTTTATCAGTGTGAAAAATGAAGATCTCACAGCATTGAAGTATAAGACAGTTAATTGGACTCAGTTTTTTAAATGAAAAATGATAAACTGTCTTTATCCTGCCAATTAGTTGGTATCTAAATTTTCCTTTCTGGTATAAATGATGCACGAGGTGGAGGGTCAGTCTGTTTGGAACTTATTCCTAGACATTCAAGCCAGAAGTCTAGTCTGTGTAAACAAACACAGTTTCATTGATTACAATAATGTTATGTCAGTTTGCAATAAGAATCTCCCCCTGAGTGCCTAACAAAAGCTTGTTGGAAGATGTGTTCTTTCTTTATTAGCACAAAAGTTTAATGAAAATGAAAAGGAAACATTTTCCTGGACATTTTCCACAGAAAAGTTTGGGGGTATTTTGCCAAAAATACTGTTTAGCAGATTTCAGCTGAAAACAATACTATTATAGGAAAATTATTAGAAAATGCCAACATACAACCTAATGAGAGATTTTATTTGGGCGCCACATATTATCATTCTTCTCTATAAGCTAGAATCTCTGGCCAAACTACATTCTACCTGAAGGATCTCAGTTTCTCAGTTATTGTAGGGGATGAAGCTTACCTGGGATGTCCGGCCAGAGAGAAGAACAAGGCTATCTGGCAACTTAATTAAAACTCCCAAAGTCACTGTGGCAACATATCAACTCTGGTTCTGGCAAGATCCCTTTACTGCTGATCCCTTTATTGTCCTTTACTGCCCGTTTCATGACCCACAGAGTCCAACCTGAATCTTAGCTTTCATCCAAGAAAAGGATGTTTTTAGCTCTTAGGTGTGTAATATATAGACAAGTTAGAAAATGAAAACCACATGGAAACTGGTGACAAGACAACAAAGTCTGTAAAGAACCTGAAACTGTCTCTGACAGATACAAAATTTCCAGCTATCTCATTCAGGGATATACACAATGGGATCTGACATTTTCATGTGATTCCACAAAACCCAACATTTGCTACAGAAAGAGTATTTCCAACTATTAATTAGACCCATTTGCTTGTATGGGGACAGGGGAAGGTATGTTATACTGTAACAACACATGTTGAGTTGCTGAATAGATTTGATTCTACAGTGGGTACATATATGTGAGACGTTTACTGAGGAGTAGACTAATTAGCTCTCCAGTAAATGTCTTGCATCTATACATGCGGCCCTGTTTGGCTGCAGAAAAATAATAAGTTCTGCAGCAGGGTAGTACTTGTAAATACAAGTACTACCCTGCTGTGGATTTTTTTCATGCACAGCAGTGCGTATGTAAATCCTGGCTCAGTTGGCTGAGGCATGAGGGTGCTTCAGTGTGGGGGCTGCCTACTGGCTACTTTTCGTCATGGTGAGCCAGGTCAGAGCAGCCCCAGGCTGGAAGGGTGACCCCCAGAACCCCTACCAACTGATGCTGCTCCAACCTGTCTTAATGTGCTGCAGTCCCAGGCTTACATTTAAATGGTGGGCCCAGGAGCAATAAGCTCCAACACAATAAGTTCCAGTTTATTTCTGCATGCTAATAGCAAGTATGTGTGTACGTTTGTCACATTTTGCTGTGGAATATTTGGGCCTTGATTATTAGTGGTGATAGATCACTTCCATTCAACTAGTTCCTTATGTTTCAAGTTTTCCTGTTTTTCTGGTCTATAGGCACCTTGATTGCTTCTCATCTTTTTAGGCTAATATATTGTAGTTACTGAGGCACTGAAGTGCTGTACACCAGTTTTTTTGTCAAGGATTTATTTCACCAAGGTATTTATGCCCATGCTTAACATTAAACAACTTGAAATCTAGTGAACTGAAGTAGGCATAAAATAAAGGACTCTGCTGAATTGGAACTTCATTAATTCCTCCCAAAGACATGATTCCAGTTAGACTTTCAGAGATGGAAAACCTATCATAAGTATGGGTAAACATACTATCCCATTGACATTTACATAGATAAAATGTAAACTTACCTTTTTTCTGGCAGCGAAAGCAGCTGCCTTGTTTTTCTTCTATTTTAAACAGGAAATAAATTTAATCTTGTCATTTGCTGTCTCATTAGTGTATTTAGATGTTTTATCTGTAATATAGATGCATTATCTTGTAAAAATGTGCTAATGATTATTCTCTTATTGCTGAAAAGCAAAAAAAGGTTTCAGGACAAATTATACCACACTGGATAATTGCTTTGTGCTTTTATATTTTGTAGATACATGTTAAAATCAGGAAGCAGAAAATGTATAGAGTCTTCATTGATTTAAAGCATCTGTTTTTTGTTCCCTAAATAGAAATGAATTATGAACTAACTTGTTGACCTTGAGATTGCTCTATGACTGATGATATTTCTAATTAAGGTGTACAAAAATACTTGCGTAAGATCAACACAGACAAGTAGATGAAAGTTCAGTGATGCATATCAAATTAATATCCCTTAATGTCCATGTAAATATTTATATTAAAGAGGTGGCTGATGATTTTGTCCATGCTCTAGTCATATGAAGTTACATAATATGTTCACTGTCAGATGCATAATATCATTTTGCTTTCCAAGGCCCTTCTCTGAAAATATTTGCTCATAGCCTTAATTGTGCTACCATGAGAAGTTGCATGGGCATTAATGGGAAAACAGTCTAAAGTTAAACACATGCGTAAGTACTCAAAGGACTGGGGCTGAACTTGCTGAAAATATTTGGTATTTGATGTGCAGAATTTTATCACAATTTTTTTGATATATAGAAATAAAAAATATTCTGCCTCTGTCCCTATGATTATTGTATTCCTGGCTGCCTAGCTTCAATAGAGGCAGATAGTGACCTCACCCAAAGTATTTTACAGGCTAGCGGTTAGCATCCACTCAAGATATGGTAGAAATGAATCCCTTTAGACATCTGGGATGTCAGGGTCCATGGGCTATGCAAAATTTCAGCAGCTGTTTTGTTTTGGATGTGTTTCAGACCGTTTTGGTGCCTGGATCATTGAATCCAAAATGAAACAGAAGGCTCCAAAACATCTCCAAAATTAAATGAAACCATCCAAAATGTTTTGAAAATGTTTCAGATGTTTTGGAATGTTTCAGAGGTGGGCTCGTGGGAAAAGAAAAGCTCAGAAGAGGGATGGGAAGAGAAGTGGGGGGGTGGGAAGGACTGCTCTAATACTGACACCTATAGCTGGCCAGTGTTTGTGATCTGTTCCTGAGGTCCCTTCCAATTCCAGTGCTCTGGGTGAGGGATGGCAGCCTGCTGTCATCCCATGCACAGATCCAGGGGACTGTACCCCCTGGGAAGAGTCTGGCACAGCCCTGCAGCTCTCCTTTCAAAGTGCCTGGAAGCTCGGGCCAGTTTGGGGCCGGGACCTGGCAGTGCAGCCATGGGGTCTTCTCCCACAGCTCCCTCCACTGGGGCAGAGGCAAGCACAGCTGGAGGAGAGGTGGGAGAAGCCCCCCTGTCTGCCCTGACTGGCCCCATCCCCCACCTGGCCACAGCCTCCTAGCACTTAAGAAAGAAGGAAAAAAAAGCCCTGCACTCACGGGATGTAGCAGTGGTGATCAGGGCCTCTGAGGCCTTATAGCAGAGCCCCCCCATGCAGCATGGGGCAGTGGGGGGGCAGGAGGTATTGCCCCTCCCCCTCAGCCTCCCATGACATGGGTGCAGCGTGGCTCAGCAAGGTGTTACATGCTGTCTGGGAGCTGGGGCTGCTGGGGCTGAGTGGTGCCAAACTTTGTCTGACAGAACACTGATCCAAAACATCAAAACAAATCACTGTTTCTCTGAAGTGGTCAAATCCAAAATGAAACATAGCCATTTCACACAGCCCTACTAAGTACAGAAATTCAAAAAGCCCAAGGCAGAATTGATCTAAGTTATACAGTTTTCTGTAAGTGATGTAGTTTAGATCATTAGTCACCAGAAACCATATTTGTCCTTTGGTGGGAGAGTAGCAAATCTTAGATAAGGTTCCATCATTTTTAAACCAGTTTATGTGTGCCAAACTTCTGTTCTGTTACAGGTATAGACCAGTGTCTGATCAGTTATAATGATAAAAATGTGATGTCTGTACTTGGCCCCTATGTTCCTGTTTTTTCCTCAGTATTGGTGATTGTGGAGTTGATCAATCTCTGTCTTTAGGAAGAATATTGGTCCTTACACAGCTTCTGACTATCTTGCATTATAAGGCTTGTGTTTCTAGGAAAGTCTTCAGTGGGTGCATCTACACAAGCTACTGCACTGTATCTTGTTGCTATGGCATTGTGGCATCACCAGGCACAAACCATGATGGTGATGCTACTACTCAGTAACACGTAAGTATCTGCAAGTACAAAATGACTACTCAGTAACAACTGTGCAGTTGACAGCTCATGTCAATGTGCTCAGTATTGATTAAATCACAATTTTTAACCAAAAGTGTAGTAATAAAAAATGTTAAAAATATAGCTTTAGGCAGCACAGCAAAAATAAAAAGCTGGAGTCTGAAACTAGACAAATCTAAATTAGAAATAAATTACTTTTTGTTGATTTTTTTTCCCCTGGGGTTATTAATTATTGGAACAAATTTGCCAAAGAAAATTCTAGATTCCCCTGACATCTTGAAATCCAGACTGGATACATTCCTAGTTGGTTTTTCTTTTTTGCAACAAAACTATTTCCTGGAATCAGCACAGAGGTAGCTTTGTGAAATTTAAGGTCCTGTAATATTCAGGAATTCATACTAACTTGTCAGATGATCACATCTGTCTTTAATCTCTCAAATCATTTTGATGTCATGACTTGAGACAGATAGCTATGGCCTTCCTCACAGAAACCTCAGATTTGTCAACCTTTTCTATGCAATGTTGCATAATTTATAAATCCTACCCCACTTTATGGATAGTAGATGTTTTTGGAAGTCATTGCTGTTGCCGAGCAGTAAGTGGCAGTTAGTCTGCCAGGACTGGTTGGTCCCTCTTTGGAACTTGCCTGCCAAGCTTTTGGTGGAAAGAAAGAAAGAAACCAAAGAAAAATGTAAATCTTGTAAAGCTGGTCCTTTTGCAGATTAACTAGTCACTTGACCCCTTCACAGGGCTCCTCCACCCCGTACACTGCCTTTATCACTCCAGCAATCTGTGCTATTCCAATTAAATGCCCTTCTTCTGGAGTCCGGCCTTCTACCACTCAGATACACATACTTTGTAGCGTATTGTCCTCAATAAGTGGTCATGCCCGAAAGAGTTGTCACAGACTCTTTGACCACAATCTTATTCAGCCCTCATAACCCTGAGACAATCCCCTCTTGAGTTTACCCCAAGGTCCTCAAGTCTATCAGTTCAGGGTCGAACTTAGTGGGCTGACAGGCTCTGTATACAATGGTCAGCACAGTCCTAAGTCCCTCAAGTAACACAGTCCCTCAAGTAACACAGTCCTTAATGAATGCTACTAGGCATTAACTTCCTTCTTCCCAAGGAAGCTGTATCTTCACATGATTGACTCTTGGTTCACTTCTCCATTTTTCTAGCCTTCTCCAGGTTACTGGCTCTGATAGGGTTCACTCAGTGATGTGAACCCTGCTGGAACTCCCAGGATGCTCCACTGCAACAAGCCTCACCTCTGGTAAGTTGGTTCCTCTCTATCACCGATCACTACCTTAGGTAACTTGGGCAGTCACTGCACCTTTGTGCAGTCATACAGACACTCGCCTCTGCTGGTCTCCCCTTCCAGAGGTTGAGATCTGCCTGAGCCGGTGTTTAAATTCCCCGACTGTTTGCCTGTGCCTATCAGTGGCACTTCCGGTCTGCCCCGGCTCCCTGCCACAGCAGATGCTGCTAATTACAGTCCTGAGCTGCACGCCTTCGTAGCCCCTAGACTGATCATGTGGATGTTTTCTCCTCTGGGGAATTCATCCGTCTCTCCTTTCTTTCTGGCAGGGCTTACTTGCTGCTCTATCACAATGATAATAAAGGAAATTTGTGAAAAGAAACTACCTCCAACTCAGTTATGAAGATAATCTTGACCGTTCTTTTATTTTAGATTTTAATAAAATAAGCAAAGTGTTTTTTTTAGTTACAGAACAAATATTAACTGCCTTTATATATCTGGGATTATTAATCTATTATTGTGAATGAAAATGTTCATCCTTTGGTTTGTCAGAGTGATAATCCTAAATTCTTGTAGGAAATAAACTTTTAAATGAATGCAGAACTTTACAACCCCTTATTTTACTATTTCAGAAAACAGTGTCCGTAGCAAGTAAAAGGCTTTACCATGAAAACTGGAAGATATGGTATCATTAAAATTCAATAGACATGAAATAACTTATGTAGGAAAAGCATTCCCTTATAAATATCATTCTAGTTGAAGATAAACAATACCATGTATCATACGTGTAATAAAAAAATTTACTGAGGTTATGTCCGCTGTCTGTGCAAAAAATGATTTTTTTTGTGTGCAAACCAAAAAAAAAGTTTCTCAAAAGATTACTGGCATAAAGAAATCACTCCATTCTTTAGTTGTCATCATAGTGACAAAATGTGTTGCTTTACATCAAGATAAAAATAACATCAAAATGAAAAAAAGACTAATTTCAAGGTACTGGTCTGTAGCATCTTAGTTCTATTCAGTGACACCTTAAGGCAGCTTTTAGGATGAAGTTAAATGACAATGTATAGCAAGACAAGCAGCTAAATGTTCTCACACTTCTAGTCCCTTGCTAGTCTTTAGACATTGAAGATATTGATTATAAAGGAGAATGATGCATATTGCTAGCAGAACTGACAGCAGCATTCTCACGCATCATTCAGTATTGAATAGGATAGAGCTACTTGTCAAAGTAGAAAATGTCTTGTCTAGGCTTCTGTCCACAAGGTCTTGCCAACTATTATCTCTTTCATGAATTTTAATACTTTAAAGAATCATGAATATCTTTAAGATCTTTCAACAGTACCATTGTGGAAAACAAATCAAGTTTAAGACCAGATTGATTTAGAAGAAAAGTGTTTTGCACATGCTGTATGAAATTGTCCCAACATTTCATTTCTTCAGTCTTTATTTTACTTGCTGTATATATATTAAAAAATCTTTTTATTCAAAAATGTGTCAAATGCCTTCTGTCCATAGTAGCTTTTAGACCAGTTTAAGATTGATTAAAGAAATTTCCCCATCTTGGGAACTGTATACTGGAGATGATAATCCCCCCCATCTGTAGCCAATCAAAAAGAGAAAATATAGTGTACCTTTGAAATAGACTGATTTAATGTGATGTCCAATGGGTGTTTAATCCAATTAATGTGGGTCTCTGGCATTTTCATAATTAAATAAGGATGGTGCTTTTCAACACAAGCAATTGCTTGTTCTTTCTGCAGAATCTTTAATGCCACTGTTTAATTGCTATTTACTCACTGCCATTCCATTATCAGGAGATTGGAATAAAACAGACAGTTCTCAGCATGATTGCATTGTCAAGCAAATGGAAATAAATATGTGAAATGCAAAACACTGCGCTTGTTATAAACTCCAGGAATACCTGCCCCAGTCCAGTCTCTTAGATAAATATTTTTGCAGTCATCATTAGGTCAGGGGGAGGTTAGAAGGTTAACAATGCAGCTGCTATTATTTGAATTTTCATTGAACTGAGAGAAACTCTCTAATATCTAAGGGCCCACTTCCATTTTCCATTGGAAATGTTTGAAATCTATGATCATTTTGACCATTCAGCTGGGTTTTTTTAAACAAAAATAAAAACACCCCACACCGCTTAGACTCCTGCTTTCCAAAAAGCTCTTGTTTTTAAGGAGGCCCTGTTTGCCTTCGCTTCTATTTCACAGGACTTCAGAAAAATAAGTCCCTCTTGGCTTAGCATCAAAAACATACTATCATGAAAATCTATTAGCAAGTACATTTTCAATTTCTAATGTTTTTACAGACTAGACAGGAATGGGGGGGGAGAGAGAGAATAATTTTACTTATTGAACCTTCTACTTTTTCAGTTTGCTATAAAAGATTATTTTCCAAGAAATCTACATTTTTGTTTTGTTTTGGTTTGGGGTTTTTTAAAAGAAGCCGTTATGACAAGAAATGAGTCCTTTGCATGTACTTCTTTACAATGTGCTGTCCGGAAATCATATTAACAAAGATAAAGAAAAAAAGAAAATGAGTTTCAGGAATCCTGCAAGGTTTTAGATAATGAAAAGAGAACATACGGTAATACAGCAATTATGTGCTTTAGCTTGTTTCAATCGTTAGCTTGTGTTCATTAGACTGCAAAGGATAATGACAACTTCAGAAAAAGTAGCATTCAGTCAGCAAACCATCAATTAATCACATCAATATTACTAAAAATATTACAGCTGCTAGTGACTTATCCCCAGACTGGGGGTCTGATACCTAGATTTTGATTAAATCTGCAGCAACATACTTTCCAAAGCTACTTCAAATAAGCCTACATCTCCGTGGAATATAAGAACATCTTAGAGTGGCTCTTGGGAGCCGATCTTCCTAAAATGCCCGCAGCGTCTCATGTATTCAGTGTCCTGCACTTCAAAATTGCGACAGGGCACTTTAACTAAAGCTTGTTCAATAAGTTTTGGCCTCCACCACCATTTTGAAATGTGGGGACACTGAACACTTATGATGTCGAGACTGGTGGAGTGTTCTAATTACCATGCTCCAGCAGAGTCAATTAATTGAGTCTGCTCTGACACATTTAAATTAGAATGCATTGGAGCAGGGGACAGCCATGTGTGTAGGTTTCCTAAGTTACTTGCAGTTTAACAAATGGCCTCGATGTTTTATAGAATCTGAATATATAATATATGCTTGTGATAAAGAACAAACATACAAACCTAAGTAGCCAGCCAGATAAAAACAACATTTGTAACTTCAAAAAGACCTTGATTTTCTTGTTTTTCTTCCAAGTTGAAGAACAAAGCAGGTGAACAAAATGATTAAAGACATTTTATTCAAAAAGTATTCCCAAAGGTATTCAATGGGACTACTTTTACCTGAAGAAGCCTTGCATATGTAAGACCTGAAGAATGAACTCAATAAATGTAACATGGAAGATGAGCACACCCAGATTAAAAAGACTGTACTATAGAACTTTATCATCACCCTGATTTTATTTAATTAACAATAAATAAATTGTCAACCTGAAGGACCGGAATTTTCTAATGCAATAAAATTAGAGGGCTGTTAGGCCTCCTCAAAGAAAATGTTGGTTTTCAGATGGTGGACTTGCAGAGCCCCTTCACCGTACTGCATTGGCCTGTAGCCCAGCCCCAGCCAATGTCAAATTAATCAAGGTAAGACTCAAATATAATTCAACCACAAGACTGTGCTAATACATATAAAACAATAAACAACAAGGATTCATGAGTAACAAGCATATCTATAGACAATAAATATGCAGAAAACAAAACACACAATAGAGATCAATAGCCCTCTCTAATGTGCTCACCACATGGTGTCAGGTTCTCACTTGCTTATCCTGTCAGTATATTGGAGCTGCTCCAGCTTATCTCCTCCTGGTGAAGTTTTCTACACCTTTTCCCCATGAGGTAGTTGGCACTTCAGAGGTAAGTGTGGGGTTATACTTTACCCACTCCTCCAGGTTAGATGGGTTAGGGTGGTCTCTAGGTTGAATCCAAGTTTCAAATGGTTCCTCCTCAGTTGGTCTAATAAAAGATACTGCCTCTAGCACACTGACTACTTTTACTTTTAGAACAACATGGCTACAGGCTTTATCCCTGAAACATTTAAAGTACCGTAATTAGCCATTTTGAAATGAAAACTTCATAATTTTACAAGAAAGAAGCAAAATTCAACACCTTGAGACCTAGAAACTAACATGCGTGCTCCTACCTTCTGTTTTGAGTGAACTTTGCTTACTTGCAAAGCAACCTTAACACAACAGAAAGTCCTTCCCAAAAAGAACCTTGCCATCACCAGTCCTCCTGTGAAATATGAGACATCGTAACAAGAAAGAAGCATAATTCAACATCCTGCTTGCCATCAGACACTTTTGATGTAAGTAGACTGCTTCAACTTTTATCCGAGCCTAATTTGCATAAAATGAACTTTTCTCACCAGGAGAACTTGCACTGCCCTCCAAATCTCTGTACGATATGAATTTTCATTTCTACTCGGGAGAAATATTATAATCTTGGCATTCTCCTAAGCCTGAAGAAGAGCACATGTGCCCAAAAGCTTGCAAATAAAGAACAATATTTTTTCATCTTTATCTATCTATCTATCTATCTAGATATAGTAGATTTCATTTTAATAGATCCATATGTTTTAATCATGGAAAAATGTGGATTTATATATGTCTATTTTAGTGGTGCTTTATTTTATTCACAGAAAAATGTGGATTTTGGGATACTTTTTTCATCTGAAAATTGGGGATTTTTTTTTTTATCAGAGAAAGCCAGGATCTCTAGTCATGACATCATTATGGTCAGTAGGTCAATGCTATGGGAATTCCTGACCCCTAATCATACTGAGCATGTGTGGCATCCTTTTGAAATGAGGGTGATCAGCTGAAAGAGACCCAAACCACATACTGGGGACCCCTATGGTGAGGACCATACACACAAGAAAAAAAATAATAACACAAGAAAAATGCTTATCTGCAGCAGGTCCCAAGACACAGCTGGAACAAAGGAGGGAACCCATGCAGGTTGTAAGCCGTGCCTTTATTCAGCTGAAGCTGGCCGGTGACGTGATCAGCAATCACCGGCCAGCAGAAATAAAAAGGACCACTGATGAAGGCTGGAGGAGAGAGGGGGATGAGAGAGTCAGTGAAAACTCTCAGCACCAATGACAGCAGATGTATTCAGAAGGAGAGAGAGCCAGCAGACGCTCTCTATACCAGCAACAATCGGGGTGCTTGGGAGGAGGGAGAGCCAGTGGAGGTCCTCTGCATCGGCAAAGGCTGGTGTGCCTGGGAATCAGGAGATCCAGAGGAGGCTCTCTACACTGGCAGAGACTGGTGTGAGCACCAAAAGAGGAAGTCCAGCAGGGCAGTATCAGGCTCAGCAGCAGCTTACAGCACAATCAGCGGCCAATCAGACAAGAAAGGACAGCAGGTCGCTGGAAGTGGAATGCCTCAGATGACATCAGGGGAGAGCGATTCTGCAATGGCATCAGGGGAGTAAGCCAGGAAGGGAAGCCATGGCCACCTCTGGCCAGACAACGGGTCATCTCCCAGAAAGGTCCCAGTTTCCAGGAGCGGAATCCTGACTAGCAAAGGCAAGGACAAAGAGAATTTTAGAGAGAGTTTCATAGTTTCATAGTTATGAGGGTTGAACGGGACCTGAGCAGATCATCAAGTCTGACCCCCTGCCATGGCAGGAAGAAGTACTGGGGTCAAACAACCCCAGCAACGTGATTGTCCAGCCGTGTCTTAAAGACCCCCAGGGTAGGAGCCAGCATCACTTTGCTTGGAAGTTGGTTCCAGATACTAGCTGCCCTGAGAGTGAAGTAGCACCTCCTGATGTCTAATCTGAATTTACCCTCTGCTAGCTTGTGACCGTTATTTCTAGTCACTCCTGGAAGTGTTTGGGGGAACAGGGACTCCCCCAGTGCCTGCTGGTCCCCTTTGACTGGTTTCTAACAGGCCACTAGATCCCCCCTCAGCCTTCTCTTGTGGAGGCTGAACATGTTCAGGTACCGTAGCCTCTCCTCATAGGGCCTGCCCTGTTGTCCCCTGATCATGTGAGTGGCCCTCCTCTGGACCCTCTCCATATTGTCCCCATCCCTCTTGAAGTGCGATGCCCAGAACTGGACGCAGTACTCCAGCTGCGGCCTGACCAGTGCCACAAGAGGAGAAGTATCATCTCCTTGGACCTGCTTAAGATGCATCTGTGGATGCATGACAAGGTACGGTTGGCCTTCCTGACTGCATCCCCATGCTGCCAGCCCATGTTCATCTTGGCATCAATGATGACTCCAAGATCCTTTTCTGCCTCTGCACTGATGAGAAGGGAGTTCCCCAGCCTGTATGTATGATGCTGGTTCTTCTTCCCCAAGTGCATCACCTTGCACTTGTCTGTGTTGAAACTCATCCTATTCTCATCTGCCCACCCTTGTAACCCGTCTGGTCTGATTGTAGCCTATCCTTCCTTCTAGCATGCCCACATCTTAGTATCATCAGTAAATTTAAACAGGGTGCTTTTTACCCCCTCATCCAAGTCACTGTTGAAGATGTTGAACAGTGCGGGCCTGAGGACCGAGCCCTGGGGGACCCCACTGCCCACATCCATCCAGGTCAAAAATGACCCATCCACTACCACTCTCTGGGTGCAGCCTTCCAGCCAGTTGGTGACACATATGACTGTGTAGGTGTCAATATCACAGTCCCCCAGTTTTTTAATGAGAACTAAAAGGCCTTCCAGAAGTCTAGGAAGATATGTCCACTGCTACCCCTGCATTAAAGGATTTGGTGACCTGGCCGTAAAAGGCCACCAGGTTGGTCTGACAGGGCCTACCTCTAATGAACCCGTGTTGGTTGCCCCTAAGCATAATCTCCCCTGCTGACCCCTTGTGGACATGTGCCAGAATAATTTTCTCAAAAAGCTTACCCAGGATCAAGGTAAGATTCACTGGCCTATAGTTCTCTGGGTCCTCCTTCCTCCCTTTTTTGAAGATGGAAATGACATTGACCCTCTTCCAGTCCTCTGGCACCACACCAGAGCACCACGAGTGCTTGTAAAGCCATGCCAGGCGTCCTGCAATGCCCTCAGGTAATTCCCTCAGCACTCTGGAGTGGAGATCATTTGGACCAGCTGATTTAAATACATCCAGTCCCTCCAGAAGTTCCTTGACTAGATCCTCACTGACCCTTGGTCTAGGTGTGCCTCCCCTGGGGCCTGATCTGGTCCCTGCTTAGGAAAATGGAGGCAAAGTAGTCATTAAAAAGGGGAGGCACCTTCGTATCCTAGTGGTAGGGCTGGGGAGGAAACCAGATGGACCCTCCCCAACTCATAATTTTGTTTAATTCCTTTTTCTTTGCCCCCCTTTGGAGGGGTTGTGCAGTGGGATAAACGATGCCAGGGGACTAAGTCCCCTAGCTAGAAAGGCAGTCCCAGTTAAAGGAAGAGCGTGCAGAACAGAGGTGCTGGCTTCTTCCCGTCCTTCCTTTTTTTTGTCCCTTTGGTAGTTGTTTGATCTTTTGGGTCCTGGCTTGAGGCAGCTTAGGGCAGGAGGAGGCCCAGCTTAGGCCAGATAGTGGATCAATTGAGCCACCACACGAGAAAGTGCTTGGGATGCAAGGCTCAAGAGAATGTTGAGGTCCAGAGCACAACAGCATTGGAGGAGCAGCCGACAAGATCCAGTGACCCATCAAAGGTTGGCATGAGGCTGGGGTGTAGGGGAAGCAGAGTCCAATGGACAGCCATTTAGCCGACTACCCACCACTGAGGAGCCTCTGGCAGTTCCCTCCCCAGTGAAATCTTGAGAGGATAGTCTGGGGGGTGGCCACCTAGGTCATAAGCATCTACCTCACAGTTTACAAGAAACCTCGGGATGTCCATTACTGACCATCCAGGTCACACGCGAACAGCTTTTTGAGGCCAGGCAGTCACACCTTACATCATCATACTAGTCAGAGAATGGTGTCAATAAACCTATGTGGAGTTCACATTAGATAGACCCTAAAATAGGTCCAAGTTCCTTAAAATGTAAGCACAATGTTGCAGAAACATATGGGCTGAATTGATGCATATTTAGAGAAACAGACAAAAAGTATAATTGACCAGTACAGAATCCTGGGCAGTGATGACACTATATGCACTAGATGCACTTGCTGCTGAAGGGGGAAATCATGTCCTTTATTTACCATCAACATGTAGGTTGAGGAGCCAGAAACAAAAAAACAAAACAAAAGAAACAACTTCCTCTACCACCGATTTCCAGAGGCAAAGAAAAGAGATGGCATCTCGCCTCCCCACACAAAGCAGTGAACCTTTGGCCACTCCTACACTCCTACACCTACTACTCCACCCTTCATACAATGAGAGCTGGAGCTGCAGCAGGGAAGATGCGGGGTGTGTGGATGGGGGGAAGAACAGGGATTGGGAAGGCAAGGTGACCCCTAGCTGGACCAAGGTAGGGGCTGGGGCTGGACTAAGGTGGTCAAGGGCCCCAGGGCCTGCCACACCAAGGCCCCTGCCCCTGCCCTGCTGGAGCTTTGCAACAGGTATGAGCCTCTTGCAGCCCCAGCAGAGCCTGCTGAGTTGCCAGCTCCCACAGGCAACACAGAGGACACTCTCCCCAAGACAAAACGCAAAGTGTTTGTCATGGGAGACTCCATCCTGAGGGGGACTGATGGGGAAACCTTCCACCCTGACCCCTTAGCCTGGGAAGTTTGCTGCTTTCCAGGGGTCTGCATCCATGACATTGTGGAGAAGATCCCTAAACTCCTCCAGCCCACAGACAGCTATCCCATGCTTCTCATCCATGTGGGCACCAATGACAAGGCTTGGAGTCCTCCTAGCTGGGTCATGAGACACTTCAGGGATTTGGGTGCAAGGCTAAAGGGTCTGGGGGCACAGGTGGTTTTCTTTGATCCTCCCAGTCTCAGGCTATGGGCTGAGGAGGGAGAGGAGGATCCACATAGTCAACATAAGACTGCGACACTGGTGTCATTGGGAAGGCTTTGGCTTCCATGACCACAGTTCACTCTTTGGAGAGAGAGGCAGTGAGCTGTTGGGAAGGGATGGTTTCCACCTCTCTCTGTTAGGGAGGAGGCTCTTCTCAGCTAGACTGGCTGACCTGCTCCACCGGGCTTTAAACTAAAACTCTTGGGGGATGGGGGACTACTGCCATTGCTGGCCCACCAAGTGGCCCTTGCAAAGCCAGCAGGCCAAGGCACATAAGGGATCCCACTCCAGCCCCAGCCCTGGAACAAAATGTAGGCAAGGCAAGAGCCCCAAAGGGGACACTTGCATGTCTATAAACAAATGCCAGGAGCCTGGGGAATAATCAGTTCCCTGCTAAATGCAAATAATACAATGCCATTGGGATAATGGAGACCTGGTGGGACTCCACCCATGATTGGACCACGGGTATAGTTGGCTATACCCTGTACAGGAGGAATCGAGTGGACAAAAGGGGTGGGGGCGTAGCTCTCTATGTCAAGGAAAGCTAAGTATCCCTGCAAGCTGACATTGGAACCCACAGTGGATGACTTGAGACCCTCTGGGTTAAAATCTGTGGGGAACATGGTGCAGGGGATACTATGGTGGGGGTCTACTACAGACCCCCTACCCAGAGTCAAGACCTCGACCAGGAGTTCACCAGGGAATTGGCTGAGGTCACACAATCCTGGTGTATGGTTGTCATGGGAGACTTTAACTACTCAGACATCTCGCAGGAGGAGTGCTCAGCCAAATCCGAGTGGTCACAAAGCTTTATGTCATGTGTGGATGATCTCTATCTGATGCAGGAAGTCTGTGGGCCGACAAGAGGTAAAGCACTGATTCACCTCGTACTGGCAAATGGGGATGACCTAACTGGCAACCTAACAATCGAAGGGAAGCTGGGTGACAGTGATCATGAACTGATCACCTTTACCATCTGCCGTAAAGCTGGCAAGTCAGTCAGTTGTACAGAAGTCCTTGACTTCAGGAAAGCTGACTTTCACAAGCTAAGGAGGCTTGTCAGAAAGACCCTAAAAGGCCACAACTGAATGGAGAGGGGAGTTCAGGATGTGTGGTTGCTCATCAAGGGAGCAATCCTGGATGCGCGAGTGAAGTCCACCCCGTCTCGTACGAAAGGCAGCAAAAGGGCCCAGCAGCCCCCTTGGCTCTCCAGGGAACTGGCAGACCTTGTGCATCTTAAAAGGAAGACCTAAAAAGGATGGAGGACTGGAACTACTACCAAGGAAGAATACTCTGCTTTTGTCTGGACTTGCAGACAGCAAATCAGGAAAGCCAAGGCTGTGATGGAACTCCAGCTAGCTACAAATATCAAGGAAAATAAAAAGTCCTGTTTTAGATATGTGGGGAGCCAGAGAAAAAGCAAGGGCAACATTGGACCCCTGTTAAGCCAGAAGGAGCAACTGACAACTGACACCCAGGAAAAAGCTAACTTGCTAAATGGGTACTTTGCAACAATTTTCCATCAGCCCCATGGGGCGGCCCTGCCCACTATAGGTCAGGGAGGCACAGGTGAAAGAAATTCCTTGCCCTCCACTGAAGCTGACCTCGTGAAGGAACACCTCGACAGGCTGGATACCTTCAAGTCATTCCGCTTTGATGGGTTACACCCAAGGGTACTCAGGGAGCTAGCAAGCTTCATAGCTCAGCTCCTGGCATGGATCTTTGAGAACTCTTGGTGCTCTGGTGAAGTGCCCAATGATTGGAAGAGGGCCAATGTCATGCCTATCTTCAAGAAAGGGAGGAAAATAGATCTGGCAAACTACAGGCCCAACAGCCTGACTTCTATGCTGAGGAAAGTCTTGGAAAAGATTATCAAGGAGGCCATCCTTAACAGACTAGCTGAAGGCAACATCCCGATGGATACACAACATGGGTTTGTTGCAGGTAGGTCTTGCTTGACCAATCTCATTGCCTTTTATGACCAGGTGACTTATCACCTGGACAAAGGGGAAGAGATCAACATCATATACCTCGACTTTAAGAAAGCCTTCAACCTGGTATCCCATGATCACCTCTTGGTTAAATTGGCTAACTGCAGCCTCGACCTCACCATGATCCGCTGGCTGGGGAACTGGCTCTGCGGTAGGATCCAGAGGGTGGGGTTTGATGGGAGCCAATTGTCTTGGTGCGCTGTGACCAGTGGGGCCCCACAAGGCTCTGTCCTGGGGTCTAAACTGTTTAACTTCATCAATGATGTAGACACTGGTGTCAGAAGCGGACTGGCCAAGTTCACCGATGACACCAAACTCTGGGGTAAAGCATCCACACCTAAGGACAGGTGTGGACAGACTCATGAAACGGGTGGATGAGAACCTGATGGTGTTCAACATCAAAAAATGCAATGTTCTCCACCTTGGGAGGAAAAACCTGCACCATGCTTATAGGCTCGGTAGTGCTATGCTGGTTAGCACTACAGATGAAAGGGACTTGGAGGTCACAGTTGATCACAAGATCAACATGAGCATTCAGTGTGATGCTGCAGCTAGTAAAGCGACCAAAACGTTGGCTAGCATCCATAGATGCTTCTCAAGCAGATCCCGGGACATCATTCTCCCTCTATACTCGGCCTTGGTGAGGCCACAGCTGGAGTACTGCATCCAGTTTTGGGCTCCACAATTCAAAAAGGATGTGGAGAAGCTTGAGAGAGTCTAGAAGAGCGCCATGTGCATGATCAGAGGTGAGGAAAACAGACCTTATGGTGAGAGGCTGAGAGCAATGGGGCTATTCAGCCTAGAAAAGCGCAGGCTCAGGGCTGATCTGGTGGCCACCTATAAGTTTATCAGGGTGCTCATCAAGATCTGGGGGAACAACTGTTCACCAGAGCCCCCCAAGGGATGACAAGATAGAACAGTCACAAACTCCACTGTGACCAGTTCAGGCTGGACATAAGGAAGAACTTCTTCACTGTCTGAGCTCCCAAGGTTTGGAACAGACTGCCCCCTGAGGGAGTTCAAGCGCCAACTTTGAATGCCTTCAAGACACATTTGGATGCTTATTTTGCTGGGATCTTATGACCCCGGCTGACTTCCTGCCCCTGGGGCAGGGCTGGACTCGATGATCCTCCAGGGTCCCTTCCAGCCCAAATGTCTATGAAACCTATGAAATCTATTGTGCCCCTCCTCCCCCAGGCAGCTCCCAGGGCTAATACCCTATTCATCCACCTAACATCATGCAACAGAAACAGTTTCACTGCAGATCCTGGATTTAGGTAATGATAGAAAAAGATTGTATGACACTCATAATATAACATTTATAACAAAATAGTTTATCCTGTAAAGAACTGCCTGTACACTGACAAAGAGATGGGAAAAACATGTTTTGAGTCTCTTAATGACACAATTAAATAGGCTTTCACAACACCAATTATTGCATTTTGGGCCTGTTCATTTAAGAGTAAAGTCATTTTAATGTAAATACGATTTAAATAGGTATAACAGGGGAGCTATAGGCATTTATACATGTACCTTTGTCGGCTCTGACATGCTAGAAACCTAGTGTGTCAGAGCAGACTCGATTAATATAGTCTGAAGAGCATGCAAGCTGTTGTGCCTGGCGCTGCATCGCATGTATTTGTATAAACAGAGAAATGTGTGTCAGCATGCCAAAAATGGCAGTAATGCATTATTGAACTAAAACATCTCCAGTGTGTTTTAGTTCAAAAGCATGCCGCCACTGTTTTCTCAGTGCTGACGTGCATTTTGCTGCTTATACAAATGCACATGCCTCAGCACTGGGCGCTTTTAAACACACTGTGGCACTGTGGAGCACGCATGTCTACAAATGTCTACAAAGGCCAGATCCTCAACTGGCCTAAACTACCATCATTTTCAAAAAGGCAACTAGAACTATTTCAGCTGAGGATGTATTTCAGAGAAAGAACAAATGTTTGTTCTGTGGCCCAGGCCTGGGTTTTGGGTCGTGTGTACTCTGAGAGGAGTACATAAGATAATACATGTGAGGAAGAAATGGGAGAGCAGAAGAAAAGACAGGGAAAACATAAATAGAGGAAAAGAAGAAAAAAACAACAACAGCAAAAAGTGCAATCCACAGTATTTCTTAGGATGTTGGAAAGGTTACAGTATGGTCATAGTGACATGAACTACTCTTGGTTTTCATTATCCATGAGTCACAGGGGCACAGTAGTTAATACATTTTAAAAAGAGTATGAGACTCCACACAGCTTGAGGGTTACTAAGCTAACCACTTTTGAATATCAAAGTAATGCTGCTAGAAAGTGTCTTTTAGTTTCAAAGATCAAACAAAACCATCTCTAATAGTGTATTTTATAACATACAACACAGTCCAGAATATAATAAATACCTGGTTTTTGAAAGGCAGAATGGAAAAAAAAAAGATTTTTCCAGAGTTGTGGCTGCACAGAATAGGGATAGTTACTAATCTTCAGCTCGCTCACTCTCCCTTTCCTGCTTAACTAAGGCTAGCTATTGCTGAAGGCTGGTCTCTCTGGGTGGATCTATGATTGTGAAAAGAAGTAAATAGTCTCTGAGGCTGTGAGGAAGAAAGAGATCAGGAACAGCTAGCAGACAAAAAACATTGCCCTGAGAAATGGAGTGGAGAACAAAGAGCTATTCAGTCAATTGACTGTCTTAGGTGCTTCAGCAGGAACATCACAGCTGCTGCACTGGGAGCAGGAATCAAATCAGGGTGGTTCTATCCCAGTCAGAAAATCAGCTTCCCTGTTTAATACATGCATCCTAATTGTGTGGCCTGATTTTTTTTGGGGGGGGGGAAGGGATAATAAGCAAGACAATATCATTTTTAGTTTGAGGTTTAGTTGGCATCTCTGAGTTTGAAATGCAGTTAGCAACATGCTATTATAGCTTTAAGAAAAAGAAAAAAACAAACAAACCTTGTGCTTTACCTCATAAGGACTTCCATAGAATAATTTAATGGATCCAATAAGATTCGATTGGCATGGCCAGCTTCTACATGCACTGTGTCTAGCTCTTCTGATATGGGATTATTGCAAGACTAATAATATGGCAAGTTTTCTAGCACAGCCTAATTATTACTCACATCACTAATTTAACAAAACCCTCATCAGATACATGAATTAAAATTAAAAACAGTCTACTAAAGAGCAAAAGTATGAGTAATTCTAACTAACTTTGGTTTGATACTTCCATTATTAATTTTAATGACATGAATAGTAGAGATTGCACACACAACAAAAACGAAAAACTACAACAAAAAAAGGAGGAGGAGGAAACAAAGCAAAATGAAGCAAAATCTAACTAGCTAGAAGGAATTTGCCTGTGCTGGAAAACTGGTTGAAGAAATAATGAGATCATACATTTAGCCTAAGGAAAGGAGTCAATATTTTAATTTCAAGGAATGCTATAATTATAGCATATCTCAATCTGGTTTTCTATTAACTGAAAACTATACATGTTATGTTAATAAAAAACAAGTGTGCATAATTTAATCTTTCTTCCAGGAAGTAACCTAGGCCCTTCAGGGAAGATTCTGAAAGTCTAGTGATTACTTTGGTTTGAAAAGGCTAGATATTTTTTCTTTCATTAGCTTTTATTATTAGCATATATGTAATAATAACTTGTTCATGACAACATGATTTGGTATAGAGAAGAAGACTGATTTAGCACAGAGTAATGAAATAATAAGTAAATGGAGTAATTGCACAGCTCTGATGTACAACCACTCTAGGGCTTTGTCTGGGGCTAGGTGACACTGTATCAGTGGGTGCATCTACATGTGAAATTAATGAAAAGCAATATATTCTGGAACTGTTTGAGCTGGAATAAACTGTTCCTGGGTGTAAGATCTACATGTGCACCTACAGCATTAGCAATTTGAGCTGGGATGGAGCAGGCCCATGTTGACAGGGGACACGGGGTCAGCCTCAGGCTCTGGGTGGCAGTGTCAGGTGGCATTGGGCTGGTGGAAGGCTAGAATCTGGCCCCTGGCTGGCTGGGCAAACCACACACAATTTGTACCCATGGTCACCATCCACACATGCATTTGAAGTTAATTATTCCATCAAAAAATGGTACTATCCTTAACTAAGATTAGACTATTTCCCCAACCAAGCTAATTGAAATGGATAAAGGTGGCAGAATCAGGCCCTAAGTCTTTTATCCTCATTAGGATATACACACTGTTAGTGTACAGAGTAATCTTAATTTTGCCTGCAAACTCATTATATTTGGAGAAAGAAATGTTTTTGCCATGTATGTTAAGAAAAACTAGTAGCAAGTAAACAAGAATTTCCTGCATCTCTGCTATTTCCCAGGAAGACCAGCAATGGCTGAACTAACTTTTTAAAGAAAAGTGACCTGGTTCACCAAGTATATTTTTTGCTCATATCACATTTTGGTATCCTTGTTTTATCTCTCTATTTTCATTGGCTAATTCCTGAGTGCTCTTTACATGACCAGACAGTGAGATGCATGCAAAGAAACCCCTCACCTTATCCACAGCCCATGTAAGTGGAGAAATGGATTGCTGCCTATTTGCTTAGAGATGCTGCCCACAGGGAGAACAACACTTCAAAATGAATGACTATGGTGTAATCATTGTTCTGCCCCATTTTACATTGCCTCTGGAGCTGTCCAGATATGCAATGGTGGTAATGTGCTGCAATATTGATGAAGGGGCAGCAGTTTGTGAGCTCTTGTATCCCTGGGGAAGCTTCAAAAATATTTTGTTTCCCTGAAGCAGAATGTTTTCACATGCATATAGTCCTCATTACAGGTCTATGCTTAGACAGCACAATCCAATTCAAGTATCATTACAAAGATATTTATGAACTCCTGTTCTGGATCTGGTTAATTAAGCATTCTGAATTTTCCTCCTCTCCTATCTTTCAGTGCTGCCTCTTTATAATGGTAGTTTATTGGGTCCTTGCATTTCCATAACTATTTTAATGCCATGCATAGTATATGGGTGGAATTCTGTTTGCTTTTTCATATCTAAATAGCAGACTTTTACTTCCAGAAGGGGCATTTTTGGCCCTTTCTTGCGCGTAGGGATTCTGTTCCTCAGCAATGTGGATGCATAACTGCACACATAGTGCATGCACTGAGCATGCCTGGCATTAGAATTGTTCCCAGAAAAAGATGTACCAAGTGGACATAAATGCCAAAAATATCACTCTGCAATTAAATGCACTACCACTTTGACATGCAAAGTGTCTCTCATACAATAGTTTTACAGATGTTGATATTTTTGTTAGATACAAATTAGACAGGGACTAAGAGTGCAAAATATCTGACATAAAATTCAAAGCACTTGAAATATAAATATTTTCAGGTTCATTGAACAGGTATGAACAGGCTGTGTTTCATGACGATTTTCATGCCAGAGAAAAGGTCAATGCTGGGTCTGAAAGGTTTTCATTATCTGGATGTTCATGAAAATGCAAAAGCAGCTTTTCTTAGAGCTGCGAAAAATTCTGCTTTCAAGCTGAGTTGGGACATGTGGCAGTATTGAGAAGATTGAGGTTACACGGTGTTTTATTCAAGTTCTGATCAGTCTAATTGTAATTTCACAAAGTGAAAATGATTCTAAGTGTTTCCAGCTTCAGGATTTTGTCACCAACTTTTGATTAAGCTTATTCTGTGTGCTCAGTGGATGTCAATTTGATTTGTTTTATCACGAAGACCCAAAGAATTAGTATCTAGTTGCCTCAGTGCAGGGACTCGAGTGAAAAAGGTTTGCATTGTCAAGGACTGTGGTACAGGTCATGGCTTCATTCATCTTAGCATCGTCAGCAGTGGCTCCAAAAAATGTGAAGTGCAAGTTTATTACTCTATTTTCTCTTTGCTCAGGCACATTGTGATATCCTGGATTTGCAACATAGGACCTGAATGGTGGCTGATGTTTTATTAATATGTAGGTATATAAGAATAGTATTGTGGAAGAATACTGTATATAGTCCTCACAAAATTGCAGGTTTGCTATATCCCTTCAGTTTGTAACAGAGAAAGCCATTGGGGAATTAACTTGCCTGTGTATCTGCCCAAGGCAGTGGTCTTACTTTCATGGATATTACTTTCTGGGGATTTTTTTGCAAACCAGGAAAGGATCTAATCAAAAAGTCATTAATCCCATAGATTTATGTTTTGCTTTTCTTAGAGGTTTGGTTTTTTTTCATACGGACTCAAAGTCTGTTCTCTGTGATAGCATTTTTTGTTAAAAGAATGTCTCTGCTTTAATTTATAGCCTTAATATGGTGTTATTATTATTATTACATCCAGATCTTACCAGGAACCTATCCATTGAGTATAGGGTAACCCATAAAAGTATAAACTTGGTAACCCCTCTATTTCTTGTATTTGTCTCCAGGAACTGGAAATCAAGGAACTAAGGCTCTGGATATTCAAGGCCTAATCAAGGCACATTATCTTAGTGGAAAATACCACCTTTTAGAAGTACAGATAAGTGAGCTCCCTGGTTCAGATTAAGGCTTTCTAGTGTTTAGACCCTAGAATACACACACTTCATTTAGGATCCTGAAGAGTGCACTCTGTGATAGCCTAAGTATATCAAAAACAGACTATCCTTACAGAGGAATGGTAAATGTGGGCAACATATCACGAGCTTCCTTAGGTTTTTTTTCATCTTTTTTCATAGTGAGAACCATTGGGCTGTGAAATATCTCCTAAGTTAAAGGACAGAGTGTATTAATATTGAAATGGACTAACATTCAAAAATCATGAATTGACCACATTAATAATCACAACTTTAAAAAAAAATGTGCATTTGCCTTCTGGGGTTTGAACCAGTAGAAATGATTCCTAAAGTATTTTCTCAGTATTGTTCAGAGAAACTTACTTCTTTCTTAAAGAAGAGTTGAGATTTTAAAATAATTCTCTGATGGAAGGTGCCTTAAGGGGAAAAAAAATCCAATATTAACGACTACTGATAAAATCCTGGGAAAAAACACATTTGGAACAAGTTTCATTAGGAGAAATTAGAATTAAATTGATGTACTGTGTGGAAGAATCCTATACTGACTGAAGAATGGACCAGAATATAATAGGGCTTTTCCACTTCTAATAGCTATTATTATGATATTGTCAGTATCATCATATAGCTCTTCATAGTAATTCTTCCACAATTTTCCTATTCATTTAAACTCGGGCTACCTACTGGTATTACATATCTACCATGAGAACTGTGTTCTCACAATTGAAATCATGAGTATATAATCTGGTTTCTTCCTGGAAAAAATACACTGCCTCCAACCCAGTAGATCTCACTTTCAGGAGTTTCCCCGGTAGAAAGAACATTTTGTACACTTTTCTTTGCAGGATAAGCAGCAGCACTGCCCTCCAGCATCCCAGTATGCATTGCTCCTTTCTCTCCCTCATGGCTCAGGGGAGATAGTTAGTGACTCAGGTAGGACTCCCCTGCTGCAACCAGACATGGAGCCAGTCATGCCATATGACAGCTTCAGGGCCAGGAAAGACCAAAACTTTTACATATTCCATGCTATGTTAAAGGTCTAGTATGAGAATGGTAAGAGTCCACTATGGGCTGCTGGAGTGAAAATGGCCAGGCTTGTTACTGAAACAGGAGGAGGAATTCCTTAGTGGGGCATGTTCATCCAGCCAGTCTGGAGGCTGAGGGGCCTGAAAAGCTTGCTGGGATCTGTGTATAGTATTTAGGTGCAATCTTAACGGAAGATGATAAATGGATAGATTAAGATGTAGACTAGATACAGTTCACACAAAGGTAAATGTGGATGCAATATGCATGAGTAGGCAGATTATAAGGCATGGTCATTGAAAGCATATGGTGGACAGCAGCTGAAAAAGTTGAATACTTACAAAAAAACTAGAAAGAAAATTACAAGGATATTGAATAGTTCCTAGACTCAAAAAACACCCAACAAGTGTGTAGTCAGTAAAAATGGAATCACTGGCTCAGCATCAGTGTGTCCCACACTGGGTCTGTGTCTCTAGCCACCATGGAGGAGGATGAGGAGAGCGCTCTCCTCATTCCCCCAGTCACACACAGTAGAAATGACATGCCTCCTCCATGCTGTATCACCTGTCCACCTGCCCATTTAGCTGCAGGCTGTCCAGATACACTTGTTTGTGAGACCCAGGGCCCTGGGCAACAGCTGCCAGTTGTATCAGCATGGGAAGCTGCCTCACAGAGAGGATCCCTCGGACTCCATAATACAAACACCCACAAACAGCCCCTGTGCCCCCAGCCCAGGATTAACTGATAAAATTAGAAGAGTTTTAATAGATAATTTAAAAATTATATTTACATCCCTAGGGTACATTCAGATGAGCACACACATGCCTGTTGCCACATCTCGAAGGAGTTTGAGATGTGGCAAGAAGCATGTTGAGATTTCAAAAATCTTCCCTGTGCTGCATATTTGCAGTGCAGGCTCTAAATTTGATACCAGGAAATCCTGGTATCAAGCTTCCCTCCCCCCCCCCCCCCCCGCCAAAATAAAAAGAACATGAGGGGAAAAAGCAGTGCAGGGCAAGCTCCTGAAGGCTGGGTCCTGCATAGAGATGCTCTGACACTCAGCCAGAGCATCTCTATGCCTGCCCCCTTCCACTGCTGCTCCAGCATGCTGATACAGTGTGCTGGGGCAAAAAGGAGCTCAACAAGGCTGAAGCAGTGACCCAGACCCAGGTGCTGTCCCTGGTAAGTAGAGATGTGGAGGACTGTGGATGTGGTGGGACTGTGTGTGGTGCCAGGACCCAGGGGGACAGCAAGAATAGTTTGATCTTCCCTGAAGGCACATGCCCCCAGGCCAGGCCGGGCTGGGCCAGCACCATGTGGCATAGGTGGTGCTGAGTCTGAGGCAGCTAGGGCCATGCCATGCCACAAGTGGGCTCTGCCAGTTGTGATTCCTGAGCACCCCATGGCTACTGCTGCTGCTGCAGGAGGAATGTGCACCATGAGGTGGCAGACAGGGTACCCTCCCCTCATGAGCACCCCCCCAACCCCCACACATTCCCCCCACACATCCACAGTCCTCCCCATACCCACAACTGCCCCACACCACACCCCCTGAAACCACCCCACAAACCCCCATCCACATACCCAGCCACAACGCCCCCCCATACCCCTTCCTCCTACAAATCTCACACCCTGTGAGGTACTTCTATGGGAGGCAGAAGGCATCCATGAAAGAAATAGTTGTGGCATCTACTAAGTCCTGTGTATTCTTGGAATCTGTAGGAGGTAAAGTTAGGCCAGACAGCCTTCCCTCCTTTTGTGGATAGACAGCCTTCCCTTCTTAATATGGTTTTTGTTCACTCACAGCAGCACAACCCTTACATTCACTATGTCAGAGAGTTCACCTTCTACCTTCATAAAATCTTCTATCCCAGCATTATGGTCCACAAGACAATGTACCATAATCAACATTTTTGTTTTTCTTATATTTTTGTTTTCTGATTTCTTCCACTCATATGAATACAGGATAGTTCACAGCCAAAAATGATAATAACAAATATAAAAAAGAAAACTTCATTCCCTCAATTCAAAAATACCAGAGGCATTTCAAACCTAAGAAAACAAACAAATAGCAAAAAACCACTCAAAACAAAAACAAAATCATGTTATACTGAGACTAAGAAAGGAGACTTCCATCCAAAAGATTAAGTTTTCATATTGCAAAAGAGTTCAGTGTGAAAGTTTTAGTGGAATACACAATGTGTTAGCCATTGCAAACATAGCAATTTGTAGTAATATGTGTTGTTTTAATATGTTATCTTACATTAAATTGGAACCATGATGCAAATCAAATATGAAGCATTTTGTTTATAGCTAAACATCTTTTTAAAACTACTTTACAAATGTTAATCTGACATAATGTGAATTCTATGATTAGATGGAACATAAAAGCATAAATAACCCCCTTAAATAGTAATATGATTTGATACACATCTTTTTGAGCCTTTAAAAAAAACCCTCCTACCCTCCTATGCTTCTGAAGCTTGGCTAACGTAGTACAAAGCCCTCTGGGCTCTGCATCCTTGCTCCACAGTCTCTAATGAGTGGAAGTATGATCTTTCTGAAAAAGCTAGAGCTATGTGAATTTTGAAGTAGCTGAGCTGGTGTCAGAGCTTATTTAAGCTCTGAGACTGTTGAGAGAAAACCAGCAAAGCCCACAGATACCATGGCTACCAGTGGATAGATTGCAGGTATAATTGGCTATACTGAACTAAGGAAACTTTTGTGTTAGTTCACACCAGTAAGTTACAGTCTAAGACCCTGGGAGTGTTGATTACTGCTTTTTGTTTCTCTGTAATGTGCACACACACACAAAAACAAGTTTATAATGATTTATAAGATAAATGTTGGCAAACCTTAGGATACCTAAAAAAGGCATTGTTTAATATGAGCTGATGAAGGAAAACCACAAACCAGCTCAGAGTCAAAATCTGCTCTTGCAATACTATTTGAAGAGAAAATTTTAAAATATCCTAAAAAGCCTGTTCCATATCATACTTCACTTCAATCCTTATGTACATTTCTTGGTTCCTGTTATTAATCCATTGGCTATTGCATCTTTGGGATCTTCCTATGGACAAACTGAGATTTTGTGTGGATTTCCAATAAGATGGCTGCATTGTTCACATATTCAATATAAAGGGACTCTATTGAATGTGTGGTCTGAAATTTGAAATACTTAGCAACTTTTTGGGTTGTTTGTGAATGTGCATGGACTCTATAGCCATATTTCACAATGTTCTAAATAAGATACTGATTTTTTTTTCAATTATGTCATTATATTAATACAACCTTTTCTAAATAATAATTTTAAAAAATTGTATTCCCTTTCAGGTCAAAAATACACTTCCAGTAAATTCATCCCAGCCAAAACCAGAGTATGCAGAAGGCACAAAATAGTAAAGTTTACATGGAAAATATTATTTAACATGTAACAAATTCTATAAGGAATATTATTTGTTCTCAGTAACATAACATATGACATCCCTTAATGTTTAAAGTGATAGGAAAATACATTTTCCATCTTATGAGAATTCTGATAATTAAACACTTCTTTTCTTTATGGAACTGAATTAAGTATTAAAAGTAGCCTTTTATTTAAAAATATAAAAGTCAGAGTGTAAGAGAGATATTCAGAAATATATAAACATTTTTATTTGTTTTGTTGAGAGGAATTAAAGTGGTTCATTTTCACTTAGCTCAATACAAGATTGTATTTGCTGGTATTATCATAGGCTTTGTTGTTTATTTACCTCGTGCACCTTATGGGCTGGGCTCATCAGGCAAACATGATCTTCCAAAAGGGTCTTATAACTCCCCATAATAATGAATCCCAGCAAATAAGACATAGGGCTTCAAAATCAAGGATGTATTCTACGTGAGAGACCATAGAGGATAATGGAGGGAAGACCCATCCAAATGACAACTCCCATTATACACTTTAACAATTTAAGTAGTCAGATTAATGTCAACATGACCCGCAACAAAATACTGTTTCTGCTTTCCCAGCACAGATTTCTTCTTTCCGTCCTTCCTTCCGCTTTGGATGCACCGGACCAGGCTTGCTTGGAGCTGCGTGGGGCGATCCCGAGCGTAAGACTTCCCGGCTTCCTAACTCTTTCCTTTTCTCACTCCCACCTGTCTAAAGGTCTCTAGCCTGTGTTTCTCTCACTTTCTCTTTCTTTTCTTGCTGTTTTGTAGCTTGTTTCTCCCCCTTTCTCTCCTCTTGTCCCATCCCCCATCTACCTCCGGTCTCTTTGTCTTCGCAGCCTCATTTTTACTGTCTCTTTCTCGCTCTTTCTCTCTTTTCTTTCTTTTCTGCTTGCTTGTAGCGGGGAGTTACCTTCCATTAGCTTGCCTTCTGTGGGGTGCTCTAAATTACCCCTTTCCCCCTCCCTCCTCTTTTTTCACTTTTTTTTTCTCTTTTTCAACCCCAGCCACTTCCCCCGACCTCTTTCCCCCTCCCATCTAGAGTTTTGTGGCCGCTTTCCTGAACACTTATCTTTTTTAGTTACTATAAACTTTTTTGTTGTTGCTTTGCTTAGTTAGAGTTGGGAATTAACCCTGTCCTATCAGGAATGGCTGCTCCTATAGCCAGCACCTGGCATGAGGATGCCTCACAGAACCTCCCCATTACCTATGGGTTGAGGGTGCACACCCCTCCCTTCGTTGGGGTTGAGGTCTGCGTGGATGCTCTGGCTAGTCTCTTGGGACAGAAGACCATCCGTTATGCAGGTCGTGTCAACACAGTCCTGATGATCTACCTGAGTGACCCCACCCTAGTCCACAGGGTGTGTGTAGAGGGTCTGGACATTGTGGGCACACATTATTTTGTCACCCTGCTAGACACCCTAGCGGTGAGGGTGGTGATTTCTAATGTGCCCCCACATGTGACCGATCGAGACCTGGCCAGGGTACTTACGAGTCCCATTCGCCGGTTGACAATAGGAAGTAAAAACCCAAAACTGAGGCATGTCCTGTCTTTTCGAAGGCAGGTTTTCATGCTCTTTAGCTGCCTCAGTCCTTGAGCCTCTTGTTCAACGGGCGGAGGTATGTGATTTATTTTTCTTGTGAGGAGACCACGTACTTTCAATGTGGGAGCTCTTCCCACCTAGCAACTCAGTGCCCACGGGGGGGATCGGCCAAAAGGTTGGTGACTACAGCAACGCCGATGGATGGCCCATCCACTTCTGGGATGCAGGCCCCTCCCAGTGAGGCCGGGAACTTTTCCTGACCTTCTCCTGCTCCTGTTCCATCTGGGGGGGATGAAGTCTCTGGCGTGGGAGTGTTGTCAGGCGGAGGGGCTGGGGCTAGGCCCCAACCCTCCCCCCAACTCATTCCACCTACGGTGCCCACCCCCACCAGTGCAGAGACGCCACCGGGGGGAGAGGCGGATGCTTCCGCTTCCGCCCTGTCTGCTCTGACCTCCCCAATTGAGGCTGAGGTGGTCAGTGATTGTGGCACCGAGACCCCGTCAGATGACGGGGCTCAGACCTCCTGCAAGCTGCTCTCCACCACGTCTTTGGCTGAGGTGGCTGGCTCTGAGGAGACAGGCCAGACACAGTCTGGCCCATCCTCTGTGAAGGATGGGTCATCTGCCACAAAGCAACAAGGAGAAGAAAGTGAAAGGGACCCCTCAGGACTCCCCATCCCCATTGAGGCCTTCCTCAGCTGGCGCTGGGGAGGCCCGTGCTGGAGAGCCTGGCCCTGCTCCGGCTGTCACGTCAGTGACCCTGCTGACCGGGGATGAGGGCAGTTTGGAGGTGGGGGAGGCGGAGACAGGGGTCATTAACGCCTCACCTGTCTCCCAGCTCTTGGAGACGGGGGGCAAGAAGACATATGCACAATGTGTCGCTTCTGGAGGTCTGACCCAGGGAGCAGCAGAGGAGTCTACTGACCTCTTGGTCACATCCCAGGCCACTGAATTAGATGAGGAGGCTTGTGAGATGGAAATCCAGCTTTTTGAGTGTCGCAAGCGACCTTGAGAGCAGGATGACCTCTCCCCCCGCAAGAAGGTGGGGCTTGCTGTTCAAGAGCCAGACCTCGACCTAGACAACCAGAGGAGGTTGATGGGCTTGGATATTGACGGTGTGGATGCAGCGCTCCGAGCCAGTGTGCAGCCTCACCGCTCCTCTGTGGTAAATGTGCAGCCCATGTTGGCAGACCCCCCCGGGTCAGTCCTGACTATGGGGGGCTCTTGACCTTACTAAAGCAAATGAAAGGACAAAAGAACATAGCAGTGTGCATCACCCAGTGCTGCGTGGACCCTGAAGTCTTCATCAAGGCTGCCAGGGCTGCAGTCAAGCTCATGCAGCAAGATCTGGGTACTAGGTAGATGGCCTATCATCTGGAGAAGCTTGCCAAGCGGGTGAGAGATGAGTGGGGCCTGGCGAGTTCCCTGGACTAGAGTATGGCATGATAGGCCTTTTCTTTTTGACCTGTCTCTGCCTTTGCTCGACTCTTGGGGGCTTTTTATCTACGCCTTACCTTGCTCTTCTTCTCCCATACTCACACCCATGGCAGCCACAACCATTGACACTTTCAACATCAACGGCTGTCGAGACCCGGTGAAGCGAGAGGCCGTGCTGGAGCTCCTGCACCAGAAGCGGCTGGCTGTCGCCTTCCTCCAAGAGACGCACTCCGACAGGCACAACCAGTTGGCCTGGCGTGCTGCCTGGCAAGGCTAGGTGTTCTTGAGTCACGGCACCAACCTTAGCACCAGGGTCGCGACTCTCCTATCATCCCAACTACAGCATGACACGGTGGTGACACTAGAGGTTGTCCCCGGCCGCCTGTTGACAGTCCGCATCACCCTAGCACAACACCATCTGCTGCTCGTCAACATCTATGCACCTTCTGATGGCCAGGAGAGGGTCACTTTCTTTGAGACCTTGGCCGGCCTTTTGCGCAACGTCGGTGAGGACGACGACCTGCTTCTTGTAGGTGGGGACTTTAATTGTACCACCGATAACCTGCTCGACCGTACGGGGCCCGAGCCTCACCTGCCCTCAGCCCGCAAGCTGCAATCCATCTTGGAGACTGCAGGCCTCATCAGCGTCTGGTGAGCCCTGCACTCTGACGCGCGCCAGTACACCTGAGCCAGGATGAGTGCCGGGGGTCTCACTATGGCCCGCCTCAACCGCATTTATGTCACCAGGCACCACCTGCCACTCCTACGCAGCGGCCGTATCGTTCCCTCGGGCCTGTCAGACCATGGCCTAGCCTTTTGTGAACTGAGCCTGCCAGGGATAACCTGCACACGAGCGCCTTATTGGTGCTTCAGCGTCAGCCTGCTTCAAGACTCGTACTTCCGGGACTGCTTTGCCAACTTTTGGCGGGGCTGGGAGGCCACAAGACCGAATTACTCCTCCTGGAAGCTATGGTGGGATGTGGGCAAGGTACAGATCAGGGCCTTTTGCCAGCAATACACTCAGCTGGCCATGAATGAACTGCGCCGCTGTATCAGAGAGCTGGAGGAGGACATGGTAAAGCTCGAGGCTGCCCTGCTGGCATCCGACAGTGATTCAGTGCTATGCAAGAGCCTCCGGTTTCGGAAGAAGTGCCTGCATGACTTGGTGGAGAGTGCGGCCCTTGGAGTGAGGATCCGCACCCGCTGCCAAGATCTGGCCGAAACGGATGCCCTGACCTGCTTCTTTTTCAACCTGGAGTGACGGCGGGCAGCAAGCAAAGTCTTAGATCACCTCAAGACCTCTGAAGGCCAGGTCATCGCTGACACAGGTGAAGTACGTGAGCATGCTGTTGCTTTCTATCATGACCTGTTTGCAGCTGAGCCGTCCTCCCCTGATGCCACACGGCAACTCCATGCAGGCCTGCCACACCTTGGTGCCCTGGAGGCCGGCGAGCATGAGCAGGAGTTGTCTCTGGCAGAGCTAGCGGCGGCCACAGCTGGCCTCGCCTCCGGCAAATCCCCAGGCCTCGATGGGCTACCCGCGGAGTTCTACAAGGCTTTCTGGCCTCTTCTCGGCCCCTGCCTCCTGCGCGTTCTCCACGAGAGTCTTGCCAACAAGGTCTTGCCGATCAGTTGCCGCCGTGCAGTGCTCACGCTGCTGCCCAAGAAAGGAGACCTTGGCTGCGTTAAGAACTGGCGGCCAGTCTCCCTGCTGTGTGCAGATTACAAGGTCCTGGCCAAAGCGCTGGCCACCCACCTCCGCACTGTCATGGTCTCCGTCACTGGGCCTGAGCAGAGCTACTGCCTGCCGGGCAGAACCATCCAAGACAACCTGTTTCTGCTGCGCGACATACTTACAGCCAGCGTACTCTTTGGCCTGGACGTTGGCCTTCTCTCTCTGGACCAGGAGAAAGCCTTTGACCGGGTGGACCATGCCTACCTCTTTCAGACCCTGGAGGCCTTTGGCTCTGGGCCCCTTTTCACCGGCGCCCTCTGGGTCTTGTATCGAGACACTTCCAGCCTGCTGAAGGTGAACAGCATGCTCTGTGCCCCGTTCCCCGCATGCAGAGGCATCCGTCAGGGCTGCCCCCTGTCGGGCATGCTCTATGTCCTGGCCATTGAGCCACTGCTGCATGTGCTGCGGTGCCGCCTGAGGGGTGTGGGCTTGCCACCAGCTGTGGGCCCATCCCTAGCCCCTCCGCTGCAGCTCTCAGCATACGCAGATGACGTGACCATCTTCCTTAATACCCAGGAAGACGTGGAGGCCCTGACGGCCTGCCAGCGAGCCTATGAACGCACCTCTTCAGCCCGTATCAACTGGGCCAAGAGCGATCCCCTGCTGCTTGGAGAGTGGATCACCACGACCCCCCTGGCTAAGCCTGGGGGCATCAGCTGGTGCCGCGAGGGCCTTAAGATCCTGGGCGTGTTCCTGGGGCCACCGATCTTCATGGCGCACAACTGGGACGGCCTCGAGGAAGGAGTGAAGGCCCACCTACAAAGGTGGCACTGGTGCCTACCCAGCCTCTCCTACTGTGGACACGTTCTCATCATGAACAACCTAGTGGCGGCGAGCCTGTGGCATCGGTGTGCCGTACTCGATCCCCCGGAGGACCTGCTCGAAAGACTCCAGCACCTCCTGGTTGACTTCTTCTGGGACGGGCACCACTGGCTCCCACGACCTGTCCTTTACCTACCTGTGACTCAGGGGGGCCAGAGTTTGGTTGACCTGGCGAGCAGGGTGGTCGCCTTCTGCCTCCAGGCCCTCCAGCGATTCCTGTACAGCGAGGAGCACCCACCTTGGCAACACCTAGCATGCCGGTTTCTGCAGAGGGTGGGGGCCCTCGGCTTTGACCGGGAGCTCTTCCTGCTGGACCTTACGCTTTTGAACTGGGCCATGCTTCCAGCCTTTTTCCGTAGCATGGTACAAGCCTGGCAAGCCACTTTCCACCTCTAGTCCCAGGCCCGTCACCTCCAGTTCCCGCAGTTACTGGGGGAACTCCTGGTGCACAACTAGGCGCTGAGGTGCCCCGTGCCTAGCCTGGCCTCTGCCAGTCTCACGGCTGCTCTCATTCAGGCGCGTGTTCTCCGCCTGAGCCACCTCCTTGACCCCGCTCGGTCAGCCTGGCTCTCACCCGAGGCCTTGAGCAGCTGGCTGGGCATGTGCTCTGTTCGCAGTGTGGGCCATCTCCTGTGTGACATCCGGGCTGCCCTCCCATTGGAGGTGGCAGCCGCCCTGGAGGACCATCTCCAGGCGGGCCATGTCCCCTGCACTGAGGATGCCCCAAGCAAGGCTTTCCCTGCATTACCAGTCACCCCAGCCGTGGCTGACGATCTGGCCAGCGGCCCTGGCACCCTGCTGACTCTTGCTGTGCCTCCTGACAGTGACACGGGTTGTCCTTTAGCTTCTCTGTCACGTAGAGGTTTATACGCCTTGGTGATTCACATCCGCCATGCCCAAATGCTGGTGGGCCACCCCGATACACCATGGCGACGGCGCCTGGGGTCGCCAAGTTCCCCACCGGCCCACCTGGCATGGCGCACATTGTATAAGCCGCCAATCGCCAAAAAGACTGGCGACCTGCAGTGGTTGTTGCTGCACGGCTTCCTAGCCACTGGCACATTTGCGTCCCACTTGGACCCAGCCGCCTCGACGGCCTGTTCCTTCTGCCCAGGGGGTGTTGAGGAGACCCTCTTTCACGCTTTCCTGGACTGCCCCCACCTGCAGCCACTCTTTGTCACCCTTGGCCCACTGCTGCAGGCTCTGTGCAGGAGCTTTTCGGAGACCACCTACATGTGTTCCTGCCCTATTGGGTGGCTGATAAGGGCGCTGTCTGCCTGGCCAACTTTGTACTGGGTCAGGCCAAGTTGGCCGTCCTCAGGAGCCGCCGGAACCGGCTTGCTGGGACCGGCTCAGATGATGCCCTGTGGCTTTTCTGCCTCCTGGTGCAGGTGCGCCTCTCACTGGAGTTTGAGCACGCTGTGCTCCGGCGGGCGGTGCCCGCCTTTGAGACACGCTGGGCCCTTAAGGGAGCACTGTGCCAGGTGGAGGACGGCCGTCTCAAATACGCGCTCTGATGTCATGACCGGTCTGGGCGACCGGGCTGGCTCGGTGTCGAACTGTGACTTCCAGCTCTCCCGTGTCCTGGGCCCTCACCAGGCTGCTTTTTTGCTCTCTTTTGTGGGGAAGTTGAAGGTTTTGTTACATGTATGATGGGATTGAGCAGGGTCTGAATTGTTTTTGACTGTGTGGCCGGCACGCGGACCGCGTAATTAGCATGTAAGACACGACGTGAAATAAAGCGAAGGTGTCTATCAGGGTGTGATGTGTTGGTTGGTTTGGTTTGGTTTGGTAGTAAGTTGTTTGTTTTTGCTTTGTAAGTGGCCACCTTTGTTGTATACCTGAACCCCTGAATAAAGTAATTAAAAAGTCAAAAGTCCTTCCTTCCCAACTATTTATTAGGTAAAAAATATTTTTTGGAAAAATAGATTTTACACCTGAAAAAAATATGTGATGGAAAATTCCTGGGTAGCTTTATTATGATACATATATAGAAGTATTCATAAGAGAAAATATATATTGATCCACATCATTCCTTGCCTTTAAAAAAGAAAAGGGGGAAAAAACCTCCAGGAAGGTACTCTGGGGAATACATTCTGTGAGGATTTTTTATTTCAGCTTTTTCCTTTGTTATTCTGGGGATAGAGTTTTGAGTTTTGCTTCCAGGAGTATTGCCTGAGTAATGACTAAGTAAGAACAGCATAAAGTTAAATTATTTCAGAATTTGTTCATATAGAAGTAATATAACATGAAGCAAAATTAAATGGATATATAGCTTTTAGAAAGTAAAAAAAAAAACCCAAAACATCCTCCTTTTGCTTTTAATTCAGATGTTCTTCAGAAACATTAAAGTTTATAATATCAAACCCTGATTGAGGTCATAGATCATTTATCCTTGACTCTGCAGGAATACACTATGGCCTATTAAGCAAGCACTTGAAATAGACAGAGTAGAGTTCAATGGCTTAGAATCTTTCTGATATAGTCTGTAGAAACCTTTGTTTTGTCACAACCCTATATCATCTTGGTGCATCACCAGCCTGCCTCTCACCCCCTGACACCTCCACTTCCATTTTCACTGACTGACTTTCTGCCTTCTTTAATATTCCTTCCATCCAGAAAAAGCACACACACACCAACTAGATGCTTCCTCATCCTGACAAAGGGTTTTAAACCCAAAAGCCCATGCTAAGCATCCCAAGTGGCTAAGCTAAACTCATCTGGAGCCTCACAACTCCACTGCAACCAACAAGCCTCAGGCCTGTAAAAGACATAACTGGTCTGGGCTTTCCCCAGGCAGGACTGTGCGCATGGATATGGTGGATAGACTTTATGGTGCCTCCTACCTGCCATTCACCAGGGAGATCCTAGTTCATGATATTTCCTGGAACTGCCGTGATGCCAGCAGTCCCACCAGGCCTCTTGACCCTGGCAGAGTTCAGTTTTAGTGGTCATGCCCAGGACCTGGAGTCTCCTTCTTCCCATAGCCCCAGCCCATACCTTTAAGTTCATCCTGGTATGGAAGCTCAGCAGGGAAATTCCCCTGCTGGCTGGTGATGCATTGAGTGCCACGCCTGGTTCTGAAAGTGAGACATTAACTGATTTAAAAAAATAAAATGGAAATAAATGTGGATCCAGTGAGGAGGGTGGCATTCAGTCCATCTGTAGGTGGAATTTGGGGGACCCCAGCAGTGGTAGGTTTTTCGTGAGTCACACCAGCTGCTCCACCAAACCATGATCCAAGCAGGTGTGGTGGGGTGTCACAACTTTCCCTGTACTACTGAACAACTTCTCACTCAGAACACTGGTCAGTGGGCAGGACATGTGTTGCTGGGCAACCATGGCCAGATTCTTCTACACCTGGCTGCGGGTTGCCCAACAGGCCAAGGCGTCGCAGTCCGGTGGCTCCACATCCTTGCCGAGATAGGTAGCCACTGAAGCCTCAGCACTACTGCCTGAAGCTGGGATCTGGTGCATCTGGACCCCAGAATTGAAGCCATGCCCTTGGCTCACATTGGTAGTGGCTAGCATGGAGACTGGCTGGTGCTGCTCCTGGGAATGCTGGCACAGGACAGTGGATCCCACCCTTCCACATCCCCTCACCTCTGACCTTCTCCCTGCCTGACTTTCTTTATCAGCATTTCCATCCAGTGATCAGGGATTTTGGTGCTGCCAGTGCATATGTTCCCTTTCCCCCTTGGGTCACACATGCCAGTGAACTTGTGAATTATACTGGACCACAATGGATCCAGCCATTTCCTGATGACCCCCTTCAGCTACCTCACCAGTGCCTGCACATCTGTTAACAGCGGCTTGCTCCAGCCAGGAACATTGATACCCTGGAACTTTTCTATTTGGTTCTCAAGCTCCCTCACTATGGGGATCACCTGGCTAAGCATGGCATTTCCAGTGCTGAGGGTCTCAATGGCTTTGAGGAAGGGCTTGAGAACCACCAAGATCTGGGAGATGGTATACCACTCTGCTTTGTTAAGGGGGTCACTGATCCCAAGCAAGACCATCTCATGGATGGTCTTCTATTGCTCCACCAGCCTTTCCAGCATCAGGTATGTGGAGTTCCACTGAATCTCCACAACCTGCATTATTTTGTGCTGTGGGATGCTCAGCTCTTCCACAGCTTCTTACCCCACTTGATGCTGTGGTGGCAGTAGCTCAACACCTTCCTGCATTTTGATATCAGCTGGATGTTGGGGATGGCACCATCAGTGGCAGCCCTATCCCACTCTAAGGCACCCCTGACTATAAGTCACAGTTTGCATACCACACAGTGGATGCCAACAAAATTGGCATCAAGGACTGCCTTGACCATATTTGCCCCATTGCCGGTACCATGAACCCATGGGTGAGCTCACTCTATCCAATGAGACACCCCTGCACTGCTGCTGTCCTTCCTTTCTTTCCCCAGTATCTTGAACTTAATTATCTCATGGTCACTGCTGCCTAAATTGCCATCCACTACTGCATTCCCCACCAACTCGTCTCTGTTTGTCAGCAGCAGATCAAAAAGAGCATAGCCCGTAATTGGTCTCTCCAGCATTTTCACTAGAAAATTGTCCCCAACACTCTCCAGAAACTTCTTCAATTGTCTGTAAACTTCTATTACCCTCCCAGCAAATGTCAAGGTAAATGAAGTCCCCCATCCAGGGCCTGTGATTGGGAAACTTCCACTAGCTTTTTGAAGACAGCCTCATCTATTACTTCCTCTTGGTCTCATGGTCTATAGCAGACCTGCACCAGGATGTCACCATTATTGTTCTCCCCTCTCACTTGAAGCCAGAGACTTTCAACAGGTCTATCCCCAGTTTCATGCTGGATCTCTGAGCAATCATATAGCTATTATGTAAAACACAATTCTTTCTCCTGTTCTCTCCTGGCTGTCCTTCCTGAACATTTTTTTCTCATCCATGACAGTGCTCCAGTCAAGACAGCTATCCACAAAGTCTCTTATTCAGATCACATCATAGTTCTGGGATTTTGTGAGGACTTCTAATTATTTCTGCCTGTTTCCAAGACTCCATATATTCATGTACAGACACCTGAGGTAACTAGCAGATTTCTTTACTTTGTCTGGAACAATGAGAAGCCCCTCCCCCCACCCCAAATTTCTCTTTGCTGTGTGTGCTTCCTCCAGGTCATCAATTCCTTTACCTCAGGATTTTTGTCTCCAAGATGCTTTTTCCTCTCTTTCCTCAGACAGGGGGATCCTTTCTCTTCCTAGTAATCCTTCGGTTTGTAAAAACATTCCATGGTTAAAGAAGCAAAAGCCCTGCTTTTTTCAACCAAATGGGTGGTAGTTTAAGAAGATGGACTGCTGGGAAGGGATGGATCCAACTGATAAAGACAGGAAAGCCTGTCTTTGTGTACAGGCTTGCTAACCATTTTAAGACAACCTTAAACTTGTTGGAGACAACAATCCAGGGGTAAGTAAAGAGCCTGAGGACCTGAATAAAACCTTAGTAAGGGGAAGATAAAATGGAAGCCTTTAGTTTAGTTTATATACTAATGGGAGAAGCATGGGGAAAAATCAGGAAGAATTGGAGATCTTAGTGAAATCACAAAATTATGATGTAATTGGTATTATAGAGACATGGTGGGGTAGTTCACATAGTTGCTGTACAGTCATGGATGAATACATCTTGTTTAGGAAGAATAGGCAGAGGGGAAATGGGAGAAGGTGATGGGAAATGGGAGAAGGCCCGGTCATGTATCCCACCAAATCTTAGGGTGTTTTAGAATCATAGAATCGTAGAAAGTTAGGGTTGGAAGGGACCTCAGGAAGTCATCTAGTCCAACCCCCGGCTCCAAGCAGAACCATCCATAACTCAATCATCCCAGCGAAAGCTTTGTCTAGCCAGGTTTTGAAAACCTCCAAGGATTGAGTTTCCACTACCTCTCTGGGTAACCTGTTCCAATGTTGCTCCTTGTTCTGTCATCTGCCATGACTGAAAACAGTATAGCTCGATCCTCACATGAGACTACACATGATCACCAGCTATGTTGCCATAGCAGCACACTCCCTTAGTGTAGTGTACCATTATGGTGACATAGTGACAAAATCTAACTGTGCCATGAACATGGTGCAGTAAGCACCAATACTGTGGCATGCTTTAATACTTCTAAGACAAAGTACTAAAGCCTGGCACAATAGCAACATCACCATATGGCGATGTGCATATGTGCATTATATATATGTTTAAGATGTTGAACAGGGTTAGCCAAAAGAAATGAGGAATACTTAAGAAAAATAGAATAAGAGAAACTACTAAGTATCCCTTGCCATTGTGTTCTGGGGCTAGGAATTGGTTGAGAATGTGAAGGGGGAAGGTAATGTGGGTGACCATAAAATGATAAAGTTCAAGTTCCTAAGGTGAGGAAGGAAGGAGAGTAGCAACAGAAAGGTACTGGTCTTCAGAAAATCAAACTTCAACAAACTCAGGGAACTGGCAGTTTTGATCACCTAGGAAACAAATATGAGGGGAAAAAGAGTTTGGAATTACTGGCTATACTTTAGGGAAGCCCTTTCATGGGTGCAGGAGCAAGCTGTGCTGATGTTATAGAAGAATGAAACAAACAACCAGGATAGACAGAAATCTCTTCAATGAGTTGAAGCACAAAAAGGGATCCTACATTAAGTTGAAAGTTGGTCATAGTTAGGGACTTACTGAATTCATGGCAGAAATGAGCTGTGTGGCAGCTCCTTTAATTTTGCAGACTCCCTGCACCTTCCCGCCCCCCTCCCACCAATTGGTGGAGGGGCCTCACCACTCACTCCTGATCAACAGGCAGGTGAAAACTGTGATTTTAAATATGGTGCCATTTTTGCCTCCCACCCAGTCAGCAAGAAGCAGTTGGGGCACTGGGGCCCCTCAGCCAATCAGGAATTTCAGTAATGTGGGGAGGTGCATGGGGTAACCTGCTAGATTAAAGGAGCTGTCATGCAGTCCACTTCCATGGTGAATTTGGTAGGTCCCTAGTCATAGTGCTAGGGAAGAGTATAAGGGAGGAAATGAAGGGAGAAAGGTGAGCATGCAGAGAGAAAAATAGGAAGGCAAAGGCGCAATTTGAGAAGCAACTGGAAAGGGACATACAAGGCAATAACAATGGATTCTAGAAATGTCAAAAGGAAGAGGCAGACCAAAGAAACCATAGATCCCTTGTAGAATGCAAAGGGCAACTGAGTTACAGATGGTTCATAAAAGGCTGAAGTATTTAATGTTTTTTTTTTTTACTTCAGTCTTCACAACTAGGGACAGTTACCAGATGATGAGTGCAGTTGGCAGCAAAGATAGACAAGGAAGCAAACAGCCTACAGTAGTAGAACAACAGGTTAGGGATTACTTCATGAAGCTAAATTCCTTCAAATCCTCAGGGCAAAATGGGATTCACCATATGGCCCTAAAGGCATTGGCTGAAGTAATTTCAGAGACATTAGCTATCTTTTCTGAGAACTTGTGATGTCCTGGATGATTGGAAAAGGGAAAATATATTGACTATAAGAAAGGGAAACCGGAGAACCCAGGAAATTAAAAAAACAGTCAGTCTGACTTCAGTCCCTGGAAAATTCATGGATCAGGCCCTCAAGAAATCCACTGCAAAGCACCTAGAAAAGAACAAGGTAATTAGGAATAGCCAGTATGGATTCATCAAGAGCAATTCATACCTGATGAACTTGATTTTCTTCTACAGTAAGGTGACAGGCTCTGTGGATGGGAAGAACAGTGGATGTGTCATACTTTGACTTCATCAAGGCTTCTGACACTGTCTGGGGGAGATGGATCATAATTAGGGTTAGGCAGGAGTTACACACCTGCTCAGACTAGATCATGCACAGAAGCAAAATTTTAAGAACCTAAGAAAGCTTAACAACAACTAGGGAGGTACCTACCGAGTTTAGGCACCTTAAGGACTACTTTGATTGAGTCAACAAGTTGCAGATCAACCATGAACTGATTAAATCCCCTTTCGTTTCTCCATTCAATGCAGGTGGGTACTTGCAACTTGCACTCCTACTCCCTGAAGGTCTGCCATGATTTTATCCATGCAGAGTTCATGGCAGACCAAAGCCTAAACAGAGAAAGTTACTAGAACTTGATAAAATATTGGTTATTTTATGGTTTATTTGCATAATTGATGTTCTGGCCATGAAAAATTATTTGGTAATTTCTTGAGTGAAGATGAAGTGAGTAATTTTTCATTCATTTCATTTAAATATTTGGCTTACATTAAACTTTTAGCTGAATGCATTGGTCAAGTTAATGATTGATGAATTTTATTTTATTTTTCCCAGTTCCTTTCATTTCCCTGTTATAAAACACATTCAGTTATACTGTACAAAAACATTAGACTTAGAATGAATTTGAATTTCCTAGCATCATCTGTTGTTATATTTTTTTTCATTTTCAACCCCAATAAAATTGAACTGGACTGAAATTTGGATAAACATTTGAAAAACTGCTTACCTCAAACAGCATTGATTATGAAGTTATAAACCAAACCATTGTCTTATCATTATTTAATATGATACAAATTTGATCTTGGTCCAACTTGCTTTGCTTTGCAAGCTCAGGGTGGTTCCAAACTTCTGATTGGGGTGAATTTTCTGAAGTAAATTAAATTTTGAGTTGAACTAGACATTTATTTAATTTTTTAATCAAATAATTTGTATTATGTTCTGAGCAGTGATACAAATCCTACTACACAAATCAGCCCATTCATCTAAATGATACATTTTGTAAATACTTATTTAAAATCCATTTATAATATGCACATCTTAAAATACTCATCATATAGTAGTGAGACTTCAGATATAATTGCAAGCTAGTAGATATAGTTCCAGTTGTGGTATCTGTAAATAGCTTCAAATGTATTCAGATTATTTTACTATTTTACAGTCTAAGTCCTGCCTACACAACAACTCTTAATGTAGAACTACATTAATTGTAGAATCAAATTAGAGACTAAAAATTCTAGTGTAGCTAAAGCCATTAATTCAGAAGTAAGGAAAACAGTGATGCATGATGCATATGAGAAACCAGATTAAAATGTGGATGCTGTGGTAACTTACACACAGATGGGAAAGTAGGTGAGATTGTAGCTCGATATAACCTATTGGTTACTCTTTATACTATACCCCTTTCTGTCACATCAACATATAAATTGCACCAATTTGCTGGCACATAACTTACGCTATTACTTATTTATATTCATGGGTAGATTCTTTCCAAATGAGATTTAAATGTTGTGTAAGTCTGCAAGGCCCAGGGTGAGACTGTCCTGAAAAATTTTGTCTTTATTCCTGTTTCCATCCATTCACCTGTTTCTGTGAAGGGACAAAAGTGCAGCTGTAATCTGAAGCAATGGCTCTTTAGGACCTCTTCTAGTATAGGTGGCAATGAGGAGACAGAATTGGAATATTTCATGTTTCTCTGATCTGCATCTGCAAACACTTAGAGAGAGGAAAACTACTTCTATGACCATACACTATGGACTATTATATAGTTTAGGGTCCAAATTGAAGAGTAAAGAAAAAAAAATGCAAAATAAGGTTCCCATAACAATGACTGAATGGAAGACACTGGATATTCAAATGGCTTGTTCTTCTCTTCTCTCCTTTGAGACTTGATTTCCTTAATTTACTCCTTTTTTAAGGTTTTAACTTATATTTATCTTATTGTCAAAACAATGTTGTTAATATTGTCAAGGGTACTTCCTGGTGTGTTAAAAGCTAAGGAAAAGAGCCAGGAAAAGATAAAATGACTGCTCTTAGGTAGTAACAATATTTAATCATTTTTTTTATTAAGGTTTCTTTAACTGTGCACATCTCTAGCCTGCTTTTCCACTAGCCTGACTATAATAATAACAATTCCTCTGACCTCTCTAGAAGACTCATGGGGATTAAAGAAATCATTACACAGTTTAAGCTTGTAAATTCTAGCTTAAATACTCTGGAGTGTGACCATTTCCTTGCCTAAGTCCCTGATCATATTATATTATATTATATTATATTATATTATATTATATTATATTCTCACTGAATGAAGTGCTTGCAAATACAAACAGATAGAAGTTAGCTGCCGTGAGGATTCTGTAATTACAATTATACAGATGATACAGAAAATACAGGGTAATTACCATTGATGTCAATGGAGTTAAGGATTTACCCATGGAACCGACTTTGGTTTGAGGTCTCTGGTGCTTTAAAGTACACATCAAATTTTTCTCTACATTATTTCTCATTCTACTCTCAGGAGTCGTAAAAAGGAGCATAAAAATCTCTGTCAGTAGATGAGTACCAGGAAGGTCTGAAATATAAACCAAAATGAAACCAATGTGTTGGTGCTACATATTAATAAGACTTGAGGAATATTTAAACTAGGAGTTTAGGGAAAGCCAATAGGTACTGAGGTCACTCAATGCAGACAAACACATTTCCTAGGGATATCAATAATAGAAATGTTTCTATGCAAATATCCAGTAAAAGAACAAAATTGTCAAGAAACTAGAGTCATAGAGTCAATGGACTAGAAGGGACCTGTAAGATCATGAAGTCTGGTCCCCTGCCATAGGCAGGAGGTTAAAGAGCTCAAACTAGCTCAATGAGATGCTTATCCAGCCTCCTCTTGAACACCTCCAAGATTGGCGACTGCACCACCTCTGCCAGGAGAGTGCTCCAGGTTCTAGTTACCATTATGGAGAAGAAGTTCTTCCTTATGTCTAACCTAAATCTTCCCTCTATTAGTTTGTGACCATTGGTTCTCATCCTCCCAAGGGGTGCCTTCCTGAAGAGCTGCTCCGCCAGATCCTGATGTTCCCCCCGACATATTTGTAGGTAGCTATCAAGTCACCTTGCAACCTCTTCTTGCCCGGACTGAACAAGCACAGCTCCTGGAGTCTCTACTCACAGGGCGTATCCTTCAGGACCCTAATCATGTGGGTGGCCTCTCTCTGCACCTGCTTGAGATTATCCACATCCTTCTTGAAGTGTGGTGCCCAAAACTGGACAAAATACTCCAGTTGCAGCCTCACCAATGCTGAGTAGAGAAGGAGAAGTACCTCCTTGGATCTGTCAGCAACACATCAGCTGATACACACCAGTTTTATTTGCCCTGTTGGACTTCCTCTCACTGTTAGCTCATATTCATCTTCTGGTCGATTGTGACCTCCAGGTCCCATTCAGATGCTGTGCCAGCCAACAAGCTACCACCTGTCCTATAGTTGTGGTGAATGTTCGTCCTACCCAGATGAAGGACCCAGCACTTTTCCCTGTTGAAACTCATTTGATTCTAATCAGCCCATACAACTAGCCTGTCAAGGTTGTCCTGGATCTTTACCCTGTCCTCTGCTGTGCCTGCATTTCCCCATAGCTTGTTATTCTCTACAAACCTAATCATAGAGCATTCCACCCCTTCATCCAAGTCACTAATATATATGTTAAAAAGCATGGGTCCTAGCACCAATCACTGTGGGACACCACTGGAGACAGTCCTCCAGGATGAGGCTGTCCCATCAATTACAACTCTCTGGGACTAGCCTCTAAGCCAGTTACTCACCCACCTCACTGTAGGCTGGTCCAGGCCAGTACCCTCCAGTTTGACTGACAGAACTTCATAGGAGACACAATCAAAAGCCTTACTGAAATCTAAGTAAATGATATCTACTTCATGACCCTTGTCCAGCTGGTTAGTTACCTGGTCATAAAAGGACACCAGGTTTTTCAAGCATGATCTGCCCTCCACAAAGCCATGCTGGTTGTTTCTTAATACCCTGTCAGTTACAAACTTGTGATTGATGGCCTCTTTAACAATTTTTTCAAAAGTTTTTCCAAGGACCGAAGTCAAACTTACCTTTCTGTAGTTTGCAGGGTTATCACTCCTCCCTTTCTTAAAGATGGGCACCACATTGGCCTTCTTCCAGTCATCTAAGACCACCCCCAACTCCCACAACTTTTCAAATATTTTTGCCAAGGGCCCTTCTATGAGTTCAGCCAGTTATTTCAAGACTCTTGGATGTAGGCCATCTGGCCCAGCAGACTTGAAAATGTTCAATTGCTCTAAAAGGACCCTCACCTGTTCAGGATTGATTTCATGTTGTCTATAGGCTTCCCCATACTCTCGGGGCCTCTGGGTGGGTGTATACAGCTCCTATTAGCCTTCTGGAATACTGATGTGAAAAAGTCATTTAGGAGCTCTGTGTTTTCATGGGGATCAATTGTATGCTGCCTCTCTGTATTCAGTATGGGTCCCACAGTGCCACTCAATTTTTTTCTTCCTTCCCATGTACCTGTAGAAGGACTTTTTGTTGTCCTTTATTTCAGATGCCAGCTTTATTTTCATGCCTGCTTTGGCTTTCTATATCTCAGACCTGCAGACCCTGGTTATACAAGTGAATTCTGTTCTGTTTGCTGAACCTTTTTTGCATTGATTAAATACATCTTTTTTCTTTTTCAAAAGTTCTCTAATGTCCCTGTTGAGCCAAACAGGTCTCTTGGCTCCTTTTCCGCTCTTTGATGACATCGGAATGGCCTCTTTTTGGGCAGTGAGAATTGCACCTTTGAAGAGGCACCACGGCTCCTGAACTCCCAAATCATCTAGTCACTGCCCAGGCACAGAGGATCTTTCTAACTAGCATCCTGAGTTTGTCAATGTCTGCCCTTTTGAAATCCAGGACTTCAGTTACGTTAATTGGGATCCTAGCCTTCCAGTGGATGGTGAACCTAATCAGATCATGATCACTGTCACCCAGAGTACCTCCCATCTTCAGGTCCCCTATCATGTTCTCCCCTTTGCCAAGCGCTAAGTCCAGAGTGGTTTTACCCTTATTTGGTCCTTCAACAACCTGTGTCAGGAACAGGTCATCGACAGCTGCCAAAAAATTGGCTGTCTTGCTTGCTAGAGCTGGCTGAATGGTTCTCCCAACAGATGCCAGGGTCATTGAAGTCACCCATTTTTCAGTGTGGGGACACTGATACATGTGACTCTGGAGTCTGCTACAGCACAGTAATTACCATGCTCCAGCAGACTTGATTAATCAAATCTGCTCTGGCATGCTGTAATTACAGTGCATTGCAGTAGCCTTGACGCACAGATAATAAGCACCCAGAGGTTAAGTGATGCTTAATGCACATTATAATAGGCTAATGTGCACTGAAGTGCATGTGTAGATGTTCCCCTAGTATAGCCAGGTCCTTTAGTTGCTTCCAAATGATGAGTCCCCATTGTATAGCAGAAATGCTTGATAATTGTTCCTTAAGCACATTACTTCATTTTCTTATATTAAATTTCCTGCAGTTGCTACTATTTCAGTTATCAAGGTGACACTGTTCCTCTTTTGTATTTATTATGCCTCCCAATTTTGTGTCATCAGAAAATTTCATCATTGTAAGGTCATTAATAAAAATAATAAATAAAACTGATTCTTGAGAAACTCTAGAAATAATGGCCTTCCAGCTTAATACTTCCATTTTCAATACTACATTTTTCTATTTTCCCTTCAGATAATTCCTTACCCACCTTAAAATTCTTTAACCAATCCCTATCTTCTCCATCTTTATTAATAATGTTGCTTATGGACAGCATATCAAATGATTTACTGAAGGCTAGAGATATTCTATCTACTGTGCAATATTTAAATAGATTGTTAAGAGTCAGAGCAGCACATGGGCTGACTAGTCTATAGCTGGCACTGATTATTTCATAGATTTCATAGATTTCATAGACATCAGGGCTGGAAGGGACTTCAGGAGATCATCGAGTCCAGCCCCCTGCCCAAAGGGCAGGAAGTCAGCTGGGGTCATAGGATCCCAGCAAGATAAGCATCCAATTTACTCTTGAAGGTGTTCAATGTAGGTGCTTGAACCACCTCCGCTGGCAGACTGTTCCAGACCTTGGGGGCTCGGACAGTAAAGAAATTCTTCCTAATGTCCAGCTTGAAACGGTCTTGCAGGAGTTTATGACCATTAGACCTAGTCATCCCTTGGGGCGCTCTGGTGAACAGACGTTCCCCCAGATCCTGGTGGTCGCCCCTGATAAACTTACAGGTGGCCATCAGATCACCCCTGAGCCTGCGCTTTTCCAGGCTAAAGAGTCCCATGTCTCTGAGCCTGTCATCGTAAGATCTGTTTTCCTGACCTCTGATCATGCGCATGGCTCTCCTCTGGATTCTCTCAAGCTTCTTCACATACTTTTTGAATTGTGGAGCCCAAAACTGGACGTGGTACTCCAGCTGCGGCCTCACTAAGGCCGAGTACAAGGGGAGAATGACGTCCCGGGATTTGCTCGAGAAGCATCTATGGATGCAAGTCAGCGTTTTGGTTGCTTTACTAGCCGCAGCATCGCATTGGAGGCTCATGTTCATCTTGTGGTCAATGATGACCCCCAAGTCTCTTTCTTCTGTAGTGCTATCCAACGTAGCACTGCCGAGCCTATAAGGATGCTGCAGGTTTTTCCTCCCAAGGTGGAGAACCTTGCATTTATCGGTGTTAAACACCATCAGGTTCTCGTCTGCCCATTTGCTGAGCTTGTCCAGGTCAGCCTGGATCACCCGCCTGTCTTCTGGCGTGGATGCTTTGCCCCAAAGTTTGGTGTCATCGGCGAACTTGGCAAGTCCACTCCTGACTCCAATGTCCACAACATTAATGAGGATGTTGAACAGTATGGGTCCCAGGACAGATCCTTGAGGGACCCCACTGGTCACAGGGCACCATGATGAGTGACTGCCATCAATTACAATCCTCTGGGTCTGACCACGGAGCCAATTTCCCAGCCAGCGGATCGTGGTGGAGCCAAGGCCACAACTGGCCAGTTTGGCCAAGAGGTGATCATGGGATACCAGATCAAAAGCTTTTTGAAGTCAAGATATATGACATCAATCTCTTCTCCCTCATCCAGGTGATTGGTCACCTGGTCGTAGAAGGAAATGAGATTGGTCAAACAAGACCTACCCGCAACAAACCCGTGCTGGCTGTCCCTTAGGATGTTAGCCTGGGCCAGTCCCTCAAGGATGGCCTCCTTAATAAACTTTTCTAAGATGTTCTCCAGGATAGAAGTCAGGCTGATGGGCCTGTAGTTAGCCGGATCCACTCTCCTCCCTTTCTTGAAGATCGGCACCACATTGGCCTTCTTCCAGTCTTTGGGCACTACACCAGAGCGCCAGAAGTTTTCAAAGATCCGTGCCAGGGGCTGGGCTATGACGCTCACCAGCTCCTTGAGTACCCTGGGGTGCAGATTGTCAGGGCCAGCTGACTTGAAGGTATCCAGCTTCTCAAGGTGTTCCTTTACTAGGTCAGCATTTATGGAGGGTAGGGGATCCCCATCACCCGGATCTCCCTGTCCCATAGCAGGCATGGGCGTCCCATGGGACTGATGAAAGACTGACGCAAAGTACCTATTTAATAGGTTGGCTTTTTCCTGGGTGTCATTTGTCAGTTGAGTGGGTCTGGCTGATAACCGCCTAACTAGCTAGGAACTGGACCTAGTTAGCTTCATGGGCATGGCCCTCTCACTACTCGGCTATCTATGTTGGGACTCCTTTGTACTTAGCCTGAATGCTTATATGTGTTTTCCCCTTTATGACCCTCTAGTTTCTGATGCTGGTCTGGTTCCTAGCTCCTGATCTCCAGATATCAAACCATGACTTAATCTAGAATTAACTGCATTTGGAAAACTCATGTTAGCAAATTTAATCCCCTTTTCCAGCTACCCCTCTGACTCTAATTAATTTTCCTTCAAAATAAATTCTGGAGGCTTGTACACTATTAAGGTCAGAATAATTGGTCTGGATTACCTGGATCACTCCCCTCCCCCACCCTCAGCCTCACCCTCTTAAATTTAGATATTACTTCAGGGTTGTCAAACATATGACCTGTGGGCTGGACCTGGCCCACAGAGCTTCATAATCTGGCCTTTGGTGCTACCCTTCTCACAGTGCCTGGGATGTGTGTTCCCAACTGCATTTGTTTAGGCTTGTTCCCAGGCGGTGTTACTCATGACTGGTCTTGGGCTGTGCTGTATGCAGCACCTACTAGGGATAGCACCCAAACATGCCTAGGTAGGTGCCACTTGTGCTGGATCAGGCATGTGGATCGGAGGTAAGGGGGTGGTCCAAAATCCTGATCCAGCTTTTGGACTTGCTCCATGTCACTCATCTAACTCACAGGGTCAGAAGTGTTTGACACCCTTGTACTATATTTTCTACCTTTCAATACCATGCAAACAATATTTATAGGATAGATATTTTTTAAAATACTTGCTAATAGACTAGATATTTCAATAGTTAAGGTGATAAGTTTCCTTCTGTTTTTCTCTCTTTTGTCCTGTACAGAATTCTGGAATGAAAATTATCTCTTCTTTCCTAATTGAGTGTATGCCCTAATTCCTTCCCATGCTTTTATTCCCAATGAGGCATCCTGTCTTTGCTCCCCTGCCTTTCCTCATCTATATTCTGGAAAACAGAAGGGAAGTATTTACTTACACAATTCATATTGCAAAGGATCACCACTTCTTCCTTCTCTCTTCTTTTAATGTGGCTGAAAATACTTTTCTTTTTACTTTTGCTATTTTTAAAATATGTTTTACAAGATCCAGCAGACTTTGCCTTTTGTCAGTTTTCACTTATGAATTTAGGGACGTGAGGGTCTTAGAGTTTTTGACCTTATTTAGGATGGAAATTTCAGGCTGTTTCAGCACCCTAGATTTAAAGATATTCCAGGCTTCCTCTACATTCATAACTTAATTGCATTATTCTAATTGATTTCATTAATGAGTTCCCTTAGTTTATCAAAAAATGCCCTTTAAAAATCAAGTGTGTTTGCTGCAGTACTATTTTATCTTTCTATTGTATTTAAACTTAATAAACTCATCATTATGAATTCAAGGTTATTATTTTACCAACATTTTGCTAATTCCCTAACTATCTGGTGAAGAAATTGGTTGCTGTCACATTGAAAAAATAAATGGACCATTCCACTATTAGTAGTATTTGTTCTATAAGTACTATTTGTTCTACTGTATAGAGGTTGATGCAATTTACCTAACAAATTACATTATTGAGATCTTCCTTCTTACAAATCCAGGCAACAGATCTGTAAAACACCCACAGCACTACAATTCCTAAATAATCCCTTTTACCATTGTTTCCCATTTTTTTAACCACAATCTCTTTTATCCATGAGATCCTTTTTATTTCTTTATAATCTAGCACATCATTTCCTTCTAATGGTATCCCACTAATCTTCATTTGTGTCTGTTTTGAATAACAGGTAACTTTCCCTACCTGCTTCAGTCACAATTATTATTCTAATACTTGGTTTTATTTCTTCTTTTCATTTTTCAGTGCAGCAGACCAGTTCTCTAACAATATTTCTCTTTAACAGATCTTTTCCTCTGCCTTGTCCTAGTGGTTTCATGCTTCCAGGTTACCATCATCATTTAGGTTTCTGTCCTCTAAATCCTTTTTTTCAGTAAGTGTCTGCAAATCTTGAGCTGTTTCCACAATTTCTACTCTCCTCTCCTCTATCATTTCCCCAAAACCTTGTTTGAACCTCACCCTCATCACCAATTTCATTTCATAAACATTTTCTTCAGGCATACATTTAAGGATAATATATATTCTACATCTTCTGCACCCCTTCTTTGTCACTCAAAGTATTTAGGTTTGCTGGCTCATTTGCCACCACTCTCTTTTTTTTGTCTCCAGCTTTAAAATGGAGAAACGATTCCTACAAATTCTGTTAGATGCACAGACCATCCTACTCAAATATAAAGTCCCCAAATGACTCTGCAAACAAATTAGTCACTATAATACTTCATCTAATCAAACCACAAAAAACTAGCTACTCCTAGTGGAACAACTATGCTACTTCCTCACCAGGGACAAACCTCATGTAAACTCATTGTTTGTTGGCTACTATAGCAGAAGCTCAATTAACTTAAAGATAAGCATATAATTAAGGGGAATCAAATTTGTATTATAGCTAAAATAACTAACAGTCTCATTGCTATTTAAATGAAACAGCAAAAAATGACAAAGAAAGAACTGGGGGTCAAACTTCTTTCATTTTTTTCACTGTAAGAAGTAGATTTGCCTACATGTTTCCACTACCTAAGTGTGTGTGAGTCAACCAAGAACATACTGGGATGAATACTCTAGAGATGTATAATGGAACTCCTTTGAATTTACCACATAAGCACATGCTTACCTACAAATTGTTGAAAAAGAATTTGGTGATAGTTTTGGAAGTGCTAGGGAGATATCACTATAGAAATATTACTTTTGGAATGGGCACTGATTTACTAGATTATAAATAAAGTTTAAACAAAATCACAACAAACAAGGCACAAAAATCACGAAACAAGCCAAAACATTTGATTTCATTGGTCCTATAGTCATTATAGTTAAATGTATATGGCTTTTTCCTCTAGATCAATACAGCTAAAAGCTGGATACCTGACACATGGGCGATATCAAATTTTAACCGATTTTTGAAAATGAATTCTTCATAATTTCCCAAGCAGGAAGCAACTGTGACCACCTGAAACCTGAGATACTACTCCTGCCTTGGTTCAAAGTAATTTGCATTATAACAGAACCTCACAAGAGAGCAGAGAGACTCCTTATCAGCTAGGAACTGTCTGCCCAGAGGAGTTTTCCATCTATTGACTCCTCTGTGAAATCCTATGAAATATAAACTTTTATTTCTACCCAGGAAAACATTTACAATCTTTTCTCTGTTGCCTGATGAAGGGGGATTGTTCCCAAAAGCTTGCAATTAAAGATTTTTTTTGTTGCAAAAATCTTGTTGGTCTAATAAAAGATATCACCTCTACCATGAGTCCTGATTGCTTTTTCCTCTAGACCAGTAAGGCTATGACCTGGATACCTGTCTCTTATTTAGATTCATAAAACAAAATCTATCCTTCTTGTGCATCTTGACAATGCCTTCAACACTTTACTGTCAGCCATTTCTACACCTGGAGTAATATTACTACACTTGAGTTAAGGCTTTTACCTAGAGTTAAAAACAGTCTGCAGGGATATGAAATAGAAAATAGACATTACTAGGAAAGTCAAGCAGACAGCAAAATTATAAAAGAAAACATAGCTTGAATAGTGGAATGGCAAGACCATTAAAAAGGATAGAGGATTGTTAACACCTGTGGAGTGGAGAGACAGTAACAGGAAGCAGGAAGATGACAATGAGCCATGAAGTTAATTGACTCTTTCAGCACTGCCTCAGCAGAAATCTAGCTGACCTTCCCAGGGTGTTGATTTTAAAGTTTGGGTGGCACGGAAATAAAAGTGAGGTACAGCTGCACCACTACACCCCGCTAAATCCATCTCTCAATATAATCTCTAATCCCTGTATAAAGCAAGGGTTACTGGGCCTTATTTTTTAACACAATAATCAATACATCCTTCATACTTACAGAATATGCATCATAATTCTCACCAGTTATTAAACATATTTACGTGCCATCATCCAAATACTACTTCTAACTAATTATTTCAGCCTTCCCTTTGGATATAGACACCTGCCCTGTGTAAGAGTGAGTTTAGTCAGGATTCTGGCCTCCCTGACTAGAAAAACAGACAGAGACCAGAAGTGCTGATAATGCTTATTTTAGTTATATGTTTTGAGATAAAAAAAAATCCTCCATTATTACTCTGTGCACAGATGTCCAGTTAAGTAAGTCTGTTTTAGTTTCTTCAAGGTCATATTTTTTTTTTCTTTTTATCTGTCTTAACTATAAAAATGCTTAGAAACTTAGGGAGGGAGAGGATTCCTTTGGAACAGACAAGTGGGTGATTCCCCTTGCTGTGTGGAAACCTCCCTGTGATCACAGTATAGCCCTAAATAAAGAAAAGCTGGCTCTGTCAGTTCTGATTCAGCCACAACGCGAAATTTGATTTCTTCCACACCTGTTTGGCAGGTCACTCTGCTCTTTGTTTTGGTGTTTTGTCCTGGTCTTATCAAATCATTTTCTATCTGTTGGCCTTGGAGGCTAACAAGCTTTTTTCCAGCAAGCAGGGCCTTCCCTAGGGGAGGGCAAGTCGGGGCAACTGCCCCGGGCCCTGTGCTTTGCAGGCCCCCACAAAGCCTAGCAGGGAGGCTGCCGTTGATGCATTTGAAGTTTAACCCACGCTCCCGCCTGGTGGGTTGGATGTCTCTTTGCCTGTTCTGGCCAGAAGTTCTGGCCACCACCCATCCTGCCACATCCTGGGTGCAGGGCTTTCATCCCCCAGTGTAAGTGTGATGTGGGATGGGGAAGGGGTCCTGCACAGGCTGCTTTGCCCCAGGCCCTGCACCCTACTGGGATTGTCTCTACCAGCAAATCTATGAAAGCTATATATGGTATTCCTAGTTTCATTTTCACTGAGGTCAACTTCAGTTCATGCTGTTAGTAGGGCTTCTGTGTGATTTCTATATGCACTGATCATAGTCTGGAGAAGCCTACACATGCCACATGCTTTTATTTATTTTGTGTTGCATTTTTAAAATATTTTTTGTACCTTGCAAGCATGTCAAATATTTAAAATTATCTTCACTTACAACAAAAACTGACTGGGATTAGAAATACAATACTAGCAAAAATTACTTCACCCATCTTCTTACTGTCCACTTACAGAAGTTCTCTATGAGAGACAGTATATGAACTGTAATAATGGTTAGTCCCTTGTAAAACTGACAAAAATGCCATCATGATTAAAGAGCCTAAGTCTCATAGAAGTTCCCTTGTAGTCCTATGAAGAAGCACTTTCATGCCATGGAGGGTGTCTTGCTTTCTAGGTCATTACTTGATTTGGACCACAGATAGGAGTCTGTGCTAAGATGGCTAGAACTTCAAATCTATGTAAACATGTGAACTGCTTTTTAAATAAAAGTTGCATACCATAATTCAGTGTACAAGATGAACTACTCCCTAAAACAAAAAGATAAAATTGCGTGCCTTCACAGCAGCTGACAGAGAAAATGGGGAGCGTGACAGAGGTGGAGAGTATGAGAAAAGGTTTGGCATGATGTTTCATCTCTGACAGAAATCTTCATTGTTGAGCCACATGGGGGGAGGGTCCAAAGCTCAGTGGGAGGTAGACCAATGGGGATGACAGTCTATGCAAGTTTTGTCTGAAGTATACACAGAGTTGGATACTGGTGGACCGCTATGGCTTTTACTTATTTTTCCCAAAAGCAATGTGCCAGGTGTGCCCAATACATGAAAGCAGTTGCTTCTGTGTATGCCCTTCTTCCTGCTAACTCTTAGTGGCTTCTCCATGATCATCATCAAGGTACTAGTATCTAATTTCATTTACCTAGTATATTTCCTTTGGCAGCTTCAAAAGTCTTCCAATAGTTCCATCATCTTACTGTACTTTTTGTGGAAAAGACTCTGTCCTACACACTAGAAAATGTGGTAAATTATAACAAAAAAGTAAGTAGCATACTTATATCCCTTTTGGACTTTGGGCTTGTGTAGCTTCATAAAATCATCTCTTTTCAGTTGTATTGACTTGCAGTAGGATCCCTACCAAGAGAAAGCTGTAGTACCTCCCCATCAGTAAACTATACTGCAAAGGACCCTGTGCCTTTCCATGCACTAGGAGGTGAATATAAATGAGGGAGAATCTAACCAGGAACTGAGAAACTTACAATATTTGAACCCAAGAGATTTTATGCAAAAAAAAAAAATAAGTGGACAAAAGAAGAAGAAAAGGAAGAGGAGGAAAAAGAAGAAGGAAGAAATGAAGTAAGTAATGTATTTGTCACAGCTGAGATGAAATCTTTTTAATTAAAAAAATAAACAGATGGTGTTCTGCTTACATTGTTATTCTGGGTTTATTGTTATTACAAAGATTTGCTGGAAATGAAAAAAGGTTATAATTGGAATATTTTGTCATATAAATATCTTTTCTTCATCTTCCCCTGTATCAGCTAATATCTGTAGGATATCTAAAGCAAGTGAATGGAATAATTAATATTTTCAGAGCCAGGGGTTAATTCACCAAATCCATTATGAGGCATCAAAGAAAGCATCAAAGAAATGCAATTTCAGACCAATATATTATTTCAGAGGTTACTATTCACGACACATTTTCTTTATTCCAGAGCTACATTTTTAACCTTACATAAATTATTAGAAAATTCTCTATAAGCCTATTTCACTTAAGCAATTTTGCAGTAATAGACTCTGGTCTAATGTACCGGAGCATCTATCACACTGATTCCCGCACAGGGGTCCATGGAAAACTTCACGTTGGTTTGCAAAGGGCTGGTTCATCACACGGTGCCCTTTCTTAGTGAGGGAGAGAACAGATACAAGATGAAATTAAATGAAGAGCAAATGGGATGATTAACTTGTTTTCAGGATAAAAATATTGTACTAAAGTATATTAAAATACAGATATATTTTCTTAATTGTCCCTTTTCATATGGAAGTAATTGCTGCCCAGGTGAATTAGACTACTCACCTACACCATGTAAATCCCAGAGATGTAAGCAGTCCAGGGATTGTAGACTACTAATATAGGTATTGTAAATTGTGTAGAAAGAATCCAGGAATCCAGAAAAGCTGTTTTCCCCGTTCCCTTACAAATAATGTACCAGCTGCCAGTATGGCAGAAATGGCTCCCAACGTAAGTGTTTCATAAACAATTCATATTGCTGGGTTGAACTGCCACAGTGTCCTATTGTGGAGTGATAGGAGAGGTTCCACAGACCATAGTAATTTTCATGACTTTATTGAGAGCCCTGGCACATGATGTTTGCTTAAAGAAACTGAAATTGCATTTCAAGAAAATTCCAGGAATTATTTTAAAACAATGTTAATTTCTACTATTTATGATAACAAGGGGGAAAGCTTGGGAATTAGAAAATGCATGAGCCCTAATGGCTCAGAGGTCACAAGATAAATAAAAATGTTTGGTGTTATATTTAAAATCTTAGGGCTTTTCTAGAGGCCTGCCATATAATTTTGGGGGTGGCAATATTGCCTGAGGTTTCCCTTTTCTTGAACATAGCTCACTCAAAGACAAGGAGAAGATATCTGGGAAGGAGGGAAACTTTGTCCAAGCCAAAGGCATCTCTTGAAGTCTTTGTCTCAGATTTCCTCAGTTCAGATCTGTTAACTATTCTTCTTTCCCCTAACATTTTAGAATTCCCTTGTTTTTTAAACATTGCTCTTCATGATCTGAAAAACCATAGTACATCCACATTTCTCCCCCCAAAAGGATTTCAGTAGATAGAAGCAAGGCAGATCTAGTGGAGAAAGGAGATGTAAAAAGTATACAGCTTAAGGCTATTTCAATACACCTCAATCTTCTCCTCACTGGGGTAATGATAAATCCTAACCTTTAATACAGGGCTAATAGAAAAGCATCTTATTACTCACCCTAGGGCCATAAAGAGAAACCAGACCACACAAGAACCTCTTTTGCTTGCTTTTCTTTTCAGCGTTTTACATTATTATACATGTAACCTAGGAGGAAGTTAATTTTGAGATTTCAAAGCTATTCTGAACCAAAAAGCTATACATTCTGGGGATCTGGGAAATGTAAAGCTTTCTGTAATAAATTACTCATAATAAAGGAACAACTCCATGATTTGTTTATAGCAGAAAAAGCCATGCTATTGTGTTTCCACAGTTCTGACATGCAACAACCAGATAAAACTGTCTGTGAAATTCTGTGCAGACTTTCTTTCCTAGTTAAAACACAAAAATAAATAACAATTATATAATGTGAGTGGTAGTATGTTGTATACTCTTATAAAACATTTAGCTATTTATATCTGGTACCTTTACGTTTATATTTAGGTCAAATATAAAAAGGTTAGTGTCCACTCTAGATTCATAGATTCATAGATTCATAGATGCTAGGGTTGGAAGGGACCTCAATAGATCATCGAGTCCGACCCCCTGCATAAGCAGGAAAGAGTGCTGGGCCTACATTACCCCAGCTAGATACACATCCAACCTTCTCTTGAATACCCCCAGGGTAGGGGAGAGCACCACCTCCCTTGGGAGCCCGTTCCAGACCTTGGCCACTCGAACTGTGAAGAAGTTCCTCCTAATATCTAATCTAAATCTGCTCTCCTCCAGCTTGTGGCCATTATTTCTTGTAACCCCCGGGGTCGCCTTGGTGAATAAATACTCACCAATTCCCTTCTGTGCCCCCCTGACAAACTTATAGGCAGCCACCAGGTCGCCTCTCAACCTTCTCTTGCGGAGGCTGAAAAGGTCCAGTTTCTCTAATCTCTCCTCATAGGGCTTGGCCTGCAGGCCCTTAACCATACGAGTGGCCCTTCTCTGGACCCTCTCCAGGTTATCCGCATCTTTCTTGAAGTGCGGCGCCCAGAATTGCACGCAGTACTCCAGCTGCGGTCTGACCAGCACCCGATAGAGGGGAAGTATCACCTCCTTGGACCTATTTGTCATGCATCTGCTGATGCACGATAAAGTGCCATTGGCTTTTCTGATGGTTTCGTCACACTGCCGACTCATGTTCATCTTGGAGTCTACTAGGACTCCAAGATCCCTTTCCACTTCTGTGCCACCCAGCAGGTCATTTCCTAGGCTGTAAGTGTGCTGGACATTTTTCCTCCCTAGATGCAGCACTTTGCATTTCTCCTTGTTGAACTGCATTCTGTTGTTTTCTGCCCACTTGTCTAACCTGTCCAGGTCTGCTTGCAGCTGTTCCCTGCCCTCCGGCGTGTCCACTTCGCCCCATAGCTTAGTGTCATCTGCAAACTTGGACAGAGTACATTTCACCCCCTCGTCCAAGTCGCTGATGAAGACATTAAAGAGTATCGGTCCAAGCACCGAGCCCTAGGTCATTACTTCTGTACTCACTTGAAATATTAGTTACATTTCTTTTCAACTTTTTCCTGAAAGGTTCCCATTGGCTTTCTCCAGAGGATTTGTAAACTTTGTATTCCTTTCAGAATAACATTTCTTCCCTAGAACTAGCACAAGGGATACAGCAACCAAAAATGACAGTATGACAAGGAGGGTTAAAAAAATGAAACATATTTTCTTCTAATATACAAGGCAAGATGACATTATTATATATTCCCTACCCTTTAATTCAAAAAAGTATATATTGCTCTTCCACTTATTAAAAATATATAGTGCTATGGTTTAAAAACATACATACTATTAGTATAAGATAGCATCAACTGTCAAAGGTTTATGTGGGTGTCTATCTGTGAAATGACTATTCCAGGATTTCTACTCACAATTAATTCATTATGAAGCAGGGGAGCAAAGTTTAATGGCCTTCAACCATCTATGCAGTTCTCATGTTCCTGACTCACCTTTCCTACTCAAGTATGTTATTGCTTTTATAAATACCAAAAAAGCAATTTTGATTTGTATAGCACCTTGTTCATCATAACAGTTATTGTAAAGCATACTGGAAGCATACTGCTCATATGAACTCACAATCATTATATTTTGCAATAGGTGATTATCATTAGTTAGATTTATACCTTGTCCTATCCAGAAAGGCTCAGAGTGGCTAACACAGAACCCACAGTTAAGAAACAGCAGTAGATTCCCTAAATGACAGCACAACACTTGGAAAACATCACCCCATCCCCCATATCCTGCAAACACTCCAGTCAAAATGAGCCCCATTCACATTTATGTATAATTATTTTCCCACTCTCCCCTCTCCCACTCAACAGGACCCACCCATCTACAGATGGTCTGTGGCTGCCCTCAAAAATACATAAATCTTTCCTCGCTACCCAACAAACACAACATTCAATTTAAAAGAACCATAACAGAAAGAGCCTCAGTCCTTGCAAAGGGTGTTCTCAAGTGGGACCCTTCAGCAATTCCCCCAGGCACCACCTACCTCAGCTCCTGATCAATAAGCTGAATATGAGCCAACAGTATTCTCTAGTTGCAAAGAAGTTCTGTTCCAACCCTAATTTTCCATGAGTCAATGATTTTAGTGGGTATCCACAGTTACCCTTCATGTCCTTGCTGGTGGTGGAGGTGATTCTATCCTTGTTCCAGACTGTGATGAAGTTCATCACCTTTCCATGACTCCAGTTTGAGGCCCATCTTCTGGCGTCTGAGGATGTTCTGTGATCTGGTTCAGTTCACATATATAGGTTATCACTGTTTGCATTAGAGGGTGTGTCTGCACGTGCATTTGCTGCAGCACCAGGTTCCTTGTGACTAAGTTACTCACAAGTAAATGGTGCTGAGCAAGTGTACGATCCCCTGGGTAGTGATGGTGGGGGAGTTCTGTGCCCTCGGATTCCCCCAGTACATCAGGACCCGGGACAGGCCTGTCAACTGCCCATCCCATGGAGACCACCCCTATTAAAGCTAGAGGGGCTTTCACTCTGTGATGCTCCAGGCCGTCATGGACTACTGTGGGGCCTTCATACATGTGATCATTGTCTGGGTGCATAGCACCCATGATGCCCACATCTTCAGGAACTCCAGCCTGCCGGGCCTGGTGAAGAGTGAGCGGTTCATACCAGGGGTGCTGGGCCTGCAGCTGGGAACCATGGTGGTTCTGCCCCTCCTCATCTGGTACCCGGCCTACCTACTCCTGACCTTGCTTATACAGCCCTAGACTGGCCAGCTAGATCCCTGCCAGACCCACTTTAACTGCTGCCTGGGACACATCTGCATCCTGGGGGAGTGTGCTTTGGCCACCTCAAGATCTGCTAGCACACTCTCACTGCCTGCTTCAAGTTCCCTGAGGACAACCTCCCCGGGTCATCATTGTAGCTTGTGTTCTGCATAACAACTGGCCTGAAGGGTGTTCTTATGTGAGGCCTGGGCAGAGAAGGTGCAGTGGGTGGAGGATGCCTGGCAGCAGGACCACTACCTGTGGTGACAGTAGTAGCAGCAGGCTCTCCTCCACTGCTGAAGCCCCAGCTGAGTCGTTCACCCACCAGCAGGGTCCAGGGCACTGGGTGTGAGAGGTGCTGGCTGACCACCTATTCCAACATTCCACACATTAGGTTGCCTGCATTACCACCCATGAACCCCTCCTCCCTCTCTGCCCACCCCCAGCACCATGCTCACTGGAGACATGTCTTACACGAAAAAAGGTTTTATTCCATTCACATCAATCAGAGCCCCCCTCCTCCTCCCCAAAAATAGAACCCCCTTCCCCTTCCTTCTTCAACATAGCTTCCTCCCGCCTCAACAAAAAGAGCCCCTTCATGATCCCCACCACTCACCAATAATTAAACACCTTCTTCCCACTGAAAACTACTACAATGTCTTTTGTAGGCTACCTTGGGGGCAGAGGCAGTGAAGAATTTGGGTGGTACCTGTTGTGGGGCAGGGTTCTGGGAAAGGGCTTCTGGATGCTGGAGGTAGTAAAGGAAGTCCTCCCAGGCCCAGGAAGGGGCCTGCTGCTACACAGAAGGGAGCTACCAGTGGGTGGGCAGGGCTAGGGTCAGAGGCCCGGCAGTGGATAGTACAAAGATGACTGCCAAGGTTAGAACAGTGTTCAGCATCCAGCAGCCCTTATCTGTGGCCTGCACTGTCTGGGCCAGGGTGACATTCTGCTCCCTCCGGGCCTCCAACTGCTCACAATCCAGGGCCACAAGCTGTGCCGTGAACTCCCTGCCATCCCAGTCCCGCACCTCCTCATGTTGGTCATGCACCTCCTTACACTGGTCTCATGTGTTCTTGCAGCACATGTCTTCCACCCACCAGGCCTGATCGTCCCCCAGCCAGTCCTCCAGCACCATGACCAGGCAGTCTAGGAGGATGGTTCTGTCCAGGGTCCTCCTATGGTGGATCTGGAGCATCCACAGGGCCCCAGCTGTGTCTGGCAGCACAGAAGCTTCATCCTGGATTCAAAGTTCAGCCTTTCTCCTGAGTGCAGCTGTAGAACCATGAAAAAGAAGCTGTTTGTATGAGTTTGCTACATTTCAGATATAAGATGCACTGTACCAGGGTTTGTGCACTGCCCAGCCTCAGATTGGGGGTCTGGTTAAGGAAGAAAGCTGAGGCCAGCCCTCCCCATTTCCCCACACCACCACTGTGCTCCAAGCATGCCCCTGCTGCATATAACCTGGATGGTGCACAAGAAGCTGTTTGCACAGACCAAGGGGTGCCTGACCCACTATGCTGTGCTGGTGATGATTATCATGGTGCTCTGGGTGTGCCTACACACCTGGCATGGGACCTTGAGCTACAATGGTGTGGGGGACAAGATGAGGCTATCCCACAACCTCCACTGCCAGATGAAGGGCTACCTGTGGCTACACCTCCCTGCCCCCACTGCTGAGGAGGACATCGCCACCAGCATTGACATGTGCAGGGAAGCTAGGAGCCAGGGGATCGTGGGTGGGCTGGGTGGGGTGGGGTAAGGGCAGGGGCCAGAGGCACTGCCAGGGGCTGGAGTGGGGGCAGAGAGAGCGCTCCCATCTGTGTGGGCCTTACCACATGTCCAGGGATGACATGGCTGGGGGCTCGACACGGTTATGGCTGTCAGTGATGGCATGCAGCTCTGGCCGGTGTCCTCAGACAATGCAGCATGTTGAGCGGGTACTTAGACAGGAGCCCCATCAAGGTAGTAGCTAGCTCTGCTAGTTGCCAGTGGTGTCATGGCTGGCTACACCTCATGGCAGGGGTTGGGCTGCACAGCTGGCATAGCAGGTGCTCTCCTGCGCTACCTGAGCTGCTGATGGAAGGTGCAGCCAGGGAGCTTGGCAGGACACCTGAGGGGCCCTCCCCAGTGACTTGTCACCACAAGTGCTGGGCCAGGGCAGGGCCCTGTGCAGGCTGCCTGTGTTGCTATAGACAGCATGGCTGTGGCCTGGGTGCCAGCATGCAAGGATGTCCATCAGTTGCCACATAAAGGGCATGGATTTGGGGACTGGAAGTCCTCAACTGATGATTGTGATCAGTGATGGCCAACCACTGTGCATGTAAGACCTTGACTTTTATGCAGCACTGCTGCAGTGACCAGTTGTGCCCATGCTCCCTCATCCGGGCTGACAGCCCCTCACAGATGTGGATACTGGAGCACTTGCCCTACCCAAACTTGCGCTGCAACTCCACTTTGGCCCACAGCACAAAAAGGTCACCAGTCTCCTTCTGTGACAATATGGGCCCTAGGTGGTAGGCACAGGCATGGACATGAGTGTCAGTGAGGATGTCACCATTGTGAGTTCCTCACCAACTCTCTGGACCTCCATGTGGCTGTCCCTGTGCTGCTGGACCTGGGAAGCTGCCTGCAGCACCCAGCACAGGGACCTGGCATGGGACTGACAGCTACACAGAAGAGGCAGTGCCCCACAACACCTGCAGGCTCAGGGCAGGGTGCTGGGTATGGGCTGCAGGCACTTGGAGCTGGCCCAGGTAGCCAGAAGCTGCCTGTAGCTGTGTCTTGGTGAGGCAGGCCTGGCTGGAGCCTACAGAAGTCTGCAACAGCCTGTAGGGCTAGATAGTACAGGCATGGTAGTCACTTGGCACTGTAGTGCCAGCCAGCAGTACCAGTGTGCAGGCATGCCAGGGCAGCCAGCCTGTGGTCTGCCTTGGGGAACACAGGGGCCTAGAGTACCCTCAGGCTGCCTACTGGTGTGTCCCAGGGCTCAAAATTTATTTGCACTTTTAAAGGCCTGAGGCAGGGACTGCCATAGAAACAGCCTGGCCCAGAGCCCTGGGGCTAGCATGTTGCCACCCCCCTAGTGGCAGGGCTGACCTGGGAGCAAACTTGCTCCTGGGTGGCACCTATATGTGCTTACTGTGCAGTAACTAGTCATGAGTAAATTGAATACCTGCATTTGCAGGTATTCAATTTATTGATGATTACGGGCTTTACAGTGCCATAGGCTTGTGCCTGTGTAGACATGCACTCTTACTGCACAGTAAACTATGCTACTGCACAGTTAAGCATCTTGTGTAGACATGGATAGCATGCTTTAACAAAAGTGGAGGGTCTTGGTGGTGTCAATTTATGCCCAAGTAGTGCCATGTGGACTGGGGTTACACCTTCTGCAGTGGGTGGAATTGTCACTTTAGGGCTGGTGACACCTCTTGGGGTACCTGGGTGGTAGAGTTCTGGCAGGTGGACAGATTATGATGTGGGGAGTGGGGGGACTAGGAGTAATGGGATGCAAAAGGACTGTAAATTAATCACATTATCTCTGTGGAGAAGTCCGATGATAGCTGAACATATGTTATTTAATATGATCTTGAGATACTCCTTACATGAAAAGTCATAGCTTTGCTATGATTGGAGTACAACTGATACAGTTGTACTTCTGGAACATGCAGTTACTCACTTTTAAACACATTTAATATGTATTTAGGGTAAAGTATGACATGGCACCAAGAACAATTTCTTTCTGGGTTATATTCTGCAGAAAAGGACCTGGGGATTGCAGTGGACAATACACTGTGTATGAGCCAGCAGTGTGCCCTTGGCTAATGGCATATGGAGCTGCATTGGTAGGAGTGTTGCCAACAGGCCAAGGGAAGTGATTATTCCCCTCTATTCAGCACTAGTAAGGCTACATCTGGAGTATCATGTTCAGTTTTGGGCTGCCACAGGAAGGATATGGAGAAATTGGAAGGAGTCCAGCAGAGAGCAAAAAAGAAATGGTGAGGGGGCTTCTAGAGAAGAGAAGGATGAGAGGGGACTTAATAGCAGCCTTCAACTACCTGAAAGGTGGTTCAGAAGTGGATGGAGCTAGACTGTTCTCTGTATAGCAGATGACAGAACAAGGAGTAAGGGTCTCAAAGCAAGGGAAATTTAGGCTACATATTAGAAAACATATTCTTACTAGGAGGATAGTAAAACACTGGAACAAGTTACCAAGAGAGGTGGTGGAAGCTCCACCCTTGGACGTTTTTAAAACCTGGCTAGACAAAGCTTTGGCTAGGATGATCTAGTTGGAGATGGTCCTGCTTTGAGCAGAGGATTATAGTAGATGACCTCCTGAGGTCCCTTCCAACCTGAACTTTCTATGATTCTATTATTCTATTATTAACAGGGATGTCCCTTGCAAATCAAGGGAAACAATTCTTTCACCATGTTCAGCACTAGAGAGGCCCCATATTTCAAAAATGATGTGGAAAGATTGGAAAGAGTTCAGCAGAGTGACAAAAATGATTAGCAGCCTATGAAGCATGACTTATGAGGAAAAACTGAAAGACCTAAGAGAAGACTCTGGTGGGGAGGGGATTTGCTAACAGTTTTCAAATATCTGATTTACAATTATAAAGACAATACATAAGTATGCATATGCAGATTAATTATGTGTAGTAAGCCACATGTGACAGGATTAGGAACATAGCTTCAAACTGCAGCTGAGAAATTTAGGCTGGAGATTAGGAGGAAGTTTCTAATAACGAAGAACATCAAGCATTGGAACATAAGTTGTGGAATTTCCATCCCTGGACATTTTCAAGAGCAGGTTGGAGAGAAACTTAACTGGGATTCTTTAGGTAGGGACAATCTTTCCTTCATTAGGGGGCTGGACCTTGTGAGGTTTCTTCATCCTACTTTCCTAGGATTCTGTGGTCTTCTGCCAGACCTGCCAGATCTCCCACCCCTCAAGAGATCAGCCTAGCCACTAAGTTATAGTCTGCTGTGCTGCTGTACAGAAAAACCTCTTAATTTAATTGGCCCTCCAAGAAAGAGTGAAACAAGTGTGCTGGTTACCAGAAAAGTTCCCTAATCATTCAGCTAAAATGGGAATGTTCTCTTCATAATTTCATAGTTTGTAGGGTCGGAAGGGACCTAAGCAGATCACCGAGTCAGACCCCCTGCCATGACAGGAAAGATTACAGGGGTCAAATGACCCCAGCAAGGTGTTCATCTAGCCTCCTCTTAAAGACCCCAAGGGTAGAAGCCAGCACCACTTCCCTTGGAAGTTGGTTCCAGATCCTAGCTGCCGTGACCGTGAAGTAGCGCCTCCTGATATCTAGCTTAAATGTACCGTCTGTCAGCTTGTCACTGTTATTCCTAGTCACTCCTGGTAGTGCCTGGGGGAACAGGGACTCTTTCAATGCCTGCTGGTCCCATCTGACTAGTTTGTAAAATTCTTGACCCACTTCATCCTGGACTTTCTCTCAGACACACAGATACATAGCTGTATACATTCTAGTGTAGTCTACTACACATAATGTACACATGCATTCTTATGTGTCCACCATGCATGGGGAATAGAATCCCAGCTATATGTTCCACTTAGCTAGACCGACTTCTATTTAAGTTCTCAAAACAAAATAGAATTTTGACCCTGGTTTCTAGACTCTGGCTAAGAAGTAGCTTTCAGGTATGTAGGGAACCTCAAGGTCACACAGAGCATCAACAGACACCATGGAATACCGACATCCCCAGGCTTAGGCAGTAGCCAATTTTCAGGTTTGCAATGTATAATTAGGTCTCTTCATCCCAGCTAAGTTTCATTTTAAGTACCTTTGGATATTACCTTCAAGTTTTTACTTATTTTTGGTTTGAAAACTGTGCACTAAGACTTTGAGGTTTACAGATTTGAAGAGTTTTCAGAACGTTTCTCTAAGCACAAACACTTTCCAAATGTGGTCCACAGATAGCTGTTTGGCAATAAGGTACTGGCTCATCTCACTGCTTCCAGCTGCTTCTGCAGGTGCCCAGTTATTTTACCACTAAAAAGAACCTGGAGGCTGGTAAAAATCAGCTGAAAACAAGAAAGAAAAGGTAGCTGGCTGCTTCTGTTCTGATCCACTGCTATATATGTGAAGGAATCTAGGTAAGGTGCTTTTGAGTCAAAAAACACTTTGACCAGGGGGTGCCCAAGACAGAGGGACAATGGAACATAGGTGGAAAATTAATAGGGAGAAGAAAAAGGAGAGCAGGTGGCTGGGAACAAAGTCCAGGGACTGGGAGCAAAGTCCAGGAATCAAGCAGCAGGTAAGAGAAGTGGACCAGAGAGCAGAGAAGGAGGAAACAAAGAGTGTTGAACAGAGCTAGGCAAAATATGGCCCATGGTCTGGATCCAGCCTGCCAATGGATACCATACAATCTAGCCCATAGGTGGAGGAACACCAACTCACTGTTTCTGCCCATGGGTGGCTGGAGACTCCAACCACTGCATGGTACTGGGCAGGTGGGTGGGATTACTTTGGCCTAGCAGCATCAGGCATCAGTTGTGGACCCAGGTGAGGCTTCCCATGCAGCAGGCAGGTGGTGACGTCAGTTGTGGCTGCCACAGATAGGTTCACAAGCCTGAATGCAGAACTCACTGGCTGTGTCCACAGCTGCCTACCTGGTGTAGTGAAAGCTCCCGCCCAGAGCCCTGACCTGGAATTTGCCAGAGGTATCAGTTGTGGATCTAGGCAGGAGCTGTTATCATGGTGGGCAGGTGGCAGTGTCTCTCTCTGTCTTTTCTCTCTGTATCTACATCTCCCTCCCCATCCACCTCTTTCCCTCCTTCCAGAACCCAGCTGAAGCTGATGCTACTGCCCTCCTGGCATGGCAGCAGCACCTGCCTGGGTCCACAGCTGAGTGTCCAGGCTCCTGATGAACTATAGCTTCAGATGAGTTATAAAGAGGGAGGGAAACAGATGAAGAGAAGAGAAGAGAAGAGAAGAGAAGAGAAGAGAAGAGAAGAGAAGAGATGGATGTTGTCCATGACAGGTCCCCAAAACTCATTAAATGGCCTGGCAGCCAAAATAATTGCCCATCTCTGGCACAGAAGAAAGAAGAGCATGGACTGGGAATTACTGTGAGAAATAAAGGAAAATTAAAGCATGAGAGTGGGAAGATAAGTAAATCTGATAGTGTAATTAACTTTCCCCCCAAAAGCAAAGCTTATCAATTACTTAAATAGCTAAATGTGAATAAATATGTGTGTGTTGGGGGGGAGGGGGGACAAGAAATAAGGGGGAAGGGACAAGGAGGAAGAAACAGGGCTTGCGCACCTAGGTAATTGTTGCACACTGAAAGAGGCCAATTTCTAGCAAGGAAAATTACTCCTGTTAGAGATGCTAAGCTCTGAACCTTCTCCTGATGGAGTCACTGAAATTTTGTTTCTTCTATATGTGAAGAAGAACAGAAAGAGTGAATCTGAAATTCCTCACCTTTTCCTCCTCCAGTGTATCCAGGTAGTTAAAACAATTCCTTTAAGGTGTAGCAGACCTAGGCCCAAATACTTGCTCTGCCTGATTCAGGTTGTGTCTACACATGAAATTAATTCAAAGCAATAAACTCTGGAGCACTGAAATGTATTGCTCCTAGGTGCTACATTTACTTTTGCATCTAGGATAGCAGCATGCTGAGCCAGGTTGAAGCAGCCCCAGCTGGCAGGGGGCCCAGGGAGTCAGTCTGACAGCCCAAGGCTGCTTTGACCAGGCTCAACATGCCAGGAAGGGTCTGGTTGTGGTACAAGGGTGCTCCAGTGTGGGGCCAGCAAACAGGCAGCCCCTGCACTGAAGCACTCTCATGCCTCAGCCAGCCCCATCAGCATCTACATGTGCACTGCTGCACACTAAAGAACACTGCCATAGGATAGTACTGGTGTTTATGAACACTAACCTGCTGCAGAGTTAATTAGTTCACTGCAGCCTAATCGGGATGCACATATAGACACTGTGACTTTACTTCACAGCTAATTAGGCAGCTCCACAGTAAATGTCTTGTGTAGATGCACCCTCATAGTAGCAAATAAATCCATACTTCTGAAGGAGTGTGCTCTTCTCACTAGGTTACTAAATATTCTCAGATCCATGTCTCTCACTTTCTCCAATTGGACTGGTTCCACTTTGTATAAACAATGAAGTAATCATTGGCAGTGAGAGCAGACTGACTCTATAGCTTAGTAATTAGGAATCTCAGCTGGGATGTGATTCAAGTTCCTACTTCAAGTAATATTGAATTAATTATACAAAATGGGAAAGAGTAGAGGATTTAGATGATCACAGAGATAGACATCAGACATCATTTGACATCATTTGAAAGTTTGAGAATGAAATTGGTATTGGTGATGAGCTTAGATGCCCAAAATACCCCTGAGGTTTTGGGATACTGTGATTGCAAAATCTACTGTAGTAAGTGGGAAAACTTAAAATTCTGGGGCGAAAACGAATATAAGGAACCTTACTATATTTTAAATTATTACTCAGTGTTGACACTGGATTTTAGGAACCCAGCCCCTATACCTCTGTTCTGGGTGAGCACAACCCTCAGACCAACCACAACACCTGTCAGTTGATAATAGGCAAATTTATTGCTACAGGGTGATAAAAAATCAACAGCACAAACAATCAAGCAGTTTTATATCTACCAATCCTAGGGCTGTCAAACTATATCCGGTCAGGATGCAGGCTTTACCCAGAGGCTCTGTCTCTTAGGTGTCTGCAGTCTGGAGGTGGGATGCCGAGGCCCACAGCCCCGCTCCAGTGGAGTGCATGAGATGGGCTACCAATATGATCTCAGTCCATGGTGACCTCAGGGACCCTTTCCAGGGACAGGGATGGGGACCCCTCTCATGGATCAAAATGGGGAGGGACAGGGAGGAACAGGACAAAGGGAGAAGCTCTTTGTTAATCTCAAGTCTCTGCTTTTGTATTCTTCTTCCCCCTTGATGACTCCTGATGACTCTTCATCCATGGCTGTCTCTGGTGGGTTGTTTCTCTGTGGTCACACGGCCATGTAGTTTTACAAGCCTTCTCCTAACTTGGTCTGTTCCCTCAAATCTGGAACTTAGGCCCCCCTGCTCTTTGAGACCTTATTGCTGGTGTCACTTATCTTGTGGTATGGGACCGTATAGTACATACTTATCTGGTTCCCAGGCTGTGTGTCCTTGTTGTGTTAGACAACCTGTCTGCTATAAAGGCTGTGATCTTGTGTTATGGCATGCCCCACTCAGTTTTCAGGTTGTGTCTATCCATTGGTCTTGTTGTGTTATTAGCCCATCTGCTTTTAATTAACCCCTGATGCCCATCTTGACCCCTTATAATACATATATCTATACCTATAAGCCAATTCCCAAAAAATACAGACCTTTAAATATCATTTCTAAGCCAACTCTCAGGGGTCTTATAACTTGTGTACTCATGTAACTAAGAGACACAAAAATTACAATTATATACAAGTCTTCTTACCCAAGAATATTATGATATTGGCAAAAAGGAAAGTAAAAGAAATATATCATAATATATATCACTCATATATATATATATATCTATATCGTAATATATATTATGATATATATCTATATCATAATATATATCACTCTTAAATTAACATTATTTTGAATTCTAATTTTTCTAAAATCATGCAAATAGTAATAATGAGTGTTACAGGGCTTGTATAGTCACTTTATTTTGATTTTTAGTTTTAAAAGTGTGCCTGTGTACTGCCACAATTCCTACAGAATATAGGAGTGAATCAGAATCTGAATCCCTCTGTCTCTAGTATCTTATCTGTTGCACTAGGAAGTCTAATTGCTTCATAGTCATATATTGAAGGATGGTTATTATAAGGCCCTTGGTTCATCCTCTGTAAGCACAAGACATTGAATAAACTTTCTTACACAGATTTAGAAACAGTTCTTTTTTAACCATTGAAAACCTTTGAAGGTTTTCAAACAGTACTGTCAATGTTGGCCTTGACGAAGGCTTACATCGACTTTGGTTACAAGGCATTATAATTGGTTAGAGCTGGCCAATTAGTAGGGTCAAATTCTTGCTTCAGAGTGTTAATAGAATGTCCAGGTATTACCAAGTATTTCTAACAGTGATTGTGATGTGAATGCTTCTGCTATGGCCCTCATGAAAAATCAGTTTGCCCCATATGTGGATAAATACCTAATCTGCAAACAGAACAGCTTTCACCTAGGAAAAGCAACAATGAGCTAGCTGCTCAATCTATCTCAACAAATTGATGGTGGTTTTGAAGGAGGCTAAATCACCAGATTCATTGTCTATGTTTATTGATGTAACAGCCACCTACGATACATTTAACCACAGATGACTCCATAATACCCTGGGAATAACAAAAGATCTATACTATACAGAGATGATATGAATTCTGCTCAAAAACAGAACTTTTTTACTAAACTGAATGAGAAGTGAAGCAGATGGAGGCAACAGATGAATGACCGCCCCCAAGAAAGCATATTTGTTCTGCTGTTATACAATACCTATATGAATGATCAACTGATCAATTTGGAAACAAAATATTTGGCTATGCAGATGACCTGTGTATAACAGCATGGATTGACCAAGGGCAAGTCATGCTTGACCCACTGATCACCTTCTATGATGAGATGACTGGCTCTGTGGATATGGGGAGACCAGTGGATGTGGTATACCTTGGCTTTGGCAAGGCTTTTGATATGGTCTCCTCCAAAATTCTAGTAGGCAATCTAAGCAAATACAGGTTGGATGAATGGACTATAAGGTGGATAGAAAACTGTCTGGATCACTGAGCTCAGTGGATAGCTGCCAATGGCTCAATGTCTAGCTGGCAGCTGGTATCAAGTGGAGTGCCCCAGGGGTTGGTCCTGGGGCCAGTTTTATTCAATGTCTTCATCAGTGACCTGGAAAATGGCATGGAGTGCAGCCTCAGCAAGTTTGAAGATTACACCAAGCTGAGGGGTGTACTAGATATTCTGGATGGTAGAGTTAGGATTCAGAGAAACCTAGACAAATTGGAGTATTGGACCAAAATAAATCTTATGAGGTTCAAGTGTGAAGTCCTTCACTTAGAATGGAACAATCCCATGGTCAGGCTGGGTAAGTAGCTCTGTAGATGGCTGACTGGCTCTGCAGGTGGCTGACTGATTAGATAGCAGCTCTGCAGAAAAGAACCTGACGGTTAGTGGGTAGTAAGCTGAATATGAGCCAACAATGTGCCCTTGTTGCCAAGAAGGCTAACAGTATACTGGGCTACACTGGTATGTGTGCTGCCAGCAGATCAAGGGAAGCAATTATTCCCCTCTATTCAGCACTGGTAAGGCAACATCTGGAGTCCTGTTTTCAGTTTTGGGGCCCCCACTACACAAACGGTGTGGAAAATTTGGAGAGGGTAGAGTGAAGAGCAACAAAAATGGTTGGGGGGTGGGGAGCATGACTTATGAGGAGAGGCTGAGGAAAATGGTGGTGCCAGAGGACTGGAAGAGGGCCACCATGGTTCCCATCTTCAAAAAGGGTAAGAAGGAGGACCAAGGAAATGATAGGCCAGTTAGTCTTACCTTGATCCTGGGCAAGCTTTTTGAGAAAATTATTCTGGCACATATCCACGAGGGGTCAGCAGGGGAGGTCATGCTTAGGGGTAACCAACATGGGTTCATTAGTGGCAGGTCCTGTCAGACCAACCTGGTGGCTTTCTATGATCAGATTACCAAATCATTATATGCAGGAGTAGCAGTGGATATAGTCTTTCTGGACTTTTGGAAGGCCTTCGACAGTGTCTCTCACCCTGTTCTCATTAAGAAACTGGGGGACTGTGGTGTTGACACCTACACAGTCAAGTGGGTCACCAACTGGATCACTGAGAGTGGTGGTGGATGGGTTATTTTCAGCCTGGAGGGATGGTGGCAGTGGGGTTCCACAGGGCTGGGTCCTCGGGCCTGCACTGTTCAACATCTTCATCAGTGACTTGGACGAAGGGGTAAAAAGCACCCTGATCCAATTTGCTGATGACACAAAGATGTGCGGGGATGTTGGTGTGCTAGAAGGGAGAAATAAGCTACAATCAGACCTAGACAGGTTACAAGGGTGGGTGGACAAGAATAGGATGGGATTCAACACTGACAGGCCCAAAGTGATGCACCTGGGGAGGAACAACCAGCACCACACCTACAGGCTGGGGAACTCCCTTTTTGTCAGTACAGAAGCGGAACAGGATCTTGGAGTCATAATTGACTCCAAGATGAACTTGGGCCGGCAGTGTGGGGATGCAGTCAGGAAGGCTTGTCATGCATCCACAGATGCATCTCAGCCAGTTCCAAGGAGGTGAACCTCCCCCTCTATGCGGCACTGGTCAGGCCGCAGCTGGAGTACTGAGTCCAGTTCTGGGCTTCACACTTCAAGAGGGATGTGGACAACATGGAGAGGGTCCAGAGGAGGGCCACTCGCATGATCAGAGGGCAGCAGGGAAGGCCTTATGAGGAGAGGCTACGGGACCTGAACCTGTTCAGCCTCCAGAAGAGAAGGCTGAGGAGGGATCTAGTGGCTTTTTACAAACTAGTCAGAGGGGATCAGCAGGCATTGGGGAAGTCCCTGTTCCCCCAAGCACTGCCAGGAGTGACCAGAAATAATGGTCACAAGCTGGCAGAGGGTAGATTTAGGCTAGATATCAGGAGGCGCTACTTCACGGTCAGGGCGACTAGGATCTGGAACCAACTTTCAAGAGAAGTAGTGCTGGCTCCTACCCTGGGGGTCTTTAAAAGGAGGTTAGATGTAGACCTTGCTGGGGTTGTTTGACCCCAGTACTCTTTCCTGCTATGGCGGGGGGTTGGACTAGAAACTATGAAACTCAGCTTATTTAGCCTTGAGAAGATTGAGAAGGGATTCAATAGCAACTTTCAACTACCTGAAGGGTGGATCCAGAATGGATGGAGATAGACCATTCTAAGTTGTGGTAGGTGACAGAGGAGCAATGGTCTCAAGCTGTAGTAACGGAAGTTTAGCTTAGCTATCAGGAAAAACATTGTCACTAGGAGGGTGTCAAAACTCTGGAACTATTTCCCAAAGAGATTGTGGAATATGTATCCTTGTGGGTTTTGGAGACCCAGCTAGACAAAGCATTGTCTGGGATGATCTAGTTGGGGATGGTTTTGGTTTGAGCAGGGGGTTGGACTAGATGACCTCCTGAGAGTCCTTCTAACCTTAATTTTCTATGATTCTATGACTCTATAGCAGGCCAAAAAACTAGCTTTGACCAAATTGAAAAATCCTTAAGTGAGGCACTAACAGGCCTGACCTCATACTATTTTGAAAAACAATTAAATGCCAGCCCAGCAAAAAAACAAGTATGTGCCTTCCATCTGAAAAACCATGAGGTAAACTATCAGCTCAGCATTCCATGGTCCAGGGCCCTACTATCCCACTGTCCAAATCTAGTTTACCTTGGAGTCATCCCCAATCAAACCTTCTCATATAAAGAACACATCACAAAGAGCAAATCAAAGATGAGCACTCAGAACAACTTTCTATATAAGCTTGTCAACTTGAAATGGGGAGCTATCCCCTCAACCATCAAAACCAGTGCTCTGGCTCTCAGATTCTTCTCTGTTGAATGTGCATGTCCCGTATGAGAGACAGTCTAAGTACCTTGATCCCATTCTGAATGATAGCTGATAATGATGTAGTGCACGATGTTTGAAGCCTATCAGCCTAAACAGGGTGTACCTGCTGGCTGAAATCACTCCATCTGATATCAGGAGACCTGTGATCATCAGGACAGAATGATCAAGACAAACTGAAGATGAGATACACCTGATGTATGACTGTCCCGCAGCACACAGATATCTGTAGTCACATAGGAGATTCCTCATCAGCACCCAAACTCTCAACATCATACCCAAGGAGAAACAACTATAGATGTGGAATGAGAGGCTGAAAAAAATACATGATAGTAGAAAAATGGACGTTCCAGGAGCCAAGTCCTTATCACTAGCGGTTGCCAAACCATGGCAAAAGTGACAATATACCAACTGCCTTACATACTAAAGTTGGACACTTCAAGGAAGTAATGAAGAAGTGAGGCTATACTGTTGCTTCAACCACCTGTGACAACATCACAGAGCCTCAAACTATGGAACACCTGCTGCACTCTCTGCTGTTTTAAGGCACATGTACAATGAAAGACATTGCAAAGTACAATAAATGAGCAAAAGCATGTATAATAAATAGTCACATGTGGTGTAGAAACACAAGAAGAATAACATCTGCTTCATATGAAGTAATGTTGCAGTAAGCAATTAATTATGAGATCTGCGCACTGAGAAAAACATTCCTTCCAAGCTCATTCTCAGATGTTAGCTTTTTTCTTGACATTTAAGATTGTTGATTCCCTCCAAAGCTCTTGTTTCTTTTTAATGTCTATTGTTATAGTTCAATATATTTGTGTTACCTATATATATATATATTCAATCCTGTTTTAATCCCAGTAACACCTGTTCTTCAATTATTTGTAGCAGCATTAAAATTGTACACACCTGAAGGGATAGGAAGGGGTGCCCTGCAGAGGGACAGAATATGAAGAAAGAGAGAGTTTGTCCCAGTAGGGATACCATTTTCCCTGAGAGTCAGTGAAGCTATTTTGGAGGCAGCCCTCTTTGAAGTTGGAGGAGTGATGTAACCACAGCATGGGGTTTGAATGAGAGGAACATTAGCAAAAGCCTAAGAAGAGTCCTGGTCTGGGATTGGCTGAAAGGGCTTGCTTAAAATGGGAGGTAAGTTCTTCTTGGGGAGGAGAATATAAGGAAGAAAGAGATGGGGAGAGACAGGATGGAGACCAGTAAAAGGACATCACCATGGCGGTCCCCCAGAGAGCCCCTGACAGAGCTCTGCAGAGGTAGCAGCTTAAGGCTGCACTGGAGAGAGAAACACAGTATCCTTTCTTCCTCTCTTCCCCCTTTGGAGCCTTTCCAGGACAGACACAAAAGAGGACCTTCCTGTCAGGAGACTCCGAGCCTGGGAAGACCCTCCTATAAGCCCCTGTGTGGCATGGGTGAGCACAGTAGGGGAGGTGGATGCAGAACAAGTGGGAGGCTGCCTGGTTTTCTCCATGAGTGAGAATGAAACCAGGGATGGGCAGGTTAAGCGTGCCAGAGGGATAGAGGGGGCTGGGGACTCCCACCAGAAGCCCCGGTGGTAGGCAGGGCCTGGGGAGGGTCTGCATTTGCTGGGTGGTGTGAGGGTGTGCTGAGCAGTGGGAACTGCAACAACCTGTAGTCCAGACTCCACTTCCTACTGTGCCAGGGGATGGGGTTGGGGCCAGAATAAGCTCTCCTGCAGAGATTGCAGGGGAGAAGTCACCGCCTGGTGCACTGACACCCCTGATGCTCATGAGAGGGACTCCAGCAGTGGGGACCCACTCACAGCCTTGTGCCAGGGACACAGAAATAGTCCTCCCTAAGAAACCAAGCTGAGGGGGCAGTGTACACAGGGTCCTCATAGTTTGTGGATGATAGCAAGCTCTGGGGAAACATGGATATACTGGAGGATAGGGCCAGGATCCAGGAAGATCTCAACAGGCTGGACCCTTTAACACAGATAAGTGCAAACTCCTTTATCTGCGTAAGAAGAACCCTTACCACAACTACATGATGGTTGGTGGCCCACTGGATGGCACAGAATCTGAGTGAGACCTGGGGGTTACGATCAACCAGAAAATGAATATAAGCCAGGAGTGCGATGAGGTTGCTAGGAAAGCAAATAGAGCTCTGGCATGCATTATCCGATGTGTGCCCAGTAGATCCAGGGACGTGCTCCTCCCTCTCTATTCACACTGGTGAAGCCTCAGCTGGAGTACTATGTCCAGTTCTGGGCACCGCACTTCAAGAGGGACATAGATAAGTTCAAGGGGTCTACAAATAGGGGCCACCCACATGGTCAAAGACATGGAGGATAAGTCCTATGAGGAGAAACTTAAGGAATGGGACCTGTTCAGCCTGAGTAATAGAAGGCTGAGAGGTTACCTGATGGCTGCCTACAAGTACATCAGGGGAGAACAAAAAGATTTGGTGGAGCAACTCTTCAGGAGGGCACCTCAGGGGAAGACAAGGACAAATGGACATAAGCATATAAAGGGCAAATTCAGGCTAGGCATAAGGAATAACTTTTTATCCATAAGGGTCACTATGTTGAGAGCAAATGCAGTCCTGGATCATGGAACCCTAGATTAAGTAGGCCACAAGATGACATCTATCTGACCCACCCATTGCAGAGTGATGTAAGCTACCTGCAAAGGCCCTGGAATAGAGTGCCATGCACACACCCACATGCTGGGTGCAGAGCCTAATTGAGTGGGGTGCACTACCCATAAAAAGGGAGGCTCTGTTTGACAGGTTGATATGTGTGTGAGACTCTTGGTGTGTGGCGTGGCTGGACTGAGAGGTCTGTGTGTGTTTTCGGATTGGAGAGAGGCTCGGAGAAATTGAAGATGGGTGTTTAGTGAGGGAATTGGTGGTTGTGTTGCTAGGGTGAGAGACTGGAATGAGACTTAGGATAGAGTGACTGGTTTCTTTGGCCAGTTCACTGTGGAGGCAAGCCATGCTGGATTCCAGTGACCTCTGAGGCTCCATCAGTCTCCTCCCTTCATTGTGGTGAATCTCCACTGGAGGTAGATAGGGTTGACTTTCCAGGTTTCTTTCCCTCTGGGTTCATGTATCACATAAAGCAGTGGCCATCTACTTCCCATTATAAGTATCACCCATTCCTTTTCTCCCTCGCTCTTGTCCTGGTTTTGGGTTGCCCCTCCTTGTTTGTGAGGGGAAGGTAAGCCCTACTGAGCAGGTGCCTGAGGAACAAACCATGTTTGGAAGACTAGAGGCAAGGACACAAACCTAATAAAGTTTCCCCTCTCCCTCAGTAAAGTCTATCCCATCCTTGAGGGAATATTATATTGTTGTTGATTAGATTTATTAAGGTTTAGATAGAATAAGTATAAGATAAGAATTATATTGCTGCATTGGTAAGGGTCATTGTGGGGACTCTGTGGGTGTGTTGTTTGCTTCCCTGTTTTTTGTTGTGATTTAATAAATAATTCTATTCATGTCAGTTTACATCCTACGTGAGTGTTCTAATTAATCATAGCTCACTAATTGCCTAGTTAACAAGGCAGTGATCAGATATGCCTTGATTAACCTGTTAACCAACCCAGGGTCAAAAACCATCCCTTGTTGATTTGGACTCATTAACAGCCTCTGTTTGAGCACTTAATTAGTCCTAATTAAGTCCAGGGTCAACAGCTAGACTCTGGAACACACTCCCACCAGAGGTGGTGCAGTCACCATCATTGTAGGTGTTGAAGAAGAGTCTGGATAGGCACTGTGCTGAGCTTGTCTAAGCACAATAACTTCCTGCCCACAGCATGGGACTGGACTTAGTGATACTACAGGTACCTTCCATTTCTACAATGCTACACACTGGTGATGCAAAAGGGATGCAGGTGTACCCCCTGAGATTGGCTGCTTGCAGGTGATCCCCACTTGCCACTGCCACGCACCCCCCACACCAATACTGTTGCTGCTGCCTGCAGGTGGTTTCCATGCCCCACGAGCCTCAGGAGGCATGAGGCATGATTCTGTATTCTAGTTATCCTGGAGCATACAAGTTATAAACTGTGTTTAAATAAGTTCTAGATGGTTTATGAGTTGGTGTATCCATGTATTGGTTCCTTATTTAACATGGGTAATTTGTATACCTTCCCCTGGTGTAAGGTGTATTAGAGAAGCATTAATCCTGAAGCCACCATCACCAAGTTATGTTGTGTATCATTATTTGGTTTACTGTATTAGTTATATGTTATCTTGTACATAATTAAATTCTGTAAATCATTTTATAATGGTCTGCAACGTTGTTTTGATTGTCAGGGGAGGCTCTTTGCTCAGGGACCCTGTAACTGCTATCCAGGGAGCTGGGTACCTGCGGATCCCACTATTCAGGTGAAGGCATGGGTAGCATTGAGCCCAGGGTTACATACATCTTGTGGCAATGAGTTAGGTGTGGGGGAAAGTATTTTCTTGTATTAGTTTTGAAATGTGTATCTTTCAGTTTTATTGAATAATACATTATGTTATCAAATAAAGTGAATAGAAGTTTTGGCCTATATTTAATATTGTACATATTTTAATGCAGTCTCTTTCATTTTAAGATAATTCAACTTCCTCTGAAAGTTTTTCTCTAATTATTCTTACTGTCCCTTGCTGATAAACCCCAGAATTTAATCAAAATAAGACGGTGTATTACAGTTTGAAAATAATATAAAGCAGTAAGGTATTACATTTACAATCCAGATCACAGGGGAAATACAGTAAAATATTATTTACCCAATGCATGTTATAACTATAACACAAAACCTCAGTACATGTTAGCATTGGCTCTAGTAAAACAAGTTATTTTTAGGCATTTTTTAGCCCCATGATGAAAACTGACACATGAAAGACAGTGTTTCTACCAAACAGAATTTTTTTTCTTACAATTATTGTTATTGTTGTTGTTGTTGTTACTACAAGTGGGGAGGATATAAGTATTTCAGGAGTGAACAAAAAACACCACAGTAATAAAATAAAAAAGTTGAAATTATAAGTGTGTATGGTTAACTTCTGATCCTCTTTAGGTGTGTCTACATGAAATGCTTTACTGTACCTTAGCCAAATTTACTGTGTGGCATGGGCACACATCTATGTGTGCATGCCCTTACTGCATAGTATAAATAGCTAATTGCTTCTAAATTTGATACCAAATGCAGGTGTTGGGTCCCTGCAGGTGGCAAATGCAGGTATCAAATTTAGATGCAATTAGTTCACATGCAGTAACACATGTGTAGATGCAACCCAACACTAAGTTTAGTGCCAGGTATGCCTTGCCTTGTGATTAAGGAGCTGGCCTGAGCGCAGCTCCACATCTACTGGTTGTGCACTTCTCCTGCCCTAAAGCTGGGCTTCTCTCTGGCAGCCCCTAGCTGCAGACTATAAAAATCTGCAGCCATTCTGTGCCTTGGGGAACACTACACAGAATCCTGGTGGGTACCGTGCAATCCGTAGGACAACTGCAGGCCTTGTGTGCCCCCCTGGGCAGAACACAAGCTGCCTCTTCCTGCCCTGTTTCTTCTCCAGAGATGCTGGTTGGCCACAGGTGAATGTTGCCAAGGGCTACAGCTTGCTGTGCCCCTTGTCCAGTCCTGATAACGCCCCCAGGGCTGTTGCCTGGCTGTCTCTGGTGGCAGGACGAGCACCTGCTCCCTGCTGCTCCTCACCCCCATCAGTGTCTTCTGTCTTCATAGGTATTGTGGTAAAGTGTCTCTGCCAACTAGCTCCCAGTCCCTGGCCATGCCCCTGTGCTAGGTGCTGCTAGCAGATGACAGCCCTGGGGCAACTCCCCAGAGAGGCCCCAAGTGCTGGGATTGGGGTGCATCCAGCCTCTTGCCCCAGTTGTCTGTGAGCCCTGTGTGCCCTGAGCCCAGGCACCATGGTCTCAGTGTCAGCACAACAGAGCAGGTGACCTCCAGAGAGGAAGGGGGGAGGTGGATCTGGAGCTGTAACAGCAGGTGCTGCCAGCAGCCTGTCCTGTCCCAGCCTAGGAAGCAGGCAGAGGAGGCAGGCTGCCTGCAGCCAGGACCCAGTGGGCTGCCAGCCCCAGAAGATCAAGGGGGAAAGAGGGGCTTGGCCCATAGCCACTTAGCCCTGGGCCTGCACACTTCCTTACCATGGTCCCTGGTCAGCCATGCAGGGTCAACCCCAGATCTGAGTCTTCTGGTACACATCATCTCATCTATGAAATCTTGCAATCTCTCACAAAAGGCTTCTGTCTCTTGCCTTTTCAGGGCCAATATCTGGACCCAGGGGAGAGCCCACCAGGCCCAGCAGGGATGCGGACTCTGGGTTGCTGCCACCCAGCACTGGAGCCATCTGGGTACACTGGCTGCACCAGCAGCACTCACTGGATAGAGCCATACTGCTCCAGTGGCTAGCGGTGGTGGCAGAGGAATTGGAGGTGTGGGTGCAGGCCTGGTGGGAAGAGAATATAGCCTTGGAGAAAGTGTGGGGCTCAGAATAGGGAGATCACTGGACATGGATGGAGGTCATGGAGTGGGAGCAGATTGAGTTCCTTTGGCAGCAAGCCCAGGCAGTGGAGGCAGATGATCCTGATTGCCAGTCCCTGGCCATTGTTCTGCACCTGGTGGTTGTGTCCATGCCCCCCACTTCCTGGCCCTCATCCATGGCTCCACAGGGCCCCTTGATCCCTCCTGCTGCTCTACATCAGGCCCCTACCTGGAGCTGGGAGGAGGTCCTCCAGTGTCTCCTGCTTGCAGAAGCCTCTGGCCTCAGCCCAGACCTTCAGACAACTACCTATGCCTAGCCCCACCACTCTCCCCCACACCATGCACCTAAGGATCTGGACATGTCTCAAGGGGACCCACCCTCATGGAGTGCCATCACAGGCAGATGCAGCACAACACTGCTGCTCGCTGGGGTCACTGCAGACCCCTGACCCATGGCACAATGACCTGAGGCTGGGGTGCTGGGCCCCTGCCCCTAGCCCCCCAACCCCCCCCCCCAACTCTAGGACAGTAAAACAGAGATATTGTACATAATATTGGCATTGTAAAGATGGTCTCATTTTTTCTTGGTGGGTGAGGTGACCAGTGGAAGGTTTCTGTTTTGTTGGGGAGGAAGGGGGGAAGCAGGGGTTGTTTCATGTAAGGGAAATAAAGATTTGTTCTCCTGACACATGCCTGTAGTGATTATGATGCAGGGGGTGGTCAAGTGGGGTTGGGGCTCCATGGGCTGCAGTAAAGGTGAGCTAGAACAGGGAGCACAGGAGGAAGAAGTCAGCCAGGTCCTACTTCACCTGGTGCCATGGACCCCACTAACAGGTATGCAGCTCTCCTGGGGCCTGGGTGGTGAGGAGGGCTGCTGGGGCAGCATGGCCAGCACCATGGCCAGCAGGAGCGTGGGGCACTGGTCACTGCTGCCAGGGGCAGGGCTGGAGCATCAGGGCACTGGGAGTCATTGGCAGGGGTAGGGTCAGGGGCTGGAGCAGCCATGGCATGGGGAGGCAAGGTGGGCAAGGAGGGAGCTGCTGCCTGCTGCCCCTGGACTAGGCATATGGCTCCTGGGCAGGGAAGGGGCTGACCAGGGATAAGAGGGCAGGGCTGTGCTTCCAAGATGGTTGCCAACTGCTGGCAGCAAGGGCCAGAGGCTGGAGCTCCTCCCAGAGCTACAAGGGCATGTAGTAGGGCTGGAGGGACTTGATATTAAATTTAATGCCAAGTTGCTGCATGTGTAGACACCTACCAAAAATCGCTTACTGTACATGAGCTTAATGTGCAGTTGGAGGGACTTGGTATTAAATTTAATGCCAAGTTGCTGCATGTGTAGACACCTACCAAAAATCACTTACTGTACATGAGCTTAATGTGCAGTAAATTTAGTTGCAACTAATTACACGTGTAGATGCACCCTTTGTAACATACACTAACAAACACATGTATTTTGAGCTCGTACAAAAAATGGGTTAGCACCTTCTTTAAGGACTAGCTGGCTCCCCAAACTTTTTCCCAGAATGCTTTCTGGGGGCTGGCCCTTTAAATATGTCAAGGCAGGGACTACTGCTGTAAAATGGCTATTTTGGGCCTAGCTGTTATTTGCTATGTCTCACTCCCTTTTGACTGGTAAAGACTGCTAACTCTTGTCGTGTTTTTCCCTGCTTGAAGAGCTGCCACATTCTAAGACCGTGACAGATTGTAGACAGGATACAACTGACGAATTAATAATACAAATAAACAAGCAGTTACCCATTGAGATATGCTGAATGTGTTGATGAAGACTATTTTTTTTTAAAGATTATATTGGTAGAATCGTTCCAACCAGTGCCTGCTCTTCTACCCCTGTTTACCTAAAAGGCTGTAAAATGGTAAAAGAGAAGGAATTCAAATGGATAACTCTTTTTGAAAATGAATTGTGATTTTGTTTTACATCCAGTGCCAATGTCCCCCCCTTCCTAAATATTAAGGGGTTTGACATTTCTCAGAAGGCTAATGTCTTGAAATTGTCAGACACCTAGGGTATTGGTGAAATCGTTAGTGGCTGCTGTGCAGTGAGGACAAGAGTGTTTATTGCTTACTCCCCTTATTCCACCTAGTTCCTGCTAATAATGACAGGTTCTCTGATAGCTGGCCCACAATTTTGAGATCATCTCTCTGCTTTGAATCTGCAGGGGTGAGATATTGTTTTTTGTATGCACCATTAGACTCTGGGTTTGTAATGAACATCTTAATTTCTCCAAATGAACCTAGATTTACTGCAACCAAAGTGCACATTCAGGCATTTTGGAGCTGCAAATCAACATTCTAAGGGGTAGGAAAATGATTTGGTGATAGTAAAAGAGCAATATGATGGAGGGAATGTGTTGAATTGGCATGAGAACCACATATTTGCTGGAACAGAAGAGAGAAATGTATCCAGGTATCTAAATATTTTCCATAAGTAAATTTTATTGAGAATAACAATACTCTGGGTTAAAGAAGATTTTCAAGACAATGCAGTACCTTCAGACTGAAGTGTTTGCATTGAGCCTGGCTTTGATGCTTTTTATACCATTATAATACAACACATCTTGACAGTAGCTGGAACAAATTCATGACCATATTTGTGCTTTAAAAGATCCAATGAAAAAATCATGTGGGAAAATATAGGGACTAATTCTCTTTTTACTTTGGCCCAAATTTATTGTAATAAATTAAAGCACTGATGGAGTGACAGTGTTGCTTAGTGGATAGACTGGGACTTAAGATTTTTTTTGTCTCATATACATTTGTGATCACCTCCCTCCCTCTCTAAGCATTTTGCTAGCTATAAATGAAAAGCACTATATAAGAGTTAGGTAGTATTATCATCTAAAATGGGAACTGGATCATGTCTTTATGTCAAGAGGAGCTCCACTGAAAATGGTAGAATGGTGCAGGCCTCTGATTATTTGCTAGCATAAAGAGATTGGAAATTAGTCTATTTAAGCAGAAGAGGCCATGCTAATTTAAATGCACTGAACATAATATAATATAACTAAGTAATAGTAATAGTTATCGGTATATGATTTACTTACTATTAAATAAAGTAAATTAAATAAAAAATAACCTCAACATTAATCTAGCATACAATTAATCTTATTCTAAAAAGCCTTAATCTATCGTACACTGCTGCCTTTCAGAAACAATGCTTTTGAGGGAAATTGTCTCCCTAATCTGCTCCTTCTTTTCTACTGACGTTTATTAGAGATGAAACACACATAGAAAATAATAGGATCACCACTCCCATATTCTTATTGGTTCCTTTTCCACAAGAACATGGAACACAAACAAGACAGCCTTCCATGCTAAAAATGCAGACAGATAAAGCACTACTGTTTGCATCTCAATTCTAAAATGTCAAGTGGAAAGAGCATTATTGTTCAATTTATTTTCAAAATCTGCAATATTATATATTCCAGTGTCCCTATATTATATGTGATATAATGCTTCATTCATGTATCATAGCCTATGACAGTTTAAGATGAAATTACAGACGTTTAGGGGCACCAATCAAGGGTGCAAACAGAAATTATATTTGCCATGCAATTGACACCCTGAAAATGCTCTGCCACTATGCTATGACACATGTACAATGTTGCAGAGTACATTAAAAGTAGCCAGCCATGTGACAAATTAACTCTCATCAAGTGAGGGATCAGATGAAGGTGCTCCACTTTGGGAATGCTTTAGGGAACTTCTGTCTCTAGGATCAATCTGTTGTGTGATCAGGTGTAAGCTGGGTTGGCAGGGTAGATGGATTTGAGCCCCGCCCCCACCTCACAACACCCCGCACCCATTCATTGCCTCTTCTAGCTCAGGCCAGGCAAACCCCAGCCTGAAGCTTACTCCCCTTCTTTTCCCCCTTCCTTTGAGCAGAGGCATTGTACTGTGGGATGGAGCTAGGGGAGAGAAACTGTACATAGGCTGCTCTGCTTGATTGGCTCCAAAATGGAGTCTGATTCCCCCACCCTCACCTCCCAGACCCAAGTGCAGAATATCTGTTGGGTTAGGGGGATGCTTTAACTCATGGTGCTTTATGTAAATTAGTCCCTATACTTTACATGGTACTTTTATATAAAGCACCTTGAGTTAGAGTGGGAAATCTGCATATCTGTTGGTGCCCCTAAATGCCTGTAATTTCAGCTTAAACTGTCATAGGCTATGATACATGAATGAAGCATTATATGACATACAATATAGGGACACTGGAATATATAATATTGCAGATTTTGAAAATAAATTGAACAATAATGCTTTTTCCACTTGACATTTAAGAACCAAGATGCAAATGAACATATTCTATTGAAGCCCAGTATGTTTCTTCCTATGGGGTGGGAGGAATGATGCTTTTGTTCCCTCCAGATTCCTAAACAAAAATGATGACAACAAAAAAAAGTCCTCAGATGATAATACACAATGCATATCAGTTCTAATGATCCAGTGTAATTATAGCTTTTTTTCTACTGATGACTATGTCAAATTGCTTAGATCCCTGTATATGGCTTTTCTCAATAGTTACATAAAAACTAACCTTTTAAATTATATTTAGACATAAATGCCAACAATGAGACAATACTATGGAGTATATTTTCCTCTAAATACTGGCTAAGTATTCTAGTCAATGTTAATATGAATTAAACGCATTCAGCAAGATGCTATTCTTGATATGCCTCTTTACATTTTTATGCTTTCCCTGAACATCAATCAATGTGCCACACCAAAGCATAAATAAGCCATTTTTTTTCCAACTTTGCTAAGAATATTCAGTCACTACTCTAATTTTTTCACTTCATTTGAGTAAAGGGGACAGTCCTCAACATATACATGGGAGACATGGTAGACTTTATAAAATATACCCACTAAGTTGGTGTTTTTCCAAGAGATTGCACGGTCCTTGCAGTCTATGAAGGCTGAGCCCCTCTGATTCAAGGAGGTTATATGTTCTGCCATAATGGCTGAAATGAATGAGTTCTGTTTAAAACACATCCACCCACCTCTCTGCATACTATGTTGGTTAGGATTATTACTCATTGAAAACACAAAAGCAACTTTTATTTTAGTTACACAATGCTGTTTAACCTAGTATATGTACTGTACACAACCAGTTGAAATTCCAATCAGTGCCCCAAAATGGCTAGACTTCCACCACTTGTATTATATGCTTGCATGCACAATCTGTGAGTGATCCAATAAGTAAGACCTCCCCCATCAATTTCTATTTTTTTTTTTTTGGTGTTAATGATTTATGATAGGAGTAGGAAAGAAAGCTGCCAAACATGCATTTGGGCCTCACAAGTACAGCCCAGCCTAGACTGACAAGCAGAACACAGGTAAGCAACAGGGGCCAGGGCAATGCTGAGATTAGGGGGCCAGTGCACACATCCTCAGGAGGCCTCAAATGCCTCTACACAAACACTCATAGTATGGGAAACAAGCAGGAGGAACTTACCCTCCTGCTAGCCGACACCAACCCAGACTTAGTGGGGCTCACTGAAATGTGGTGGGACCCAATGCACAAGTGGGTGGTGAATATCAAGGGCTATAGGCTGTACAAGAGGGACAGGACAGGGAGGAAAGGCGGGGGTGTGGCACTCTACATTAAGGGGGAATATACATCCCCATCAAGTAGCACAGAGTCAGAGGAGTGGCACACTGAAGTGCTCTGGGTTAGAATACAAGGCAGTCAAGGGGAAAAAGACTTAACAGTAGGGGGTCTACTACAGACTACCCAACCAAGGGGAAGAACTAGACCAGGAATTCTTAGGTCAGCTCACGGAGGTAGTTAAGTCAAAGGATGTGGTCGTCATGGGTGACCTGAACTTTCCAGACATCTTTCCAAGTGGGGGGCAGCTCCGCCAGCACTTCTGGCTTAGCCGGAAGGCCTGTTTGGCTGAGGGCACAACCCTGGGAATTTCAAACTGTGGGCTTTAAAAAGCAGCAGTTTGAAATTCCCTCGCAGTTGGGAAGCAGGAGCAGAGGGAGCAGGGTGCACGTGTGCCACTGGTGTACCCACTTTACCTCAATGGCGAAGGCAGCAGCTGCAGAGGAGACAGCAGTGGGGGCAGCAACAGCTGATTTCCCCCTAAGGTAAGTGGGGCAGAGGGTACAGCGCAGCTGAAGTGGATCCAGAGGGGAAGCCCTCTGGAGCCCTTTTACCTTGCCCGACAGGGAGCCGTGCTCCTGAGCTGCGTGTGGGCAGGCAGACAGCGAGGGGGGGGCTTTCCCCCAAGCAGGGGAGTAGCTCCAGGGGCCTTTCCCCCAAGTGGGGGGGGCAGCTCTGACTAGCCCCTTGGGATGGTAGTCCCTGCCACCCTGGGATCCCAGCGGGAGGGTCAGTAGGGGGCGAGGCCACCAGCCAACACTTCCGGCTTAGTCGGAAGGCCTGATTGGCTGAGTGCACAACCGCAGGAATTTCAAACTGCAGGCTTTTAAAAGTGGTGGTATGAAATTCCCTCGCAGTTGGGAAGCAGGAGCGGAGGGAGCAGGGTGCACGTGTGCCACACGTCTACCCACCTTACCTTGGCAGCAAAGGCAGCAGCTGCAGAGGAGACAGCAGTGGTAGCAGCAACAGCTGATTTCTCCCTAAGGTAAGTGGGGCAGAGGGTACAGTGCAATTCAAGTGGATACAGAGGGGAAGCCCTCCGGAGCCCTTTTACCTTGCCCAACAGGGAGCCATGCTCCTGAGCTGCGTGTGGGCAGCACACACGAACAGTGCTCGCAAACAAGCATGCTCTGTAAGTGTGCACCAGCCTTTGCGCTGGCATTCATGTAAGGCAGGCACAAGGTAGCTGCCCAGAGTGGCACCTCCAGTGACCAAAAGCGGCAGGCGCAGCTCTGCAGACATGGTGCAGATGTGGAGTACTGCTGCCGGGGCCCCACTCAGGCACAGCCGCCTGCCATGGGCTCTTCTGAGGACTCCACCCAGACAGAGCACATGGTGGGGTCGGTGGACCTTTGCCCCTCTGTCTGTGGGGGTGGTTCGGTGGGGTCCTGGAGGGGTGGGACCTGGTGGTTCCCTTGCCTGACACTCCTGTGCACAACTTAAGGCCCTGGAGGAGCAGGTGAGGGAGCTCCAGGCCGAGGTGAGCAGGCTCAGGGGAATCAGGGATGCAGAGGATGAAATTGATGCCTATTTCTGTTCTCTGCAGGCCCGGTCGCCCACTCTAAAGCCCCCACAGGAGACGCATCCAATGTAGAAGTGGCAGAAGGTGTCCAAATCCAAAGCTGCTAGGCCTAGAGTGGTGGAAGCTCCCCAGGTTCACCTGGGGAACAGGTTTGATGCCCTGGCAGCTGTGAAGGAAAAAGACAGTGACATTGCCTCCAGCGGAGATGATGCCGCTCTCCACATGGTAACGAATGGGCAGAGAGCGAACACCAGCAGGAAGAAACACCGGGTCCTTGTCATCAGAGACTCCATGCTTTGAGGACTAGAAGGTCCCATCTGTCAGCCTGACCTCATGATGTGGGACTTCTGCTTCATGCCTGGGGCTCAGGTTAGAGATATCATGGAGAGGATCCTGGCCTACATCCGATCTGCAGACCAGTACCCCATGGTTGTTATCCACATGGGGATGAATGACACGGCCAGGGGAAACCCTGAATGCATTATGAAGAGTTTCAAGGATCTGGGGGACAAGCTTAAGGAGATGGGGGCACAGGTGGTATTCTCCTCTCTTCTTCCAGTGAGTAGGCAGGGACAGCGACATGAGGCCTGCATTGGCAAGGTCAACCAGTGCTTACACAGTTGGTGCTTCCAGGCAGGCCTTGGGTTCTTTGATAATGACCCGTGCTTTTGGGCGGAGGGCTTGCTGGGGTGGGATGGGCTTCACCTCTCTCCTAAAGGCAAGCGTGTCTTCTCTTCCAGGTTGGCTGATCTCATACAGCGAGCTTTAAACTAGTGTCACCGGGGGAGGAGGCCGCAGGAAGACAAGGAGACACCACCCGAGTAAGACAGGTAACAAATGCTAGGAGTGCTCAGGTAAGAAACAGGGGTCCAAACAGTATCTCCCAAATCGGGGGGTGGCACACGCAGCTAGGCAGGGCCTTAAATGCCTATATATCAATTGCTCATAGTATGGGGAATAAGCAGGAGGAACTCGCCATCAGAATAGCCAGTTCAGACCCAGACATAATAGGTCTTACAGAAACTTGGTGGGATTTATCCCACAACTGGGCAGTTAGCTTTACAGGTGGGGTAGAGAAGGAAGGAAAGGCGGGGGTATGGCAGTCTATGTCAAGGAGCAATACACATCCTCTGCCAGCAAAATAGGGTCAGAGGGGCAAGCTGAAGTGCTCTTGGTCAAGATACAATGGGGCCATGGGGAGAGGGATCTAATAGTGGGAGTCTTCTACAGACCCCACAACCAAGAGGAGGAGTTGGACTGGGAATTTTCGGGCCAGCTTGCAGAGACACTTAAGGCAAGGGATGTTGTTGTCATGGGTGATTTAAATTACCTGGACATCTGCTGGGAGGAACAGTCAGTGAGGTCGGACTGTTCCAGGAGGTTCCTGGCTGAGATACAGGACTTCCACTTAATTCAGGAGATGCACAGTCCCACCAGAGGAAATGCCCTGTTGGACCTGGTCCTCGCCACAGGCGACAACCTGGGAAGGGGCCTTCTGGTCCTTGACCACCTGGGTGATAGCAATCATCGCTTGCTGGAATTCACCATCCAGCTCAGGGTGTCAAGGGCCAGCAGCAAGGAAGTGGCCCTAGACTTCAAGAGGGCCAACTTCAATGAGTTGAGATTAGTGGGAGAGGCACTGGGGTTCTCAAGGGCAGGGGAACTCAGTGCCCAAGATGAGTGGTCATTCCTTAAGGAGACAATACTCAGGGCCCAAGGGATGACCATCCCAACAAAAAGCAAGGGGGGCAAGAGTGCCTGAAAGCCCCCCTGGCTCACTAAGGGTGTACGGGAATGCCTGATTGCCAAAATGGCGTAAAATCGGTGGAAGGGGGGTGCTATCTCCAAACAGGAGTATACCTCCTCGGCTCGGGCCTGTAGGGGGGCTGTCAGGAAAGCTAAGGAGGACATAGAGCTAGGACTAGTGTCCAAAATCAAAGATAAAAAAAGTCCTTTTTCAAAGATATAGGAAGGATGAAGAAAGCACTGAGAAATGTGGGGCCCCTGCAAGATCCTGTGGGAAATCTAGTGGTTGCTTCAGAGGAGAAAGCAGACCTCTTTAACCAATTTTTCACTTCCATTTTCTTGTCCAGGGACCGGGACTTCCCCACCGTGATGCAAGATGGACTTGAGGGGAACTCCTCCAGACCTCAGGTTGGGGAGGACTGGGTTAGAGAGCTTCTGGAGGAGCTGGACGTGTTCAAATCAGCGAGTCCAGATGCTCTCCACACCAGAGTGTTGATGGAGCTAGCAGGGGTTATTGCAGGGCCCTTGGCATGGCTTTACGAGCGCTCGTGGTGCTCGGGCCAGGTGCCGGATGATTGGAAGATAGCCAACATGGTCCCCATCTTTATAAAAGGGAGAAGGGAGGACCCGGGCAACTATAGGCCCATCAGTCTTACCTCAATCCTAGGGAAACTCTTTGAGAAGATCATCATGGAGCACATCTGTGATGGGCTGGCCTCAGAGATGATGCTCAAGGGCAACCAGTACGGTTTCATTAGGGGCAGGTCATGTCAGACCAACCTGATTGCCTTTTATGATCAGGTCACAAAAGCATTGGAAGCAGGTGTTGCCATGTATGTGGTCTTTCTGGACTTCAGCAAGGCCTTTGACACAGTCTCCCACCCCAACCTCATTAAAAAATTGGGTGACTGTGGCATTGATACCTACACAGTCAGATAGATTGCAGATTGGCTGAAGGGTCGAACTCAGAGGAATGTGGTGGATGGGTCATATTCGACCTGGGGAGAAGTGGAGAGCAGAGTCCCCCAGGGCTCAGTTCTTGGGCCTGTGCTGTTCAATCTCTTTATCAGTGATTTGGACGATAGGGTGAAAAGCACCCTGTTTAAATTCACTGATGATACCAAAATTTGGGGTGAGGTGAGCACGTTAGTAGGGAGGGAAAGACTGCAGCAAGACTTGGATAGGTTGCAGGGGTGGGCTAGCAAAAACAGGATGCGCTTCAATACTGACAAGTACAGGGTGCTGCACTTAGGCAGTAGTAACCAGAAGCACACTTCTAAGATGGGAAACATATTTCTTGAAAGCACGGAAGCAAAAAGAGATCTTCGAGTCATTAATGACTCCAAGATGAACATGAGTCGACAATGCGAGGTCAAAGTTGGCAGGGCTAACCACACCTTGTCATGCATCCACAGGTGCATCTCTAGCAGGGCCAAGGCAACACTGGTCAGGCCACAGCTGGAGTACTGTGTCCTGTTCTGTCCAGTTCTGTGTGCCCCACTTCAGGAGGGATGTGGACAACTTTGACAGGGTTTAGAGGAGGGCCACCTGCATGATCTGGGGACAGCAGGGCAGACCCTACAATGAGAGACTGCAGGACCTGAACCTGTCCAGCCTTCACAAGAGGAGGTTGAGGGGGCACCTGGTGACAGTCTAGAAACTCACTAGGGGGGCCAGAAGTGTCTGTGAGGGACCTTGTTTCCCCTAGGGCCCCCTGGCATAACAAGAAATAATAGCCACAAGTTGTTGGAGAGTAGGTTTAGATGAGACATCCATAAAAACAGTTAGGGTGGCTAGGATCTGGAACCAACGTCCAAGGGAAGTGGTGCTGGCTCCTACCCTGGGGATCTTTAAATAGAGTCTTGAAGCCTACCTGGCTGGAGTCATTTGAGCCCAGTTTTTGCTCCTGCCCAGGCAGGGGGTTGGACTTGAAGATCTACAAGGTCCCTTCCAACCCTACTTCTATGATTCTATGATTCTATGATGATTCTATGATTCTATGATCTACTGAAGAGCAGTCAGCCAGGTCTGACCACTCACATGGTTCCTAGCCAAAATGCAGAACGTTCATCTAATCCAGGAGGTACACAGCCCCACCAGGGGCCTGATGCCGGCCACGGGCGATGACCTGGTGAGGGGCTGTGGGTACTCAACCACCTGGATGACACATCACCTGCTGGAATTCACCATCCAGAGCAAGGTGTCAGAGTTCTGCAGCAAGGCAGCACCCCTAGATTTCAGGAAGGGAGACTTCAATGAGCTAAGGAGAATAGTCAGGGAGGCACTGAGGTCCCAGAGGGGAAGGGAGCCAGGTGTCCAAGAAGAATGGTCACTCCTTAAGGAGACAATCCTCCAAGCCCAAAGCGAGGTACTCCCAACACAGATCTAAGGGAATAGGAGGATGCAAAGGCCCCTGTAGAAGTAATTGGCTTACTTCAGCCCCATTAGACCTAGAGTCTCCTCCATATCTATCTTGTAATCAGCCTCCACAGACTGGTAGTGAGCCTAGCGCCTGCCAACAGGAGAGCTCAAGACCAGTAGTGAGCCGAGCGCCTACTGGCGAAGAGGATTTGCCACTGCAAAGTGAAGAGGATGTGCCCCAACGAACCACTATGCCCTTCGGGACAGGAAAAAGGCCTCTACCTAGTTCCTGGTTCCCGAGGTGGAGTTGGTTAGTCATGATTTGGATAGTTCTCAGTATTTCTTTTTGGGCCATCTTATAAGAACTTGACTCATCAGTTATAAGAAACTCTGTAAACCAAACTACACTTCTGCACCGACAAAGAAGATCACTTCATGAAAATGTGTTCAGTTAATCAAATTGGAATAGATTTAAATGTCTCTTGTTGTTGGATATGTAGTCATGTCCCTATTTGTTCTACTGGAGGAATACCCATGATTTTGGTACACTTGAATGCAACTCAGATGTTAAGCCCCTTACTATTCAAATTTTCATGGGAACGAAACCTGGCACAATGTAAGTTGCAACCGGTCTAAATATGTATGATTAGTTTTTGCCACCCCTGGAAAGTTCTGTTGGACCTGTAATGGATCTCGTGTTGCAGTAGGAGTCAGTAAGTGTGAGGTAGAATTTAAAATAAATGGTGCTTGGTTTTCTAATAATTCCTGGATATCTAACTACTCCCCTGCAGGTCAATTTTCAGGCTATTATTTGCAATGGATGATGTCCCCACTCTGTAATACAGGTGGATATACTGCATTAGCTGGTCACTATTTTGTATGTGGAGATAAGGCCTATAAAAATCTTCCCTCTGGTTGGAGAGGAACGTGCTATGTCTCCGCAGCATATCCTGCTTTTACTATGAGATCTCGTTTACCTAAAGGGAGAATTTACAATGTTCGTGGAATTACAGAAAATCAAAGATTTTGGGGTATAATGTTCCCCAGCTATGGCGCAGGCTTAGCTATGTCTGAGATAAAGAAAGTTGCAGCATCTCTGGAAAAGATTGCTAATGCTACTGCTGATAGTTTTGATAAAATAAATACAGAAATGAAGGAAATAAGGCAAATGACATTGCAAAACTGACTTGCATTAGATTATATACTAGCCAGCAAAGCAGGAGTCTGTGCTTTAATAGGTAAAGAATGCTGTACTTATATTCCCAATAATTCAAAAGAAATCCAGGATTTAAGTAAGTATATTCGAAAAGAAGCAGCTAAATTGCATGAGTCAGATAACTGGAATTTGAATTCTTGGTTTAGCTCTATTTTTAGTTCCTTAGGCTCTACTGTCATTCATAGTTTGTTGATATTGTTTGTTGTTTTTATTGGAGTATACCTAGTGTTTATGATAATACAATGTTGCATAAGCCATGCTGCTAAGCCAATGAAGAATAGACCATCAACCAGAAATGAGGTATATAATTTGTATGTTGAAATAGCAGAAAGTAAAGAGAAAGAAAAACTAGAAGTTGAAAGGCTAATGACTATAAATATCTAACTTGTAGAAAAAAAAATTAGGGAATGTAGAAGTAATTGGCTCATTTGACTAGAAAAAAGCAGACAAAGACCAGAAGTGCTGAAACTGCTTAATTCAAATGTTCTGAGATAAGAATCCACATTCCTGCATTCCTTGGGTTATCTTGATATCTTGCCCTGTGCATTTCTGCATGCCTTGGGATAGCCCTATGCATAGACAGTTATTTAAGTAAACTTTCTAAGTTTCTGTGTAATTTACTATTGTTTTGTTTCTCCAAGGTGTATTTTTTATCTCTTTCTCTGTCTTTAGTATAAATACTCTTGTAAACTTAGAGAGTCTGAGAAATCCTTTGGAACAGACAAGTGGGTGATTCCCCTTGCTGTATGGAATTCTCCCTGTGATCACAGTATAGCCTTAAATAAAGAAAAGCTGGCTCTGTCAGTTCTGATTCAACCACAACGTGAAGTTTGATTTCTTCCACACCCCCATGGTTCACCAAAAGTATCTGAGAATGTCTCCTAGCTAAAAGGGAGGCGTGCACCCAATGGAAGGGAGGCATCAGGAGACTTTACTTCACTGTCAGGGTGGCTAGGATCTGGAACCAACTGCCAAGCAAAGCGGTGCTGGCTTCTACTCTGGGGGTCTTTAAGACAAGGCTTGACAATCACCTTGCTGGGGTCATTTGACCCCAGTACTTTTTCCTGCCATGGCAGGGAGTCGCACTTGATGATCTGCTTAGGTCCCTTCCGACCCTACTAACTATGAAACTATGAAACGATAAAACTATTTCTTCCACCCTGCTCCAAGAGCCTTAGTCCATTAAAAAATGTAGGTTCTCCCTTTTCTACTGTTTCTCATAGTTACCTAGTCAATCAACTTAATCCAATATCTCATTTATCTTTGAGAATTAGCCCTTCTAACTGTCACCCTTGCTGTTAACAGTTTTACCTTTATAATGTTAAATTGTAGAATTCTGTTGCTATTAATGTAATAATACCTCCCTGAGGATGCAAAGAAGAGTGAATTTGCCAGAGTACATGATCATGATTAATCAACCAAATACATTTCCTTCTAACCCCAAGTAGGTTTCTGTTCAGAAGAAAGAGATGGTTCGCAAGTGCCACTGGCAGACACTCAAAAAAATTGCATTTATGATCTTGAGACACTTAAGACACTTTAAAAAATTGTATGAAAGGTCTCACTGCTGCTTTTCCTAGAGATACTGGGTAAAACATACATGTATAAGTCTTGGAGACTTGGATCTATTATTTGAACATAGTGCATGGCTAGGTACAGAGGGTTACATTTAATGCATGCTATGCATGCAAAAAGCATTTTAAAGCCATAACAGAACAGATGTTCATGGGACTTAAAGTGCTATAAAAATGGTGGATCCATCTCTAAGATAACCCTCAATGGATAGTTAACTTAGTTTATGTTAGACCACTTTATAAATGCTCCACAGATGTACCACATCCACCTGCTTCAGTGCTGCCATCCCAAGGGCTGTCACTGTGTGGCTTCCTAGCTTCAGCCAGTGCTTATATGATCTGCATGAGCATTGGCCCAGCCCTGCCCTCAGGTGGTCACAGGGAGGAGACACAAAAGGCTCTGTCTCCTCCCTGTGCAGCCAGGCAAAAGAGGAGGAGATGGGAGTGAAAACACAGCCTCTCTTCAATGAAGATCTTCCCCATCCCAACCCAGGCTTGCAGACTCAGGTATTAGATGGAGATGGACTGGGTCTGCATGGGAGAAAGGCTCCATTTCTCCCTTCAGACCCAGTTCACAGCATGGTGAAAAGCCCTATCCTGCAGCTTCTGACTGCTATTTTCAGGAGGCTTGGGTGGGAAGAGGGTGGTGAAAAGGATCACCCCTGCCTCAAGGGCCTGGACCTGGTACAGGTCCAACCAGTAGGTCCTTCCACCCCACCACCTCCACCCCAACCTCTTGACAGGTACAGAAAGGAGCAGAAGTGCAGAGCTGCTTGGCCCAGTCTTTCACCATGCCAGGAACTGGGGAGGTGATCCCCCTTTTGAATTGGACCCAGATGGCCCATTCTCCCCAAGACCCCAGTCAGCAAGTTGTGGAGGGTGTCCCTTCACAGGAGGGGGTGCTCTCTTCCCCCTCAGCCCCAGTTCCCATCATGGCAAAAAGCCAGGCTGGGCAACCCTACACTACAGCTCCTTGTTGCTGCTGTCAAGAGGCTGGAGTGGGGGAGGGAAGAAAGCCCCACTGCTGTGTGGACCTGGATTAGCTCCCTTTCCACCTGAAACTAAGCCAGAAAGCTGTTGCAGGGCTCTCATGGCAAGGGTACTCCCTTATCCCACCCCCACATGACAATGGCAGACAGAAGCTGCATCATAGAGCTACTTAGCCCAGCTTTTCACCATACCAGGAAGTGGAACTGGAGGGAAATGAGCCCCCCCACCCTGTCACAAGCCCACACCCCCCACAGCTTTCTGGAGGGGGTCTCAGGAGGGGCTGGACTGGGTCTATGCTGCAAGAGGGTTCCTTCTCCCCCCACTTCCCCTCCTCAGTTCCCAGTGTGGCACAAAGCTGGGCCAGGCAGCTTCAGGCTTCATATCCTGACTGCAGATGTTAAAATGCTGAGGTTGGGGAGAAGGGGCTCCCTGCTATATGTACCTGGCCTAGTCCCCTTCCCCCCCAGGCCCCAGCCAACAAGTGGTGGGCCCTCACAGTGGGGAAGCTCCATTCTCCACCCTTCCCCATAGTTGCTGCTCCCAGCACCCCATGCAGGGTGGGAGGGCGGGAACTGGGAAGAGAGTCTCTTAGGAGGTATGCGGGTGCTTCACCTGCCTGCTGGTCTTGGCCACTGCAGGAAGGCACCAAGCTTCCCCTTCACTGAATGCCATATATCTGTTTGGTTCATTCCCACTCTAATTTATAGCACTTTAAGTAAAGTGTAATAGCTAAAGCACTTCTGCCAGGGACTTTTTGAACATTTGTACTTAGTTTATGTTGTTAGGCATACTCCAACTGAGATAAGCTTGTTTAAGAACTCAAGAAAAAAATGGTTTACTATATAAAAATAAGCAGATAAAAAGTTAAACAACTATTATATTGAAGCAGACATTACAAACAATGACACTTTTAAGAGGAAAATATTTTAGGAATATTTAAAAAGTGCTTGAAGTATTACATAATATAATGTTATACACCTAGGTTAACAGCCTCTTGAATGAGGGCATTCTAAAAACTCCCATTGTCTAATAATTCATTGTCAATTTCAGCTGAAGTTTACAATGCTACTTAAGCTGAAAAAAATGACCATTCAGAAGACTCTAACATAATATTTTACTCTAAACCTAAGCAGCACAGCAGAATAAACCATCTAGATCAACAAACATTTAGCAAAGTATATTGAATGGAATGTAAATAATAACTGACAGTGGGATGCATTTCCTACAGCTGCAGAGAGAAATTCTGCCTTATCTTTGTTTCCTTTTGATTATTTTATTTTCAAACAAATTCAGAGAGCAAAATCCATGAAAAGAATAAAATGATTCAACTATGAGGGACCCAAAGAGATATAAATCTCTTCCTAGCCAATAGAGCACAAACTCACAGTTGTGGCTCAAGTGTTGTAGTAGGAGTTATAGTCCATATTGATCACCCAACCAGAGTTTTATGCCAAATGACTTAAGCCAAATTGGAGCCAGGGCAGGACTGTACCATGTATCTCCTGTAGGTTCAAAATTCCATGCACAGAAGGACTGAATTAGGAGTTATGATTGATTAAAGGGATAAGACAGGATTATAGACCTTTTTACAAGAATATGACCAGGGGTTAGCATTTAAAATTGTTTTTGTCTTTTATTGTTTAAGAGAATAGATTATTAGACAAGCTTTCCATGAGAAAAGGCTCTCTGAATGGAAACGCATAATCCAGATTATCTAGATTGACTAGATACAGAATCTCTTTTTTCAGCATGACAGCTGAACATTCTTTCTATGTGATGACCTCTGATGCTAGCTGTATATAACCATCCTTCTGGTAAAGTTAAATTAGAAACATCAGGGAATCTTTCAAAATTCTTAGTTTATATTACAGCTGGTTGGATGTCATTTATTAGATCTATTAAGTGGTGATTTTTTTTGCTGTACCTTGTGAATAATGTATTCAACAAATAATATTTAGGTATTCAGTTGGGTGTGCTTTGAAGTTGACTGTGGAAATGGCTTTTTTTGTTTGAACAGACTTTCAAAAGAGTGGCTACATGAATAAGAACTGAATGTGCCTTCTCTACCCAGCTATAATCTATGAGCCAGCACCTCTGGCAGTGAATGGAAAGACCCCTATAATTTCAGTCAGAGCTGGACAAGGCTATTGAAGAACACAATAGTCTGAGTTCTCCTTCAGGCTATCAAATACTTTTTCACAATGAGAAAACATGTAATGAAATGTTGTTTATCTTTTGCTTTTCACTGTGATTGCTTTGGAAGAAAGCAATAGTTGGAGCTGTTTTGGGGAGTGAAGAGGTTATACTTACCAGTAAGTTTGGTGGGGATTAAATACAATAGCTTTTTTGGGGAGGGGGTGTCATTTTTTTTTAAATTACCTTTCCTCGGCTTTATGGAAATGAAAGGATTTTAATGAAGATGAGATCTAGCATGATTATACTCTTATCGTACTTGCAATCATTTAGCAATGATCTGGCTGTGGCACACAGCCATTTTTTAAACCAAAACATTTTATAAAAACAGTGTATCCCAATTAGTTTCATAACAAAGAATTTTTGAAGTGGGGTAACTAGTTGCATTCATGCCCTGGAGTCTGCTGGTTAGGGTGTTGGCATAGGATGTAAGAGCCAAGGTGTTGTGTCAACCCTGAATTACCAGAAACTGACACAAGCAGCAAGGGGGAGCTCTCACTTCTATACTAAAAAACATAGGGGTTAGGGTCACAAGACAACAAGTCAAAGGGAGGGAACAGATAAAAGGTAAAGAAGCATCAACACTATGGTAACATATACTCAGCACCTTAATTTACTCCTCACACCCTCAGAGGTGTCCCCAAACAAGACTTTAGTCAAACACCAGCCTGCAGTTGCCCCCAAGTCTGAGTTCAGCTCCTTCAGTTCACAGTCCTGGCTGGCAGAGCCAGTGCGATCTCCAGGTCCACTGTCACTCCTCTGTGTAGGGCTGACCAGGTTCCATGTGCATGCGGCTCTCTCTTCCCCTCACTCCAGCTTCCTCTTCCTTTTTCCCTCAAGTTGTCATTCAAATTAACAGTCAGCGCAGCTCTGCAGTTCATACCCTGGTTCCTCCTGCTGCTTCATGCATTATATTACAGTTTGACATCGAAAGAAAGTGCCATTGTAATACTCTCTGACACTTTCCCCTTTGCTTCTGGGTAAAACACTAGGCCATATGCAGGAACATGGACAGGCAGTGTGCATCATGGAGTACAACTGTAGTTCTCTAGAGTGGCAGCGGAGTTCACTACTGATGGGGGGAAATTTCATCCAATTTTTTTGCTGCCAAATCCTTTCTGAGAATGCAAAAAAAAGTTTCTAATTTCACTAACAAAAATGGGGGTCATTTTTCCTTTCAACAGGAGCAGTCTACTGTTCATATAGAAAACTATGATTCCCAGAATACCTTGCATTCCATTACACACATTGCTTGTGCCTGGGATGTTTTCTGCAGCCCTTTGGGCAGGTAGACTACGGGATATGAGGGCAAGGTGCCCCTTCCCCATCCTTCTGGCCCCCCTTCCCTTAGGCAGTGCTGAGCACACATGCTATGCTGGCTGTCCTGCATTATACCACTGTGTGGGAGACCTGGGTTCAAAACTATGTACTGACTGGTTTTAAATAGTGGAAAAATCTCTTTTCTGAATCAGAAAGTATGGAGATTTGAAACTACATGCCCTATACATATAATGCACTAGATCTTTAAATACAACACAGCAAATGTGAGTCTTTACAGTAAGAGGATGGGGTTTTTTTGTTTGTTCGTTTAGTTTGGTTGTTTGTCTGATGCTAGGTTTCTGACTGGTGTGTGAAACTGGCCTGAATAGACATTCTGATGGGCCATTTTGAAAAATCAGTTGCCTGGTAATGCAAAGGGCTGTACTTGATGGCCTACATGACTGCTTCCAGTCCTGTGTTCCCATGTGCACATGTAGTCTCCAAAATAAGATTAGCAAAAGTAATTAATTCTATCAAGCAGCTTGTAATCTCACTTCATCACTTTTAATAAATATTTATACAAGGCTTTGTTCATTCATTATAGAAGTCTCCATTGCCTGTGAACTACTTTTATTGCACTGTAGATATCAACAGTTTAAGATAGATCTAGTGTAACTGAAAGCTATGCCTATATTCACTCCTTGGACAGTATTTCCAGTGCCCATCTCCCAAAGGTTGCTGTCTGTTAAGAGTAGCCTTGATTAATAAGAACCCTGATGGCAGAATGTAACTTGGTTCACAGAGCTGTGTGTCACTCTCTATCACACTAGAGGATTGGTATCCCTTTAACAGTATTTCAGGTTGAAAATAATATGAGAGAGAACAGTTTTCACATATAGAATTTGGAATAACATTGTCATTTATACAGCTTGGCCTATAGCACCATTGTATGCATACCATGATCTATTTTACTTCTGATTATTTGTTTCTGAACCATTGACGATGTATAGAGGGTACACAGGGACGCACATGCACCCCCTGAGATTATCTGTACCGCCCCCCAGAGAAGCACCTGTGGCACTTCTGGATTTGCTGCTGGGCAACCTGGCCACAGACTGCTGTAGCAGGGGGCAGGGGCATGCCAGGCTCGCAGCTGGCCCAGCACATCAGGCACAGGCAGGTAGGTAAGGTTTCTTCTTGGGGGGGTGAGGAGATCAAGACACCCACAGTACAGGAAGGAGTGTGGCACGGGCAGGGGTGAATCATTCACCCTTGACCTTGCCCCAATCCTTGCTGCACTGTGGGTATTGTCCCATGGCCCAGCCAGGGCCCCATTCACTGTAAATGGGGCCCCAGCCAGGCCGGGTCATAGGGCAATTGGAGCCCAGTGGCTCCTGCCACTTCATGCACTGTGGGGGGGCTGGGGAGGGGTGGTATGTTCCCCCAACCCTTTGGCTCCAATGCACAGTGGCCCTGGATGAGCCACTGAGCTCTGCTTGCCCTGTGACCTGGCCTGGTCAGGGCCCTATTCATGGTGAATGGAGCCCTGGCTGGGCTGAGATGAGGGACAAGCGGAGCTAAGTGGCTCCTGCAGAGTCATGGTGCTGGGGAGTGAAGGCGGGGCACATGACCCCCCAATCTTTGCATAGGGCAAGGGAGGGCTGTGTCTGCAAGGCAAGCTGGGTTCTGCCTGCTCCATACCTCCCTGCAGCCTTTGAAAGTGGTGCAGCACAGTGCCATGTGCATCACAGCTGCAGCCCACCCTTACTCCAGGAAAAGATCGAGGGGTCCGCATGCCCCACTTGGCTCCCTAGCACCACGACTCTGCAGGAACTGCCAGGGGTGACTTAGGCAGGGTGGGGTACCCAGGTGCTCCATTTCCTCTGGCCCCATAACACAGCCAAGGCTGGCCTTGCTCCAGCTCTGGGCCACCCAAGGTGGTGCAGGGCTGGGGCCAGACAGGGTCTGGTGCAGGAAGGTAGCCAGGGCCAGTGCAGAGCTGGGGGGCAGTGGACGCTGGTGCCACTCAATGAGCCCTGGTATAGAGGAAGGGGCAGCCGCATGGGTGCAGCAGACCCCAGCCCTGATCCCAATCCCAGCCTCACTCCCTCCCCTGCCATGGTCCTTTCCTCCACCCTGCCCCTTCCCCCGCAGACATTTACCCAGGGGATGGGCATGTGCACACATTTGCACACATTCATCCCCCAACTCGGTGTTTTTTTCTCTACATCTGCCCCTAGCCCCCCAGTTAGCGATCAGATTGCCATGGTGGGCAATCGGTGACCACTCATGCTTCCTCAATGTTAAGAGGCACCAGTAGCCCATGTTTTGAAATTTTAGGTGGCAGTAGTTTCATAGTTTCTAGGGTCAGAAGGGACGTGAGCAGATCATCTAGTCCAACACCCTGCCATGGCAGGAAAGAATACTGGGGTCAAACAACCCCAGCAAGATGTTCTTCCTTCAGACATCTTACCATAAAATCTTAAAATGTTACTACAGTACATTCACAAGTATATTTCATTTTTAGCAATTTACAGCACCTAATCAGTGAAAAGCTGCTGAATGTGCCCTACATTTGGAGTGCACTTGCACTTTTTTCTTACTTGAATAGTCTGGGACTGGTCATTTACCCTTAGTTTCTCTGTGCAAAGGGATGTGTATGTTTGTGTTAAATTTGCAAAATGTGAGTATGGAGTTGGAGTATTACCTACTGAAAGAGAAGAAGAATGTTAAAGATAAATATAGGTAAAGGTAAATATAATCAATGCATTATGGTTCCCTGTTCTGGCCTCTGATGTTGATTTCATATTATTACTTTGTCCTGTCCTGGGATTAGTAAAATCATCATTTCAGATGTATTATTTTCCATAACTTATAAACTACTGTATGAAACTAATAATAGTTATTAATATAAGTAGAATCTACAATTCAACCCCATTCATTATTTCATCTCTGTTTCACATTACATGATTGCTTTTATTAATTCTTTTATTAATACGTTTATTTTAAATTTTTTTCTTAAATTTTACCTAAGAATTCCTTAGAAATTACTTGAACCTTCACCTGTAAAAGCTTTTTTTTTCTTTTATAAATATTTTGAGGAAAAATGTATTAAATAGTTTAAAATTTCTCATATACTAAGATACATAAAAAAGATCCCAAGATCCCAAGTATATTACCCAAGGTTTCCTTTCATTGTTTTGCATAATCCATATATTATTATTATTATTATTGGAGAACACATTGAGATAGCACCCAGACCTGTTTTATATTGCTGTCTCATATCAAGGAAGAAAGCGTCAAAGTGACAATCAGCACACTGACTGTGTTATTACAAATGCTATTACTACAACACTTTGTGTTTTTCTATTAAAAGACAAGGAGTTTGGAGATGGATCATAGAAATATGAGGAGATAGTAATACATTACACAAACTAGAATTGAACACTAAAATATATGCCTGAAGATCCACTGGGTAATCCTAAATTTTAGGTCCTGAAACATACTTGAATTCTGTCAAATTGTGTTCCTCCCTGTTAGAATGCCCTTGTGCTGTCCAAACAAAATCAGATATTGATTTCAACTTCTTCGCTCTTGAACTGAACTACTAAAAATGCTCTTACTTTTATGCTTTATGTGAACTACTTCTTACACTGTACACCTGAACTAGTGACTCCATTGATTCCTGTCTGACTTCTGAGATAAATGTGATTTGTTCTGTTCCTATTCCAAAACCTCTCAATATCTAAGAAAATAGTCCATTTGCTTTTTGTGCATAAGTTTTCTATAAATCCAATTTTAAGAAAGCCATCAGGGAACATATCACTGCTTAAAATATGGCATTGCCAACAGGAATTGGCAAGCAACCTTGATATGTCTATCAAAATCTCAGTACGATTGTGCATATTTTGGGAAATGCATATACTTTTTATCTTTTTTACAGTGAAGCAAAACTTCTCAGAATCATCAACATCTATTTTTTCTATACTTGCTCAGTCCTGGAGAAGAGCCAACAAATGGAAACTAGGAACTGAACTTTCCGGGGGACTTTACTTTTTAATATCCTGGAAGAAAAATTGTTCTTAGTATTTTTTAAATAATCCTTTCCCAAAAATTTCCTGGTATGATATAGTTAAGAGTATCTTTCCTAAGCACACAAGCGACATGGTATATGTAAAATGTGTGCGTGTGCGCACACACACACGCACACACTGTATTTACTCAAATACAGAACAAGGTTTGGGGTTTTTTTCCTACAATTGTAGCAAAACCTCCAGTTTTTCTTTTTTTAAATTTATTTAAAATGCATTCCCTTCCCTTCCCCAACCATTTCTGACTTTTTCTCTCCCTCTCTATTCCCTATAGATAAGTATATGTAAGCTAAGATGTGGGATAAGCTTGAACATTTTATTTTAGGTAGTAAAGTTTTATTTTTCTCTACCCTCTTTGCAAATAAGTTCCCTGATATTTTGATATTCATACCCCTGTTATGTAAGTGATAATTATTATGTTTGTACTGCTTTTATGTTGTATGATTACTGTTTTAGGCCTATATATGTAAGTTAGCGTAAGTCATGTCAAGTTTCCATTTTGTATGTCAAGCCTTCATCTTGTGTCTTATGCCTGGACATTCCCTGTGTTGCAACTGTATGATTCATGTACCCCTCCCATGTAAATTGGCTCCCAGATGAATAAGAGTGATTGGGAATGATTGAAATACAATGGTAGCAGGCCTCTACTGAATGGCTTGTAATGACCAGGCCATCACCTCGCATTGATTATGCAGGAACCACAGACCTCACCCAGGAACAGAGACGAGAACCCAGCATTTGAAAGAAAAGACCCTGCAGAACCAGCAACTCTATCATTGTACCCCACCATTACAGACACCTGAAACTGCACATCCCTGCATGGAGCACACATGCTCAGTACACCAGGGGCTGACTCTTGCCTGGGCATGCCTCCTGTCACTAGGGTCACACAAAGTCTGCCCCTATAAAAAGGGGCAGTGAAGAGAGACCCAGTGGGAACACCATTTCTATCTGAACCAGACCAGCTCCACGTCACGCTGCCTATCCACCCCAGAGGCCCTGCCGGCAACCCCCTCTGGAAAACACCAAGCTGAAGTAGACTCCATCTGGCCATCAAGGATCAGCTTCCAGCCTGGGATAGGTAGATATCACCTACACATTTCCTCCTCCAATTTGGACTCTCTCTCTCTCTCCTCCTGGACTTCAACCTCTGCACCAAGCCCTCTTTAACCCCTGCTGCCATTGAGTGTGTGTGTGTGTGCGCGTGTGTGTGAAGGAACCAATAAGATATTGTGTCACCATCTCCCATGTTCAACAAAACCACTGTCATTTGTAACCCTGAATTGGGTTGTATGTTACTGAGTCCCAGTCCCTTCCCCATCTTAAATTCCGGTCTCTCTCTCTCTCAGCTTCCCCCCCACACACACCTTTTCCTTCCACATCTCAGCTTCTCTCTGTCCCTTCTCTGTTCCCCTGCTGTAGCCTCTTCACCCTGTTGCTTTCTGCTGTCTCTCAGTCCCGTTCCTGCTGTCCACTGCCTTCTTCCCATGTCTTTCTGCAGCCCTTCCTACCATTTCTGCCGCTTCTAGCCTCCTGGCCCTGTTTCTGCTGTCCACCGCCTCCTTCCCATGTATTTCTGCAGTGCTTCCTGCCACTTTTAGCCTCTCAGCCCTGCTCATTTCTGCCTCCTGCTGTCTCTTCCCATCTCTCTCTTTCTCCTCCTTCTGTTCTCAAGCTTTCCTGCCCCTTTCCCCCTTTCCTTTGTGTTCTCCAGCTTTCCCCAACACCCTCTCTAGCTGCCCCTTCCCCCCCACAGTACTCTGGCCTGCCTCTAACTTCCCCGGCAGTCCCTCTCCAGCACCCCTGGTTCCCGGAGCCATCCCCAGTTTCCTCTGCAGCCTCTCTAGCTCTGCTGCACCCTCTCAGTTTTCCTCTCCCCGATTACCTTTTGGCTCCCTGTAGCTCCAGCTTTGGTCCCAGTCTCTGTGCTGGCTTCTCTATGGCATCACTCCCCTGTTCCACAGGCTTTGGGCATTGCCCTTTTAATCAATTAGGGTCAATTAACCTAAAGTAAGCCCCAAGCCTCAGTTCTTCAGTCCAGTTCTCTCTAGTTTGCTGGTTCTAATCCTGGTCCTGGCAACTTTCACTCTCTACACTTCCACTTTCTTACCTTAATTTTCCCCAGGTATCCCAAATACACCAAGCACATACATACATACACATCACAACACCCAGGTTAGGAACTCACCTGTGTGTACAAATTAATGATCTGTGTATGTGGATGTACAGATATTGATAATTGATTCTGGTCTAATTTCTTTTGGTTTGTATAGTGTGTGTAGGTGCTTGAATTGGTGATAGGTGTGCATTTGCCTAGGCTGGTAATTTTGGATGTGTTTGTGCCTGGACTGGTAATGTGTGTGTGTGTGTGTGTGCATGTCTGGTAGGGGTGCATGCACCTGGAGTGTGTATATGTTCTGTGTGTGTGTGTGTGTGTGTGTGTGTGTGTATACATCTAATTGATTTTTGAGTGTGTGCATGTGCAATTGTACACCACACCCTCCTGTCTAACAGCGCAATATTAAGATCCTGAGGGTTGGCCTGGCCCCACAGGGCAACACTATCAGTATGTGGAAAACGCCCCTCATCGTACATTTGCATACAAGGAAACCTTATTAAATATGTAGTATATAATTCAACTGATGCCAAAGTAACATATGCTTAATAATGGAAACCTATTATGAAGCTGAAGTCACCCTTGAGAATAGCTGTAAAACATATTTCCCATATAGGGCAAACATAGTGATAGGAATATATATCTTTTTCTTTTTTGCCCCTCAAAAAATGGGCAAGTATTCTCTTCACAGGGAACTGGCACTGGGTATGGAGTTATTGGTAATACTAGGCCAGCACTGGGAGAGTCAGAGCCAGCTCTTACATCTTCCTCCTGGCACCAAAAATGCTTGATTTTTACCAAAAAGCTGAGATGTTCATGGGAAACCACCACAAGCCAGTACAATGCATCTGAATAAGATACATGCAATGTCAATTGCATGCATTCCCCCACAACACCACCGCCTTTTCAAGTTATGGTGAGCCACAACACTGCATACATTTTGACTTCAACTTCACTCCCACAGCTGAGCTATGCCTTTCTTTCCAATTTCCAATTATTCCTGTTTCTTTACCAAACTTAAATACTTTACAAACATCGCCAAACATCCCCCAGAAGATCTCTATCACTGACTTTCTCAGCCTGTTGTAGGTGGTTAGTGTGGTTCGCCTTCCATGAGGTAAAGCTGGATCAAGTTGCCCTGAGCCTTATCTGCTTATATATTTTTGGAGGATATACAGCTCATGAAAAGAACACATGGTTCCAGTAATGAGTGGGGGGCTTTGTGGCTGGTATCTGGAGTACATACACATACTGAGCAGTGCTGAGTTGTGGGATTACCAGGGCTTGAAATCAGTTGGCCTAGTCCAATGAACCATATGGTGAAACATGATGGTGGCAATGTTTGGCTTTGGACAAATACTGTGCATAGTTTGTACTATCTATAAGTAGTTACATAAGTGGTGCTTAAAAGTCTGTTTATAGGATACCTTCACTAAAACTGTATTGGTTTAAAAAAAGGTAACATCCATCAAGTCTGGATGAGCTGAGTCTATAGGTACTATATGCAAATTACTACAGCTATGTTTAATTTTAATGTGAGTGTTTTTATATTTGCTCTTCACTTTCATGTGATATGGGAGAGCAGGGTTAGATAGTAAGGGATAGGGCAAAGGGCTATAGGGGGAAGAAGTTAGGAGGTTGCAGAAGGCAAGGGTGCTACTCTAACTCCAAGATTTGTTTTCCCTGCTGTAGCACAAGAAGGGGGAAAAATACAAGGCAAATATCTAATAATAAGATTGTATACCTAGAAAATTACAACAAAATTATATTTTTTCCATATAAAATCTAATTACTGGGGGGGGGTTGTTTTATATTCAAGTAAATATGGTGTGTGTGTGTGTGTGTGTGTGTGTGTGTGTGTGTGTGTGTGTAAATATATGTATGCTCGTAGGTTTACAATATATTATAGATTATATCTACTGTATGTATAATTATATGTAGATATAATTACATATAGTATAATACATATTATATATCATTGTGAAGAATATATTACATATTACATAGAATGTTGAATGTGTTACATATTTTATGTAATATGTTGTATAATTTCTAAATTTGTGCTTCTGATGTCAGATATGTATTATATGATATTATATATAATGTACGTGATATTGTACATAATATGATATAACAGAAGAGTAATATATAACATTAGTAAAATATAGAATTTAATATAACAGTATAAACTTATTAAATATATATATCTATACACACACACACACACACACACACACACACAGAGGCTGATCCAAGAACCCCACTTGCATTGCACCCAGTCCGCCTGGGCTGAGCTATGTAGATCCTCCAGGTGTTGATGTCGGCTCTCCCACCTGTAGCGTCTGGCACAGAGGCCAGGCACTTCCCTGGGATGGAGGTGGGTGGAACAGGGAAAACCATGTTGGACACTGGGGGAAGATGCAGTCCCAGCCCACCTACTATCCTGGGTGAAAACTCCAGTGTGGGCTTCTAAGGGCCCCTGCATCCAGGGCAGGCAGCATAGGGTTCAACCCCCGCAGGGCTGCATTGCCCAGCTAGCAACCCTGCCCCAAGGGAAAGGTGTGGGGAAGCCACTAAGAAAGGCTGTATCCTTCCCCTGCTCCCTTCCCCTGCATGGGGAGACAGGGGGTGTCCCTTGTGCTTCTACAGGAGCCCTTCCTGCCTTCTTCCCCCTCTTCTGACTTACAGCACACCAAAGGGGACCTGCTGCTAGAAACACCACTACTGTTCCAGCATCTGTGTCTTTCAGTACAGCACCCACCATGCCTTCTTCTTGACTGTGACCAGTGGAGGCATGAGGCCCCAAGGGCTCAGCTCTGGCCTGCTCAGTCACATAGCCTTAAGGCACCTTACAGTGTCTACACATGGGTTAAGGTGCCTTAATTAATTACACCAAAATTTGATATTTGCTTTATTCAAGTATTAAATTTAGGTGTGATTATCTTAAAATCACTATTTTTAAGGTTTATTAAGAGTGGGCTTTTGAGATGTACCCACTGTTCATGTGTGCGCTGCTCCATGTTTTTTCTCCTTGGATTTTCTTGACCCCTGGATATCCAGGCATCAAAAAACCCTCTGCACTTCACCCTTGCAGTACAGAGAACAGAGTATGTGTTATGTGGCACCACAGACATATCTATGCTGCCACATACCACACAGCTCCACTCATCTGGCCACAGCCAGTAATTTTTTTTTAAAGTACAGCCAGCTGTCCTGGACTCCTTGCCCCCTCAGACTGGCTTCCCAGGGAATCCTGACCATCAGTTCGCTGAATGAGTCAAAGTGTGGTTTTCTGAAGTCCAGAGTCCTTATCTACTGCTCTCCATCCTTTCTTTCCTCAGGATCCTAAGCTCAATCATCTCATGGTCACTATTGCCCAAATTGCCATACACTTCTACACTCCTTACCAATTCTATGAGCAGAAGATCAAGAAGGGTCTGGCTTCTAGTTGGCCTCTACAGCACTTGCACCAGGACATCGTCCCCAGCAGTCTCCATAAACTTCTTGGATTTCCTGTGCACTGCTGTATTGCATTCCCAGTGGATGTCAGGGTGATTGAAGTCCCCCATGAGAACGAGGGCCTGTGATCTTGAAACTTTCTCTAGCTTTTTAAAGAAAGTAACAGTCCCTCATCCCCCTGTTCTGGTGGTCTATAGCAGATACCAATGATTATGTCACCCTTATTGTTTTTCCCTCTGGCCCTACCATAGAGGCTTTCAGTAGGCCCATCTCCAGTTTCATACTGGACTTCTGAGCAATCATACAGCTCTTTTACCTAAAGAGCAACTCCTCCTCCTCTTCTCCCCTGCCTGTCCTTCCTACACAATCTATACCCATCTGTTAGACCCCGACTCCATGTGACATCCAATGACTAGGGAGACAACGGTCCAATTACCTGTGAATCCTGGTACTTATTAGCCAGAGCAGAGCAGGGGGCAAAGAGCAGCACACATTGGTAGCAACAACTTTATTCAGAATGGAGACAGCTTCAGACAAGGGGCCTCACACCATAAGAGACAGGGTCCTGCCCTGAACAATAGGTTCATCCTTCATTTATACACTTCGGTTTATAATCATTAACATTCACTCTACCTTCGTCCTGCCTTCTGTTCCACCCATTTCTCCTCCCATTTCAAGCTCCACCTCTGTTTACTGTTTGCTTCATTAGCATGGAATTGCCTATGCATGTCATTCATTTACATGCTTTTTTGCTATAAGCGCATGTTTAAGACCTTGACTCTTGCTCTTCGGTCAATGGGTGGATTTTGACCAAAACCTGGAAGCTTCTGGAGGCTTATTCACCAGTCACCATTCAGTTTTTTCCATATGTTCATTTTGGATTCTGTTACCAATTACGTGTTGGTTTTCACATACCATTCTGTTTTTCTGTCTCATGTTGTACCAACTTCCACCTTTTTTGGGCCCCTGTATTTTATCTCATTCCTTACTGTAGCTGGTTCACAGCACACAGACTCACATGGATTTACTTCCTGCTTTTTCTCAAAAAAATGTTTAACATAGTTAAAATGGTTACTTGGCATAAGAAAATGGCTGGCTTAGCATAAGCATTCATAAGCAAAATATGGTTGCCTAAGCATCTTGCAATATATTTTTAATATATCATTCTGCCTTGTGGTTGGCAGCTCTGCTAGGCTACAGGTCATGCCTTTTACTAAGCTGCAAATCCAGAGCTCCCCAATAATCAAAATTATTGTCACCCTAACACCATCCATACTCCAATTATGTGAATTATGCCACCAAGTCTCTGTTATTCCAATCATATCATAGTTCCATGACTGTGCCAGGAATTCCATCTCTTCCAGTTTGTTTCCCTAGCTCCATGCATTTATATACAGATATCTGAGGTAACTACCTGACTGACCTATTTACTCAGGAAGAATGAAAAGGCCTCCCCTGTTGCCCATTCTGCCTGTGCTTCCTCCAGGTCACCCACTCCCCCACTTACCTCAGGGCTTTGGTCACTTTCCCCCAGTGAACCAAGTTTAAAGCCCTCCCTCCTCACTATGTTAGTGAGCCTGTCAGTGTACTGCATTCTTCCTCTTCCTAGCAAACCTTCCTCTTGGAACAACATCCCATGCTTGAAGAAGCCAAAGCCCTACTTACAAAACTGTCTACCAGCAGATGCACTATATTAAAATGAAAATAATAGCAATATCCATACAGAAATCAAACCACATTGCGTCTTTTCAGCAGTGATACAGCAAGAATTTGAGAAATATTTGAACAGCACAGCCTTTGCTTTGCCTGTTGATATTTATAAATACATGCCTTTATGTCCTGGTGCTGTCATTCACACTACATTATATTCACTTGCAATTATTTTTTTTTTCCATTAAATGTGACAAATATGTTTAAGGGACTTTATTAGACTTCTAAAAATTATCAAAGCCTCTTCAGATTAGGAAGGAACATGTCAATTTTTCATATGTTTGTAAAATGTCAGCATAATTTCCAAGAAAAATAGAAATGGAGGAACTTTCCATAGAAGTGATTGTCCCTTTTACCATATCTGTTACGAAAGCCTCACCATTCACTGACTTACATGCTTAATATAAACACAGCATATTTTCACATTAGCAATGAGGGAAAGAATTTCTTCTGGGCATTTAGTTCTGTGTAGCTCTTGTGAACAGGTATATAAGAACCACCCTGGTGTTGCTAAATATATCCTATTGGAAAGTATTAGACTTGAATTAATTAGCCATACAACCTACTTCAGACTTCTGAAGACGCTCTCCAATTGTATTATTGCATTGTAACTGGGTATATTTTGCAACTGGTCATACATAAAAAAGATAAGCTCCCAAGAGGCTCAACCCCTGTATAACCTCCTCTTTCAAAGGGAGAAAGTCACCTTGAAGGAAAACCTCAGACTTCCTCACAAAGTCAGAGAAGACCAACTAGATGTAACACCAACCATCACCAACATGTGCACAATACAAATGGTGGGAACTGTTTGTGCTGGAAGATGCACACTACTCAGGAGAAAGAAAACATTAAAAAACAGGATAATTTCATCTAAGCTTTAGGACATCTGAATCGTTTAAAATTTAGTAAAAAATTTCTAAATTTTGTAAATGTGCTCAGGGTTGAGGCAGCAAAGCTCCATTCTCTCCTAGCCACTCCCTGGGCCCCACTTTGTTGCCCTCTTTGGCTTCTCAGGGTCCCGCCCTGATATCTCACCTGCCATACCTTGATATTATAAACTGGCAGAGACCCTGACTCTAGAGAGCACAAGAGGTTTTGGATGGTAGGTCCTTCTTTGGGCTGAGGCCTCCTGGCTTTGTCTCATTTTACTCTGGTTGAACCCCTTGGCCTGGGGTCCACTGTCCCAGGCCCCAGCTCTGCCTATACCCTCATAGCTTTGGGCTTCCTTGTCCATGCTCAGGTCCCCAAGGGCTCTGGGATCCTTGGCCCTTGTCTCACCCTCATGAGTTCTGGGCTTGCACTCAAGTCTTTTCTGTGCCTCGCCCTTCATGAGCTCTGGGCTGGGAACCTGAGTTTCTGCTGTTTGATGCAATAGTCCTTCTACCGACAACTGTTCCTGGGATCTGGGGTGCCCCTGGGCACACTTCTCAGTGGCCTCCTCCACCTCTACAGCCACAACCCAGCCCTCTGATCTAAACAAAAAAACAAAAATATGAGAGCCCACTCAAAAACTAAGGTTTCCCCTTCCAAAGTTAATTTTGCCCTGTGGAAGCCCTGGCCCAAGGGGCCTCAGGGACTTATCTGTTCCTGGTTTGGGAATCAAGGTTTCTTCTACCTCCACTGCAGCTCAGAGATGTTTCTTTTGGGCCACAACAGCCTGACTTTCCTAGAACATTGTCCCCTGAAGCTCCTATAGCCAGACTGCCCGCTTTTTTTGGATCTGATTCTTCTAAGTCCCTTCCTGGATCACTGACTCTCCACTTCCACCCCCAGGCCTATCAGTTACTGCTTGCACCAGACATGGGCAGACAATTTGTTTCAGGGCTCCCTGCCGGCAATAACTTGTTCCAGGGGTTGGGAGGGTCAGTTATCCATGGGCTCTCTCTTACCTTTAGTAATGGAGTAGGGGCCCCTTTGCAAATTCATATCTACAACCATTTACACAAACCAATCCACAAGTTCTTGCTTACTTCTTTTCTTTGTATTTATTTTCTATAAGAATTCTATCTTACTCTCTTTTTTAATACTACAGTATTAATTTTAAACTGTACATCCATGTTATATTTGAATTTTGTCTAGATAGCCATGTTGGACATATGTATAAAATTAAAAACTGAGCATTGCAAGCAATATAAGGAAAAACAATTCTGGAAAGAGATATTCTATAAACTAATTAGCCAGCAACTTGTAAGTCAAGCATGAAAACTGCTCCAGAAGCATAACATAGTTGTGAGTACTATTTTATGTTTCAAATGAGTTGCAACAGTCTAACAATCTTTAGATTAGTCTAAAAGCTGCTCAGAAAATTAGTTGTCATAATGATCTCTCATGGTCTTAAAGTATATTGTTTAACATCTAATACTATTTACAAAGGATTTTAACTGCATTGGGAATGTCTTAATTTTAAAATATCCATCTCACTGCTGTGTTCAGTGCTAAAGTCCCACAAAATCTTGAAGCCTGAAAATACTGATACTCAAATGCAACAGATCAGTAGCATGCTATCAGGTCACAATGGGTACATCCACACATGCAGGCATGTGCACTTGGAGCAGCTCAAATAGTAGCAGCACAAATTTGTGCGGGGGATTTTTGCTGCAGCACACATGCCCAGACATGCACTTTGGTGTGGGGCAAGTTGTGCCACTTGAGGCAAAATGACCCTTCCTAGCTCCTCCTGGATTTGCAGCCAGGGGGAACTAGAGTCTGGTGCTGGCCCTAGCAACATAAAAATCCACCCTGTGCTGGCTCCAGCAGTACAAAAATCTGCCCTGGCAAGCAGGTCAGGGCTACTTGATCTCAGGAGCTTCTGGGGCCCCTTCTGACAGCAGAAAAAGACCCTGGCACACATGACCCTTGAGTGCACCAGGCTGCAGCTCCTGCACCTCCAGAACCTCCTCCTGAGGTTCTGGTTGAATTTCACCCCCACCCTTTTGTTTTTGGTCACCCCATCTGTGGCCCCACCATGTCCCGGGCCCTCCTGGTCAACCTGGGCCCTCCTTGCCAAGTGGACACTGTACTTGACCAGGAAGGAGGATCTGGCAGGGAAAGTGTCCAGGGACTGCAGTACCACTTTCCTCTTGCTTTTCAATGCACATTTTTGGGCAGAGCACCAATGGGCAGCATCCACCAGCTGCTTGGATGCCTTGAGGACTGGTAGGTACAGCCTTGGGGTTCTGTTCAGTGTCCCCTTCAGGCACAATCATTTTCTCATTTTGACCCTTTGACCCTCATGTCACTCCTGTCCTTTTTTTTTCATTAGTTGTACCACTCACTCATTAGCCCCACACTGCATTACTAGTTACCCAGTGGGCCTTAGGGCCCATGGTATGAGGATTACAAATAGACAAGAGCTTCTGGGAGAAAGTCAGCCATGCCCCTTCCTTCCCTAGGCTGCTGCTTCTACTCCTGCTGCTGGTGCTGTTGCTGGTAAGTGAGAAGGGTTAGATCCTGCTGGCCCAGGCCAATGCCAGGGTTTGCCCACAACACATAGCAGGAGGTTAAATCTGCCTTTGCCTTTATTGACCAGTCCTGTGTGACGGTGATACCTGCCCCGCTATATCCTCCAACCCCACCAGAGTTTGTTGTGATCATGGTCCCCACCTACTCCTCCCTTCCCCAGTCCCCTCACTCCTGAACCACAGCCCCTGCCTGCCTTCACTAGCTTCCTCCCAGCCACAGCTCTGTCCCAACACCAGGACATAAGTCCAGATGCAGCTATCCCATCCACTGTTTTGTGGTTCTGAGCAGTGCCATCCCTTGCTGTTCTGCTCCCTGCCCCATGCTGTTCCTGGGAAGCCCTCAGCTGGGGATCAGGAAGTGAGCTTGACCCCTTTCTCCCAGGCTGGTCTCCCCCTGCACAGGCTGTTCTAGTGGGGCTGGGGGGTTCTAAGCCTGGCTCTGGAGGCCTTTCCTATCTGGAGCACTCCCTCACCCCTGACCCCCACCTCTTTTTCACACACCCTTGCTGCCACCTCCCCTCCTCCCCAGTCCATCATATCCTCCAAGTGATTCCTGGGATCGGGAACCCCCCCCCCCCCGACTGGGGCTGCATGTCCCAGCACAGGTGTGGGCATGGAGCAGGTCTGCAGTGTGGCAGTTGCCCCTGCAGCTGCAGCTCCTGCCAGCAGGTCCTGTCCCATTCCATGTGATAGGCTGGAAATGCAGGGTGTGAGATTGGTGGGGGAGAAGGGGTGTGTGTCTCTTGGAAGCCCCTAGCCTTCAGTTGCTTCAAGGCATGGTCCTGGCCCATCTTGCTCCACACTTTTTCTGCAGATTTTTTTTGATACCTGGATTTCCATCTACCATATTTTGAGCCCATGCTGGAAATAACTAACACAGGGAACATTTTTTCATTTCCAAGTAGTTTGAGATACCACAAGAGGCATGTGTGTGCTCATCTGGACATGCCCAATAGGAACAAAGAATTATATGAAGAATTGTCAAATACCTCTGTTGCACAATTCACAAATGCAATTATAATAATACTATCTTAAAATCAAATAGAACATGTTGAGCTGTGGAGCCTTGATAAAACTTCAAGCTTTCTCCTCACTCTCCTTCATGATACTAAATGGAAGGCAGGGCTGTCCATAGTGGGGGGTGAATCAGGATGACTGCCCCAGACCCAGTACTTTGGGAGGCCCCCCAGAGCCAGGCAGAGTGGCTGTGGTGACTCTGCACCACCGCCGCTGGCTTTGCATCTGGCCGCTCACTACCCTCTCCTCCCCCCACCTGCCATTACCACCAGCGGTGGTGACAGTGGTTTATTCACATCCAGGGAGCATGCAAGCAAGGCAGGGGTGGGGCCCCATATGAGCTGATTTGCCCCAGGCCCTGCACCCTGCTCAGTTTGGCTCTGATGGATGGTTTGATACTAGCTTCTGCATTGGTCTTGAATAGCTCCATTGAAAACAATTGGACCTCTATGTTACAGAACAGGAAAAAAAAATACCAGGAGCTAGCCCTCGGTAAATACACCCGACTTGTTTGAAAACACTTTTTTTTCCCCCCCTACCATTTACAGGAAGACTGAGAATAAAATAATAAAAAAAAATAAAGCTGCATTCCAGAATGCTGCTTTTTTGCTAGAGTCAGAGAAAGGAAAATTTCCAAAATCTGTAAATCTAAAGTTCGGTTCCTCAATTGGGTTTTAGATCAAGCAATATGGAGTCTCTCAATTCTAAATTAACATTGTATAGGTTATATCAAATGCTTTAGCATCATGGACCGTGTCTGGAAATATTATACTTGGAGTCAAACATTTTTTTCTGATGGTGACACACACAAGAAAAACAAACCACATAATATATAGAGAGCAATAGCAACAGCATTCAAAATAGTTTTTTGCTACTGAGAAGACCTACATTCAACAACAATCTTCCAAATTCACTTACCCACATGATTTATGTTCTCCATCAGTATCAGGCAACTTAGCACAAACCTGATATGTCCAGGATATGACTACTACTTGCTGAGGAAGAATAAGACAAACAGCAGTCTTGCTCTTATGAGTCTTTGCTGTACATTGTTTAGGTTACAATACTGCACAGGTGTCTGATACAATAAGAGTATCATTTCAACATAGTGTTTATCAGTCTTAGATCTTAGTATGGAATGTACAGAAATATTTAGTTACAAACATAGGGCTTGATTTGCTAGTATAGGGGAATTCTCCATATCTCTCTCCCCCTCCCACTTCCCAGAATCTTTTTCTTTCTTCATACATAGGAAGCAATTGTTAAATCTGATCTCAATATGAAAGTAGTATAATTCACAATTCCGTAAAAACATGGTGAAGGATTGTGATGGTGATATAAGGGTAGGAGGAGGGGGAAGCTAAGAGCTATTTAAGTAGAAAAGCCATGACTATATTTACGTAGAGTTGGTAAGATTTGTTGTTTGTTTTGTTGGGTTTTTTTGTAAAATTCATCAAAAATAAAGATTCATAGAGTCCTAAGAATTGCATTCAGAATAACTCAGCATTGATGAACATCTCTCCAAGGCAGAATTCACTGTTCTGGCACAAAGCTGTCAGTCATACTGCCCTAGGACTGGGTGCCCAATGCTTTTAGGGTCCACAGACCTGGCAGGCTGCATGCTAAGAAGTTATTTATATATAGACCAGACCCATAAGGAAGTTCTGACCCAGAGCCTAGGCACCCTAATATTACAGGTTCTCTATCTCAGGAATAGTTTCTAGGCTCTCAGTTTGGGAACCTGAAAGCTTTGGGAAATTTTCCTAAGACTCAACTGCCAGCTTTGCATCAAATAATTGGGAACCCTGGAAACTGGATCTTAGAATAGACGAGCTTCCTGTTTCAATGCTGGGGAATTGGAGACTGAAAGTCTCCAACATGGGGCAGTCTGTGGTCCTGGGGCATTCTGACTTAGAGACAGAGATCTTGGCAGTCCCTAATAAACTGCTTAGTGGAAATGATATTTGCCTATAATAATAGTGACACTGAAGAAATACTAATTGCACTGAGAGGGGGCAGAGGTGTAAAAATTCTACATCAGAAATTTTGAAAAAAAAATCAATGAAGTCAGATTTCTACCAAAACCAAATATTGACATACATATAATATATATACACCCCCTAAACTTCTTTTGAACTGGAAGCCACATGTTTCATCCAGTAATTAATTTTATAGTTCCACAGGTGCTTTGGTCACTTAGTCCAAGTCATGACTTAAAGAAAAAATGACAGCATCTGATGAAGTAAGTCCTCTGCTTATGAAAGTTTATGCTATACAGCAGTGCTGTTAAAGTTCTAAGCTCCCAGGGGCCACAGCAGTGGGGGTTACATGTCATATAGGCTGCACCAGGTGAGGTATGGGTCACTCCACCACGTACTGCACAGATGCTCCTCTTCTACTGTTTTGCATGCCCATGCAGGCACTTCACTGCTGACTCTTGCTCCACCCCCTTCATCTACCCTACGTGGAAGTGATCTCCCCATTCTGTGTAGTGCCAGTTCCCTCTTCCCCCATGTGTGTGGGCCAGACACCCTTAGCTTTTGCACTGTACCACCTTGCCACTCCCACTGTGGTGAGGTAGTAAATGGAAGCCAGAGGATGGATTGAGAGCCTGGAGCCTACAGTTGCTTTTGTAGCCACAGAGATGGGGCAAAAAGTAGCCACGAGAGAACCTTAGGGCTGCAGCTTAAATCCTCATAAGCTGCATGCAGCCTGGGGCTGTGAGCAGAACAGCCCTGATATATATCCATTTGCTCACTTATCTATCCAGGTTATTTACCAGAGACTGAGTTATCTACCTAACTGTAACCATGAGTTAGCTCCCTAACTCATACAGTTCCCCAGATTCTGAGGTGCACTGAGCTGACAGAGAGCTAGTGAGGTTTAAAAGGACAGAGTTCAAATAAATTGTGCCAGCTGGATGGATGCATTCTGAATCATTCTGTTGGCCATGGATTAGATTGCATTGTGTTTTGTTCCCCAGAGCATCCCTAGGAAGCTTGGGCATATCCTTTGAATCAGGAAAAATTCTGTGGCAGAGAAGCATTAGATGATCCTTTAAATTCCCTTGTCACCATACTGGTAGTCTAAAGTGAATTTTAACAGAGCACATCTGTCAGCCCATATAGTTTCAGCCCTTTACTGCACAAAATTAAAGCATAATCAATCTGGTTAACCTACTTCATAGGCTGAAGTCACCTTGACCGCACTATTTCTTCAAGAAAAATTATTGGCATAAAAGTTCAAACTCCAAAAGTAAACACTATCACTTAAAAGAGTTCTTTGATCTTTCTATTTCCACCTGTAGTTAAATGCAGATCTGTGTCATTATTTTTGATGTTTCATCTGTCACACTATGATCTTACCATAAGGAGAGAAAAGACAGTTTGATTTATTGACAGTTAATTAGCAGACTAAGGAATACATAAGCATAGGGAATATTTAAAGTGTCAAATGTGAACTAGCAAGGGAAGGAAATCTCTCTTAAAAATACATTAAGTTCTTGCTGGAAAGTTAAATATTCCTGTAGGTTTTTAAAATTTTTCTCTTATTTAAATAAATACAGTTATATTTGATGATTTATTGAGCTTTTAGGGCTCCAATAACACTTGGAAATAAAAGAGAGAAAACATTCTTTTATCATCTTAAGAGATAATATCTTATTACCAAGACATCTCAGTAATTATCCCAAAGATTATTCTTATTAATTAGGTTGCAGAGGAGCAGGATGTATTTTAGGGATAGTTGCAGCTCTCCCAGCTTTAAAAGACAAGAATACAGACAGAAGTTGCAACGTCACAGACTAATTCTGGTTTCAGGAACATAGTCTCTTATTACCCATACTTTCCCTGCACTCAGGTTTAGTGCTAAGTGGTGAACATAATCTTGAAAAATAAGAGGCAAATGAAATTTTCCATTTAAGAACTTCCAAAAACGTTGAAACGTATTTTTCCTTTCATTTATTATCTTGTTCTCATGCAGACAGCTCCCTTCTCCTATAACAATTTCCTTTCATGTCTGTTGATCCTAAGGCTGCCATTAATTATTTCCCTATCATGTGGTCTAGATAGACTGCCTTCATCATACAGCTGAACTATTGCCTGAGAGTATGCTATGGATATCTAGAAATTAATTCCCTTAGAGATGGGTGCCATGTCCCTTAAAGGATATGTGGAAACAGAGAGCACATGCAACCATTCAGAAATCATGGAGGAGAACTGGTCTAAGTTATGTGGTTTACTATGAGTGACCTAAGATTAGATCAGAAATGCAGCTGTCTGCCATTTCGCCGGGGGTGGGGGGAGATACACAGGCAGCACGCACTGGTTGATTCCTACAGACCGGGGGCCTTAAGCATACATCCCAGCATGCCCTGCAGACTCCCTAGGCTTCCAGAGATTGTTGAGAATAGCCAAGTACTCAGGCTATCCCCGACTGGCTGGGAACCATTCCCCAAATTGCACCCTGCAAAGTTACCCCTCACAGGGGTCCTTCCCTCTCACCCTGCTCAGAATCTTCCAGAAGACCAAAGTGAGAGCTCTCTCTTGTTAATTGCACAAATGTCACTTTCACTGCTTGCACTCCTCCATGGTGCCCACTGCATGTTCCCAAACCCACAGACTCAGCAGCTGCATGCATTCAGCTGGTCTCCCTGCAGGACTTTCACCAGAGGTTGTTGAATTACACACCCACCTGGAGATAGCCTGGCACATGGTTGTGGTGGCACACACCTTCATACCCATGAGCTAGCAGCTGGGCATCCTGCATGGGGCCCTTTACCATACCCCATGGCTACCAAATGTCCTGGACAGGCAAACAACTTCCATGTGGCTAAGATGAAGGATGCCATGGCCTCCAGGGTGCTCTAATGAATTTTTCCAGGATTTTCCTTGGGATAGTTAAGTTAATTATCCTATAGTTGCCCAGGTCCTCTCTCCATACCTTTTTGAAGATGGGCACAACATTGGTCCTCTTCCAGTCTTTAGGGACCTCCCCTGAGCACCATGAGTTTCAGAAGAGTTCTGCCAGAGGTCCCACAATGACTTTGGCCAGTTCCTTCAGCACTCTTGGATGAAGTTCATCCAGTCCTGCTCACTTCTAAATGTCTCATTTTTCTAACTAATCATGGTCAAGTTCAATGTCAACAGTAGGAAGGCACTCATTCCCAGCATGCCCATTCTGAACCTTATCTAGCATGATTTTCCCTTTAGTCCAGTGAAATATTAAAGCAAAGCAGTCATTCAGGAGTGTAGTTTTCTCCTGAGTGTCAGTAATCAGCTGTCCTGAGCTGTTAAGCAATGGCCCCACACTGCCATTTTTTTTTCCTCCTGTTCCCTACATACCTAAAGAAGGACATCTTATTGTCCTTGATATCCATTGATAATTTAAATTCAGTGCCACCTTAGCCTTTCTTATCTTCTCCCTACAAGTGCTAACTGTTGTTGTATAGTCTTCCTTGGAGACTATCCCAAGCTTCCATTGTTTTCATGCCTTTTTCTTCTTTTTCACGAAGACCATGATATCCCTATTAAGTCAAGAGGGCTTAGCACCCCTTCTGTGACCTTTTCTCTGGATGGGAATAGACTTCTTTTGGGCTTCGAGATCATATCCTTGAGGAACAGCTCCTCTTCATTCACTCCTTTCACCTTTGGTCCCTGTTCCTGCAGTGATTCCCTTACTATTGCCAGCTGAAATTTGCTTTTTTAAATTCCAAAACTTCAACCCTGACAAATGATTTGCCTGCCTTGTGATGGACAATGAACATGATGATCTCATGGTCGCTGTTACCCAGGCTACCTTCTATATTCAAGTCGCTCTCCAGATCATCTCCTTTGGCCAAGACAAAGTCTAGGAGAGTGATACCTTTGGTTGGCCCATGCAATTCCTGAGTCATATAGCGTAGTCATGGATTCTGAGAGATGACTTATATACAGCTCCCTGTTCTGTGGTCTAGGATAGAGGCATACACACCTAGGCAGTGGGCTCTGCTTTTTCAGTCCCAGAATCCTCACCAGAACTGGGAGGAGGGCTGGGTGTGGGCACTGTGGTTTCCCATGCTGGAGCTAAGGAAAATGGTGGATGGTCAGGCCATCTGTGAGGGGGCCACCAATAAAATGTCAAGGGAACAGGAGCAGAACCCCCATGGTACTAAGACAGGAAATGGTGTCCCTGGGAACATGGGTTCATCCACAGTTAGTGAGATCAAGGACCAGGAAAGGAAGAAGCTTGCTTTGGGGGTACCTAAAAGGTGGATGGCACAGAATCAGGATCCAGGTCCTGGGTCTTAGGATCCAGCTGCTGGGTTTTGTTTTTGATCTCCTCTGCAGAGGGGTCTACAGACTTAGGTCCCAGCAAAAGGTGGAGTTAGCTAAAGTCCATCTCCAATGCACCTCTGGTTTTTCTTCCCCCTAACATACCAGAGACCAGAATAAGCAATCTGTGGCCCTTGGGGACCACCAGCAGCACACCTTCTGCTCCAGTATCCCCAGAGATCTACTCTTAGGCACCTGGTCATCCCACCTATTTGGGTACCTTGTGCTCTACTTCCTGTGGGTAGGGGACCCCTGCCAGCAACTGCTTCTCCTCCTTCCTGGTGGTGTCAAAGGTGTATGATGTGAGGCCCTATCAGTGGCAAAATGGGAGAGCTCCTCATAGAGAAGAATGGTGTACCTCGTACTACTGGGCATATTGTCAGTATTGTGCATGCATCTATACTATACCTCCATCCATTTAATCTTTGCCCAGCACTCCACCATAGCCCCACTCTTTCATCTGTTTGGCAATATGCTCAAATATCTCCCTGTTTTGATGCCCACAGTGAATCTGCTCCTGTCCCTCCTGCTCAACCCAGTGATGACATTCTTCATCTCTGTAACAACCCAGATCTGTGTCTAGTGTTGCATACCAGAGAAGGATGTGATGGGGTATGCTATGGTGTGTGGTATTGTCCATGGGCTCTTGGTGTCTGTGAGTGGGTAGGGTTCTAGGACACAGATGGGTGTATGTGAATGTGGGTCCTGGCACATGGCTCTCCCTCTCATTGCCACTGGGTGTGGCCTCTTTTCCAGTATGGCATGGCTCCACTAACTATGCCACATCCTTCAGCCTTTGATCTTGATCAACCTGGCAACCCTGTGGCATGTTGCCATGTTCCACCTGCTTCTGAAATTTCCAGAAGCATCCATTCACCTGTCTGCCCTAGCTAAAATATTTGTGGCTTTCTGTGAAAACAAGCACTCCAGAAATATGTACCTGCCATGCAAAAAATCCTGCCAGCACCCCAGGTGGACATAGCCCACATACCTATCAGCAATGGTCAGGTCCTGGAGATGACAGGGTCCCCTCCAGTCCCAAGGTTCTGCCCCCACTTTTCTCTTTACCAGAGCAAAACCATCCATACTAGCTTCTGCTATGCCTGAGTCTTGGGTTTCTTCTGGCCTCAGTGTTCAGGTCTTTGTGCATTGTTACCAGATTTGCCCACTACTTTGGGGTGTGCTCATTTATTAGGGCTAGGGTCTTGGTAATTCTATTAATGTGCTGCTTGTGTTACTTGTGTTTCTATTATGGAGCTGTATCTCTCCCTTCTGCAAGCCCCCACCCCCAGTGGAGCTATCTTGCAGGACTCAGTTCAGTGGGGCTGGGTTCCTCCAGTCCCCAAATCAGTCATATACACACACACACACACACACACACACACACAGATTAACATGACATGCCTGACCTGGCCGTGTTGCCGTGTTGATCAGCGTGGACAGGCTGACACCCTCATATGCCAAGAATCAGTTCATCAGAGCAACAATAACCACAGTCAGACATAAGCACACAATTAAACAGAATACCTCTGAATCTGGCTGGGTGTCCCGATGACACCCTCATGGGACATGCATTCAGTTCATATGGGCACGTCTGAGCCAAACTGGGTCAATCAGCCTGTACAAGCTGATCCCCTTATGTGTTTTGAACTCAGCACGTCCCAATCTTTTAGCCTCTTGATGAACAGACCCCACAGTATTTAGGCTTCACGGGGATCTTTAGCTTAGGTAAGAGGGGCGTTGCTATAGAGCAAGTGGGGAAAGAGAAGTAAAGAAGGCAAAATATACCCAGTTACCACCAGTTTGACTATAAAAGTTATTTATTGCTAAGTAGATGAAATATATATTGATACTAGTAGTGATAGACATGCAAAGGAAAAACAAACACAAACAGTCACAGTATACCCTGGTTTCACTAAGTATTTGGGGAAACTTAGCTCAAGCTTAACTAATACAGTTCAAGTTCAGAAATCTATGCTTAGAGAGAGAGAAGAGAAAAGAGAGAGAGCTGGGATCTCACCAGTCCAAGGCACTAGGGATGCAAAGCTGACAGGTCAAAGTTCTCAGCACGATCCTTGAAGGGAGATGATCTTCCTCCTGCAGCCTCTCCAGAAGAAAGTGGGTGGTGTCAGCACACACACTGCTGCTTCTTTTACAGATTTTTATTCCCCCAGTTCAGCTTCTTTCAAACATTCTCAATAGTGTAAATCAAATTGTCTTTTCTATTGACAAGGGGTTATCTGGGTGGACCATCTCAGGAACTTGATTGATACTCAGGAAACACCTACTTGGGAGCCAGCTTGACATTCCTATGGATAGCAGATATACTTGATGGGATATCTCCTGGTGTCTTCAGAAACAATAGATTGCAGCATCAGGGTTTTTGGATTTTTACTTGCTGTGAACAAGCCTCAACTTAGCATGACTTTTCCAGATCTTACTATAGTCTTTTAACAGACTTAAGGCAATTCTTGAAGTGTTCATAACCTGTTGTGGACAGGACTTCCGCCAGTCGTCTCGGGAAAAGTATGACAACACTTGTGGACAGGGCTCCAATGAGCTGGACGCTGTGATGAACCCTGTACCATTGTTCAAATGTTGCCCATACCCCCTCTGACTCGGTCTATTGCCTCAGCATTCCCTAACCCAGCAACCGAGTTTTAGGCAATTAAGTTTAAATAGGCCTCCCATAGTGGGACCAGGGAATGTACGGCCCGAGATGCCCAATAAACTTACTTTTGCTTAGAGGTGTGTGTGTGTGGGGGGAGAGGAAAAGTCCTTTGTAAATCCAGATTAGAACTGGTCTGATAAATGCTGAGCTGGGTGTGGGGGTTGATTAGCATTTGGAACACAGCTTCCCCATCATGCAGTGCTCCCCTGCTTCGCTGATCCCAGAATTCACTGCAGTCTCTGCTTCAGGTTTTCTGTTCTCCATCTCTCATGTAAATGAATGGTCATCTGTTCCCATCTCAGATGTAAATGAGACTTAGGGCAGTTGTTTCACTTTTGTCACCCTTATCTGGAGGGTTTTAGGTGTGTCTCTCACTGCATCTTGATCAGTTTCTGTTTAGGTGGATGGGGAGGAGCTATTCTTTGTGAGTCAGACAGGCTGTGTCCTGTGTCAGGGTTCCCCCAGAACATGGAGCTGACAGGTAACAGCATTTTGTGGGGTGCTTTGTAACAGAGTCTTGGGGTTATGAGAGTATGGCCTGGGGTCTCTGGTGCTTGGAGGCTTGGGGTGCATGTGGGGACCACAGCTGCCTTTGTCCCCACAACATCTGTCTGTGGTCCACAGCTGGATCTGGTGCTGGGAAAAGTTTCTGGGTTTTCTCATCCCTGAGAAAGCCCAGAGGCAAAGCCTGCTGGGCATTAAGCTACAGCATCTGAGTTCAGGCTGTGTGCCAGTGGGCCTCCCCATGAGGGAGGCTGTTGGGGGCTGCAAATCACACTTAAATACTGGAGGACAGCAGGTTAACTTGAATTAATAGGGGAACAGTGCCGGCCAGCATTCAATAGACTGGTGTCTCCCTATCAACTTAATCTTAGTATACCTTGGATGTGACTTCAGTTTGGGTAAAATGTGCCATTTTTAGCCTGACCTAAGTGCTGCAAATGCCTGAATTCCTCAGGGTTTAGATCAAATGACATTCATTTAGACCGATCTAAATGTAATGCTTGTACATATGCATAGAAGCTTACGCCTACACGATGTGTAAATTTAATTTATGTGTCTATCTCAACATTTATAATATGCCAAATGGAGTAGGGAGAGTTGAGGAGAAGACAAGCCAGATTTTCAGCTTGTGTAAATCAGCAAAGCTCAAAAGGCTTTAGTTAAGCTATGTGCTTTTATACCACCTGAAGGACTCGTTCTTTATCTATGAAATTATGTATTAGGGAGCTTTTCAAGTGCAGGCTTCCCATTTATTATTTATATCTTCTTCTCTGTGGTGTTAAGTGTAACTGATCTACTTAACATGCCTTTACATTTTTGAGGATCCCTTGGTTATTGAACTTATGGGATCAAAAGGATTTTTGAGATATTCATCTTTTTGCATCTCTATATCTCTCACTTTAGCTGTTAAGGGGTCCTGTTGACTCAAAGTGAACCCAGCTCAGAACAGAAGCAGTTAGCTCAGAACTGACAAGAAAACTGACATATTTACAATAATCTAAATGTTTTTTTCAAGTTTAGATTGAACCAGATCTATCAAAGAAACTCCTCTCATTTGAAAATCTTTCTCATTTTCCTCTCTCTCATGTTTTGGAAACTTGGGTATTTCAATGACTGTTAGGACTGCCAAAGTACCAGCAAAAATCTGCCATGTGCAAAATTTAAAATAGCTTTGGTTTCAACTGAACAAGTGATATCAAAGAGTCCTTAAGAAGCATTTGCACTGTGTGTCTGCAGCTTGCTTTCTGTGTAGTAAAATGGAATACATTAATGCCAATTATAATGGAAAAAACATGTTTCATACCAAATGTGTTCAACATGATGAGTGTTAGGGCAATCACTATCAGAGGGAATTAAATGTAATTTGTCACTAGAGGATGGGAGGGTGTGAGCATGAGTAATACAATCATTTGCATATTTTCCTTTAGCCAATTTTGCTGAAATTGTCAGTGTCATTTTTCTTTTTCTTTAGAACTAAGTGATAAGTAGTCACTCTTTGTTTCTGACATGCTAGGACTATGGATCAAGCCATAGTAACAATAAACATAAGTACTTATCCTGGCACTACCCACCAAGAGAAAAAAATCCTGTTGTTTAAGACTGGTGAAATTTGATCTGGTTGAATGAAGTCTGTCTGGGACAAAAAAGGGTAATCACAATAACAGAAGTCATTTTGTGCTCACTGTAGCAATGCTTGCAATAACCTGATTAGGACCCATCCTTTGCTTAAGGCCAAAATTGATCTTGTCATGGCTTATCCTTGCTGTTTGCAGATATTACTGCACTTTTTATGCTATCCAAGATATCCTTTGCACTGTGCACTTATTTCATGCTCCCTGTTGCCTCTGAGCTGAATTTGTACTCTCTGCATTATAGGCCATAAACTAGTAAATATATACCTCAGTAGCCATTTGAATGAACATAATGTTATTAACTACTAGATTTAGGAGAGGGAGCATAACTCATTTTCCTTAGTAGATTTGACTATAACTTTATGATAACACTTTTACTCAAAAATGCCCAGTCTACTTAGCTAAGGAATTCCTTGAATTTTTTTAACAACAGCTTTGTTCATTTGAAAATCAGAGCTAATATGATCATATATACTGGGTTCTTTATATTCCTGGTTTTGTAATGTTGCTGCTGTCCCACTCACCTACCTTACAATACTTCTTACTCTTGCTGTACCTTAAATAGATGCACTAAGTGATTCATATAACATAACCTACATGTTCATCTGGGATATGCAGAAGCTGTATTAATATATAAAGAATCTGTGACACTATACTGTGCAAAAGTAGATCTGCAAAAGAAAGTTGCAGTTTGAGAAAAGAAAAGCAAGCAGTTCAAAACAAAAAATCTCTTAATAAATAGATATAAATAAAATAAATATCAATCCCTCCTGTTTTTAAAATATATATTTTAATGTACGCTCAAAGTCACCTGATGTTTGCAGGATTAGAATAAATAAGTACAGAGCATACAGCTTGTGCTCTGGCTTCCTTGACAACACTGAATTCTCTCTTTATTTTCTGTAGATAGTTACTCTGAATGTAAATCTTATGTAATAGGAAACTCCTTGGAGTCCACCTTGGTTCAGCCCTGCTGACAATCTGACCTACATTTATGGTCAATTAACCCAATCAAAAGGTCATCAAGCTGGAGTTACTTCTTTTTTTTTTTTATGCTGGCCATTTCTGACTGAATCTAAGGACTATTTACATTACAGTGGTGTTGGGAGGTTCCACTCAAGGTCAAGGACTCACAGTGTTACACAGACTTTTATTATGTTTGCCACAAAAGTTTACAATCTATATACTCATCCCTTGCATCTAGAAAATAACAGAAATGTTTGTGGTATCAATGGGAAATTGTTGATACAGGCTATGTTCACACTATGTGGCTGTTGCTAGAATGTTCAAGATTATCTATGGGGGTTTGTCACCCCCGTTAGATATAGCAGAACTTTCATAGTAGTTTGAGGTCAGAAGGGACCTGAACAGATCATCTAGTCTGACCCACTGCCACTGGTAGGAGCACACGCTGGGATCACACGACCCCAGACAGGTGTTCGTCTAACCTCTTTTTGAATTTACCCAAGGTAGGAGCGAGGACCACTTCCCTAGGAAGTTGATTTCAGATCCTAGCCACCCTAACAGTGAAATAGTGCCTCTTAATGTCTAACCTGAACCTATTCTCCAGCAGCTTCTGGCCATTGTTCCTTGTCACCCCAGTTGCTGCTGGGGGGAATAGGGCCTTTCCTATTTGCTGCTGATTTCCCCTAACGAGTTTGTAGGCAACCACCAAATCCCGCCTCAGCCTCCACTTGCTGAGGCTGAACAGGTTCAGGTCCTTCAGCCTCTCCTCATAGGGTCTGCTCTATTGCCCTCCAACCAAGCAGGTGGCCCTCCTCTGAACCCTCTCAAGGCAGGCCACATCCTTCTTAAAGTGTAGTGCCCAGAACTGGATTTAGTACTCCAATTGTGGCCTGACCAATGTCACGTAGAGGGGGACTATCACCTCTCTGGACTGGCTTGAGATGCATCTTTGGATGCACAACAAGGTGTGGTTGGCTTTGCTGGCTGCAGTCTGGCATTGGCGGTTCATGTTCATCTTGGAGTCAGTAATAACTCCAAGATCCCTTTCCACCTCTGTGCTCACAAGTGGGGAGCTCCCCAGCTTGTATGTATGCTGTGGATTCCATCTCCCCAGGTGCAGCACCCTGCATTTATCTACATTGAACCCCTTCCTGTAACCATCCGCCCACTTCTGTAATCTGTCTAAATTGAATTGCAGCCTCTCGCTCCCTTTGAGAAGCCTCTCCTCCCTCTCTCCCCACATCTTGGTGTCATCGACAAACTTGGACAACGTGTTTTCCATCCCCTCATCCAAGTCGCTGATGAAGATGTTGAAAAGTGTAGGCCCCAGGACCGAGCCCAGGGGGACCCCATTATTCACATCCCACTAGGTTGAGTATTACTACAACCACTTTCTGAGTGCGCCCCATCAGTCAATTTTTGATCCATCCAACTGTGTAGGCATCAATGCCACAGTCGCTCAGTTTATTAATGAGAATGGGGTGAGAGACAGTGTCAAAGGCCTTCTTAAAGTCCAGAAAGACTATGTCCACAGCAACACCATCTTCCAGGGATTTAGTTACCTGTTCATAAAAGGCCATCAGGTTAGTCTGGCAGGACCTGCCTTTGATGAACCCATGTTGATTTCCCCTGGGCATGATCTCCCTTGCTGCCCCTCACAGATGTGATCCTTGATAATTTTTTCAAGGATTTTCCCCAAGACCAATGTGAGGCTTATGGGCCTATAGTTTCCTGGGTCTTCCATTATCCCATTCTTATAAATGAGGACCACATTAGGTAGTTTCCAATCTCCAGGCACGTGGCACGTGGACCACAATCACTCGTACAGCCAGGCCAAGGGCACAGCAATGACCCCCGCCAGCTCTATCAACACCTGTGGGTGGAGGGCATCAGGACGCACAGATTTAAAAACATCCAGCCCTTCCAGAAGATCCCTAACTCTATCTGAGCAGACCCGAGGCCTGGAAGTGCTATTCCCAAGATTGCCTCTATCTGTGGTGGGAGATCTGTCCTGGTCCCTGTCCAAGAAAACAGAGGCAAAGAACTTGTTAAAAATTTTAGTTTTCTCATCTGGTGTAGCCACAAGATTATCATTTGAGTCTAGCAGGGGCCCTATATTACCTGGTGCCCTCTTCTTACTCCCAATGTATTTGAAGAAGGTCTTTTTGTTATCCTTAATCCTGGGCACTAGCCTGAGCTCCACCCCCACCTTTGCCTTCCTAATAGCCCTCCTACACTCATGGACCATAGCCCCTCCCTTCCACCGGCTGTACGCCTCCCTTTTGACCCTCAGGCATTCTTGAATATCTTTGCTGAGCCATGGGGGTTTCAGAGAACTCTTACTCCCCTTCTTTCTCTCAGGGACTGTCACACTCTGAGCATGGAGGATCGTCCCCTTAAGGTACAACCTTCCCTCAAGTTCTGTTCTTAGACTTAAGATGGGGCTTTCAAAACTACCTTTGTTCTGTTGTAATTTTGTTGTTTGTCCATAAGTCTCTAGTTGTTGTTGGATATATTATTTGATCAAAAGTAATTTACATGTGCTAAAATAAGACAGGACACAGTTTTAAATGTATATTGTTTTCTCTTGCCTCACTGTTAAAATATAAGATTTTGCATGAACCATTTTTCCTTTAAAATAAAAGTCACTGAAATTGTACCAATTTACACCAAGCAAGGTGCTGACCAGTTTATTATCCATGTTCAATTGATCAAGGATGAAGAATGTCCTTGTTATGAAATATAACTTCTCAAGCCCAAGATAAAGATTTGTAGTAAAATGTTCGACACAAAAAACCAGTTAGTAATTCTTTATCATGGTCTCCTGTGACCAGTAGGGTCCCCCAAGGCTCTGTCCTTGGACCCATATTGTTCAACATCTTCATTAATGATGTGGACATTGGAGTCAGGAGTGGACTGGCCAAGTTCACCGATGACACAAAACTTTGGGACAAAGCATCCACACCAGAAGACAGGAGGGTGATCCAGGCTGCCCTGGACAGGCTCAGCAAATGGGCAGACAAGAACCTGATGGTGTTTAACACTGAAAAATGCAAGGCTCTCCACCTTGGGAGGAAAAATCTGCAGCATCCTTATAGGCTTGGCCATGCTACGCTGGCTATCACTACAGAAGAAAGAGACTTGGGGGTCATCATTGACCACAAGATGAACATGAGCCTGCAATGTGATGCTGCGGTTATTAAAGTGACCAAAACACTGGCTTGCATCCATAGATACGTCTCAAGCAAATCCCGGGATATCATTCTCCCCCTGTACTTGGCCTTGGTGAGGCCACAGCTGGAGTACTGTTTCCAGTTTTGGGCTCCACAATTCAAAATGATGTGGTGAAGCTTGAGAGAGTCCAGAGAAGAGCCACGCACATGATCAGAGGTCAGGAAAACAGACCTTAAAATGACAGGCTGAGAGCCATGTGGCTGTTTAGCCTGGAAAAGCGCAGGCTCAGGGGTGATCTGATGGCCACCTATAAGTTTATCAGGGGTTACCACCAGTATCTGGGGGAATGTTTGTTCACCAGAGCTCCCCAAAGGATGACGAGGTCGAACGGTCATAAACTACTGCAAGACTGTTTCAGGCTGGACGTAAGGAAGAATTTCTTTACTGTCTAAGCCCTCACGGTCTGAAACAGCCTGCCATTGGAGGTGGTTCAAGCACCTACACTGAACACCTTCAAGAGCAAATTGGATGCTTATCTTGCTGGGATCCTATGACCCCAGCTGACTTCCTGCCCTTTGGGTGGGGGGCTGGACTTGATGATCTTCCAAGGTCCCTTCCAGCCCTAAAGTCTATGAAATCTATGAAATCTGATTAAAGCAATAGAAAAAGTATATATCATAAGAAGTGAATGATTATAATGGATCCTAGGCATATGCAAGAAATAGATATGTTCTGTTGTGTTTCTTCAGAAACTTTCCTTTCTGCAGACTTTTATATTAGAATTATATATGCAGTTTTATTAGTCTCCTCTACTTGAGATTTATTTGTAAGATCATTTTATAAATTGAAATAGTCATCAAAAGGTGTGACTATGTCCAGTGGTTGTTTTCTTCTCATAATCATATAAATGAAGGATACTATGCTGTTCTATAGCGCTTTCTTAACTTAGTGATATCTTCCCCTGGCTTGTTGGATTTTAATAGTAAGCAGTATTATTATTCTGGGATGAAACTGACCCAAAAGGAGATTTTTTAGTGCAAGCAATAAAGTCTCCCATGATGAGCTGGATATCAAATATGCCATTGAATTTCTCCTTTTTGATACTTTAGATTTAGAAAAGCCAGATGTGCCTAAAATGTTAAATCTGAAACCTCCAACAATATTCCAATAGCAGTGCACTTTAAAGGATCCTTAGGATTTCCTATAAAGAGCTGTATTGAAGTAACACCTCCATGAAGATTTATAAAAGACTGCATGAAAGCAAAATCTATACCCGCAATGGTCTTTATGCCTAGTTATTCACATGATGGTTTGTTTATGAAGGCAAACCTCTGTACAAAAAGGAGTGGAAACTTATCCTGCTATGTATTTTTATATAAAACCATATAGGGCTTACATTTAAAAAACATTTTAAAGAATTTAATCTCAAAGTATATTATTATACAAAAATGTTACACAAAATACAGAGAAGAAATTACTGCAAACACAAACCTAAGTGAAATTTCTATAGGATATGAATACAAAACTTGTTCTGAAGCAAGATGCCTCAGCTCTTTTGTTTTGCCTTTCTGCTACAATTTCCAAGAGGTAACAGTGAGGGTGGTGGGCCCTGGCATTGTAACTTTTAAACTCTTCAGTTGTTAAGGAGCTGGAATGGGTCCTAGAAGACACAGTGGGTACATGCATCCATTTGCTGCACCAGGTTTATGTTCATACAGTTACTTTAAGTCATATAAACATAGACTGGGAGCAGTGGATGCAGCCATTCACTGATGCCAGGAGCTACACAGGGAAACTAGAGTAAGTAATTTGGTGTGGGGAGAAAGGCAGGTGGAATTGGAAGGGGGAGACTAGGGAGCATGGCAGGAGGGGGTGGGGGGGGAAGTTGTCAGGTCTGTGGGTGGGGTTGGAGGGTTCAGGGGACTGCCAGGTCTGGCAGAGGGTGGGGTTGTTAATCTGCGGACGGGGAGTCAAGGGGGTAAAAATAGCTCATGGAGTGTAGGAAAAGGATGGCCCTGGGGCTGGGGCAACTAGCTGGGCTTTCCCAGCCCCAGGGCTGCACTTTTCAGGCAGTCAGTAGGTTGATTTAACCTGTTCCTAATCTAAGTTTGTCCTCTTCATATGAATTAACTTGGATGAGGTTGGTCATTTTTTTCTTGATTTCACACCCCTGAATACTTGCACAGATGGGCATTTAGATCCACCTGACCCTGGTTATATCAATCTAAATGTAATAGCTGCATGTAGCAAGTGTCCCTAAAAAAAAGTCTTGGCTATTTATAACTAGACATCTAAGTTTTATGCCCAAATTTCTGCTACTGGGCATTGCATCTTTGTAGAATCTGCAGGCAATTGTGAAATTAAAAACTTGTTCTTGATAGAGGAAGTTTATTTCTGTAAGTAAAATGAATGAAATGCACTGCTAGCTAGAATCTGATAAATCATAGCAACTGTAAGAGTTGTGTGAAACTGTCACTTTTCACTGCACAAGGAAAACACAATCTGATTGAAATGCCCTCTAAATGTACCCTGTTGGTTACTCACCAGATTGCTGTCAAGGGATCAAGCCACTAAATCACCAATACAACTCAGAGCCGCTCTGAGTGCATGCTTAGGGTTACACTAAGTTGGCTACCCTGCTGGAGTCTGAGTCACAATGAACCATTCTTCCGTTTTGGGGTCTGCTGTCACACACAGATCTTCTTTCTATATTTTGAGAACTAGAACCCATAATCCTACTGTCTATCCACAGACTCCAGTTCTGATTCCTCCCACTCCCATTATATTTAATCCCACCATTTCCAGAACATCTAATATGAGCCTTCTGGTTTATGGTCTAACTCTTCAGGGGGCCTGTGATAGATGTGAACAAGCAGACTCTGCACAGATTTTCTAAACACATCATTACTTCATACATATGGACAAAGTCCAGGATATTATAGACCAATGGAAAATAACAAACTTGATAAATGCAGGGTGTCTTATTCTTCTCTATCTTTCCTTTTTTTGCAGTACTTGGAGTCTGCTTGCTTGGAAAAGCTTTCCTTGCTCAGTAGCCTCCTAAACCAATCAACTTTCCTCTATCCTTGAATTGCTCAAAACTCAACTCCTGCTCTCTGACAAATATCCAGCCCTTCTGTCAAGTGAGTACAGATAAGCCATCAGGTAATTGCCAACACTCGTCAGGTAAGTTTCTTCCCAAAGCAACCTCCTCTGAATCCCCCACCTCAACAGCCCAGCTTTCTTTGGTGGGAGGTCCCTATTGCCTAGGATAGTGAAATAGAAAACCATCTGTATTCTATAAACCTTTCTTGTTAGAAACATGCTACTGTCCTTTGGAGTGTCAAGGCAACCTGGATGCAAAAAGACAATAGAGAGTGCCGATGGCTGAACATTCAAAATGGAGCTGGTAGCTGAAGTAATCATACACAAGAAGCTCATACAGCATTCCCAAGCTCCAGAGACAGATTCCCCACATTTTTATAACAAACATACACATACATTCAAATGACAATTCTTAATTTCTCTTTTACTACTCCATTAAAAAGATGTGATATAAAATTCACTGGGTCTGATGTTCTTTAACACTATGGTCTCTTTCCAGTGCTTGGGCAGTGTATCTTATGCTTGTACCCCTTGAAATGTCCACATATGTGTCAATATATGCCCCACTTTTTTAAACTGCAAGGCCAGAGTAAAGGAACTTGTTCTAAACATGAATGAGGTCTGCTCTGTTTTGCCTTTTGAAAACCTAACAAAACATCTCCCCTCCTCTCTGCCCAGCACTAGCACCTCTAGTCTTAATGGAACTGAATCTCATGTATAATGTTTAATTATTGGGTGAAGGCATGCTTTGCATCCTGTAATGATGTATTTTAACAGATCTTGGATGACAGGCATAAAAGTACTTGATCTAAAAGAAGTTTGTACAAAACTATGTCCACAACAAAGTAGGAAGGTTTCAACCAAGAGGATTGCAGGGTTTCATTGTTTAAAATGGTTTTCAAATCTCTCTGGCTTAATTCTGAGTTTTTAACAGTGGCAGTATATTTCTCATTGAATGATGCCCCCCTTTTGAAAAAGTGATAAAGCAAGTCATGACACATTTGAGTAAAGTGGTGCTGATTTGTGGTTCCCACTGTCTGCAGAGTCACTGCCCTACAGTATTACTGCATCTGTTGTTTATTACACTTCATAACATCGACATATGTGTATCTTTACCTTGAGTCAAGTGAACTGCTGGCTTAGTGTTAACCTGAAGTAGGTAACACAGTGCCTTTGGAGCCTGTTCAATTTTGTTAGTCAGACTTCCATAAAAATCCATTATCCCATTCCTCTCAAACCTGTGCAAAAAGATTTGTTGTTACTTGAAGGAACTTGGCTGATAGATAAAATAATTATACTCTGTTGCTTTCAGTATATTGTTTCTGAACTTTTTTCTTCTGGACAATAGAATAATGATGAGATAGAATTATTTGTAAAGGGCCTCGGAGCTGACTAAGAGAAAAACTTGTTTTTGTGGTGTTAATAAATAAACATTCAGATTTTACTACTCATTTAAATGAATTTTTAAGTGACTAATGACTAATTAGGTATTATAAAGCAATTTCAAGTGCAAAGACATCAATTTTTTCAGTCCATGAAATTCATAGGAGATTATCATCTGGAAAAATATGCCAGTCAAGGGAAAAACTAGAGCCAGCAGGAACAAAGATTTCTTTTGGCATGGAGGACATCTACCCTTTCCTAGTCATAGAATCATAGAAATCATAGAAATTAAGGGCTGGAAGGAAGCTTCAAAGATCATCAAGTCCAACCCCCCTGCTTTGGGCAGGAATACTATTGAGATCAAATGATCCCAGCAAGGTGTCTGTCCAGTCTCCTTTCGAAGACTTTCAAGGTTGGGGACTACACTACCTCCTTAGGAAATCTATTCTACATTCTGGTCACCCTTACCATAAAGAAGTTTTTCCTTGCATCCAGCCTGAAACCAACCTCTAACAGTTAATGGCCATCACTTCTTGTCCTTCCCCGGGGCACCCTAATGAACAGTTTTTCTCCCACCTCCTAATATTTACCCCTTATATACTTATACACAGCCACCAAATCCCCCTCAGTCTTCTCTTCCCCAGGCTGAACAGTCCCAGATCCCTTAGTCTTTCCTCATAAGGTTTGTCCTCCAAGACCTTAATCATTCTTGTGGTCCTTTGCTGGATTTTTACAAGATTATCCACATTTTTTTGAAGGCTGGTGCTCAGAACTGGACACAGTATTCCAGCTGGGGTCTCACCAGTGCTGAATAGAGAGGAATGATCACTTCCTTAGCCCTACTCATGATGCATCAACAAATGCATCCCAGTATGCTATTAGCTCTGACAACTACTGCCCCTCCAGTAGGGGAAAGGGGTGGGGAGCCCTTTGAAGGCAGTGGGGAACTCCATGGCTGGGCCAGTGCCCATACTCATGGGGGTATGGTGGCAAGGAGACGCTGCCTGGGAGGGAGGGGAAAGCAGGGCCATGGCCATGGCCATGTCATGGCACAGGAGCCCCAGCCTAGGGCAAAGGATGCCACAGCCCTCCCCTCCTTTTGCCTCCTGCCTGTGCTGGGCTGGACTCACTGCACTGCCATCTGTATGAATCTCCCTGCAGAGAGGAAGAGGAACAGAACTCAGAGCTAATAGCATACTGACAACTACAATGTCTGACTGGCGGCTCATGTTCATCCTGTGAGCAATCATAACCCCAAGGTCTCTTTCAGCCATTGTGTTGTCCGGGACATCTCCTCCTAACTGGCTCCCTGCCTCCAATTGCCCTCCCCCAGCTACCACCAGCAAAGCAAAGCAAAATCCTGGACACTTGTTCAGATTTACAAAACCACCGAGATGGAGATCAGAGGACTCATAAAGAGGATATGTCTGGGGAAACATTGTAACTGTACAAGAGGGACCTAAAACTTTTTTTTTTTGCTGCCTAAGCAAAAGCTTTAGCCAATTAGTGATTGGACTCTTCTGTTTTTTGCAAGGAGTTTTACAATTTAAGGATTTATGTTTTCTGCGAGCACATGCACGCAGGGCTGTATATCTGCCCAGTTATAGAGAAGTTTACTGTGCATGCTCAGTATCCATCCACTACACATGGAGGAAGACTGCAAACTAAAAGTAAGTGCTAAAATTGGAAGTCATGTTTCTCTGAGTGCCATTTGGACAAAGTGAAATCAGATTCTTCCCAAAGTATACAGCTTGCACTGTAATATTCTATGTTTTTAAAGAAAGGCATTGTACATAATGTCCAGTATTGCTGTACACTTCTGAAAGATGACATACAATGCAATGCATTGTTACTAAGAAAAGACTGAATTTGAATGAAAGTGTCTCAATTTGTGTTTTTAAAATTTAAACCTAACTTTCTTTTGTGATCTGGTGAATATAAAGGAACCATCACGTTTGAAAGGTCTTATTGTAGCAATACATAAAACAAAGTATTATTGGAAGAGTCCTGAAGCACCAAAGCCCAAATGGGAACTGTAAGCTTTTAAGATAAAGCTCTTACACTTAGCTCAAAGCTCAGTGGGATTTCTGCCAGGTGTTCTAAGCTTTGTATCATCATGTGTAAAACAGATGTAGTATATTAACAAGGACTGTCCTTGTTTAAAGCTGTTAATTTTAAGATAGAAATTGTTAATTTAAGTACCTTCACCCAAGCAACTGTAAAATATTTTAAAGATAAACTCAGCCCTAGATATTTAAACTTTTACCATAAACACTTGGGGCAACTTTTTCCCATTGCCCCGTACTTCTTGTTTTAAATTATATAAACACATTGGGCAATTTTATCACATATGTGGAGGTTAAATTGTTATGCAGTTTACTAAATAAAAGAATGTGAGACTGTATTTTTATCTTTCCAGTTATTTCCTTTCTGTAATCACCAAGAAAATAGTGTGTGGGGGGGAGAAAAAAACATCTCTATTAGTCTATGTGATATTAGTTTTTCTGAAAAAAAAAATTGGGGACAATTAAAGCATCTGATTTTTTTTTTTTAATCTACTGCTTTCTTTCTCTTCCTGATTCCCTCACCTTCTCCATTTATCTCAATATTTTCAGGTTGGTTTCCATCTCATCTCAGTTTGTCTCCCCAGGTCATCTCTTTATTGTCATCAACTTTTCTGGTAGTATTTCATTCTTGTTTAGTTACCTTACACACCCCTTTGTTGCTACTGCTCATTTAACAAGATCTTTGGGTGTAGATGCAAAAAACTCTTGAAGCCTTTTCAAAAGGGGAATATTTTTTGCTGCTGAAGAGGAAGGAAGCAGCTGATATGTTCTCAGTCAGGTGTCCTAGCATGCTTGCATGTCCTGAGAACCTTTCAAGGCTGCCACATGATATTAGCACTGTTTAGGTGTGCACACATGATTTATAAGGAAAAAAAGATTCGACATAGGAATTCATGGTGTTAAAAACATGCAAACCAGTTGTCGTCATTTCTCAGCTCTGCAACAGAAGACTGCTCTATTATTTTTCTGTAGCCAAAAAATGAGTGAGAAGAAAGACTGGCATTTTCTGAGTGGTGGCTTGAGTATAATGAGGTGCCTCTTAAGTTAAGGAGAGGTGCCTTGAATCTGAAAGGGTTCAGAACCACTGTTCTAGTTATTATGTGTGAACCAGCTGAGAGCAATTTAAATATAGTAACAATGCTCTAACTTCAACACTTCCAAGAGAAATGGTGGAGCACTTGCTACATTTGAATCAGTCTTAGCTCACTCACAGATAACAATTACAATTTACTAGCTGTTGCCTTTATGAAACCTTCTCTTTTGAAAGGACTTCCAGCTGTCTTGTGTCCACACCCTTTAGGTTTTCATGGAAAATTAATAGCTTTAGTAAAGTTCCTAGTTCAGATCTATTTTCCTAGTTCGGATATATGTCTATCTATGACCTATACATTAGACTGCTGAGAAACGTTTTTTCCTTCCTTCTCTATTAAACTTTTCTTGTAAAGAAGGAAAATATTCCAAAAAAGCAAACATAGGAAAACACACAAATGCCAAAATCAAAAATACTTACAAAAGATGGAATGCCTACATGCTAACTGCAGTTCTTTCCAGTATATGGATTGTTACACCATTTGGGTGTAACAAGTGGGTCTGTGTGGCCTTTCATTCAAGTCTCTTGCAGGATTTTTTAGTGCTCCATCTCCCCCTTTGGCATCTAGTTATTAACCTTTGATTGTCACTCCCCTTCCTTTTGTCTTTAGTTGACCCAAGCAATTAGTTGCTACCTTTCCTGTTTAAAGCGAAGCTAATAATTTACTTAGTGAGCATTGCTCCGTGATTCTTGTAAGGTAACAAATAGTCCTGCAGGAGTCTTTAGTAACTGTCTTAAATGCCCTCATTTTTTATCAGGGTTTGTAATCTATTTGCATATAATCTTTTCCTTTGCTAAGAGGTCTATCATACATGCCTTGGATAAGGAGGAAAGGGCTTATTTTTCCAATATATAGCAACATTTGACATCTTACAACCAGTGAAGCTCCATATCATTCTTCTTATAGCAAAGACCTCCATTTACTAGGGGGACAACGCATTATGTAAATACTCAATTTAAGGTTACGTTAAACATACATGTTCTTGCGCATTCTAGTTTTGGTACCATCCCATAAAGCAGAAAAACATTAGAGTTTGCCCAGAAATGTTTTATTAAGGTTTTCTTTACCAGTGCTAGGCATTTCTTCCCTTCTATGTCTGTCTTTTGCATTGTCAGGGTCCTGGGTAGACCACCCTGAGGATTTTTTTCAGCCCATAAATGACTCATTTTAAGTGTCAACACCACTTACTTCTCCCTGTCTCTCTGAGACAGGACTTTATTCAGTCTCCAGATGAGTATCTACCTGAGCCTTCTTCCATACCTGCTTACTTACTTTGATAGTCCCTGGGAAGCCCCTCTCAGACTCATTCAAACAACCTCCCATTTCTTAGCCCATATCTGTGGAATGGTTTAATACACCTTATTGATCTTAGGGTGAATCTTGGAAGGAGTAAGCAATTAGTAGCCTGAATGGAAACAGGTAGAGAATGTTTCCTAACAAACGGTTCATCAGTGTCATTGAGAGGAAAAGGAAAATGCATATTCAGGCTAAAAGAAGCATAGACTAGAAGCATAGGCTAATTATCCGAATACCACTCCACAAGTGACCACCCCCCCACCAATATTTCCAGGTTACTGTGAACAATCTGTAGTATGAGTACAAATAGTTCCTAAAGGTTTGTACTTTTGGGCAACTTTAACAAATTATTTCTTGGGATTGGATAGGCCATGGAAAAAAGGCATACTGAGATATCCTAAGAAAAGCAAGTTAGGTTCAAAAGGGACAAGAAAAATAAAGGGAACTATCAAAGCATCCTAGTAAAGCTTACTAGGTTAGGAGCATCAAAGTAACCTGAAAAAGACAGTCCTGGGAAAAGTTCACCTAACTGACATCTATATTGGAATTCTTAACACATATCTTATAACTTTATGAGCTGAGCAGTAAGAAGAGAGCAGTCACTCTGGGATAAGCAGCTCAGGTTTGGGACTCTCCTGAACAGGCTTTTTTCTCTGTGCTACTGACTTAGAGAGGATGACTGCGGCTAAAATGTTTGCTTAGTGTCTGACGTGTGTGTTTGGGTTTATTTTTCCTTTTCCCCTATTGCATGTGTTTGCTTTCTTTTTAGGGATTCGGGCTGTTGTTCCTTTGTTCTTCTCCCTCAATTTTAAGGGAATGACTAAGTGACAGGGCATGCTCTAGGTGGGGCTGTTTTAGGTAATTGAGGGGTGGGACTAGGCGAGGCAGATGTATAAAAAGCCAGCCCTAGAGAATCAAGGGAGCAGCAAACAGAGAGGAAGTTCACCCCAGAGGGAGAATAGGAGAATCCATGAGTGAGTGAGATCATACAGGATCTTGTGGTGTGTCTTTTTCCTCCCTTCCCTTGCCCTCTTTTTTTTTTCCTCCTTACAGCATAAATGTTCTCTAGGGAACAAAGGAAGCACTAATGGAGTCTGGGTCTGCTGTTGTGACCTGCAGGGGATATGCCATGTTCATATTCCTCCCAAAGGGTCAGGAGCATTTCATTTGCATCAAATGTAAGCTGGTGTCTGCCCTGGGGGAAAAGAGTCAAAGATTGGAAGCACAGTTATCTATGCTACATTGCATCAGGGACCAGGGAGTTATGAGAAGCTGGTATTGGAGAGGCCAAAGGGCAATCAGGAGAAGAGGCAGCACATAACTACTCAAAAAAGGAAGACTCCCAGGATTGAAGAGTGGACTGAAGTCAGCAACCACTTTCAAGCACTCAAGGGGTGCATCCAGATGAGCGCACATGTGCCTCTTGCCCTATCTGAAACCCCTTTGAGATAGGTGAAGAGACACATGTGGGAACGAAAAAATGTTCTCTGTCCTTCAAACATCTGGACATCTACAAGCAGAGAAGGTAGCAGCCTAGACAGCAGGAAATGCAAGGCACCAAGAATAGGGGCTCCAGGACCACTGAACCAAGAAGAAAGAGAGAGTGGTGGTGGCTGGTGACTCCTTACTGTTCAGGACAGAAGCACCAACTTGTAGGCCAGATTTAGGGGCCTGGGAGGTATGCTGCTTTCCTGGATCCCAAGTTCATGATGTCACATAAAGAATGTCAGAGCTTAACCATCCTTCAGACTACTACCCCTTCCTGCTTTTCCATGTAGACACCAACAATACTGCTCAAAATGACACTGAACAGATCATAGGTGACTATGAGGCCCTTTTCAGGAGGATTAAGGAGCTTGGAGCACAAGTGGTATTCTCGTCAATTCTTTCTATGGAAGGCAAGGGTTTAGGGAGAAACCATCATATCCTAGAAGTGAACATGTGGCTGAAATAGTGGTGTCAGTGTGCAAAATTTAGATTCTTCCACAACAGACAGATGCTTTTGGGAGGAGGACTTCTGTTAAGAGATTGGAAGAGATTTGTTGAGAACAGGGAAAAACATCTTTGGGTACCATCTGGCCAACCTAGAAAGGAGGGATTTAAATTAGGTTCCATGGCAGAGAGTGATCAAAACCCTTCAGCAACAGAGCACAGCTCAGAAGGGAAAGGACTCAAAGAAGCAACTTAACTAAGGGAAAGGGCCAGAGAGCTACAGAGCAAAAAATGGCACAGAAGGGAAGCAAGTACATCAAAATGCAAAATACATCCAATGCATGTATACAAATGCAAGAAGTTGAGGATTAAACAAGAGGGGGTGGAAGCTGCAGCCTGTGAAAAGAACTGTGATCTGATTCACATCACAGAGACCTGGTGGGACAGCTCCTATGACTAGAATGTCAACATAGAGGGTTGCACTCTGTTTCAGGGGAACAGGGTTGGATGAAAAGGTGGTGGTGTTATGTTCTATGTCAAAGATACATATGTTTATTCTCTGTTTGAGAGGAAGAAAAAAGCAAAGCATTGTGCATTTGGGTGAAGATGAAAGGTGAAAGTTGCAGCACCAATATAATGGTGGGGATTTATTAAATGCCCCCAGATCAGGAAGAGGAGATGAGTGAGGTGCTCTTCAAGCAGGTGACAAATCTATCCAAAAGCTATGGTATGCTACTGATGGGAGATTTTAGTTTTCCAGATATCTGCTGGAAGAACAATGCAGCCAAACATAAAACATCAAGCTATTTTCTAACTTGTGTGGAGAAGAACTTTCTCTTCCAGAAAGTGTACAAAACAACTAAGGGATCATCTATCTTGGATATTGACCTGACCAAAAGGGAAGAATTGGTGGAGGATGTGAAGATGATGGCTAACTTGGGCAGAAGTGATCATGATGTAACAGGCTTCTAGATCCTGAATCCTGACTCAGAAAGAATGAGGCCAGCAAAATTAGGATGCTAGATTTCAAAAAGGCATATTTCATTTGACTCAAGAAATGAATAGGTATGGCACCTGGACCTGGCATGAACTGGAGTCACTGCACTCCAGTCTGGTCAGGATAGGATAGGGCTCCCTCTGGCAGAGCTTGGAGGAGCAGGGGGCTGTGGGTTAGGAGTGAGGGGCACCAGCAGGGCTGGTGGGGATTGTGGTTTTGGAGTGAGGGCATGGGGGGTGCAGGAGAATTGTGGGTTGGGAGTGTGGGGCACTGGCAAGACTGGGGGGCAGGGGCTGTGGGTCAGGAGTGAGGGGCACCATCAGAGATGTGGGGAGGGCTACAGGTTGGGACTGAGGGTCACCAAAAGGATTGTGGGTCAGGAGTGAGGGACAGCAGCAAGGATGGGGTGTTGTGGGTTGGGAGTGAGGTGTCCCCCCCAACAGTCCTGTTTTTGTACCGGAAATATGGTAACCCTACCCTTTTGCGTAGAGAAAGTTTTATCCAAAAACTCTCATACATTCATATTATAATTCTCTAGGCACCCAACCACAGGTTAGGCATTATCAAAGCCCCTCTCTCCGCCCTTTTTTGATGCTACCTTCCAGCCACTCAGACAGGCAAAAAAGTGAGCTACTTGGGCCGAGAAAAAAGTAAGCAAATCAGTTATTGTGGCCATGTGTAGACAAAACGATGGACGTGTGTTCATGACACTTTAAAGTGGGCTAAATGTTTTTGTACTACCTTAATGCTCTCAGTGTTTTCATGCCTTGGCAGTGTATTGCACATCAGTTCCAGCTGCTGTAGCAAATTTGGCATCATAATGTGACTTAAAGGACTTGGGGCGCAGAGAACTAAAACTCTTCCAAGGAGCTTTTCCCTGAACTGTGCTTGCCTATTTTAATTCTACGTTTTACCTTTTGCCTTGATCCAGCATCCTTTACCCCCAGTAGGCATGCCAAGCCTGACTGCCCACAGCCTTATACTGACAATTGGTTTAGAAATGTGACCTGATATCCCAAAGTATTATATTTACCCTTAATGAAAATCAGGCTTAGGAGGAATATGTCAGATACACATGCCAGATACTCAAGGAATATGCTAGATGCTTGAGTAGCTAAAGCTTATTTACTTGCATGAGAAACAGAATCCAGCCCAGATATTAGCTGTGCACTCTGTACTCTGGTACATGTAGTGGCCAAAAGGAAAATCTACTTCAGTGCTATAGAATAGCAGTAAGGTACAGGTACAAACACCTACCAGGCCATCCTGCACTGGCAAAAGTGGTGTTTGGAACACGTGTGTGGCCAGCATTGTTACCTCTTTCATTCACTCCTAACTATGTAGCTTCTCTTATGATGGATGAAAGAAAACTTTTGAATTCCACATACAGCTAATAATTAAAATGTGGAGGTATAGTTCTAAATCTGTATAATTTTGAAAAGTGCTCTGAAATATGGTGGCATGCTATAACAGATAGCAAAATAGTAGGGAAAGTGAAGATACAGCAATAATACAATATATTGCTACCTTTTTACATTTAGCAAAAGTGCAGTAAGTCCTGCTCAAAGGCTGTCTCCTCTGTGAGGGAAGTAATGTCATCATAATATTTTGTTGTTTTTCCTGTAAAGTTACTGTTATTAAATTTTACCCTGAAGGCAGCAGGTCAAACTAGGTATCTGATAAAGTTACTTTTGTATTGGCACTCTGTGAGGTTTGATCCCTTATGTTTGATTGCTTGTTTGCTTATAAAAGTAAAGCAAATAATAGAAATACAAGTTCAAATTACCAAAAAGATGAAAGAATTTAAAGAAGTCATTTTGCTAACTCAAACAACTAAATGCTTTTGGATTCCGTATCAATGACGAGTAAGTGTCTATTATTGTGAACAAACGAGGCATGAGACATCATCATTAACACAATGGGAAAATAAAACATTCAGGTTTTCATGAAAGCTGGGGAGAGACATTCCTCTCGTAATAGTTGTGTTTGTATTAGAGATGCAGCAAAGAGAGGAAAAAATAAGCAGTTAGATTAGGATTCCATTTTGAAGTCTTGAAAAGATGTCTCCCTCTTCCAAAAATTGGATTTAAAAAGGTTTTACCAAAACAACATTGAAAGCTTCTGGTCTATTGAGATTTGAAACAGAATAACATTTCTTCAAATGGATGCAAGAAAAAAATAAACAATAGCTGAGTGATATAACAGAAGTATATACAGCAGAGGTTGCTGTACTAAACAATGTTCATTGTATTTTTTAAGTTGATAGGTCATAGATGTGTCACATAGATAGATTTACAGTTGAAACAAGTCAATGCATGTTGTTGATATTCCTAACAAGCCTAGTAAAAGGAAAGAAGGTGGTATTATAGAAGTGAAATATTCTGAGTATCCCTAGAATATCCTCATGCCTACCTGTACACAGGAGTATAAAGGAAATTGCAACTCTTGAAAAGTAGGACAGGGAAATGAACCGTTAGTGGGTTACTACCTATCACCATATTACAAATAATTCAAATCCTCTCATATTAACTCTGAAACAAAGCACTAAAAATTGAGGGATGCAAAATAACATTAAGGAATTTAGGGATACAGATATGCATATGGGTTAAGTGTATATTTGGCTTAATTACATAACTTACTGCATTCGTCTATTACTTACAGTATAACAAATACTTGTTATCTCCATACTGTTATACCACTTAAAATGTACATAAACTGTGTACGTGCATGTCACCTCCCCCTGCTCTCCTTTCTCTACCAACCACTCCCCTCCCCCACCCCACTCCATTTATTTTGTAACATTTACGTACTTTGGCTTCTTGTATATCAGCGGCTCCCGATCTGTGATACAGGTACCACCAGTGGTATGCAGACAACCTTTCAGTGGTACACGTTAACACATTTATTATAATTACTTTATATAACAAAAATTTGCTGGTGGTACTTAAGGTTTGACCATTTTAAATTGTTGGTGCACAATCTGTCAGAGTTTGGGAACTACTGTTGTATATAAACGCTGAAGAGGACTGCCATTGGAAGCCTTTTAAATAGTGGATGTCAGGGTTATTTCCAGCCCTGAAATTATCTGAAACTTTGAAAATGATGGGAGTTAGACAGCATGGGGGATACTTATACCATAACTTGGTTAGCATTGTAAACAATGTTTATTAAGTACACAGTAGGTAATGGACATTGTTCTTATTAAAAGTGGATAAGTGCATGGTCTGAGTAAATGTATTGCCTTTTTTCAGTCCCAAGACAAATCCACATAAAAACAACACAACACGTGAGGAGTTTGCCACAAATAGCCTTTGTAACCACTTGTCTTTTTTGCTGAAGGAAAGATTAAAAAGGAGTCTTTGTAAAATTGGTTATTTAATAACTGTGGCAGCATTTAAAATTGGATGTTCTTTCCTAAAAGAACATCAGATGGAAATATATGCTGTTATCATTTAGGCAGGACAAGCATTTTAATATTCTGACTTGTTAATAGATGACCTTAAGTCATCTATTAGCCAATGTCATGCTTGACCTGTTCATGTGAGGCTTCCAGCTGGCGCTAAACCAAAGGCCTATTGGGACATAGAAAGAATAAACTAGACCTGTGTCGAGGTCCAACCAGTTTGTAGCTGCTCTTGCATAAATGTTCAGTTCTTGCATATGTTAAACTTTCCCTGCTTCGCAAAACTCTCTGTGTAGGAACAAAGGATTTTATCATACTGTGTGATGTGCCAATATTCAAGAAGCTTGGTATCGTATTTGCACAGTAGTAAAGACACCTTCATTAGCATTCATAGGAGTTTTGCAATTAAAGTCAACATCTTTCTGTGAATGTCCAAATGATAAGTGCAATTATGATGATTACATTAATTTTATGAACATCTGTGCAAAATTTATAAAATCACAATTATCCCTTTTGCTGGCAGATTCTTGCATATGAAACCATATTAGAGGGTTGAATTATTAAAGGTTTATCATCTTTTGGTAAATATCTTAATCTGACAAAAAATTACAGAAACTCTTTACATGGTATAAATTGGTGTCTCTCTTTTGGAGTCAGTGGATCTGTCTAAACATGTTACTATTGCGGATGAATAAACTGTGGAGCTTATTGTTCTGTAATTTATTGCTCCTGGATGCACCATTTAAATGTGCTACCTCCCAGACTGCATCCCACCCCAGCCATTCCCCACATGCATCCCACTGCTTCTGATTGTGGAGCCTCTGACATTTGATCTCAGTCTGGGGAGGCTAGCCCTCCATACTTAAATTGACTGTAAGGGGCTCCCTGATTGACCAGTCAGGGGCTCTCTGACTTATTGCCCCTGATCAATGGTCAGGGGCTCCCCAACTGACCAGCTGCTTGCCATCAATTGGTGACCACTGTCCTAAAACAAGGAACAATAGTTAATCTCACTTTTCTTCTTATGGAAGCTCTTCAAAATATTTGAAAACTGCTATCATGTCTCCCCTTAATTTCCTTTTTCCCAAGCTAAACATCTCTTGCTGTCTCAACCTTGCCTTCCATGGCTTGCTCTTTATCATTTTTTTGCCTGCATTTTTGTTGTAAGATGTTGCTTTGCCGGGGTGAATGGCAGGGGAGCTGTGAGGGCGCCAATCCTTATTGTGGCAGTGCAGCCCCAGCCCGTTCCCTGCTGTCTGCCCTGAGGCATGCACGCCAAGCAAAATGCCTTTGCATGCTACCCTCTGGCAGCTGTGCCAGAGGTTGCCTACTCCTGCTTTAGGTTGAGTCACTACATCTCCACTCAACTGGGAGATTCTGTCTATGGAGGCAATTGAACCTCTGTCCTGCACAAGCTAATAAAGAGATTCACATGCAGGAATGGGACATTCAGATGTCTAAGAAATATCTTCTCTTTAACCTTCCTTTTTTACTTGTTGAGCTCTTACTCCAGCTGAAGGCAATAGTTTAAGGTTTTATACTTGTATAAGTGAGGCCAAAATATGGCTGATTGTTAACAGTAAATATCCTTGCTGAAGTAAAAATATACAAGCTGCTGCTAAATCTTCTCTAAAGTGAAATATACTGATATTGTAGCCCTGTTATATGAATAGCTTTGTTAAAGCCAAAAAGTTTCTTGCTGTTGCAAAATCAGTCTTAAAGGAGTAGATAGGTTATGAAAAACATTATTGTGTAGGTTATTAAACACATTATTGTGGACACAGAATCTTTTTTTTTTTGTATAGTGTATGGATCAAAAATAGTCCTATTGCTAAGATAAACATTTTCCCCATCATTATAGTTCTCACAGATAGGCTTTAGGTAGATTGAAGTGGGACTGGAATTACTAAATATGCAAGTTTATCTCAGCCTATACAATATTCCAAAAAATGAAGCCTTTTTCATTAGTTTCATCTGTTCTCAAAGTGTGTTTTAGCAAAGTTACTCTTCAAACTGGCTTTCTAACAGAAAGTGGATATCATTTCTTTCAGCAATGATTATAAAGTGCTGAATGTAAATTATTATTTTGATTTGATTTCTTCGCTGAATGACACAATAATTGACATGTATTATAATATGCACATTGTAATATTTTGAAACAAGTTTGTTAGATGTTAATACCTATTTTTCTATTTCATATCATTTGTTCAATTTTTCCCCTCAGAAATAAGAAAGGTGGCACAATAGACTGAGTAATAGCCCTGTCTATCATGTAACTTGTTATTGCACAGATTGTAAACTGGGAGATGGTAATGGATCCTTTTGAAGCTTTATAGTGTCAGAGAGTGCTGCATGTACACACTAGATTCAACTGCTGAAAGGTCTTATGAAATGTTGAATAATATTACAATGCATATGAAGTAGCTGCTTTTTAGTAAAAATGTCTTTTGTACTTTTCTCACTAAAAAGTCAATTTTAAAATACTGTTTTTGAGCTGAAGGAGTACAAAACAGCATCTGCAGTTGCTAATTTCCAATTTTGGTTCTGTTTATACAAGTCAACAGCCAACCTTATTTCACTTTTTAAAATCTTATAAGAGAAAACATTTTTTTTTTCCCTTTTCAAGAACTAAGAATTGTCATGAAAAGTTACAGGCAAACCTGAGCAGGTTTTCATGACAGGGTGGCAGGTTTTCATGTCAGGGTTGATCCCTGCTAATTTATGCAGAGTAATTAGCTGTGATTAAATACACATGTAGACACTGACTGCAAGGTAAATTGTACCTGATCAGTCCAAGCAGCAGGGGGTGAGAATCCTGCTGCCTAGCCACATGGCTCTGCACTTTCTCCACACTTGTGCCCCAGACAGCCCCTCTGCAACCCAACATTTCCACCCAGAATCCAGGGCTAACACTCTGTCTTCCTTGCCCTGGCATAAACTGCTCCACCCTGGCTCAAAATGCTTCTGTCCTGGGTACACATATAGATGTTGCACCCAGGAGTAGTTTACTCTGGCTTAAACTGCTCTGGAATTCATTGCTTTGAATTAATGGCACATTTAGATACACCCACATAGAAAGATAGCATAGGCGCATACAGCTAGAAGGGACTATCTGCTTCACTAAATTTACTCTAGAATACTCTAGAACAGTAGAATACTCTAGAACTCTAGAATTCTAGAACAAAACACTATTGCCTCAATGTCCATAGGGATCCACAGGAAGAAAACTACCTTAGGTGCATCTACATATGCAATTAGTGCTATTATGGGTTTACTGCACAGTAATTTACTGCGGAGTAAACCCACCCTGGGCAGGCATCTACACATGCAGCCACTTGAAAGCAGATTTGCTTCTTATGGCACTAGTCTGCTTCCAACCTCCTCTGGCCCTGAGTCACTTCCCTGCAGCAGCCAGGGGGAACTAAAGGCTCTGGCCACAGCTGCCTGTGCCCAGGGGCCCTTTTTAAAAGTCAGCTCCATGTGGTGCTCCCTGTTCACCTGCCTTACTCTATCACCAGAGCCTGTGCCCACTGTGCAATGGTTGTTCCACACCCACGCCCTGCCTGGGAACAATGACCTGTACCCCAGGCTCCTGCTTACCACCCTGGTCTCTGTGCTTCACTGCTGCAGTGTCAGTTGCCTGGCCCAGATCAGTGTCAGCATATACAGCCATGTGGCCTGGCTCACCACAGCATCTGAAGCCTCCTGACACTGCAGTGCTTCTGCTCAGCACCTGGGCTGCCACCCAGACTCTGGCAGAGACACCAACAGTGCCCAGGTGGTTGCTGCAACCAGTGCCATCCAGCCTTGCCATCTGTGGGCCCGAGGAGCCAGTGAGGACTGGTCGATGCAAGTTGTCCAGAACACCTGGGATGATGAGCAGTGGCTAGAGTCCTTTTGGATGACCTGGGCCAACTTTCAGGAGCTCCTTGATCAGCCCCACCTGCACTTAGAGTGGCAGGCACCACCATGAAGCTGCTCCTTCCCATAAACACCCAGGTGGCCATTGTCTTGCTCAAGCTAGACACCAGCCTGCATTATATCACCCACCTCTTTGGCATGGGCAAAGCAATCACCAGGGAGGCTGTCCTGGTGGTCTGCAGTGCCTTTGAGGATGTGCTGGGACATACCATGCTCCCGGTATATGACCCGTGGAGGTGGTGGTGAAGTTCCATGCCCTGGGTTTACCACAGTGCAGCGGAGCCCTGCATGGGACCCATACCTGTCACCTGCCCATCCCATGGTGACCTCCTCTACTACAGTCAGTGAGGCTTTTATTCCATTGCAGGCTGTCATCAACCACTGCAGTGTCTTCAAAAATGTGAGGATGGCCTGGGAAGGCAATGCCCATGATACCTGTGTCTTCCACTAGTCAACCCTGCCAGCCCTGGTGGAGACTGAGCACTTCATGCCAAGGGTGCCAGACCTCCAGCTGGGTGAGGTAGCAGTCCTTCCCCTCCTCATTGGTGACCCCACCTTCCTTCTCTTCCCCTGGCTCATGAGGCCCTACACCAGCCAGTTGGACCCCATCAGGCACATTTCAACAGGTGCCTTGGCTGGACCCATGCTTGGGTGGAGTGCACCTTCAGCCTCCTGAAGGGACACTGGCACAACCTCAGTGCTTGCCTCAAGGTCATGGAGACCAACATCCCCATCATCAAAGCCTGTGTGCTGCATAACATCTGTAATGCCAGGGGGAGCTGTTCTGCGAGGCCTGTCCAGATGAGGCACAGTGGGGGGAAGACACCTGGCACTGGGAGCATCAGGTGCAGTGGCAACAGTGGCTATGCTCTCCCTCCCCTCATTGAGTCCCTGGGTGAGCTGCACACCCAGCAGGGGGAGCCAGGGCACTGAGTGAAAGAGGTTCTGCTGGACCACCTTCTTTTGCACTCCCCACTGTGGGCCACTGGGATGGTTAGCCCTGGACCCCAGTCCTGTTTTGCACCCCCAGCACAATGCTAACTATGGACTGTTTTCAGAAAAGCACTCAATTCTCCTCCACAAATAAGATTTCATCCTCCTTTCCTTCACCATTAACAGACCCCATTCCCCTTTCCTTCCCTAACCACAGAGATCCTCCCTGCTTCCCCTGACTCACACAGCCCTTCCATCAACCACCCCACCCAGCACCAATTTAGCACCCTCTTCTCCATGCAGACTATGTCTAGTGTGCTCTGTGTTTCCTCCTAGAGTTGGGGGCAGTGGGGTAGGGGCAGATAGGAAGTGGAGCCCAGGGACAGGCACCCACCACCCTGGCCTTTGGCCACACCACTGCAGGTGTGTATGCTGCAGTGAGGTCACTGGATGGGGCGTTCCTCTGGGGGTGAGATCAGCCACTGCTCTGCTGCCATGGGTGGCTCCCCCTCCTGCAGCAAGTGCCAGGGCCAGCAGGGCCCACATGCGATACTGGTCCCACTGAAAGCAGTTCCTACTCCAGAGCCACATGAAGCCAGGGTGAGTGGTGAGGGTGGGCCCAGGTGGTGGGGGGGAGAAGCTTGTGGGGAACTCAGGGCTTGTAGTGGGGCAGGGTGACCTGGCCACTGGAGGCAACCCTGAACCTCAGCCCATGCCCACTGGGGGGCTTGTGTATTGGTGGTGGGCAGCTGCAACAGGGCAGGAAGTGCTAGGGCTTGGGGAAGCACAGCACAAAGGTGACCACAAGGTCCAGAATGGTGTCCAGCACCCAGTGGTCCTCTTCTGTGGCCTCCACTGATCTGGCCACCACAGTGGCCTGCTGCTTCTGGGCCTCCTCCATCCTCTTGAGGAAGGTGAACTTCCTCCCCTCAAAGGCCAGGAGCATGTCCCATAATGCTTGGTATGCCCAGTCTATCTCTACCTTGTGCTTGACCCTCTCCTGCTCTCATGCAGTGTCCTCTGTGCGGTGGGTCCTTGAGCCCACCAGCCACTCCACCACCATGGTGACAGCTAGAGCCAGCACATATGCAGGGCCCTGGCTAAAGTTGGAAGTGACCATGACAGTGCATCCCCATGGAGAGCTGGCACCTCACCCTTGTGTGTAGCTTCTGGACCTGCACAGCCAAGGAAAAGTGGCTGTTTGTGAGAATTTGCAATATTTCTGAGATAACATACACTATACCAGGGGGCTGTGTGGTGCTTTGCCTCAGATCAGGGGTTGTGGACACACAGGTGCCCAAGGACCATGGTAAGTCAGTCAAGAAGGCCCAGGCACAGGTGACCACTGACTGAGCCCCCCTTCCTGCTCATTCCACAGGAAGAGGTTGGCCACTGGGTGCTGCCTACAAGCAGCCTGCTTTCCATACCCTCTTCCCGGGCAGGCTAAGGAAGTATGGGCTGGATGAATGGATTGTAAGTTGGATGGAAAACTGGCTGGAGCATCAGGCTTAGAGAGTAGTAATTAATAGCTCCATGTCTACTAGTCAGCCAGTATCAAGTGGAGTACCCCCAGGGGTCATTCCTGGGGCCAGTTTTGTTCAATGTCTTCATCAACTACCTGGAAGATGGCATAGAGTACAAACTCAGCAAGTCTGCAGATGACACTAAGTTTGAGGGAGTAGTAGCTACAATGGAGGGTAGAGCTAGGATTCAGAGTCACCTAAACAGATTGGAGTATTGGCCCAAAAGGGATCTCAAGAGGTTCAATAAGGACAAGTACAAAGTCCTGTACTTAGGATGGGGCCTGACTGGGTGGGCAGCAACTCTGCAGGAAGGGACCTGAGCTTTACAGTGGACAATAAGTTGAATATCAGTCAGCAGTGTGCCCTTGTTGCCAAGAAGGTTAACAGCATACTGGACTGCACTGGTAGAGTAGTGATTATTCCCCTCTATTCAGCACTGGTAAAGTCACATTTGGAGTAATATGTTCAGTTTTGGGCACCCCACTACAGAAAAGGTGTGAGCAAAATGTAGAGAGTGTGGTGCAGGTTGACATAAATGGTAAGGGGGTTGGGGGACATGACTTCTGAGGAAAGCAACAATAAGAAGTCCTTTTTTAAATATGTAGGGGGTAAAAAGAAGGTCCTGGATAATGTGGGGCCCTTGCAGGACACGTTGGGAAACTTGGTTGTCACACCAGACAGCAAAGCTAACATGTTTAACGATTTCTTTGCATCCATCTTCCTAAGAAGGGACCAGAACACCCACCTCCCTGCTGGGCCCCCCTTGGGCCCTGGGAGAGGCACACCTGGGCCACGGGTTAGCAAGGATTTAGTAAGGGAGCTTCTGGAGGGGTTGGATGTGTTCAAGTCAGCTGGTCCAGATGATCTCCACCCTAGAGTTCTAAAGGAACTGGCCGAGGTCATTGCAAGTCCCCTGGCATGGCTTTACGAGCACTCATGGTGCTCTGGTGAGGTACCGGAGGACTGGAAGAGGGCCAACGTGGTCCCCATCTTCAAAAAAGGCAGGAAGGAGGACCTAGGAAACTATAGGCCAGTTAGTCTTACCTCAATCCTAGGCAAGCTGTTTGAGAAAATTATGCTGGCACACATCCAGGAGGGGCCAGCAGGGGATTGCATGCTTAGGGGCAACCAACATGGGTTCATCAGTGGCAGGTCCTGTCAGACCAACCTGGCGGCCTTTTATGATCAGATCACCAGATCATTAGACACAGGGGTAGCAGTGATATAATCTTCCTGGACTTCCGGAAGGCTTTTGACACTGTCTCTCACCCCGTTCTCAGTAAGAAACTGCGGGGCTGTGGTGTAGACACCCACACAGTCAAATGGGTCACCAACTGGCTGGTGGGCCGCACCCAGAGGGTGGTAGTGGATGGGTCCTTCTCAACCTGGAAGGACGTGGGCAGTGGGGTTCCACAGGGCTCGGTCCTCGGGCCTGCACTGTTCAACATCTTCATTAGTGATTTGGACGAGGGGGTAAAAAGCACCCTGTTCAAATTTGCTGATGACACTAAGATGTGGGGGGACGTGGGCACACTGGAAGGATGCAATAGGCTACAATCAGACCTAGACAGGTTAGAGAACTCCCCTCTTGTCAGCACGGAGGCGGAAAAGGAACTTGGGGTCATCATTGACTCCAAGATAAACATGGGCCAGCAGTGTGGGGAGGCAGTTAGGAAGGCCAACCGCACCTTGTCATGCATCCACAGATGCATCTCTAACAGGTCCAAAGAGGTGATCCTCCCCCTCTATGCGGCACTGGTCAGGCCGCAGTTGGAGTATTGCATCCAGTTCTGGGCGCCACACTTCAAGAGGGGTGTGGACAGCATGGAGAGGGTCCAGAGGAGGGCCGCTCATATGATCAGGGGACAACAGGGCAGGCCTTAGGAGGAGGGGCTACTGGACCTGAACCTGTTCAGCCTCCACAAGAGAAGGCTGAGGGGGGATCTTGTGGCCTGTTATAAACTAGTCAGGGGGGATCAGCAGGCATTGGGGGAGTCACTGTTCCCCCGAGCACTGCCAGGAGTGACTAGGAATAACGGTCACAAGCTGGCAGAGGGCAGGTTTAGTTTAGATATCAGGAGGCACTACTTCACGGTCAGGGTGGCTAGGGTCTGGAACCAGCTTCCAAGAGAAGTGGTGCAGGCTCCTACTCTGGGGGTGTTTAAGAGGAGGTTAGATGAACACCTTGCTGGGGTTGTTTGACCCCAGTATTCTTTCCTGCCATGGCAGGGGGTCAGACTAGATGATCTGCTCAGGTCCCTTCCGACCCTAGAAACTGAAACTATGAAACTTATTTAGTCTAAGACTAGGAGACTGAGAGGGGACTTCATAGCAGCCTTCAACTACCTGAAGGGGAGTTTGAAAGGATGGAGCTAAACTGTTCTCAGTGCTGGCAGATGACCGAACAAGGAGCAATGGTCTCAAGTTGCAGCAAGGAAAGTTTAGGTTAGATATTAGAAAGTATTTTCTCACTTGGAGGGTAGTAAAACACAATAACAGGTTACTCAGATTTTCAAAACCTGACTAGATAAATCTTTTACTTGGATGATCTAGTAGTGGATGGTTGTGCTTTGAGCAGGGGGTTGGACTAGATGATCTCCTGAGGTCCCTTCCAACCCTAACTTTCTATGATTCTATGCTTTCTAGGATGTGATAGGCCTGGCTGCTGGCCACACCTGCTGGCGCAGCTCCAGGCCAACTCCCCGGCTCTTCTCCTACAGGCCAAGCATTCTCAACCATTGCTGACAGGCCCACAGCACCCAGTCTCAGGGTGTGAGAGGCTTCTGGCTGACTTGGAAGCAGAGCTGGTGGCACCCCTGCTCTCCTCCAAGGGAGCATCAAAAGAATGGGTGACTGGTGCACCCTGATTCAGGGGAGGCACTTGCCAATCCTGCCAGCCCACAACTACCAGCAGTGTGTCGCCGGTGCTTCCAGGTCAGTGGGATCAGTCATGGGGGATCACTTCTCCTGGCGCACTCCCCACCCAGCACTCTCAAGGGGGGCACCAACAATCTTAGGGGGTGCATGTGCCTCCCCATGCACTTCTTATGCATTGCCACTGCCCTCTGGAGAGGTGCTCTGGGGCTGACTTCCCCCTGTGCATGCCCTGTGCCCTGAGCATGCCCCTAGCAAGAGTGTCCCGGGAAAGCCATGAGGTTATATTTCAGCCATGAGCTGTTTGCACAGACCAAGAGGTGTCCAGCCCGCTATGCTCTGCTGCAGGATGGGCAGGAGACACAAAACTGTCCCCTGGGCAGCTGCCTTTCAGTCCCGCACCCCAATCAGCATAGGGTGGGGGTTGGGAAACTGTGCCCTGCCCTGGAAAGCTGTCTCTCAGCTCCACACCCAATTGGGGTACAGTGCTGGGAGGCAGTTGCTCATGACAGGGGAGAGTTTCCCTACACCCTGCCCCATTCCAATTGGGCGGTGTGGCTGGGAAGCAGCTACCTAGGCCAGGAGACAGTTTCCCAGCCCCCACCCAAAGCTGATCAGGATGCAGGACTAGGAGGTACCTGTGCTGGGCAGGGGATAGTTTCTTACCCTCTGTTAACCAGGAGCAGTCAGTTGTTTACACCTGCACTACTGTGCAGTAGCTATTGCATGGTTAATCTACTACCTCTGTCTACAGATACTACCCAACTGCACAGTAGCCTAATTTATTGCATAGTTAATGCCACACACATGGAGATGGTGATGCTTTTCTATGCAGTAGATTAGTCTACTGGGCAGTAACACATCTAGTGTAGATGTGCCTCAAGAGTAAAAAAGGAATGTTTCTATAAATTAGTAAATCTTTTTCCACCAGCAAGCATTTTATAACATATTGGTCTTGAAAATCAAGCACAATGGCTGTGCAAATTAGTACTAGATGTAAGACACTCCAGAAACTGGGTTACCAAATCTTGAAATATAAGTATGCGTACAACCATGAGATGCATGGTTGCTGTTACCAAGCATGCCTAATGCTTAAAGTTATTCTTCAAAAATATTCATCTATATTCAAACCCAGAAATAAGTTGACTATCATATTAGTTTTTGTAAATACTAAAGTGTTTGAAATAAATATAAATATCTTATAAATATCTGCAGAAAGTAAAACTGAAGCATGACTTTAAAGGATTACTGGAAGTGAACTTTTACATTCTATATTTGTATTTCCAAATTAATAGGGTGAAACCCTAACCACACTGTAGATGACAGAACTTTCACTGGCTTTGATAGATTTCACAGTGTAGACTACAGTCTTTTGAAACAGGAACAGAGATGAGCCCATAGGCTCTGACTAGCACAGTGGAATCTGAAAGCATGAAATGTAATATTCAGAACTTCTTCACAAACTGCTCCTGTGGGGTAAGAAATTTCACTACAAAGTTTGCAAATAATCTTTAGTAACAAACCTTGTGTGAACTGTGAACAGAAAAAAGAGGTAAAATGTAAAATATGACAACTAAAGGTATTCATTACATGTTACTACTCAAATTCATATTCAGTTATTTTTTTAGCTAGTCAATTTAATGAATTTCCAAAGTATTTTTTATAAATGTCCCTATAGTTATGTTATTGCACTGTTCTGAGACTTAGAGCTTTATATACACATGCAACTTACAGGAAGAAAAATATGCAAGAAGCATATTTAAACATTTTAGAGATACTCTTATTTTTTTAACTGAATATACTGCAAGAACAATAAATAAATTAAATGCTCTCATAATATATGATTTATTATGCTATATTACCTTAAAAGAAGACAATGGCTGTTCACAGGATTTGTTTTTAGAGTAGATATGAGTGAAATATTTGGTTTAGATGAGCAGACTGCATATTATTGCATTTTTTCTGTTTTCTTGTAGGAAATCCCTGTTCTATGAAGATGTGGCTGTATCAGTATTTACACATTTGACATCTGCTAACAGTCGTGAGCCCAAAAGCTTGTCTAAACATTATCACTGGGAGGATTTTCTTTGTTTTTAGAAAGAAGGGGCATGGAGGAAATCACTAGGGAAATCTTTCTAAAATATCTTCTTTCCTTTTTTCTCCCCTTTAGAAGTATAGGTTATGACAGCAAAATCTGAAGTTGAAATACTTTTTTTTCCGAAAAAGTCTTTCTAATCAACCGAAATGATTTACAAAAAAAAAAAAAAAAAGCAAAAAGAAAAAAAAGAAATGAAACCAAACCAAACCAACCTTCATAAAAAATAAGCTGATATTTTGGGTTTGTTTGTATGTCAACATTTATTCATTTTGTATTAAACAGCAACAACAACAAAAGAAAAAAAATCATTCCATTAGAAAAAAAATCTAAATAAAAAATATTCTGTATAAACCAGATTTTTAATTCTGTTCAGTTTGTAAAATTAAAAACAAAAAACATCAGCGTTTTGCAAAGCTCTCGTTGAGACCTTAGAGTATACCAAATATCATGTGCAGCATATACTGGGGGGGACTTGAAGTAAAATTACCTCAGGATTAGTCATTTCTTATATCCAATATGGTTAGTGCAAAGTAGGGGGGAGAAATGTTTTCAAGCCCAGTTTTGTAGTGGTTTTTGTCTTTCTCATTTGAACGGGTCATTAGTGAAGATAGGAAAAACAGAAAAGATAAGAAAGTATTTATTTATTACAGAAAGCTACAGAAAAACAATTACTGTCACCAGGAGTGTCATAATACACATTTTATAAAGAATTGATGTAGGCCACCTAAGGACTATAAGGTAAGGTCATAGAAGACCAAATCTTAACCACAAATAATAACAATAATAATGATAAATGTATGCATACATACAGACATAGATATATAAAGGCTAAGGACCGAGTCACAGGAGGCTCAAGTCCCAAATGCAAATGTCATTCCTTAAATTAAGTGTGAAAACCTTAATCCTATTAAGAACGTTGATGGGTTTAAACTAGGTTTTAACACTGCATATATATTCCTGTAAACTGAAAACATAAGAAATGCCACATTGGATCAGACTACAGGTTTATCCATATCTCACAGTGCCAGAGAGTGGATGATAAGGGGAAAAATATACCTGTAGGGTTTGTCCAAACTGATCTATCCCCTGTCCCTTTTCACCTGCAGCTTTTAGCATTTGGAAGTCTAATAAATCCTAATCTGCAGGTTCCACCCCTAATTCCATGCTTAAGATGCTCTAATGAAGCTATCCTTCATAGATTTGTTCACAGTGGTAGAGAGCTTAGGCTAGCCTGAGAGACAGAGAGAGTACCACACAGCGTACATGACTAGTAATTTGACTGGTCTGAACAGGAATCAAAAAACTGAGAATAAATATGGTGCCTAAAGAAACAAACAGCATATCAACAGTTAAAGAAACAGTACCATATATAATGGCTGATGCACAATACATCACATTTCTCCAGCCCCAAAATGCTAAATTTGTAGATGATAACACCAAACACAATAACATAAAAGGAACAGAAACATTAGGTTCCTTGCTGAAAATGCAGGTAACTGCATACTACATACTTTTGAGTTGCCTATAGCTATTCTTCTGACAACTTGTTAACTAGACAACTTACAGGTGTACCATTTGTTTCCGTACAGTGCTAGAATAACATGGTAAATGTTTTGAATGTAAGATCTAAAGCAGTCTATAACTTACGAATTTGGTTGCTGGACACCCCTGCAACAGCTGATCTCATAGGACATCTCTCAACACTTGTCCACACTGACAAAGAACCAGCCACAAACTGTGTTACTGATTCCCCATTCTTCTGAATTTGTTGGGCGAACTGGTAGCTTCCTGCAGTCACTCATGAGGTAGAGGAGAAGTGTTCTTTCACTATCTTTTACAGTAATTTGTTCATAGGTGGCCTGCCCTGGCAAGGTTGGAGACAAAGGGCCTCCAAATGCTGTGGAACCCATCCCTGTCAGCAAGGATGCAACCGATTGTCCTTCTGGAATAGAGCTGCAGGTGACAAACCGTTTGAAATATTGAAGACACACTATCCACGTGGTTTTCATCACAATCACTGATATTGCCTATATGAGTGACCATTTCTCCCTCTACCTTTTTGTTTTGTTTTGTTTTTAGGGCTGCTCACACTTAAGCTTCCCCTGTCTGAGTGTAAATTCTGCTCATTAAGCTTTAGGCTTTGGGTGGGGGGAAGGTAGCTTTCCCCCTCTGCATAATTCTCTTCTGTACTTCCACGGTGATTGCACTGCACGGACCTTGTTTTGGTATCTGTTCACTACTGATTTTTCTTGCCAACTTTTCTACTGTTATTACTGTAGCAGTCGTAGGCCCAACTGGGTACCTGTATGAATTCTTTCATACATGAATATATATTAATATGCCAATATTTTCTTATTGCTCTGGATCATTTAGGCTGTGACTCAAAGCACCAGCTCAAATGAACATCCCATCCTTGTCAAAAAAACTGTTATATTTTGTGGCTCCACAATGGTGGGAAGAATCCAGCAGAGAAAGAAAGCACTTAAAACAGATTATATGGCTCGTAACTTTATTGTTATAAACAGGAACAAAAACAACACAAACATGGTGCCTAAGGAGGCACACAGGACCTATTTACATGCTGCACTTACGGCATGATTAACCAGTAAATCATGTCTTAAGTGGTCCACCAGTGACATGATCGGTTAATTAATAGCATGATAAAAAGTGAATAAGCTACACAGTTATTCCACAAAACATGTTAAATAACTTCGTAGCTGCTTCCTATCATGCCATTAATTGAATGAGTGGTTGGGGCCCCTGTGGCTAGGAGCCATGTGAGCTAATTGGAGCTCCCATCTGGGGTGGCTGAGATGCATCCCTGAACCTAGGAGCTTCCAGCTGACACTGGCTCCCAGTCATGGGGCTAGGAGCTCCATCGTTTCATAGGGCTGTTAGCTGTGGGAGCATCCCATGCACCCCTGAAGCAGGGAGATTGCAACAGCTAGTTTCCCAGCTACCCGGGTGCATGGGGTTCTCCCAGAGCTGGAAGTCTGCATCAGCTGCAGTCTCCCAGCTGTGGAGCTCAATCAGCTAAGGAGGCTCCCAGACATGGGAGTTTCTACTTGTCAGTGCACGGAGAACCCAGGATCATGATCCTGGGCTTCCCCTGTACTGGCAACTGTCAAAGCAAAATTTTAGATATGTGTGCTGCCAATACAGAGAGTTGGTTCTGACACACACAGACAGCCTAGGCTAATGGAAATTTCCATAGCATGATCAGAGCCTGCCCCCTGATCGACTCCTAGGCCTGTCAATCAGCCATGACCTAGTTTTCAGCTTGCACATGCTCTGTCGTACGCAGAACCTGGTCTGACGCATGCTCAGTCCTTCTTCCGCATGACATAATTTGACCAGAAAATTCCATGAGCAGAGCGATTTGATTGGCCACTAAATTCCTGTAAAAGGCCCGCGAGCCCCCACCTTGAGGTGGGCCTTGTTGGTGTGGCGTTGGAGTTGTGGGTGTTAGGAGCATAGATGTTTGTTGGTGTTGTGAGAGAGACCATGCTCGATCTGTAAACAGAGGCTGCTGTTAGCGGAGACTGTGAGACAGAGAGAGATTGGGATTCCGATCCCAGGTCTCTTCCTCATAACTCCGTACAACGATTTAGTATCTCGTGTTCAACTCGTTCTCGTATTGATTCCTCTGGCTTTCGACTGATCTTGGCACCGGTTACCGACTACGATTGGATCATCCCCACTTCCCTTGACTATGGTTTCGTCTTCTTCTACCTGGCACTCGACTTCGGCACCATTCATCGACCATCCGTTGTCCGTTTGGACTGGCATCACGACATTGGTTCCGTCCATCAAGTTACAGTTTTGTCTGTCCGTTTACTCCATTTAATGAGCTGTTGACCAGCCCTGGGACTATCAAGTTGGGCAGCCGCACCTATCCCTTGGGGTAGAACATAAGGGCTCACTTGAGAACCCCGTGGGCCAACAGACCGCTCCGTTGTTTGTTGTTCGCATTTGTTTAACTGTAACCGAAGAAAGCATCACTACCTACGCCTCACAAGCGTAAGTCTAATAAATCATCTTTGTTTTGAAACCATATGAATCTGTGCCACTCAGAGCTCCTCGCCGCTTATCCCATCTGTTTCATACCCAAGCCACCACCCGGCCCACTGTGACCTTGGGGCCTTCATTTGGTTCTGACAGCAACAAGTTGTGATGAAATCTAATTTGCAATTCCACAATCATGCTTTGTGCCATGCATGCATGGCATGGCAGGAAATGTGATTTTGTGGCTCCTGGCATGCCTTGACTCACATATCTCAAGGGGCCTGCATTATATCAACTTTTAAAGAAACCCTCCCACCCACATACAATGACTAATGCACAGTATGTTGCACCCCTTTTGAACCTGGTTATTAGTTTCTACAATATCTTGTGGCAAGGAATTCCACAAATGTGTTATTTGCTGTGTGGAAAAAAAACCAACCAAACAAAAAAACCTGTTTGTTTTCAACCTTCTTTTTAATTATTTAATTGTATGCCCTCTGGTTCTGGTACTGAGAGCGATAGTCAACAAAAAATCCAGATTACCCATGTTATTCATTATTTTATACACCTCTGTCATATGCCTCCTCAGTTATGTTTTCCCTAGCTGGAAAATCCTAGCTTCTTTAGTTTTTTATTCCAAATGATTATCTTTCCTACCTGTGAACATCCCTATTGCCGTTTTCTAATTCTGCTTTATCTGTGATGATCAACCTTTTGGCCCTGCAGACCAAATAAATGGTGCAGGGCCAGTCTGCAGGCCTGACTGGGTCCTGGGGCCCAGCACCATCCCTTTCCTGCCCCACAGGGTCTTGGGCTAGTCACTGTTCTCTATTGCCCCTGTGAACAGGGACTTGGCCCTGGGGCCCAGCAACAGACTTGCCCAGTACCTTGTACTGGGACCGGGCACCTGATTTAACAGTGCCTTATTGCCAAATTTTCAGATCTATAGGAATCCCTGCAGGCTGGATGACACAGTGCTGTGGGTCAGATCTGATCCATGGACTGAGAGTTGAGCACCCCTATGCTTTATTGCTTGAGAGGTGGGGAACCAAAACTGCAGACAGTATTACAGGCATGGAAGTACCATGAATTTAACAGTGGCATGATGAGGTTTATTTGCTTTTTTCTGTTTTCAGTTCCTCATATTCTGTTTGTCCTTTTGACTGCTGCTGAACATTGGATTGATATTTACAGAGAACTGTCCATGATAATTCTAAAATATCTTTCTTGGTAGTAACAATTACAAAGTGTATGTGCATCTCAGGGGTTTTTTTGGTTGCTTGTTTTCCTCCTCTGTGTGCATTACTTTAACATTGAACTTCATCTGCTGGTTTTCTACTCATTCACTCAACTTTCTGTAATACTTCTGTAACTCTTCAGTCAAGTTTGGGTTTTCTACTACTCTGCATAATCTGGTGTCAGTTTGGCTGTTATCTGGGCCACATTGCAATTCGCCCCCACTTTCCAAATAATTTATGAATAAGTAAAGGAACAGACCCTCATGCTGGGTCCCTCCACTGAGAACTGATCACTAAATACTAACTCATAGGTTATTTGCCCAATATGAGGGAATAGAACCTGGTCTTAGGAATCTCCTGTTAGTGCCCTACATATCCCAACAGTATTCCCACCTTGGGATTAGCTATCATTTTACAAAAATAGTACTTGTTCCTTTTATGTAATATCTATATATTAGTTGCAGTTTGTTAGGCTGTTTTTCTTTGGCATATAATGTAACCTTCTTTTCAGACTTAATGGACTTCTTCAAGTGGGAAACTCTTAAAACATTGAATATAAGACAATAGACTTCAAAATGCTGTGGTAAAGAAGCCACTTCATGCTAAGTTTGTTTAAAAATAAAATCATTATAAATTAAAGGGGGAAAGGTTAAAAAATAAGAAAACTTGAAATGTGTAAAATTAAGGCTGGAAAAACAATTATCAACAGTAAATTTCTTAGAGCATGTCAAAATACTGAGAATTGAACAAAGACACAATATGCATAGTTAAGTAAGAGAGTCTATCTCAGTGGAGAAAACAGTCAATTGTATTGATGCAGCCATAGGGTACAAAATGTAGATGCCAAAACAATTCAAATAGAGTTTCTAAAGCTGAACTCTGGCACTTACTAATGTAGAATATGTGAAGGAATGGGCCACAGAATCCATTAACTGCTGCTGAAAAGATTCCTACATATTTCTGTAGAAACTTAATCTGAGAACCTTGTTAACAATAAGCAAGGGCAGAAAATCAACATCAATATCTATCATTCTAGGTGAATCTTTCCCTTTGTTAAGCTTAATAATAAATACAATTTGGACACAGTTTGCCAAACATGAACCCTAAGGGTAAAATACTCACCCATCCTGTAAGAAAAAAAATAAATCAAATTGCTAGAATACAAATAAAGGGGTTGAATTGGCGGAGGAGAGAACGTACTAATATGACTTTGCATACTTCCAAACCAGAAGGCCAAAATATTTGCCAGATAACCATGCTTAGAAAATGTTTTATATTTTAAAAAGTCTAGAGTGTGATATGTCTAGTAGCTTTCTGCCTCCTTTATTTTGGAAAAGTTGATTTAATTATTTATGAACTATTTAACAAATTATCTTATTCACTGATATTAAGAAATAGTACAATGTGTAGAGGAATGTTTGTAGGTAGACTTGTTCTAATCAATCACATTTAAAATACAAGTCTATCGGTGCCATTTTTCCAACAGCATTTGCTCACTTCGTGTCTCTGTGTCACATTTTGGTAATTCTCGCAATATTTCAAAATTTTTCATTATTATTATATTTGTTATGGTGATCTGTGATCAGTGATCTTTGATGTAACTATTGTAATTGTTTTGGGGCGCCACGAACCACGCCCATATAAGACGGCAAACTTAACCGATAAATGTTGTGTATGTTCTGACTGCTCCACCGAACGGCCGTTCCCCCATGTCTCTCCATCTCCTCAGGCCTCCCTGAGACACAACAATATTGAAATTAGGGCCAATTAATAACCCTACAATGGCCTCTAAGTGTTCAAGTGAAAGGAAGAGTCGCATGTCTCTCACTTTAAATCAAAAGCTAGAAACGATTAAGCTTAGTGAGGAAGGCATGTCAAAAGCCGAGATAGGCTGAAAGCTAGCCTCTTGTGCCAAACAGTTAGCCAAGTTGTGAATGCAAAAAGATTACGACTCCTGAAGGCTCAGATGATGGTTAGCATTTTTTAGCAATAAAGTATTTTTTAATTAATTTAATTACATTGTTTTTTTAGACATAATGCTATTGTACACTTAATAGACTACAGTATAGTGTAAACATAACTTTTATGTGCACTGGGAAACCAAAAAATTCGTGTGACTCGTTTTATTGCGATATTCACTTTATTGTGGTGGTCTGGAACCGAACCTGCAATATCTCCGAGGTATGCCTCTATAACTGTCCATGTGAAAAGCATTGTTCCCTTAAATAGTTACTGGAAGCTCCCAAATGGGTCAGTTGAAAAATAACCCAGCTGTATTTTTCTTTGGGTGGTATTAAGTGATTTTGGAAGGTCTAGGGCACATAGGACTATCCATTCTTGAGTTTTAGGTAAACATACAGACAGACAGACAGACACTTCATTTTACAATAATGACAGTTGAACTGAATTCACTACATCTAAAATGAAGGAGTACCAGTTTGTTACCTGAGAAGTGAAAGATTTCTAGTCAATGCAAGCCCCCCAAAAGGGTCAAGTGAAAAATAGCTTACCTATAATTTTCATCGGGTGGTATTCAGTGATTTGGGAAGGTTTAGAGTAGATAGGACCAGCCATTCTTGAGCAAATATACATACATTTTATATAGCGATCTCTCTTTCTCTCTTCTCTTTCTCCCCCTCCCTCCCTCTTTTTCTTTGAATATGTGAATAGCTCTGGAGTTGTAGTAAGTTTCTTCTCTGCCTCAGTTTTAATCTTTCCTGAAGAGTTCAAGTTCAGTTTTCCAGCTTCCTTTTATTCTTGCTGCCTGTCATCACCAGAAAGTTAATCTGCTGTAATATAAGTCTCAGCACTATTTAAGTCAGATCATCTGATTGACTTTATTGCTTTTTCATGAAGACTGAGATTAGAATACCCAATCTGCTTTCCAGCCTTAACTACTGGTGAGAAGAGCTGACCTCACAACACCACAATTACATAAAGGACAATATTTATTTAAGGATTTTGCCTGGGACCTTATGATTTATGTGCACTTTTGTCTATATAGTGTGTATATGGTGATTTCTTAATGGGATGAGCATAAACCAAGGCACATTCTCATCTATTACTGTCAGAAGGTACATGGGATATTTTCATTTTTATTATGCTAAACCAAACTTTGTTATTGTTAATATTTTTTTAATATGGTTTAAGAATAATTTTAGGAAGGTTAGGATTTGATCAGTGACACATAGGATTATATCAATAATTTGATGCCAGTGGAAGCATTCCTATTCATGTGTGGGGAAATTGGATTAGGACATTTTTTGTATTGATGAATGCTAACGTTAATTTCACAAACGAATATGTATTCTAATAAGACAATATATTATTGAATGATTGATTTTCAGTTATTTTTATGATATGCTACAGAAGTAACAGGAGATCACATACAATAGACAAAACTGCTAATGAAAAAAAAGCAAATTACAACAACACAAAAGCTTGAAAAGAAAATGTACCCAAGAATTTAATAGGTTGTATTCTGATTTCAAAATATTTCCAGCAAGATCCTTTTGAATTGGTTGCCTGGCTTGCAAAATCAGATTGCATTTAAGGAATAGTTCCAAATAGGCAGTATTTCAGGTTTATAGTCAATTTTGGTTATGTAAAGTAATGTAGAGACTTGAAAATTGTTAATCTTGAGTGTTTTCTTTGGTTGAAATTCTACCCCACTGATGTCAAAACCAGTATTCTATGCCTTCGGTAGAATCAGATTTTTTTCACACTGTTAATCAGAAAAGGTTAGATTATCTATTAGATTTCAATGGAGATATTTTTAAAAACAGGTTTCTATACCAATTATACAATTACCAGCATCAACTGAGATTATTGATAATGGGGAAAAATACTTCTCAATTATTTCTTAATTTGTTCACTCAATAGTTCCAAATAGGCAGTATTTCAGGTTTATAGTCAATTTTGGTTATGTAAAGTAATGTAGAGACTTGAAAATTGTTAATCTTGAGTGTTTTCTTTGGTTGAAATTCTACCCCACTGATGTCAAAACCAGTATTCTATGCCTTCGGTAGAATCAGATTTTTTTCACACTGTTAATCAGAAAAGGTTAGATTATCTATTAGATTTCAATGGAGATATTTTTAAAAACAGGTTTCTATACCAATTATACAATTACCAGCATCAACTGAGATTATTGATAATGGGGAAAAATACTTCTCAATTATTTCTTAATTTGTTCACTCAATATTTCCTTTAGTTTGAAAAATGAAATATGAAATATGAACCTGTTTCTTTTAGAATTCTTCCATAGTCAATATAATTTTTCAATTTCCCATGTATTTCCACAGACCAGCCATTTTTTATTGCAAACGTGCAGGAGAAATCCATTAATATGTATTTTATTGTTTATCTATCTATCTATCTATCTATCTATCTATCTGTACTACATACACACACACATAAACAAACACAGTCAATCTGTTTTGTTTTTTACTAAATTTGTCTTTTGTCTATATGACACAGGAAGCTCTGAGATGAGCTAGATCACAACCTCTCTGCACTCACTAATTCTCTCAAACCAGAAGCAGTATAGCCACTTCAAAATTGGGGATTATTCCTGCACATATGGTAATATGGCTACAGTCTTTCCATATTAGAAGCCAGCAGCTGCAGCATAATGAGGGGGCAGGGGGTGACCGGAGCACCAGCCTCAGAAACACTGCTGCAGCTGTTGCTGGGGCTGCTACCACCTGAGGACACAGCCCCTGGTTGTTATGACTCTGCAGCATAGTGCTGCCTTTCATGATATAGGCATATTCATAGTGCCTCTGTCAGTTTGTACGGTGAGTTTGTTTTTGTTGGCTGTTTCCATAATTTCCTCTTGAATTGTACTGATTTAAAATATATCCAGAGTGCCATGGATGCAAAGAGATTATGTTAACAATTTCTACTGCCTTGTCACATGACCATCTTAGTGCACTTACACAAATAACAATTAAAATAGTTGTTTTAGCTAGATCAGTACAACTGCTTAGGCATATACAAAATACAGAGGTACCTACTCTATTATTTGTTGTGATCTGCTTAGTTGGAGACAGAATAAACACTTTTCTGCTACTTGTATGTATTAGAAATTATGACAAGACACTAGTCACCTTCAAAATACTAGTCCTCTTTAGCAGTACAGTAAGGTATCTGTTGACACGCAATCAGTATGTTTTTGTTTTATTGGTTTTATATTTGTTTTTGAGTCTAATAACATGCCAAACTCAATAGGCTTCTTTCCAATTTGCGAGGGATTTCTAATTCAGGATTTAATTCTGGGAGAGCATAAAGATTTATATCTCTCTCTGGCATATATCTATTAATGTAAGAATGAGTAATTGGTCATTGCCTGGAACTATTTATACTATCTCCTATAAAAAATATCACAAATCAATAGTACATGAGTAGATATGATTTCCAGGAAACACATACCCTAAATGTGTGTCATTCTCCCAGAGAAGTTGTGTGTTCTAGAAAAAAAACTATGCAGATAAATGTGTGTACTAGTTGTAAGGGGCTATTTGTGTTGCCTCATTTTCCAGGCTTAGAAGATTCCTAGACATATTTCATATTTTCTTTTCCTTTTTTTCAATTGTACTTGTTGATTATATTTGAAAAACTCTGTGCCTTGTTATCTTTGTATATTTTCTTCCTTAGCTAGTAGGCCTATCAGAATAGGGAAGTATTCAATTCGGATTCGGACTCGGCCAATCTGGAGGACAATGATTTGATACAGAGATTTAGATCACTGTCCCAAATCTATTTGGTCGAATCAGCTTCAGAAGATTTGGTGCTGATTTGGAGAGATTTGGCCATAGACTATAATGAGGAATCACTGAAATACTTATAACTTTTTAATTTTTTGGCAGATTTGGATGAAAACAGCAGAAATGGTATCTACTTCCAAGAGCATGAGGTCTGATAAGTTTCAAGGAGATAGGTGCAGGGGTTTCTGGGAAACTGTACCACAAACTGCTGAAAGCAAAACTCATGTCACTTGTGTGTGTTAAGGCAGATGTGGATGAAAACGTCAGGGATGGTAGCCCCTTCTAAGGTCATGAGGCCTGCCATGCTTCAAGGAGATTGGTGCAGGGGTTTCTGGGAAACTGCACCACAGGTTGCTGACAAGCAAAACTTGTGATGTGTGACTTTGTGTGTGTGTTAAGGAGCAGCGGGGTGAAAATTGCAGTGATGGTACTCCCTGTTCTCACCCTCACAACTCCACTGCAACCAGTAAGCCTCAGGCCTTTCAAAGTTCTTACAGGTCTGGGCTTTCCCCAGCCAAGACTGTGAGGTGGCTGGAGGTTATCAGGTGCCTCCTGCTCCTATCCGCATTTCACTGGAAAGGTTTGTGGTCCTGGCATTTCATGGGGCTGCTGCACCACCAGCAGTCCCACCCAGGCCTCTCTACCCTGGCAGGGCAGTTTTAGGTCATGCCCAGGAAGATGTGGGGTCTCCTTCTCCCCATATAGCCCCAGCTCTTATACCTGCAATTTCTTCCTGCCATGGGAGCTCAGCAGGGAGATGTTCTTCCTCTGATGGCAGGTGAGAAACTAAACTGCACCCTCCAGCTCTGAGAGTGGGGCATTAAATGGATACCCTGTCCTGCCACATACATAGCCCCTCATGTGGACATGAGGGAGACCAGCCAGGTTTCAGGCAGAGTGGTACAGGGGTTTCTGTGAAATTGAACTTCAAACTACTGAAAACAAAGGTGGTGTCACTTGTGTGTTTTCAGGGGTGTAGGTTGTAGCCTTGTTGGTCTAAGGACATAGCCCAGATAAGGTTCTTAGAGTCAATCTGATATCTTTTATTAGACCAATGGAATAGTTGGAGAAATTCTTCTTTGCAAGCTTTTGGGCTTACAAACCCTTAGTCAGGTTGAAGAAGCATCTAGCTGGTGTGTGTGCCTGGATGGAAGGAATAGTAAAGAAGCCAGAGACTGGCACGCAATGCATGCAAGAAATCCAGTAGGTGAAAATGGAAATAGAGGATTCAGAGGGTGGGAGAGACAGGCTTGGGTAGGGGGCAAGGGGAATGTAGCAGGTAAAAGTTGTGAGATACCTGCTGCTACCCGGGGAGTTAGATATCAGGCAGGTTGTAGTGAGTCATAAATCCAATGTCTATATTGAGTCCGTGAGTTTCTGTATCTAGGAAGTGGATGAAGTGAAGTTCATAGGCCCATCTGTGAAAAATATTTTGTAAATTCAAACAAGCACTGAACCTCACTAACCTCATCACCAGAAGCCAACTTCTTACAGCCCAAAACACACTGAATGAATCCAGACTATGCCATGACAAGAAATGCAAAACCTGCCAACATATCTCCAGTACCCCCACAAATTGTGTGCCAGAATCTATTACAGACAAGAATACCCAACTACCCATGGGGACATGTTTCTCACAAGAAAGCCACTTTCAGTCCTGATAATCAAAGGGAATTTACAAACCACTTTTCACAGATGAGCCTATGAACTTCAATTCACTTCTGGTCCCCAACACTGAAGCCATGCCCTTGGCCCATATTGGCAGCAGTTGGCATGGAGGAGACTGGCTGGTGCTGGGAGTGCTGGCATGGGAAAGTGGATTCCCCCCTTCAACATTCCCTTGCCTCAGCCCTTCTGCCTCCCTGACTGCAGTGACTGAGGGTTTTGGTGCTGCCAGTACACATGCTCCCCTTCACCCTTGGGTCACACATGCCCACCAGCATGGGGACCGTATTGGACCACAATGGATCCAGCCATTTCCTGATGCCCTCTTTCAGTCACCTCACCAGTGCCTGCATGTCTGGTGAAAGTGGCTTCTCCCCACCAGGAACATTTATCCCCTGGAACTTCTCCATTTGGTTCTCAAGTTCCCTCACTATGGGGATCACCTGGCTAAGGAGGGCATTGCCAGTGCTGGGGTCTAGGTGGCCTTGAAGAAGGGCTTGAGGACCACCAAGACCTGGGAGATGGTATCCCACTCCACTTTGTTAATGGTGGGCTGATCCCAGTCTTCCCGACCAAGGCCATCTCATGGATGGCCTTCTTTTGCTCCACCAGCCTTTTGAGCATCAGATATATGGAGTTCCACTGAGTCTCTGCATTTTGCATGATTGTATAATGCAGGATGCTCAACTCTTCCTGTTTCTCCCACAGCATCTTGTTTCCCTTCATGCTGTGGTGGAAGTACCTGCCACATTCCTGAATTTTGAGAACAGCTGGGTGGTAGTGACAGCACCCTGTCCCCCTCCAAGGTGTCCCTGACTATGAGGTGGAATTTGTTTGCCACACAGTGGATGCCTACAAAGTTGGCATCATGAATGGCCTTGAACATATTGGCCTCCTCATCAGTGACCATGAATCTGTGGGTAATCTCACCCTGCCCAACAAGCCACACCTACACCATGTGGTTCATGGCCACTATGATCTCCCTTGCTGTGTGGGACTCATCCATCACCTCGCCTTGAAGAAGAGCCCACGATGGCCTGACTGATCACACCAGTGCCCTGTGAAGGAGAGGCAGGTATGATCTCTACCCCAGCTGCTCCAGATATCCAAGGTGAAGTGCAAGGCTACCTGCAGCCCTGCCTTGCACAGCTCCTCCCTCAAGTACTCCCTGCATGCCTCATACAAGGAGGGCACTACTATCCTGCTAAACGTGGTGCGTGCAGGCACTTGGTAAGATGGAGCCATGAGTTCCATGAGCTGCCTGAATCCTGGCCACTCAACTAAGGAGAAGGTCTAGCCACCCAGACCAAGTCTCTCCACAATACTTTGAGTGACCTCACTCATACTTGCAACAAGCCCCACTTTCTGTCCGCATTTCCCCCACTGCTCAAGGATGGCCTGCCTCTGCTTTGGGGGGATGGGGGCTTTGGAGTGATAGGTGGATTTCTCTTTGGGTATGTTCCCACTGGTGCCAGGCTGAGGAAGAAGAAAGGCAAATCAGTGACTGAAGCTTCGCACACCCCTACTAGGTAGTAGTCTTGCATTGAGATAGTTGAGCACCTAGATACTGAGTTCATTTCCCAAAGTTGCATCCATGGTATTATCACATCTATGATTGGTATGGTTTGATATCTGCATCACAATAGCATTAGCTACAATCAGGAATGATGGTTCTATTGAGATGTATACTCGATGAACATATAAGCATATGTACACACGTGTGTGTGCATGTTTGAACACACATACACAATAAGCAGGCAATCTCTGACTAAAAGAGCTTAGGCTTGATCCAAAAAAGAACACTTGGAGAGTTTTAAAGAACACATGGAGATTTTAAACATCAAAGGACAAGTAAGCAATCCACAAAATGTTATCTAATCACTTAAGATGGAACTTAAGTAGATTTACTAGTGAAAAGTAAAGCTATTGCACATACCCAGTACTGCTACCACCTTGGCTAATCTCCTATCTCATAGAATATGTCCTGTCTCAGGAGAAGAGATAGGCAGGGCCTATCTCCTGATTGCTTCTATTTAAGATTCATAGGGGGCAGTGTTCCCATGCCTAATTTTTTCAGGGTTCTGATTTCATAAGCGTCCTCAAACCACACTCACAGAGCTAATCACTCATAGCTGAGTTAATTCTGGAGCATGGGGACAATTAGAGACTGCTCAGTGCTATCCTCAGCTGGGGAGTTTTAAACCCACATCTACCCCAGTAAAGGTTGCCTTAATCTTCAACCTGTGAACCTTCTCATCACTTAACACCTATGAATCTGAATCTCTGTCCAGGGAAAAATAAGGATTTATTCAGCCTCAATCAGAAAAAGTTGGAAGCTGACTTTATCCAGTGATATGGAATCCAGTGATTCCTTGGGTAATTGTAGGTTCCAGTCCCAGGATTAATAAATAAATTTAACTGCTTTTATTAAATGACAGGGGAGTGAAATATGCAGCCCAGGGGCCTGATCCAGCCTACTTTGCATCTTTGTCTGGCCTGACAGGCTACCACCCCACTAGTAGAAGTTGGTAGGTATGGCCGGGGAGAGTAGCCTGCCACAACATCCAGAACCAAGGGATCAAGTAGCAGGAGAGCAAGTGAGGGCTGTGCTGACACAGTTCCACTTTCCTTATTTACATTTGTTCCACCACTGATTACCCTACCACTGCTATTCCCACTGGTACCACTACACCACTATTGCCTCAGGCCAGATCTGGCCTTCAGTGAGCCCTATGGTTCAGATCTGGCCTGGGAAACATGGTGAGTTTGACACCCCCATTATATGACATAAAGATGGTAGCAGTACATACTGTAACATGACTTGACATGACATGGTGACTCATGCATAAGTAATACTTGTATGGAAAAGTATTTTTTTCTTAAATGAATGCTTTTCTTAAAAAAATACAGGATGTCAAAATTTACATTAAATACAGTATAAATTATTAATCTGAACCAAACTTTTCCAAGAGAAAAATGCCTTTAAAGAAAAATACACTATGTGCTGAGCAGGCATAAATGACAAATTTCTACTGCATACATTGAAATTTTGTGAAAGTGCCACATACCAGCAGCCAAAAAAGCAAAACAGTCCTCAATATGTCTCTCAAACATTTATGTTCATGGATCTTTCTCTATGGTAATATATATTCTATTACTTTCTTTCTTTTTTTGAGCTTGAACAATTTTACAGAATCATCACTTGACACTGGAAAAATTGTTTCACTATCAGTCTTTTATTCAATGAACTAGAGGTGACACACTGTCTTTAATGACAAGGAGAGTGGCAGAGTTATTTTTAAATTAAAATTACTTTTCTTCTGTACTTATCAAGTATTCCTAAGTCACATTAATTTTTATTTCTCATTAAAGAAGTCTTATTTCTAATACAAGTATTATTTTTTGAATGAAATATGAAAGTTAGAACTAAACAAAAACTGATGTAGCACATGTTCCAGAGAAGTTAGTAGTGTCAGTGGTTTAAAAACTCTTCCAGTCCTTCTGGTTGTAAAAATAAATTCAACAATTTTAGGGAAGCTGGGAATTTCTGATTTTTAAATAAAAATAAAAACAGAAACAAATCTTTAAAATAGGCCCTGATGCCTCTGTTTTGTAAAATGTTTGGGTTTTGTATGTGTATGTTGTGTGTGTTTATCCATTTGCTTAAAAAAAAAAGACATAGATGACTCCATATTCTGAAATATCACCGTGTATATATGTGATATATTAATTCATAGCCACAAACTCCAGTCTGTTGATTTATGATGTCACAACAACCTATCAATGAAATAACAGCTAATTGTTATACATGGTTACTTAGCTACAAATCTATTCAGTGTTCACTTCTAATTATAAAGCAAGGCTGATTACTGACAGTCTGCGCAATTATTGTTAAAACACTAATCATGTGGATGAGTTAACCACTTGGTACCAAAGGGTCAGGAACTCTTTTTGTTAACACTAATGCAAAACACATTTTTTATTGTGTCACATTGGGAAAGCCTGATTTTTTACATCAAAGATTTAACAATTTCTTCCTTTCTTTCTTAACCAATTATTTGCTACAGCTGTATCTTCTCATTGTTTATAAAAATATAGAAGGTCCAATCCCATATTACTCACCTCTGTAATAATTAGATATTAATAACATAAATTTCAGTAAAAAAACTGATAGATTATGCCATATATCTTTAAAACCAAATTGTGCATATTAATAACACCACATAGTAACTTAGTGAACTAAAATCAAAATATAACTTAGTACCTTTGTGCTGAGGAATCCTAATAATGGAAACAGGGAGAGCAGTAGAGATGATACACTTTGGGCACATCTGCACATGCAATTAGCATGCCCGACTTTACTATGAAGTAAATTGAGGTACATTAAACTGCTCCTGGGAACACTTCTACATGTGCCCAGGTTGGAAGCAAATTGAGCCTGACAAGTGTAGCCTAGTCCATGACTTCTCCTGCCTTGCTCTGCCCTCTGAAGCAGCCAGGGGATGCTTCCAGGGGACTCCAGGGGCAGCCCCAAGCTAGCAGGGGGCATGAGCAGAGAGCTATTCTGGCTTCAGCAGCTGGCCCCAAATTCTGTACAGCTGGGAGCTGCCCTGGAGCTAGGACATCTCCCCCCCATCCCCTGGATCTCAGGATTTAACCAGATAGCAGTTGTGGCCTTTGGCTGCCTGGGCTGCCTGGGAGCAATTTGCTGTCAGGATCCACATGCGCACCTCTGTATCTCCTGATGCTATCAAAAGGCACTTTATATTAATTTACTGTTCAGTAATTGCTGCCCACATGTAGACAGTGACAATTTAAAGTGCATTAGATTAGTCTAATGTGCAGTAAACCACATGCGTAGACATGTCCCTTGATTTTAGCGAGACTTTTAATGTGTTGATTATTACAAGGCTTTTAAAATTGATTCCCATTATATTCTAAGAAAATACAGTCTAAATGAAAGTATTGTAAAGTGGATATATAACTGGATGGTTCTTATATAACTGTTTGTTTCAAAGAGGTTATTAATTTCTCAATATATAACTGGAATGAGATATCAAGTGGGGATCCCCCAGGGGTCTGTCCTGGGCCTGGTATTGATTAATACCTTCATTAACAATTTGGAGGATGGGATTGAGTTTGTGGTTAACAAATTTATGATTGATGTCAAATTGGGTGGAGTTGAAGACACTCTGGAGGGTAGGATTAGGATTCAGAATGACCTTGATAAACTGGAGAAATGATCTGAAATTAGTTTGCTGAAATTCAATAAATTAAATTGAAAACACCTCACTTTGGATTGAACAATTGTGTGCAAAAGTACAGACTGGGGAATAACTAGCTAGGCTGCAATACTGCAGAAAAGAACCTGAGGTTATAGTGGACTGTAACTTAATACGTGCCAACAGTGTGCTCCTGTTGCAAAAAAAAAATGGCCAATACAATACAGGGCTATATTAATAGGAGTGTCACTTGCAGGTCAAGTGATATGAATCTTCTGCTCTATATATCACCGGCGAAGCCTCCTCTTGAAGTACTGTATCTGGTTTTAAGGTCTGCACTTCAGGAAAGATGTGGACACTGGACACATTAGAAATACTTCAGGAGCTAGCAGGAAAAATATTAGATGGCCAACAAAAAGAATATAAAAAGAAAGGGAAAAAAACCTGTGACTATTTAGTCTGGAAAAGAGAAGACTTCAAGGGAATTTTATAACCGTATTCAAATAGCTAAAGGATGCTTATAAAGACTACAGAGATGGGCCAGGATTAGGAGCAACTGTCTTAAACTTCAACATGAGAAATTTAGACTATATATTAGGAAGACTTTTATCAGTGTGAGGGTGCTACTTTTAGTATAAGGTTGGTACATTTAGAATTCCCAACATGAATCTATCCATCTGTATAGAGATGGGATGTAGTGGTCTCACTGAGAACTTTTAAACATGCTCTGAGGAATAGGTATGGGGGGGTGGCACTTTAATTAGAGCAGCTGTCAGATCTGCACTAATTAAAGTGCTGCTGCAATGTTGTGTATCAGCAGCTCAAATGAGGTTTAGTTCAAATGCCCTTGCCGCCTTTTTTAAGCATGGGGGTGCTGATACATAAGATGCAGAAGGCTGCTGGAGCATGGTAATTGTCATGCTACAGCAGACTCAATTCCAACCCATAAAGCCTGTTTTTCCAATTTACAAATTAATGCCTCTAAAAGTCATATAAACCACCATATCAATGTTCCTGGCTGGGGCAAACCACTGTCACTAGATGTGCAGGCAACAGTGAGGTGGCTGAAGGAGAGCATCAGGAAATGGCTGGATCCATTGCAGTCTAGTAAAGTCCATGTGATGGTCATTATGTGTGAACAAAGGGTGAAGGGGAGTGTATGCAGCAGTCAAACCCTGGATCAGTGGACAGAGGCACTAGTGAAGAGAGTAAGGGAGGCATAATGGTGGAGGTGGGGGGACGTGGAAGAGGGGGATCCACTGTCTCATGCCAGCATGTCATCCACCAGCCAGTCTCCTCCTCCACTAGAGGTGCTGCTAATGTGGACCAAGGGCATGGCTTCCATGGTGGGGTCCAGAGGCATTAGACCCCACCACCAGGCAGGTAGTATTCAGGCCTTCATGGTTTCCTATCTTGCTGAGGACATGGAGCTGCTGCCGTGCAACTCCTTGGCCTACTGAGCAAGCTGCAGCCAGATGTGGTTTAGATCTGGACATGATTGCCCAGGAACACCTTCCCTGTCAACTGTCCAGTGTTCCAAGTGAGAAGACGCTCAGCATTGCTGGGGATCCACACCTGCTTGGATCCTGGTTTGTGGTTCAGCAGTTGTTATTCCTCCAGGTGAACCTTCTACTGCTGAGGTTCCCCAAATTCCAGGTGCAGACAGAGTGAATCCCACCTTCCTCAGTCTGTCCGCACCTATTTCCTTTTTTTATGTTTTAAAAGCCATTTAATGCCCCACTCTCAGAGCTGGAGGAAGCACTCACTGCATCACCAGCCAGCAGGGGAAGAATACGTGGAGACACCAAGAACAACTGCACACCAGAATGAGTGCACACCAAAAATCTATAAGACACAACAACAGAACGTCACCTATCTCCAGTCTCTTAGGCCTGATCGTCAATGGGAATTTACAAAATACTTTTCACAGATGATCCTATGAACTGCACTTCTTCAACCTCTTAGGTACAAAAACTCATGGACTCAATAAAGACATTGGAATTCTGGCACACTGCAACCTGCCAGACATCTGACTTCCTAGGTACCTTTCCAGTTTTACCTGTGCTGCTACATCCCCCTGCCCTCTCCTCCCAACCCCAGGTTGTCCCTCACCCCCGAAAACCTCCATTTCCATTTCATGGACTGGTTTTATTGCCTATATTGCATGCCAGCCTCTGGATTCTTTACTGTTCCTTCTATCAAGGAAAAGTGCACACACACACCAACTGCAGGAGCTTCCTCAGCCTTATGAAGGGTTTTTCAACCCAAAAAAGCTCCTGCAGAAGAGGAAAGAAGGACTCTGTCACAGTTTGGCTACCTGAGATGCTGCTGGTGCTACTGTGCTGCTGCTGACTACATTATTATTACCTGTTGTCATTAAAGTGGTGGACTGCAGTGAGGCTGTAGGGGAAGAGGAGACCTCATTGGGGCACACTACTGTCTTGTTTAGGACCCCCAGCACGATTGAGGGCACACCTTAACACACACACAGTGTCCCCCATGTCAGGAGTTTTGCTTGTAAGCAGCCTGAGGTGCAGTTTTCCAGAAACCCCTGCATCTATCTCCTTGGAACCTGGCAGGCTTTGTGGCATCAAGAGGGGCTATCAGGCCTGCAGTTTTCACCCTGCTGTGCCTTAACACACACAAGTTACATGAGTTTTACTTTCAAGACTTGGAGATGCACCTACCTCCTTGACACTTGGTAGGTGTTGTGATCTCATAAGGGACTACTGTCCCTGCAGGTTTCATCCAAATCAGGCAAGAAATGACAAAGTTTTAGACAGTTTTTTGCTTCTCTGTTATAGCCTGTGGGCGAAATGTTGAAATAGCATTGAAACAGTGAAACAGTTTTGACGAAATGAAATGGAACAGCAGTTTCAAAATGAAATGAAACTTGAAACAAAACACTGTCCCATCAAAAATGGAAGTAGAAACCCCCCCCGCTGTGTCACAGTCCTAATATGTGTGTGTGAGTGTGTGTGAGAGAGAGAGAGATAGCCATCTACCTACCTATCTATCTATATTAGTGGCATTTCATTTTAATCATAAAAAATATGGATTTTGGATTATTTTTTAAATCTGAAAATTGGATATTATTTTATCAGAGAAAAACAGGATCCCTGGTTATGTTATACCATCCTTCCATGAAACCTATATGCCATAGACTTTGAATTTATGGCATATTATAATCTGCCTGACATTCATAAAATCCTCAAGCAACTACAACCCATAGTAGAAGAAGACCAAATTCTTAAAGAAATGCTTGCAGAACCACCCATCCTATCCTTTAAACAGCCACCAAACTTTGCTAACCTCAGAAGCAAACTTCCTACAACCCAGAATACACCAAATGGATCCACACCATGCTAGGACAAGAAATGTAAAACCTGCCAACACATCTCCACTACTCCCATCAAAACTACACCCCACAACAGAACCATCATCATTCCTGGATCTTACACTCGCACCTCCAGAAATCTAATATATCTAATCTAGTGCACTGAATGCCTTGATGGAAAATACACAGAACAACTGCATACCAGAATGAACGCATGCTGAACATTTATCAAAGACAAAATATCCGATTACCTGTGGAAGCACTCTTCTCACAAGACAATCACTCTCTTTCCAAACTGTCAGTTCTAATTCTCAAAGGGAATGTACAAAACACCTTTCATAGACGAGCCTACAAATTTCACTTCACAAAGCTACTGGATACAAAAAATCATGGAGTAATATAGTAATATTGGATTTATGGCATATTATAATCTGCCTGACATCCAATAAACCCAGATAACCTTTCTCCATTTTACCAGCTACACTCTGTCACCAGGTTAACATCCCTCTTTTCCCCCTCATCTACCTGTCTTGCATCCTTTAGCTCACATCCCCTCTGATCTTCTCTGACACACATTTACATTTTTACAGAACTGCATTTTGCATATTGTCGTAAACCTCTTTTCCACCCAGGAGAACACATAAACACAAGCAGACTCTCCCTATGCCCGAAGAAGGGTGTTTGTTCCCAAAAGCTCATAATATGTTGTTTTCCTCTAATTTGTAATTTAAATGGCCCTTGCTTTGAACTAAGGCAATTATTTCTCATCCTACCTTAATAGACATGTAGAACAATCCATAGTTCTTATTCTGTAGAGTGATTATGGAGCTGCATTTATTGTAACATTAGGACTGCATGTGAACCTCCCAATGGGATATGTCTGTTACATGAATTGACATCTACTAAGTTGTAGATTTTAAATTCTTACCATATGCATTTAATCCTTGTGCAGAAGAATTTGTATGGACCTCTCTCATTTTCTAATTTAAATATTTAAGTGGAATTTAAGCTGTGGATGTGAGTTGCCAGCTCTGTGATAAATTTAGCTCATTATGAATTATAAAGAAAATTAACTTTTCTTTAAGTAATAGGTGAATTCTGTTGCCTTTTAGTAACATTTTTTCTCCATCTTCTTTATCTCTCAGCAATATGAAAAAAGATATTCAGTAAGTCATTTGCCACTCTGGATTGCTTAGTAACAGAATGCTTTCACACACTGTATTCCTCATTACCAAGAGATGAAAATCTTTTCTGCACCACTGAAATGTGATCTCTTCAATGACAAATTGGTCTAGCTATACCTTTGTCTTCTGCAGATCCTGTGTAATAGCCCATAATCACAAATGCTTCCTGCTGGGTGAACTAATGTGTATTCCCTTGAGTTGCAACAGATAAGTTCACTTTTAACAGCAGGAATTAAAAAGGATCAGGAGTTCTAAATCCAGGAAGTTGAGGACTGGTTTGATCAGAAATGTTGAGGGTGAATACAGCTTGCTATATAATGCTATGATGCTATGATCATTGTCCCTGCATTAGGAGGAAAAAATATGCTAAAATGTTTTTAGTATGTTTTAGGAGGAAAGCAGCAGATAGAAAGGGTCAAAGGAAGACAACAATGATAGAATATCAGGTAGAAAAGCTGTCTGTGAAAAAAGGAAATAGAAATAAGGAAAACAGAAATGAGAGAAGCTAAACGTACAATATGGGAAGAGGTATTCAGGATATATTTACTTAAGAGATCAGTTATAAAATAGAAAAAGATCTTGAGGCTTGTTTTCTGAGATGCAAGTCTTCTATAGGGTAATATAATGAGCATTTCATTTTTTCCTGGAGCTTTTTTCACAGTAGCAACATGGAGAACACGGATAGAACCAAATACTTGACCTCTTTTATGCTGCTTTATATCTGGTTGAGCAGTCTTCTTTTTTGTTGAAAAGGCTGGATCTTACCATTCAGGAGGCCTATAATGTTTCTGAAGTTGTCTAGTGCAAAAGGACTGGACTGGGTTATATGCACTACTAATACTGAGGAAGTTCCTTCTTTCTCCACTACAGTGGAGTCATAAGCTTGATGATCAAGTATGTTACTAGGCTGGACAAAACAAGAAAACAAATTTCAAAATGCATATGCTTCGTATAAGGACTAATAAAAATGCAGTGGACTGTAACAGTACAGTAGAATATGAATTAGTAATAAGCAACCTTCAACAATTAAGACAAAAAATCACATATAGGAATGAAATGTATTTGGGTCTAATAAATGGGATGATTAAGAGATGAAGCAATGACATAGTCAACTGTAAATGTTATTTGATCATCTGAGCCATCACAAGAGTGAAAAATATTCCTTTGATTTGATTTGTTTTGTTTCATTTTGTTCTGTTTTTTATTTATTTTGTTTTAAATAATATCACCATCGTTGGAGACACTTCTCTAGTTACATACAGTTTACATGCAACTGGTGCTTTGTGTGTGGTCAAGCAAGAAGAGAGAACAGAGGAAGGAAAAGGAAAGAAATCTTAGTCTACAACCTGCTCTTCCCTGTGAAAAGACCTGAAACTTTTGTGGTTGAGTCTGTGGCTCAAGGATTGAACTCTTAAGTCACCTCAAGACCCATCAATAAGCCATGGCAGAGATCACCCTTGAATCGAGGGTTTGCTGATGAGTCAATCAAGGTGATCAATTGGAGCAACAAATGCAAATTATGCAAACTGGCAACTCAATCTAATAAAATCAGATGTGTTATGCATTAAATAAGCCAGTAATAATGGATTTGTGCTCCTCTTACTTTAATGTATAGTTTTGCTACCTTTCAGTAATAGCCATTGGTATCAATAGTATAAATTTCCAAGAATTTGTTGGGAAAATAAACTCTATAGACCAGATTCTATTTTACCTATTAGATGCTGGCATGAAATTAGGCACATTGGGTGCCTGTAGACATGCGGAGATGCTACTCTGATACAGTGTAATTACAAGTCTCCACATCCTGTGTATCCAGAATCCCTGAGTTTCAATATGGCAGTGTGGGTGCTTTAACTAAAGCTTACTGAACATATTTAAAGTGACCCCTCTACCATTTTGAAATGTGGCTGTCTGAGCCTCTCTAATTAAAAGCCACCCCCCCACACCTCTAGAGCACATGTAAAGATGCACCTTTGGCCTAATCCTACTCCACCCTGATCACATCCCTCAAGCTGAAGCAAAAGGTAACCTGCATGCTGCTTTTTTGTGACAGCTTTCTAAGGCTAGGATGGCGTTACATTAAAAAAGTAGGCTCATTAGTATTTTTGCTGGCATTTGAACAGGATGGAATTAGTATAATCATTAGGCACCTACATACACTTTGAAGGCACTATTAGATATAATAGGATTTGACCCTATATCTGTTCTTTTTTTCCATTCTTTTCACTGAATTCTGTACTCAGGAAAGATTTCTTCATATCTCAACATACCAGTGGATCGAAACTGTGACCTGAACAGTTGGCTATATAAAGTAAGATTGGTTAGCCAACTTTGTACTGGAAGTAACACTGTAATGATTTGCATGATGCAGACATCTGATGATGGCTAACATCAGTCTGACCCAATTTGAGTCAGCCAAATCCAGTCCTAAACATTTGAAAATGGTGGCTGTATCACATTTTCATACTGAAATATGAATAGATAAATGGCTCCACTAATAGGTGCACTTTAATATTTTTCCTTACCTGGTTATGTAATAAGTATACCTCTGATTAAAGTACTTGCTGATCAGTACTTCACTAGCAAAAGCTAAAAATGTTGGACCACATTTATCCATGGTGTAATTTAATTGACCCAAGAGTACATTTTCAACAGTGATGAATTTATTTCTTGCTCTTCTGCATTTTTAAAAATTGAAATTCCAATCACAGCTTCCTGGAAGAGAAACTAAAACCTGAAGAGCAAATCTTCACTGAAAATTCTTCTAAGCTTAAAAATCCAGCAAATGACACAATCTAAGCTTTAAAAAACTTTAGGATTTTCTCTGACTCTCTACAAAAGTTAAGGTATAAGCTCCTTTTCAAACTTGTAGTACTTTTAGTTATCTTAAAAAGAAGAGTTCATTTTTTTAGTTTAATGAATGAAAAATCTTATTTGTTAGTTCTCTGAAAATCCCACCTTTATCCTTAGTATAAAAATGAAAGAGTTTGTGGGATTTTGAAGATTTCTAAAACAGTGAAAAACCTCTCATGCTCTTCTGCAACTTATAAACTGAGGGGAAAAGTAAGATTCATTTATAATTCTAACCTTGCTACAAACTGCAGGAAAAAAAAACCTTCCTTCAAGGGGTTGATTAGATTCAGCACTTCACATACATCTTGCAAAACTCTCCACTTTCACAGACTCATCATCTCATTTAGTTGGTAGAAAAAGAAAAGGATCAAACATCCCTTGCTATGCTTCTTGTTGTTTATCTTATTAATCAGTAGCTTATCACATTGAAATGATCATTCAAATATGTAATGCTGCTGCTTGTATTTTAATTTTATTTTAATGTGCAATTTCAGTTAAGTTCTTTTTCAACATTTCCTTAACTCCTTTATCACCAAAGAAAAACTTAGTTCTTGGGTTTGTAAGGCAAATCTTTCCCTCTTTTTATCTTTTCCTATGTTTAAGTGACTCCTCATGAGTTCCTGTTTCACTGAATTGAACTATCACTCAGAATTAGTGTCTACTGGAAAAATAATTATTACCATTTATTATACACCATGTGAGATCACCAAGAGGTTTCCTTGGGCTATACACCACACAATTACAAGGTTCTGACTCAAACAATTTAGGACTAGTCTACACTGTGGTAGTGACATGCTGAGTGTGAACCATTCCAAGAAGGTCCTCCCTCTACTTCCTGTTCACATGGTTCATACAAGAAATACACCAGTGAAGGTGCTCTGAGGATTCCCTCTGTTACTGCTCTCAAGACCTCATTCTCTGGTGTGCTTAAATACAAGCAATAGGGACAACAGAGAAAGAATTTCCTAGGCATAGTACCAGGTTTGGAGTATGCAAATATGTGTAATGGGAGGGGCATGGCCCATCCAGGATGTGCCACTGCCACAGTAGAGACATACTGGTGGTCTAGACATGCAAGGAAGCCCAGTGGTGTATGAAAAGTATTTCTTCACTTGTAACACAAGTGAAGAAATGAGAGACAAATGCAGCACACTTCCAATCATTCAGCATATGTAATAGATCTAGACATTGGCCTTTGACTGATTGCCTTAGGTCCAGACCAGCATGTAAACCACAAGATTTTTTCGTTCTTTTTTTTTTTTTCCCTATTGTGGGAAGTTTACTCTGAGATGGCCTTTGCTGTTCTGGCCCTGTAATTAGGCAGATAACTGCAGGTATGTATTCTTCTTGTAGTGAGTTGTAAATTAATATTACTGAAAAACACATCATGCCATTAAGGTCAGCTCAGTGAAGAATTTTGTTCGATAACCTACATGAACAGAGAAAGCAAACAAAACAGGAGAGAAAACATAGATATTATGACAAAATGTCACCAACTAAATCAGAAATATGCACTTGAAATATTATGTTTGGCATTGGGCAGAAAGTTTCAAAAGTTAGTAAAGGGGATACGGGAACAAGCAAACCTGGTTTCAGGAATTTGGAGATTTCTTTATGAGGATGGATTTAAAAATGAGACTGTTTAGTGTAGATAAAAAGGTGTATAAGAAGGAGAAAGGTAAAACTATGAAAGAATAAATGTTTATGAGGAGATAAGCCCAGATGCTGCTATTTGCATCTGGTTGTAAGACAAGAGCAAGGGGTCATCCAATAACATTTAAAGGGAGACCACACTATTTTGCACAAAGTACACTTTTGTCCTCGCTTTTGCACAAAGTCCAAAATACATGCTATTTTACATACTGTGTAATTCAGGCATAGAGCTATTAGCCCAAGGACTTCAATGAGTTCAGAACTTAGTAAGATTGAAAATAGGATTAGAAATGTATATGGGTAATGAGAACTTCCAAAGTTACATTAGAGAAGATGAAAAAGATGTTACAGGTGATGTATACCTTCATGCTTCAGATCATAAGCCAGCCACTAAATGGCAGAAGGTTAGGAAAAATGTCCCCATATTAACATTATTGCAAAATTCTACAGTATGGCATTTTCATGAAGCTTCCTCTAAACTATGTTGAATACATATTTGTTACTGTCACAGACAAGATGCTGGAAAAGATGGATTGATTTGGTTCAGAACAGCAAATCATGCGTTCCCATCTGTATGATCTCTCAAAGCCATTTGCACCGTGAATGATAGAATAAGACAATAGAAATAATAAAATGAGATTATAAAGGAAAGTAGAAGTTATGAAAGAAATAATCTGACCTCAACATTTTACAATATGATTTTTATATCATATCCAGCTTTCAATATTTCCTCTCCAGCAAGCATTGAATCTGTGGGCATAAAAATATTCAGTTTTGTATATGAGCAGTGTTGTCCTCAGTGGGGTCATAACATGATTGATTTAGGTATCATCATGAAATGTTTAATTCTAAAGAAATTTTATATTTTTATCAAGTGATGATAGGAAACCAAAATCTGTTTATAACTAAAATAGATCCAAAAGTTCTGAGTGCCAAATCGACTCATTCAAAATCATACAGATCTGAAAGTTTTTATTTGTGTAGTTTTCTATATCAGAACTTTAGGATCACCTTTGAATTCTACCATCTCCTGTCAATGAAGAAAAAAGAAAAATGAGTATTACAGAGATTTTCTCTGATGTCTCTGATTTAGTATTGAACTTCTGGCATAGCAAGGAGTTTTATGATGGCTAGGATGAACTTCTGGCACAGGCTACTATAATTCCCTGAGTCTAAAAATTTGTCACAACACTAAGGGCAATGATATGGAGGAGTCCACACCAGTAGTTAGTGCCAGCTTTCTGACAAAATATAGAGGACAAAGCAAAAATTGGGTGAGGAATGGGCATTTTTTAAATGAAAAAGAATAGGTCTTGGACTTTGATTTATTACCCTTTCTCCACTTGTATTTTAAAATATACTTCTCCAATATGTAGTGTCATTGATGGGGCCTAAATTCTTCTGAATAAATGTTTTACTTTGTCATCCTTTCTAAATGACTTTCCCCATGGAACAATGGAATAATATATACAAATACATTTTCTCTGGCTGTCATAATTAAAACATATCAGATTAAATTATTCTTTGTGAATTAGGCCTTATTTTGTATGCCTGAGTATCTAAAGTTATGATCTTAGACCTATGTTTTGGCATCAAATGAAATAACTCATTTCCAGAAGTGCTGAGTACTCAGTACCTGTTGTTTTACAGCTGATTATGAGTGTTCAAAACTTTTGATAGATACTTTTAAAAACTTAATTGTATGTATAAACTGGTAAAACTGTAGACCTATGTTAATCAAAAGCCCTTGTCCTCTCTGCCTTCTTTTTTTAGGTTCAGAAATATTTTTTGAACAGACTTAGTTTTTTAAGGATATAGCCACCAATTTTTTTGTTCAGTTTGCGAACAAATTTCAGCCTGTGGATTGTTTGCCATAGTCCATTTTTGGATGTCAGTTTGTCAACTGGATGTCAATTTGTTGTTCAATTTATTTGTCTGTGTTTTTTTTTTCATAATGGGTGCATTTACATGCGCTATTAGCATGGAGCAATAAAGTATCGCGAATCTTAGCATCCCAGGCACTGTTTATATTTGTGCTCAGGACTGCAGCATGTTGAGATAGGTAGGACCAAGCCCCAGCTGTCAGGGAACTCAAGGGGTCATCCTGCTAGCCCAGAGCTGGTCTGATTGAGTTCAACATGCTGTAGAGGGGCTGGTTGGAGCAAAAAGGTGTCTCGGTGTGGAGCTAGCCAGTAGGCAGCCCCTGCACTGAAGCACTCTCATGCCCCAACCAGCTATGTCAGTGTTTATACATGCATTGCTGCACAGTAAATGACACTGATATCAAATAGTACTTGTACTTACAAGTGCTAACTTACAGCATCATTTATTAATTTATTGTGACCTAATAGGGCTGCATGTATAGACACAGAGACTTTACTGCAGAACTAATTAAGAAGTTCTGCAGTACATGTCTCATGTAGATGTGCACAATATGGCATTGTTGACTTCTAGCTATATATCTCTATAGCATTTTTTTTTGCTTGGATGACTTAGCCATGGATCTATTAGAGTACTTAATCCAATACTAAGCTTTAAGTGTCTGTTTCATTTAAATCAATGAGGCTACATATCTGCTTAATTTTGAGCATGTTTTGCTAGATTGGGGACTTGATAGATATTATTTATAAATTAGAATATAAGAAACAAGAAATGCAATGCATATTCTAATATAATAAAAGGCTTAGTTGATTGTCTGTCTGTCCATAATGTTTTTGGGTAATTGCACATGCACCAGTGAGAAGGCAGGCAGTGATTGGCTGCATGCCCCAGACAGCACAGCCCATGTTTGAGCCACTGACAGAGAAACTTGTGGTGGCAGCGAATACACCCCGGCCCCCCCAAGCAATGGGGCTTCCCCATGCCTTCCTGTCTGAAGGCAAATGGGAGAGATCATGGTGGTGGTGTCCTCCTGCTTTCTGACCCTGATGCTCCCCAGAACAAAGAGGAGGGAGTGGGAGGCAGAGGGCAAGGAGGAAGGGAGGCAGACACAGACTAGGTGGATGTGGAGTGGCGGGGGTAGAGTGAGGCTGGACCCAGAGCAGTGGGCTGGGGAGCAGCAGGGAGGTGGGGGGGTGGAGCAGGGCCAGAACCAAAACAGTGGGGGGGGTGCAGAGTGGGACCAGACCCAGAGTGGTGGTGAAGGAAAGGGGGCTGGAGCGAGGCTGGACCTGGAGCGGCAGGGGCAGTGGTGTAGCAGAGCCGGACCCAGAGCAGTGGGGAGGGGTGGTGGAGCGGGGCTAGACCTGGAGTGGCTTAGGGTGGGGCGGGTCCAGAGCTGGAGAGGTGGGTGGTGTGGACTGGGACTAGACCCAGAGTGGTAGGGGGTAGGTAGAGTGGATAAGGACCTGAAAGAGGGTAAGGGGGCACAGGACCATCCCCCTGCTTCCCCCCCCCATCATTTTTTATAGGAAATTTGCAATTATATATATAATCATGAAGAAAGTACCATATTTAGTGACTAATCAGAATAATAATAAAAAAGTAAGCCAAGAGAATACAAAGTGAGCTTTTCTGAAAACCCTTGATCAATTAAACTCCTGACCACATAATCAGAGAATCTGACCCTCTAAGATATGTAAAACTAATAATACATTAATGTTATAACCATTTTGATATTAATTGAAATATAGCCACTATCAGTATAGAATTAATAATGTATATGTAAGTTTTGCATATACACTTTGTGAATCATGAATTTGTTCATAGTAAAAACCATAGGCAAAAATTCCATTATCTTCCAGACATTACTTACATGTTTCCGTTTTTCAAGCAGTGGTTTTCTGAATGCAACAACATGACTTCTCATGGTTATACATAAACACAATTAGGCTAGGCATTTTGAATGGAGAAATGTGGATTATAGCTGCTTTGAAAATTTTTCCCTAATTTTTCCTCCTTTTTTCATCCACCTTTACCTGCCATGTTGGACCCTTAACCAGGTTAAGGAGTGCCATTCTGGAAACACACATTACTCACATTCTGCGTATACCAAATGTAGGGAAATGCAACATATCTACTACTTGGTGCATACCCAATTCAAATCCCAATTCAAATAAGGATTCCCATCTTTGTCATTTTTCTAAGGATGCATTCCATGTCATTTTACCAGCTTTTATGTTGTTTTCCTGTTCACTTTCTCCTCTTCCTCTCACCACCTCCCAAGTGTGCCTGCATTTGGTGCCTTCTGCACGGGATAAAAGGATGAGTGTGGTTTCACAGTGGTGCTCTCTAGCAGTGTTAGAAGTGATATCAGAAGCATACCTGTCTAGTTCTGTGCCCTAGGTGACCAGAGCACATAACACCGGAGCAGCATTTGCACCTTTAGTAGTAGTGACCAGGCCAGCAGCACATTGGTTGCTATTATTATGTCCCTTGCACAAAGTTATTACCTATAACTGGTGCCCTGTTCACCCACCCTCACACACTTAGGGTGCCAAAAGTAGTGACAATTTTCACCCAATCTGGCCACAAAAATCATTTTATAGCTGTGACCAAACACAAGTGCATAGCTGCAGGCAGCTTCAAAAATGGCTGATCAGGTGAAAATCGGACCCCTCATTGCATGAGGTATCATAGAAATCATAGAAAATTAGGGGTTGAAAGGGACCTCAGGATGTCATCTAGTCCAACCCCCTACTCAAAGCAGGACCATTCCCAGCCAGATCATCCAAGCCAAAGCTTTGTCTAGCCAAGTCTTGAAAATCTCCAATGATGGAGATCCCACCACTGCTCTGGGTTCCAGTGCTTTTCTCCTTGTGAGAAAATTCTTCCTAATATCTAACCTAAACTTCTCTTGCAGCAACTTGAGACCATTGCTCATTCTGTCATCTGCCACCAATGAGAACAGTCTAGCTCCATCCTCTTTTGAACCTACCTTCAGGTAGTTGAAGGCTGCTATTAAATCCCCTCTCAGTCTTTTCTTTTCTAGACTAAATAAGCCTTGTTCCCTTAGCCTCTCCTCATAAGTCATGTGCCCCAACCCTCTCACCATTTTTGTTGCCTTCCTTTTTGTCCTCTTTCTTTCTGTAGTGGGGGGTCTCAAAACTGAACACAGTACTCCAGATGTGGTCTCATCAGCACTGAATAGAAGGAAATAATCACTTCTCTTGACCTTTTGGCAACACTCCTACCAATGCAGCCTACTATGTCATTAGCCTTCTTGGTAACAAGGACACACTGCTGGCTCACACACAGCTTATTGTCCACTGTAAACCCCAGGTCCTTTTCTGCAGAGCTGCTGCTCAACCGTTCAGCCCCAGTCTGTACTGGTGCATGGGATTGTTCCATTCTAAGTGCAAAACTTGCACTTGTCCTTGTTGAATCTCATGAGATTCCTTTTGGCCCAATCCTCCAATTTGTCTAGGTTACTCTGAATCCTATGCCTACCCTCCAGCATAGATACTATTCCCCCCAGCTTGCTGTCATCTTAAAACTTGCTGAGGGTGCACTCTATGCCATCTTCCAGGTTGTTGATGATGATATTGAACAAAACCGGCCCCAGGACTGACTTCTGGGGCACTCCACTTGATACTGGATGCCAACTAGATTCTGGGCCATTGTTTACTGCTCTCTCATCCCAATGCTCCAGACAGTTTTCTACCTACCTTACAGTCCATTCATCCAACCCACACTTCCTTAGTTTGCCTGTGAGAATTCTGTGGGAGATCATATCAAAAGCCATGCTAAAATTAATGTACACCACATCTACCAGTCTCCCTGCATCCACAGAGCCATTCATTTAATCATAGAAGGCAATCAGGTTGGTCAGGCATGACTTGCCCTGGTGGATCTATGCTGACTGTTCCCAATCACTGTCTTCTTTTCCAAGTGCTTAGAAATGGATTCCTTGAGGAGTTGCTCCATGATTTTTCCAGGGACACAGGTGAAGCTGACTGGTGTGTAGTTTCCTGAAACCTCCTTTTTCCCTTTCTTAAACATGGGCAGTATGTTTGTCCTTCTTCATCACCTGTTCCAGTCACCATGTGTTTTCCAAGATGATAGCCAATGTCTCTGCAATCACATCAGCCAACTCCCTCAGCACCCTCAGGTGTATCCCATCCTGCCCCATGGACTTGTTCATGCTCATCTTTTCTAAATAGTCCCTAACCTGTTCTTTCACCACTGAGGGATGTTGACTTCTTCCCCAAACTGTGCTGCCAGGTGCAGTAGTTTGGTAGTTGACCTTGCCCGTGAAGACTGAGGCAAAAAAGGCATTGAGTGCTTCAGCCTTTCCTGCATTCTCTGTCACAAGTTTGCCTCTCCCATTCAATAAAGCACTTTCACTTTCCCCGATTCTCCTCTTGCTATCAACATACGTGTAGAAACCCTTCTTGATACCCTTTACATCCACTGCAACTCCAATTACACTTTGGCCTTCCTGACTTCATTCTTGCATGCCTCAGAAATGCTCTTGTATTCTTCCCTTTTCATTTGTCCAAGTTTCCCTTCTCCTTACTCTCAGGTACAGCTTGGCTCTGGCTCAGGCTGAGGTCTCTCCTGGGCAGGGAGCACATAGAAACTCCTTCCTCTGCCTGTCCAAACAGCAGTGCTGGCACTGCTGCATGGCTAGACAAGGGTGCAGCTTCAATGTGCTTTGCTCCAGGACTGAGCAGCTTGAGCAATGTGTGACAGAAAGAGGTGTGTGGAGGAAAGGAGGCAGAGACTTGGGATTTGTGGGGGGAGGGTCAGAGACTTGGGAGAGAAGCAGAAGAAGCAGCAACAGAGGGGAGTGGGGGAGGAGCTGAAGCTGTTGGGGAGTTGGGGGTGTGAGTGGAAGGGAGACAAAAGTCTGCAAGGGGGTAGAAGGGGTGGGGAAGAAGGAAAGGGGGTACCCTGATCTGCCCCCAGTCTCTGCTTCCCCTGCTGTAGCACTGGGGGAGGTAGGGAAAATTGAAAGGACCCTCTAATACTTAAATGTCATACCTGAAAATTAAAACAAATTTAGAAAAAAATCCATATATAATATCTAATTATTTTGGGGTCATCTTATATTCAGGATCATCTTATATTTGGGTAAATATGGTATCTTACTTGACTCAAATACAGCACAGGAGTTAACATAGTCCCACATTTCTGTGACTCAATCTATAATCACATGTAATTAGTGTGAAGCAATAAACTGCAAAGCAGTTTGAGCCAGAGTAAACTCCTGGGTGCAGCATCTACATATGTGCCCAGGACAACAGCAATTTGAGTCAGGACAGAGCAGGCCCGTAATTGCAGCAGGAACTGGGGGTCAGCCCCTGGCTTCAGGTGGTGGCTTTAGGCAGTGGAAGGGCTGGCTGGGACATGAGTGAGCTGAAAGTGTGGAGCTGTTGGGCTAGGCAGCAGGCAGGAGTCTGTTCAGTAGCTGGCTGGGCACACCAGGCACAATTTACACCCACAGTCAGTGTCTACACATGTATTTACTGTTCAACCATAGTAAATTACCCCAGTGTAAGATAGTGCTGTCTCCAGCAGTACTATTTTATGCCGGTGTAATTTACTGCAACCTAATAGTGTCATATATGTAGATGGTGATGCTTTAATCCACAGCTAATTAGTCTATTTTACAGTAAAGTGTATGCATAAGTATGGCCAATTTCTGATCTATTTACTTTGATGTCCCTTACTGCACCACATACCTTGTGTTCTTTGGAAAAAAGCAGCAACCTTAATTAATCCTATTGTGCCAATCTGACTAGGGGAAAAAGGGAATGGCTGTGTGGGAAGCTGGTGGAAAAGTTTATTGTCTTGAGAAACTTTGTACTGCAGAAGAGTTTGCTCTTTCTGTATTATATATGAGCTAACGTTAGTGTTTGGTTGTTTCATGAGTAGAAATATAATTGTAAGTCCCAGTAAAAACTTTCTTTTTAGATTTCTGCCTAATCTATCATTATCTAAATAATCTATTAGGAATCTTTCATTTTTCAGAAGGACTACCTAATGTGAGTTACTTCACATTATGTAATTAAAGGAGCTTTGGAAATTATTTAAGTACTATTAGGTTGACTGTACTTATTGTAATTAGAGTTTTCTTTTATATATTTATGTAAAGTGTGTAGGCTGAACATACTCTATCAGCTGTCTTGCATCAATAAATATACTTCAAACGTTGCCCTTAGGGTAATGCTTTGTTGCTACTTTTCCCCTATTCATTGTTTTATTTACTTTTTTTTAAGGAGGCAGTAACTGAAAGTTCAGACTACAATAGATAAAGAAATAAACAGGCAGTGTGTGTATAGTCAATCACAATTTTATAAATATAAACTAAGGGGGATAGAACTATACCATTACTAATGGGTTTATGATAAATCCTCTTTAAAGTTATACACAAACATTTAGTATCAACCAAAGGAATTATTTGCTTTGCACATAGTTATAATAAATGTACTTCAGTGCTTAAAACTATAAGCAAAAAGCAGTAATGCTTGTCAACATGGTTGTCAAGAACAGGCCATGTTATTTTTGCCTGCCAGACCAGATACCATGGCAACACCTGGTTAGGGGAAGTTGAAGAAATATTTGTAGTTTTGCATGTGTTAGAGCCATTGGACTGTAACAGATATGTATTAATTGGAAGCATATGTGACAGCACATACCAGATTTTCTGAAAGAGAGGAAAACATCATCACCCATCAAGACTAAGAACTGCATAAAAAAAGATGAATCAAATGCTATGAAGTGTGACTTCAAACATAGTGTCACTCCTGTATTCTCATCATCTATAGGATATGTACAGAAAATGTGGGATTGTATTAATATACGATTTTTTCCAGAAAGTTCCTGAAAAGGGTGGGAAAAATAATTTCTTGTTAGCTTAAAAGGGAAAAAAAAATTACAGATTCAAAAGCACCTCTAAAATCTTTGACAGTTCTAATCAAGTGCAATCACCATGATTTCATCTTGCAAGATTCATAGCAGCATGAAAGGTTCCTTGGATACAGTCGGCAAATTAATTTCCAGAAAGAGGCAATACTCAAAGCTAGTAGGCGTTTTTATGGGTGCTAATGCAGGGAGGTATTTTATCTTGTCTATACACACACAAATACAAAAGAAACTTAAATATACTTAAAAAGACTGCAGGGATTTTTAAAAAGTATTTAAATTCTGCAGCAATATGAACTATGAATGCAGAGACAATCTATAATTTGCTGAAAAAATACAAGAATGCTTACAGAAGGTTTTATTTCAGTAAGAATTTCTAGCATGAGTGTTTTCATGCATTATTGAAATGACAGTATATAGGAATCAGGTACTGGTGACAACAGGCTGACTTTTTTTTAAGTCAAAAGAAAAATGCTTTTAGCTTTTGCAGCAAACTGTGTGTGGTGTGTACGGTCTGCCTTCTGCTATTTGACAAATGTCAGTTTTAGTCCCTGTTCTTGACTGTAATCTATATCCAAAAATCATACTGACTGTTCATCCCAATGCAGAGTGTTTGTCCACAGGCATGCACGTGCCTTAAACCCATATTAAGGGGAAAAGTAACTTAATCTGCTCAAATACTGATTGTATAAGCTTTATTTAGATGTTAGAGGAGGGTTTAGTGGTGGGACTAATTGGGACTTGGTAACCAAAGTATATCTCTTTTGTTATGACAATAACAACTCCACAAAAGTATTCTACAGTAGACTCCTGAGCCCTGAATCACTGGACTAGGATCCTATACAATGCATAAGGAATGGCTTCACAATAGTCAACATTCTAAGAAGGTAGATACCAACAGTAGCAAACAGGAAACACTAAGAGTAAGAATGTAGTTTAAGTCCTCCTTTCCCCTTCTCTGGGACTTAGCTTTTTAACACAAAAGGAATTTTTACACATGCAAGTGCTGTAGCACCAGGCCCTTTGAAAAGCACCCGACACTGTGTTGCTTGCGGCACACTTTTGAACTAAAACACAAAGAAGGTGTTTTAGTTCAAAATTGCACCACCACCATTTTCTGTGCACCGAAGTGCATTTTGCCACTTATACAATGGCCACTAATACAATGGCACATGGTGTAGGGCAGTTCACATTAGCTCTCATGCGGTGCAGACTTGATTGAGTCTGGTCCAAAGCACCAGCATGTCACGAGGCAAAAATGTATGTGTATAAGTGACCTTAAAGACTAGGGTCCTTGATTGGATGTGCTTCCCTCTAATCGGGATTCTTAAATTTGACCTCTTTCTTAAAGATAGGTGCTTGAGCCCTTTCTTTGAAGAACAAAGGGAAGATCAGTCCTTACTTTTAGAACTAAGGGACATAGTCCCCAGTTGCTAGAACACTTAGTCAGATTGTGGAAGAACTTTTAACAGTAGGGATTCACACCAACATCTCCAGCCTCCAAAGTCCTTGCCTTAGGCACCAGGCTATAGATATGCATGAGAGCACTCACTCAGGATGTGTTCATATTACAATATTTATAACATTTATCCAATGGCTGTTTTCATGTCAATATATAAACAGCTCTGAAAGCTGTGACTAGAACCAAGATAGTCCTATTCCAACACACAGTCTCTCTGGGCATGTCTACACATGCATTTACTGCACATTAAATTTACTGTACAGTAAATGGGTTTATGTCAGTGTCTATATGTGCAGGCATTAAAGCACAGTAATGATTTGTGTGGACCAGCTTGAGAATAAAGGTAGCCCAAGTCAGTCTACACACACAGTGTTATGCACAGTAAGGTGTCTACACATGCACAACTGTGAAGGAACTAATCAGGCATAAATTTGATGCCTGCAGGATGAAGGTATCAAATTTATGTCCAAGTTGGCATAAGTAACCATATTTACTGCACAGTATAGGTGTGCAGTGTGGACACAACCCATACTGCACAGTAATTTTGGTTACTGTGCAGTAATTGTGCACATGTAGATACACCCTCTCTGTCCTAATGGATCATTCAGTTTACCATGCAAAGGGTAATAATAGGAAGAGTATGCCTGGAATAGTATCTAGCCTGGAAGTTCCTCACAAGCAGAGGGAAGGAACAAAGCCCACAGCTCCCATATGTTGGATGAATATTCTATTGTATAAGAAAGGTCAAGAGTGATCGCATACTGTTGTCTATCTTTGGAAGGAAAATTGCTTTTGTTATGATTTGGCATTAGGATCCAGCCACTGCCATGAATTGATACAGGGTTGATGCACTTGTGGTCACCACTTTTCCCTGTGCCAGCATGGGGAAATCATCTGCAGCCAGCACTTTTTCCCACAACAATGGGGAAAAGTGACTTCTGCCAAAGCCCCCTGCTTCCTCTATAGCTAGCTGACCCCTGCATTAGGCTGCTCTGAGAACACGTATACAATTGAATACATCAGATGGAATAGATGGAAGACTGCCCATATTTTGAAGCCTAATGAAGCTTAGCTGTTGTTATGTGTTCAGCTCCTCAGAAATACAAAGATGGAGATGCTTCAGAATATGGCAAGAAGTAGAAATTTAGCTGCTTGTGAAACTTTAACATTTTTATGTTAAGAAATTAGGCACCTCCAGGAGTAAAGGGTAGCTTAACAGTGGTTCTGAGGGAACAACTGTATCAATCAGTTGGACTTCAATTCCTTTTTAATGTAGACATCACACCTATTACATTTCTAAACTGATATTTATGACTTGTTTTCTATTTTCTTCTTAACTCCTTAATATAAACAACAGTATGCTAACATTTATTTCCCATTGTAGCAAATTAACATTGTATCTTAGAGCTGGATTATGTCATATCCATTGCAGGTTGAATTATTTAATAATGGATCAGTTTAATTTAAATTGCAATCACTTTACATGAAATTGGAGCTGAAATAATTCTATCACTTTTCCATGAACAGAATTAATTAATTAATCTCAGAGAAAATATCTGAGATATGTGATACTGAAAGTTAAAAGAATAGTGCTTTACTTATATGCATAAATAATTGGGTAAACAAAATACAATCTAGAATAATAACTGATGTACCTATGAAGAGTTAATTGTTGTCCTCCATTCTCCTGTGATTTGAGACTTCAAGATTCAGTGAAAAATGAAAAAAATGTGCCAGTAAAATATATATCAGTTTCACTACTGTTTTCAGAGTATAATGTCTTAATGTTCATCTCTGAAGTCTAAAATGTCTGTTTTTTTAGTTAGTCATCAAAAGCTCTTACTGGGGCACATAACATATCTCCTCCTCGTGACTACAACCTCCTCCTGTCTGGTGTTCCTACCTTCCACATTGCCTTTTTCTAGTCTGTTTGAAACATAGCTGTGGGCATCACTTTTCCAGTTCTTCAAAACAGACAAGTCCCCATATGTGAATTCCATCATCAATTCGCTTTCCTCCATTTTGTTAATGCTGAGCTTCTTCTAACCAACTTTAAGGTCCCGTATAAGTGAACTGGAATTGGAAAATGGCCAAATAACAGAATGACAATTAAACACCAATTTACTCTCAAAGTATTACAAACATTTATAACCATCCAGATTCATTTTCCCTGCTACATAAAATCAATGTATTCCTATCAAAGAGCTGGAGAGATCCTTGACCTTATTAAAGAATTAGCTAACATTTTTTGTAAATGAGATCATTGAAAGTGAAGTCTAACAGGTCTTTGTAGCCCTATAAAACTACACATGCCATGGACCAGATGGCTTTCCAACATATTTTAATAAAAATGTATATGAAAGATCCCGCCAACACCTGATTGATATATGAAACTTCTTACAATCTGTTTTTCTCTCATAATGACTTTTATCTGGCACAGATTTCATTAAAATACAGCAACTGACCCCTGATCCTTCCCCAACACCAGACTCCCTCTCACCCTCCCTTGCCCAATACCAGACCCCATCTCTAACCCCAACATCCACCACCAATAAAGCACCTTCTTCCCCATAAACCTATTTACACCAGTGCATTGACAACTGTCAGGGGGAGAGGCATGGGTTGGAGGCACCTACAGTTTGGATCCTGAGGAGAGCTGCCGGGCACACCAGTGTCTTGCCACACCACTGCAGGTCTGGATGATGCAGAGGCCAACAGTCTGGAGGGTGGCCTGGGGACAAAGGCAGAAGCTCCCTAGCCCGCTCAGCATGCTTTCCCTCCCGCTCCTTGGGGCTGGGACAAGCAGGGCCCATGTGAGAAGCTGGGCCAGCTGTAGCCAGCTCACTCTCAGGGGCTACATAGAGGCAGGGCAACTAGTGATCAGCAGCCCAGGCAAAGGACCAGCTTGCCAGGGGACTAGGCCCAGGAGAAGAGGCAGAGGCCCTGGCAGTACAGGTAGCACTGCACCTCCTCCTAAGCCCACTGGAAGGCTTGGTGCTGGGCCACAGGTGGCTGCCAGGGGCCAGGAAAAGATAGGGCCAGGGGCTTGGCATCAGGTAGCACAAAGCTGACCACCAGGGCCAGGATGTTGTCAAGGACCTGGTGGTCCTCCTCCATCACTGCCACCACCCAGGCCACCATAGTACTTTGCCAGTCCTGGGCCTCATTCAGCCTCTCCAGGAGGGCAATCTGTCTCTTCTTGAGAATGAGGCACACCTGGTCCCTCTCTTGATCTTTTACCATGTCCTAGGTTCACCAGGTCCCAGAGTCTGTTAGCCAGTCCTCCACCATGGCCAATTAGTCCAGCAGCAGGGTCTGGTCCTGGGTCTGGTGCTGGTGGAAGTGGCACATGCAGAGTGTGCTGGCTGTTGGTGATGGCATCCTTGTGGCCCCATCTCCACTGATGGTTGGTAGTTCTCCCCAACATGCAGTTCCCGGATTTGCAGGGTTGGGACAGAGAGGCTCTTTGTAAGAAAGCAGTATTTCAGAAATTGCAAGAACTGTACCAAGGGGTTGTGGATTGCCTGGCCTCAGTCAGGGGTTGCGCATGAACAGGTGCCCAGGGACCATGGTAAGTTGGCAAGGGCCCTTCCACAGGCAGTTGCAAGCCAAGCCCTCCATCCCCACTCTCACAAAGGGGGCAGGAGGGCCACTTACCACTATCAACTGCCTTCTCTATCCCTACCCAGGCTGGGCCAGGACTGGCTTCTGCCAGCAGCTATCAAAATGGCTCCAGACCAACTCCCCCCTTCTCTTTTCTATGCTTTGTTCCCATGCCACTAGGCCTCTGACTCCTGGTTTCTGGGGATGAAGGGCTCCTTCCCAGCCAGGATGCAGAGCAAGTTATCCCCCAAACCACTGGCATCCCTCTCTGGAGAGGCAGCTTGGGCCAGGGCCCCAGCTATACATGGTTTGCAGCAAGTCCGTGTGAATAGGCAACTATTTGATTCAGATTCAGATTTGGCCAATTCAGATTTGTCCAGTTCAATTCAGAGTTTCAAATTGCTTTTCTGATTCAATTCGGCTGAATCAATTCGGAAAAGATTAAGAAAAGATTCAGAAATACGGTCATAGGGTATAAAGGGGAATCAATGACATATCTATAACTTAGGGTTTTTTTGGCTGATTCAGATAAATCTTCCAGGAATCATAGCTTCTGCTGAGGGTATGAGACCTGCCAAGTGTCAAGGTGATAGGTGCAGGGGTTTCTGGGAAACTGCACCTCAAACTGCTGACAAGCAAAACTCATGACATAGGTGACACTGCATGTGTGTGTTAAGGCACAGAGGAGTGAAAACTGCAGTGGAAGTCTGGGTTCTGGGGCCCTGCACCTCTTCCCACAGGCCAGCAAAACTCAGACAGCTGACTCCCCAGGTACCTCTGCACTTTTACCTGTGCTGCTACATCCCCCTCATCCCCCCACCACAGCCTGTCCCTCACCCCTTGATGCCTCCCTTTCCATTTTCACTGACTGGCTTCTTCCCTGCATTGTGCACCAGGCCAGCCTATGGCTTCTTTACTATTCCTCTTATTCAGGACCAGGTGACACACCAACTGGTGGTACTTCCTCAGCCTGACAAAGGATTTTTCAGCCCAAAATCTTCCTAAGATATATTTTTCTAGCTATTTCATTTTTTTTCATAATAAACATATAAACACAAAAACACAAGATAAGTCATCACACACCACAAGTAACACATATCCAACACAGTATCTTTACTTCTTGCTGTCAATTCCTTTATAAAAAGAAAGGCTCTGTGACACTTCTGTCTGGGTACCTTTGATGATGCTGGTGTTGTTGGTGTTGAGCCAGTTATTTTGACCTGTCGTCATTTACAGTGGTGGACCAGACTGAGGCTGTAGGGGAGGAGGAGGCCTCATGGGGGCACACTGCCATGTTGTGCAGAGGTCCCAGCACCTGGAAGGGCACACCTGAACACATACACAGTCCCACAAGCACCCATGATACGAGTTTTGGCTGCATGAGGCCAGAAGTGTAGGGCCCCAGAACCCAGAGCCCCCTGCACCTATCTCCTTGACATCTGGCAGGCTTTATAGCTGTAGCAGAGGCTACTACCCCTGCAGTTTTAACCCCCCTGTGCCTTAACACACACACGGTGTCACCTGTGTCATGAGTTTTGCTTGTCAGCAGTTTGAGGTGCAGTTTCCCAGAAACCCCTGCACCTATCTCCTGGAAACCTGGTAGCTTTGTGGCCTCAGCAAGAGCTATCTCCCCTGCAGTTTTCACCCCACTGTGGCTTAACATACACACATGTGACATGAGTTTTGCTTTCAGGATATAAGGTGCGGTTTCCCAGAACCTCTGCATCTATCACTTTGAAATTTGGCAGACCTCATACCCACAGCAGCAGCTATGATTCCTGAAAGTTTCATTTGAATCAGCCAAAAAAACAACAAAGTTATAGATATTTCATTGATTCCCCATTATACCCTATGGATGAATCTTCAAATCTTTGACAAAATCTTTTCCAAATTGATTTGGAAGTTCCAAATCAATTTGGGAAGGCTAAAGCTTCTAGTCATTTGATTCAGATTCATAGATTCAACCTGTGGATTGTCTGAATTAGCTCTGAATCTGAATGGTGATCCAAAGCTTTGCACAGCCTTAGTTTGCAGCCCAAGTGTGCCTTATCTCCATGGTGCCCAGGGTGTAGCTGAGAACCTGGTGTGAGCCTTAAGCTTCGATGACACCGCAGAAAAACCTGCACTTCCCTGCAATGTGAGCAACTGCCTGGATGGGTATCTCTGTCTACACTATGAGTTCCTAACCCCTGTGGCTGAGGTTGAGATCACCACTGCCATTGATGAGTTTCTCTGTATGTGACAAGCCCAAGGCTGCCCAGCTAGGAGCGCACTGGCTGCTCACTAAAGACCTGAACTGCCTCCTTCCTTCCTGCATGTTGGGGGAAATTCTGGAGGAGAGAGGAAGGGAGTAGAGGGGGAGATAGTAGAGGGCTCCAGGTGTGCAGCACAAGGGTGGGTGAGTAAGCTGGCATGGGCACAAGTGGCCATAATGCCCTGTTCCACCCCTGGTCCTGCTCCCTGTGTGGGGTTTACCAGACAGTAAGGCTGTGAGAAACAGAACTGTTTTCTTTTTACTTCAGTTTCACTGTTTTGATGGGACAGTGTTTTGTTTCATCATTTTGTTTCATTTCAAAGCACTGTTTCATTTTGTTGTGTTTTGACATTTTGCCCATAGGCTATAATGGGGAATCACAAAAATGCCTATAACTTTGTCATTTCTTTCCTGATTTGAATGAAAACAGCAGGGAGGATAGCCCCTGCTGAAGCCACAATGCCTGCCTGTCAAGTTTCAAGGAGCTAGGTGCAGGGGTTTCTGGGAAACTGCACCTCAAACTATTCAGAGCAAAGCTCATGTCACTTGTAAGTGTGAAGGCCTGGGTGGGGAGTGTGTGTAAAAATAGCAGGCATGGTAGCCCCTGCTGAGGCCACAAAGCCTACCAAGTTTCAAAGAGATAGTGCAGGGATTTCTGGGAAACTGCACCTCAAGCTGCTGACAAGCAAAACTCATGACCTGTGTGACTTTGTGTGTATGTTAAGGTGAGCCCTCACTGGTGCTGGGGCCTCTACACGACATAGTAGTGTGCCCCAGTGAGGTCTCCACCTCCCCTAGAGCCTCAGGCTGATCTATCACTTTAAATAACAAAGGTAAGCAGCACAGTAGCACTAGCAGCATCTGAGGCAGACAAACTGCCACAGAGCCTTTCTTTCCTCTCCTGCAGGAGCGTCTTCTCCAGAAGCTACCAAGGAGGTCTCCCTGCCAGCCCCAGCCCTGGGGCTTAGGTATGCTCAGGGCCCTGACTGGGGCCAGGTGCTAGGGGTGTTGGTCATGGCAAGGACATGGCACTGGCAGACAAGGTTCTTTGGGTCAATCTGGCATCTTTTAGTAGATCAACTGAATAGTTAGAGAAATATATCTTAGCAAGCTTTTGGGTTGAAAAGCCCTTCGTCAGGCTGAGGAAGCACCTGCAGTTGGTGTGTTGGTGTGTCTGTGGGCTGTTCCTGGATGGAAGGAATAGGAAAGAAGCCAGAGGCTGGCCTGGCATGCAATTCAGGCAAGAAAGCCAGAAAATGGAAAGGGAGGCGTCAGAGGGTTGAGAGACAGGTTGAGGTAGTGGGGAGGAGGATGTAGCAGGTAAAAGCGGAGAGGTACGTGGGGGGTCAGATTTCCGGTAGGTTGTAGTGTGTCAGAATTCCAGTGTCTATATTAAGTCCATGAGTTTCTGTACCTAGGAGGCTGATGAAATGCAGTTCATAGGCTCGTCTGTGAAAATCTTTTAATTGGTCTCCTGCACAGCCATATTTTATTATTGGCATTCTAGCTGCTGGCAGAATGGTACACTATCAGCTATTAACAAGGAGAAAAAAAAGTATTTTTCTTAAAGGGCCTTTCCCAGTCCAAAAAAAATTTTTTTTTTACCCAACAGTGGATTTTCTTTAATACCTAGTCTTGAAATTTTGTGAAGACTGGAATGAGAAATGAGTGTGCTCATTCTCCTTTCGATTACCCAGTAACAACAGACTCCCCATCAGATCTGAGCAATCTACCTTCAAATAATAAATATCAAAATGGAAGAAAGAAACAATACAAAACCTTAGACAACATGTACCCGTTGCTTCTGTATTATTCTCCTCCTCAAATCTCTTCATTCCTATGCTTGATATCCTATATTGATATCCTTCATGTTTAGAGGCAAAAGCACTTAGATGAAAAAGAAAAGTTTCAAACTAGTGATCGCAAATATATCTACGTAGAATATGTCTTAACAAGGCATTTTCTGGGCAAAAATAGAGCCATAATATTTCATTAGCCCCCCCACCCCCCAAAAACCATGAAAAACTGTTTTTATTTATCAATACTAGAAAAAAAGGTCAGTAAATGCACAAAAAGTTGACACTAGATTCTGTCCCGGGCATAATTTTGCTTAAGGGATGTAAATATAACTTTGTGTTAGGTATTTCTTCATGACAAAGATTCATTGTAGCTTACAATTACAAACTAAATATTTCATGAAGTCATATAGCATTCATAGCACAATAATTGAGAGTGGTGTTTAAAAGTAATTTCTTCTTAGAAAAGTCCAGTGTGATGTACACAATCTTCCAAAAATAAACAAACAAAAACCCCACAATAACAGGATACATTTACCTTTGTTTAATTCCATTGAAGTAAGGTTTTACCAAGAGTGAACTTAGATCATTATGCCAAATATTTATCATGTTGTGATTATTTAAGGATCACTTTTCCTTTGTCAATATGGGGGCAATATCACTTGCTCCCTTTGATCAATGAGATTTGTATGTAATAAAACCACCTTCTAAAGTACTGCTAAAATCCATGATATAAATAAGAAGAATCATAATATTCCAACATGGACTATATCACAAACTGTGTTCTATACAGTATTTATTATCTTCATAATTACATCACATATCTATCTGGTTTGCAGATATTACTATCAATAGAATGATCATTCATCACAACCCCTCATTGTCTTTAAGAGAATTAGCTCACATGCTGACTTATCTGGTATTTCTCAGTTTTGTATGTTTATTCACTATTGTATTATGACTGACAACATATTTAAACATGCCTAAAGCTTAGTTGGGAGTTAATCTTTCTTTTGTGAAAATATGCTTCAGCAGAAGCTAATTAATGCAGTGTGAAGGTTGGCATTTTTGGAGGTTGGGAAATAGTGCTGCAGCCTTGGTAACTAGTGTTTGTCAGGCTACAAACAGATGCAACATTTGTCTGGAGATAAAACATTTTATCCCAAGACAAAGCACAGGTGTTTAAATGTCCATGTCTATTGTCCTAGGAAAAATCTTAAGAAAGTTTATAGGATAAGAAATACTAACAGTTTATCCCAGAATTTCATAAAGTGCACGTGAAAAGTTATTCTGCGATTGCACCATTGAATCAATGGCTGGAAAGCAGCAAAGCATTCATTCAAGTTGCCCACTAAACCCTCATGAGGGGCTATGTATGTCCATGTATAGTCCCAGGATATTTCTGTAATGCAAAAAAAGAAACACTGGCACAATTTGTTCAGGGACAAATGCAACATCTCTTCCTACACTCAGTTCTTTTGTTCAGTACAAGGAGAGCTAGTATCCACTCCAATTGAGGCCTTTGGAAAAAAAAATAAAGCCAGCATGTTTGTTTCTCATCGGTATTTGCAGTTCATTTTCTGTACAAGCACCTTGGTCATACTGGTAAACCCAATCACCGAAAACAATCTTAAAAAAAAAAAAAACCTCCGAAGGAAGATTGAGATGGAGAGATATTCCGTTGTCACTCTTGCCTGCAATGAGTTGCACATGCTAATTTGAAAAGCCTTAAATTGGATGATTGTCTTTAAGGTTCAAGGGCCTTCCTTGATTCAGTTGATAGTTTGAATTAAACTGATTTATAGTCTTGCTGACATGTGCCTGACAACTGAATGTTAAGAAACAGGGAGCTAGTTGAATGTAGTAGACTCTTTTACCTCATCTTATCAATAAGAAAACTGCTTATTATAGGAATTAATGAAAACTTTAGCCTTCTGAATTTCTTTGATGTTGAAGCTCTTCTGTCAGTGATCCTTTTGGTGTGAAAGACATACAAATCCCTCCTTTGCCCCATGACTGCCCAATTGTTTGACCCTTAAATGTGTTTCCTGATACTTTTCACATAGTTCCAAATACTGGTTGAATATAATGAGAAAAAATATCAGAATCATTGGACAAATACACATCCTTTTTATCTTCCTCAGTTTTTGACAAGCATCTATACGCTTGCACAAACACTCACGTATATGCTCACACACACATAAATGAAAGTATTCACTTGAAAACTCTGCTTTGCATCTGCTGTATTATTTCAGTCAATTTTTATACTGAATTGAAAAAGGAGGACCTTTATTTATGTGCAGATTATTATAGAGGTCTCATATTAGTTTCTAAACGTAGTGTCCCAAACACATAAGATATTTCAGCAAGTCACATCCTAGTGCTCAGTACTAAATTAAGTTTAAGGAAATGTACAAAATTGCTCCCTAGTTACCTGAAGTTTTCCACTTACTGTTTGATATAGAGAAACCTAAACTAAGATACTATTTTTTTTCGGTCCATGAATATATCCAGTCATAGATCATAAGGCCAAGAGGGACTGTGGTTGGCATCTAATTTGACTTTCTGTATAATTGAACATATAGGACTTCCTTGAATTAATTCCTATATGAACTGGAGCATATACATCAGTGTCTCAGATCTTAATAGATGTTGTTCCTTCATCAGTCCATTAAAACAAGTCTAAATTTAACATATTAAAATGTTATTAAGAAATCAAACAGATATGTTAACATTATACATCAGGTGAAGTGAAAAGTAATTTAATTTCAGTGAACTGTTCTTCTGTCAAATGCTAATACCTGGTCTGACCAATGCAATGAATTCTATATGCATGTGCATATGGGCACGCAATATCTGTATGCCACCAAGACTTCCTGTATATTTTTTAAAAATCCTCACCTTTGGGCAGCAGCTGTCTTTATGAGTTTTACACCATCATAAGAAAATATCAATGAGCCCAAGACAGAGCTATCACTATGCAGGCTTATGCATTTTTTATTTCTTATAAACCTTTAAGCTTCTGGCATTGAGTCATCCTGCCCATCACCAAGACAACAAAAGCTCAATTCATAAATATTACAAAATATTGGAATATGCTGAACTTTCCATTTGCCACCTTGAGATTCTTCCTTTTTATGGGTTTTTTTTCCTGTAAAGAGAATTATTTTAGAATGAACAAGCATCTGAATATGTGAGGCTTTTTTATTTTTTTGTAAAGAAGACTACAAACTAAAGGAACAGAAAATTAGATTACAGACGGAGTTTCTCAAGATAAGTGGGATGATTCAAATTGCCTGACACATGGTAGCAACAGAGTCAGTTTGGGGGACTTCCAGTTCAGTGACACATCCAGTCAAATAATAAATGTAGGTTAAAGATGGACATGAGATCATGCCTGAGATTAGGTGGACTTTGGCCAGATCAATTTCATGAATTGAAGAGAACACTGCTACTTGGCTCAATTTTAAGGTGTTGGGGTTTTTCGGTGTTCATTTTTGGTTTTTTTTTCCTATCTCTGTCAGCATCCTAGAGTTAGAAACTCATTACTCTTCAGTGCCACTGTCTGTCTAATTCTTCCTCTCAGTGATCAGAGGCTTTCCTTAGGCAGAGGAACTAATCATCCAGTGGATGGATTTGTAGAGGTCTCCATATCCGGTTCCAAAGCAGACAGCAATGCCAATAGCAGTAAATGCAAGTCAAAAGAGGGGACCAGAGAAAGGATGAACAAAATGATAAGGCTTTGCAGATTTGCCTTGGACTATGACATATAAAAAGAAAGAAGCAAGAACGTAGATGGCAAAGACAATGATAAGGCAACTCAAACGTTTGGAACTGCTGGATAGTAGAGGGAAAATAGCAGGAGGGATTTAAGTGAAATAAAGCAGAAAAATTATGTTATAAAGGTAAGTGGAAATGTAAACATATTTATTAGTGCAGTTCGTTTATTGCAGCTCCGAAAAATGCAGAAATTAAATGTACCTCCAAACATGACAATCCCCACAAAATGTGTTTGAAGCCACCAGATGGCACTGTTACACATACTGAGATAGATAGAAGAGTTAGTCTGAAGTCAGATAGAAGGCAGGGTCTATTTGCACCTTATAGACTAATTAAATCAGAGATGTATAGCATAAGCTTTCATAAGAGGCACTCTTACTTCATCAGATACTGTCAAGAGGCTGCAGGAAGCAGAGCTTCTAAATACAAAGCAGTGAATAAGCTGTTACCCAGTTATACAACAACTTTTTCTTACATGTAAGCAATATATAGTCTCAAGAAATGTCACATTGATGTTACTTTTACAATTGAAACTACAGAGATCAGGGACAAACAGCAAGAGTGCAAAATACAATAATATTCATGTAGATGTTTAAGAAAAATCTGAAATTCTCTTTGAGATTATATACACAGTTCACTTGAATACCAAAGTACAGCATTTTCTATTGCCTACTTATATAGTGATGGTACCTTATTTATTTGGTTAGCAAATATTAATTAACCAAAAATAATACAAAACATAAGCAATGGGAAAAAAAATAGATTTCCTTTTATAGGCCCAGTTTTGCAAAATTAGTGCTTACCTACAATTGCTAATAAAGCAATTAAGTCCTTGCTTAAATTCCCTTGAAATTAGTGGGATCTAAATGAAAGCATTCTCTTAAGAGCACTGTTTAACTGGAACCATCTTTGCTTAATTCCATTTGGTGAAATTATCCCACAAGTTGATTTGGTCAGGTTTTTTGAAAATTATTTGAACTACTATTTTCCAACATGCTACTGAGTTATATTATAATCCTCCTTAAGCAGAAGAGGAAACACCTATTAGTTGATTAATCCAGAGTCATACAGGGAATTGGAAATAAAACCTTAGAAAATCAGATACCCTCAAACCAAGGTTTGAACCATAAGACTTCCTTCTCTTATAATTTTCTCTGGAAGTGTAAAAATGTACATACGTTCAGGTGAAGCATATTAGCCTATGGGCAAACAACAGACTCTGTAGGATACAGTTAGTTTATCTTGATATTTTCCTCTGATCAGCATAGTACAGAAGATGGAAAAAAAAATCTTCAAATGTTCAATGAAAAGTAGCCTTACCAATTTATTCAGGCATGATGCCTCGTTACTTAGACATGATGCACATATGGCATGATGCATAGTTAATTAGGCACATGAATGAACTAACAATACTCCACTATTAATAAGAGAAGGCACAAAAGTCCTGACTTAGTTCTTCTTGAGTCTTCTAATCATTAACACATATGGAAGTGGCTTTTCCCCAGTAAAACATGTCTGATGCTACATAATGCATAGAACTATTAAGATCCACACTTACGGGCCTAGCTTCATTGAGGACATCTGAACTCAGAGTCAGTAATAGAGATTTTAAAACTTTATATATCATAGCAGAGGTAATACATTTCTGTAGTGCCCAGAACTACAATTCTCGCTGCAAATGCCACTGTAGTATGGCATAGGACTGCAACATGAAATGATTGCAAGAATGAGATTTTCAGTATGCAGAGTGAAAATCAAATGTGTGCTGCATTTGCACTCAATCACAGTCTGAACCCTGACTTGTACAGATACATCCTGATATATGTATTCAATTAATATATGCAAAGGTCTTCTGTGATTTTTTTAAAATAGGTTTTCTTTTTTCATGGGCAAGCCTGAGATGGAAATCTGAGATAAATTTACCAAGTATTACTTTTGGTCAGCTTCCAAAGTATTCCATTAATGTACTCATTTGGGGGCAATTTCTGACCATCAACAAAAGGTAACACACTACTCTGTCAATATTCAATTTTACTTCAGTGGGTATAGAATCATAGAATCATAGAAGTAAGGTCGGAAAGGACCTTGTAGATCTTCTAGTCCAACCCCCCGCCTGGGGGGAGAAAAGGCTGGACTCAAATGAGTCCAACCAGGTAGTCATCAAGCCTCTTCTTAAAGACCCCCAGGGTAGGAGCCAGCACCACTTCCCTTGGAAGTTGGTTCCAGCTCCTAGCCGCCCTAACTGTGAAGTAGTTTTTGCGGATGTCTAATCTAAACCTACTCCAATAATTTGTGTCCATTGTTCCTTGTTATGCCAGGGGGCGCTCGGGGAAACAGTGTCTCCCCCAAACCCTTCTGGTCCCCCCTAGTGAGTTTATAGACAGTCACCAGGTCCCCCCTTAGCCTTCTCTTGTGAAGGCTGAATAGATTTAGGTCCCGCAGTCTTTCAATGTAGGATCTGCCCTGTAGTCCCTGGATCATGCGGGTGGCCCTCCTCTGGACCCTCTCAATGTTGTCCACATCCCTCCTGAAGTGGGGCGCACAGAACTGGACACAGTACTCCAGCTGTGGCCTGACCAGTGTTGCATAGAGGGAGAGGATCACCTCCCTGGCTCTACTTGAGATGCACCTGTGGATGCACGACAAGGTCCGGTTAGCCCTGCCAACCGTGACCTCGCATTGTCAGCCCATGTTCATCTTGGAGTCAATAATGACTCCAAGATCCCTTTCTGCCTCCGTGCTCTCAAGAAGGGAGCGTCCCACTCTATAAGTGTGCTGCTGGTTTCTACTGCCTTAGTGCAGCACCCTGCACTTGTCAGTATTGAAACGCATCCTGTTTATGTCAGCCCACTCCTGTAACCTATCCAGGTCTTGTTGCAGTCTTTCCCTCCCTACTAACGTGCTCACCTCACCCCAAATTTTGGTATCATCAGCGGATAGAGTAAGCTTATAGAGTAAATTATTCCTCCAATGAAGATAACTATCAGAACTAGAGCTGACCAGTTTTCCTGTGGAATGCTTTCCATCAGACAAAACTGAAACCTACATATTTCACATAAATGTATAAATTTCAAAAAAAGTTTGTTTTAAAACAAAAAAAGGAAGAACAGGATGGTGATAGAGCTAAATCATTTTATTTTGACTTTTACAGAATAGAGGTTTTTGATATCTCCTTTCTTTTATGACTATGTTTTAGTTGTTGTGTTTTATATAATAGCATTTGAACAGTTCAGATTGGGGGCAAAGTGTCTTTTCATTCCAAATATTTTTTTTTCTTTTTTTTTTCAGGATAGTTTGAACTTATTTGTCTTTTGAAATTAAAACAAATATATAATTTACAATGTTTCCTGATTTTGGGCACTTTTAATGAGAATCTAGAATTTTTGGCAAAAACTTTCTGCCATAAAAAGACAATACATGTAAAACGCATATTGTGCAATATTTCTGTGATCAGTACATGCTTCTGTTTATGAGGTTAAATGTTCAGCTTACACACATTTATGCTCTCCTTACTGAAAAAGTAAAGATGTTTTTATTTTATTTTTTAAGTTAGTAAAAGGGAAAGCTAAAAGACACTTTTCCTCCAGGGATATTAGAAATATCCAATGTAATGTCTTCTCTGCTTTAACGAAAACATATGCAGGGCATCCCTGCCTTACACTGACATAGTGAATGTAAGAACATCTGGCACCTGTTTTGTATTTAAGATTTGCCTGGAGCCCGCCTCAGAAAGGACCCGCTGTTTTCTGATTCCTACTCTGTATAAATGTTAGCAAACAGTGTTTGTTAAAGCCATCATCTTAGTTACAGAGAATACTCTTAAAAGTATAACATATGAGTTTATACATGTTATAAATTCATATGATGTGTATCACAGTTCAGAAACATTCACAGATGTGTAAGTTGACAGCCCAGAGCTGCCTATAAATAGGAAAGAGTCTGAAATGAAGGAAGGAGCCAAAGAATAAGAATAAAAGGGAGCTTTTCAGGAGACCTTGATGCAAACCCTTCTCAAAGACCAGGGGACACCAGTAATAAATGGAGTATGACAAAAGTTTCCTTATTTATATTTTGTGGCCTATATCTTTTCAGTTTATATGACTGCAACAGGACTTTATCAAACCAACCAAGTGGAATGTTCAGCTTGGTTTAGTGGAGTGGAGTGGCTGCTTTTGTTTTAACTTTCCACCTTTTCTAACACGTCTTTGAAACTTAACAACAAAATTTATTTCCCTTTTGACTTCATATTCTGTTTCACTTGCTTCTGCTTCTTTTTTCCCCTTTCCCTGTAGTTTTCTCAGATTGTGCACCAAGCACAGCCATACTTAACAATGAATGTATATATATCCAAGCATATACCAAGAGATTCCTGTACATTCTAGCTGCTATTTCTCTATTGTATGGTGAATCAGGTTTTGTGAACTAACTGTAAGGACAGAAAATAGGGAAAATATGCAAAATACTTGTTATTTCCATATCAAAATTGTAACTATTTATTCTATTATATTCTTCAGAGAAAAAATCGTGAGGGATTTTTAGAAGCAAGGGGGAAATATAAGGTTTACACAGGCTGCATACAGTGTTCAGGGAGGTTGATGTTGATTACATCATATTAAAGGTGGCCACCAGCACCAGTGAATGCTGGAAAAACAGGCCCTGGGAGTAGTTTGCAGGATCACGGGTAATTCAGTAGGGCTGTGTGAAATTTCATGAAATGTTTTTTTTGATGCTGCTTTGACATGTTTCAAGCTCAAAATAGCAAAATTGAAATGAAACAAAAAGCACTGAAACAGCTTCAGAACAAAATGAGGGCACTTGAAACCTTTGAAAAGTTTGTGTTTCAAAGCAGCCCAGTGGTGGGAGGCAGGGGAGAGTCAGGACTGCTCTCCAAGTGGCTCCACAGCCCCATGTAGCTCAGCCCTGGCTCTCCCTATCTCCTGGGCTGTGCTCCATGGGACTCATGGACTGGCCTCTTGCCCACCTCCCACAACTGGGCTACACTCCATGGGTCTGGCAGAGCCAATAGGAGCGCAGCCCAATGGTAGGAGGTGGGTAGAGCCAGCGCTGAGCTCCAATCAGCTCTACCAGCCCCAGGGAGGGCAGCCCAGTGGCGGGAGGCAGGCAGAGCCAGCACTGCACTCTGTGGGGCTGGTGGAGCCAATCAGACAGCAGCACTGGATCTACCCACTTCCCACAACCAGCCTGCACTCCATGGGGCTGCTCGAGCTGATCAGAGCACAGCCCGGCAGTGAAAAGCAGGCAGAGCTGGGGCTGCACTCCACCTCCTGCCGCTGGGCTGAGATCCATGGAGCCCAGCACTGGGTGCAGGCTGTGCCCAGCACTGGTCCCAGGCAGCAACAGCAGCCTCCTGTCATCCGGACATAGATCCGGAGGTCCACACCACCTGGAAGAGTCCAGCACAGCCCTATCAGGAGTGCAGGACCCTGGACCTGTGCCTGGATGACAGGAGGCTGCCATTCCTGCAGCAGGGAGCAAAGCTGGCAGCCAGAGTTTGGGTCCAACCAACCAGCCTCTAGTTTTGGGCATTGCATGCTATTGCCATATGTGCCACCCCAATTTTTTTAGGTATGGGTTTTTTTGATCCTGGGATCTCCCAGGGTCAAAAAAACTCCCCTATTCTACAAAGTGGCAGTGTGGGGAATGTCTGCATGTGAGGCTATATGATACATGGCACCACAGATGGGTCTGCAGTGCTGCATGCTGCACATCTGCACTCATCTGCAAGGGTCCTAAGTGGTTAACGAGACAAGGAAACAAAGGAGTTTTGTAGGCAATGGGAAAAGTTTTCACATGGTGTAGGTTTATATTTAATATCAGTATAATAATTAAATGAACATACAATTTTTCATAGGATCATAGAAAATTAGAGCTGGAAGAGACCTCAGGAGGTCATCTAAGCCAAACCCCTGCTCAGAGTGGGACCATCCCCAACTAGACCAAAGCTTTTGAGACCTTGCCTAGCTGGGTCTCAAAAACCTCCAAGGATGGAGTTTCTACAACTTCTCTGAGTAACCTGTTCCAGTGTTTTACTATACTCCTAGTGAAAAAATTCTTTCTAATATTTTACTTAGACTTCCCTTTCTGCAACTTGAGACCATTGCTCCTTGTTCTGTCATCTGACAAGAGTCTAGCTCCATCCTCTTTTGAACCCTGCTTCAGGAAGTTGAAGGCTGCTAGTAAGTCCCCCCTCAGTCTCCTTTTCTCTAGACTAAATAAGTCCAGTTCCCTCAGCCGTTCCTCATAAGTCTTGTACCCTAGCCCCCAAAACATTTTTCTTGCCATCCACTGGACTCTCTCCAATTTTTCCACATCCTTTCTGTAGTGGAGGGCCCAAAAATGAGCATAGTACTCCAGGTGTGGCCTCACCAATGCTGAATAGAGGGGGGATAATCACTTTCTTTCCCCTGCTGGCAACACTCCTACCAATGCAGTCCAGTATGATTTTAGCTTTCTTGGCAGCAAGGGCACACTGTTGGCTCATATTCAGTTTATTGTCTATTTTAACATCCAGGTCCTTTTCTGGAGAGCTTCTGGCCAGCCAGTCAATCCCAAGCCTGTACCTGTGGATGGGATTGTTCTGTCCTAAGTGCAGGATTTTGCACTTGCCCTTACTGAAACTCATGATATTTCTTTTGGTCCAATCCTGTGATTTGTTTAGGTCTCTCTGAATGCTAGTCCAGCCTACCAGCACGTCTACTACTCCCCTTAACTTGGTGTCATCTGCAGACTCGCTGAGGGTGCACTCTATGCCATCTTCCAGGTCATCAATGAAGATACTGAACAACACCAGTCCTAGGATTGATCACTGGGGCACTCCATTTGATACCAGCTGCCAACTAGACACTGAGCTATTGATTACTATCCTCTGAGCTCGATAATCCAGCCAGTTTTCTATCCCGCTACAGTTCATTCATCCAACCCATACTTCCTCAGCTTGCCTGCAAGAATACTGTGGGGGATGGTATCAAAGACCTTGCAAAAGACAAGGTATATTACATCTACTGCTTTCCCTGTATCAACAGAGTCAGTTATCTTGTCATAGAAGGCAATCAGATTGGTCATCCATGACTTGCCTTTGGTGAATCCATGCTCCCTGTTTCTAATCACCTTTTTCTCCTCCACATGCTTAGAAATGGATTTCTTAAGAATTTGCTCCATGGCTTTTCCAACTTTAGATTGGAAAAACTGGACTGACATGAGGCTGTCTGGTCTGTAGTTCCCTGGATGCTTCCTTTTTCCCTTTCTTAAACATGGGCGCTATATATGCCTTTGCTAATTTTCCAAGACGTATCCCAAAAACCATGAGTTTTCAAAGATGATGGCCAGTGGCTCTGCATTTACATCATCCAACTCCGTCAGCATCTGGGGGGGCGGGGAGGGAAGGAGGCATACCATCCTGCTGCATGGAGTTGTATATGTCCAGATGTTCTAAATAGTCCCTAACCTTTTCATTCCTCACTGTTGGCTGCTCACTTCCTCCCCAAGCTATGCTGCCTGGTGCAGTAATCTGGAAGCTGAACTTGCCTGTGAAGACTAGAGGTGAAAGTACTTCAGTCCTGTCTGCATCCTTGTCACTAAGTTGCCTCCCCCATTCAGTAAGGGACTCACACTTCCCCTGATTTGTTATTGACATACTTGGAGAATCGCTTCTTGTTCTCCTTCATGACCCTTACAGTTACTTTGGCCTTCCTGACTTCATCCCTGCGTGCCCAAGCAATACTCATCACCTCTCTAATTTTTGGCCGCCAAATTCCCTCTTCTTATAAGATTCCTTTCTGTGATTTAGCTTACTGAAGAGTTATCTGCTAAGCCAAGATAGTTTTCTGCCATACTTCCTGCACATTAGGATGGTTTGTTCCTGCACTCACAGTAAGGCTTCTTTAAAGTAAAGTCAGCTCTCCGGGACTCCTCTCCCCCTCAGACTCACTTCCTAGGGGAATCCAGCCCTGAGTGATATGAAGTTTGCTTTTATGAAGTCTAGGGTCCTTACTCTCCTGCTATCCTTTCTTCCTTTCCTCAGGATCCTGAACTCGGTCATCTTGTGGTCACTGCTGTCTAAGTTGCCATCTACTATTACATTCCCCACCAATTCTTCTGTGTTTGTGAGCAGCAGGTCAAGAAGAACATGGTCCCTAGTTGGCCTTTCCAGCACTTGCACCACAAGGTTGTCCCCAGCACTCTCCAAAAACTTCCTGGATTGCCTGCACATGGCTGTACTGTCCTCCCGGCAGATGTCAAGGTGATTGAAGTTTCCTGTGGGAACCAGGGCCCGTAATTGGAAAACTTCTGCTGGCTGTTTGAAGAAAGCCTCATCTACCACATCCTCCTGGTTTGTATAGCAGACCCTGACCACAACGTCACCTTTGTTGATCTCCCCGTTGACCCTAACCCAGTTTCATACTGGAACTCTGAGCAATCATATGGCTCCTTTACATAAAGTGCAATTCCTCCTCCTCTCCCCTGCCTGTCCTTCCTGAATAATTTATATGTATCCATGCCAGTGCTCCACTTATGTGAGCTATCCTACCAAGTCTTTTTTATTCCAATCATGTCATAGTTCTGTAAGTGTCTAAGGACTTCCAGTGTTTCCAGTTTCCCAGGCTCCATGCATTCATGTACAGGCACCTAAAGTAACTAGTTGATTGCCCTGATGTCTCAGGAAGAATGAGAACACTTTCTCTGTTGCCCCCTCCTGCTTGCTCTTTCTCCAGGTCTTGCGCTTCCCCGCTTACCTCAGGTATTTGGTAATTAACCCTCAGCAAACCTAATTTAAAGCCCTCCTTGCTAGATTAGAAATCCTGTATGCCGAGATCCTTTTTAGATTACATAAGTCAATCTGAACGCTCAGTGTGCAGGCCTCCACAGGGTTTCAATCACCCCAAAATGTCACACAAAATCTGAGTTAGTTCACTGCAGGTGGTAAATTAACTTTAGATTGATAAAGGGTTAACACAACCTAGAGAATGCCTGGAATCATTCACAATACAGACCCAGGACTGGGAAAACCCATTTACTCATCCAAGTTCCAGAGCTGTGTTGTTCCTACTGCCCTGATTCAGATTGGGCTATTTTTAGCAACCTGAGTACCTCCCCTGATTCAAACAACCCTCACCCTCAGACCTGCCAACCCTCCCAGAGCTTGCAGCATTCCACCCATGGACCCACCAGCCTTGCTCCAACCTCACATTACTTATCTCAAGTTACTTATCTCAGGCTGTCCACACCACTCCCAGGCATGGTGAACACTAGCACGGACTGTTACAAGGCTAGTTTTAAAGCCACCTAAACCTGAACTAGGTGTGGTGAAAATTTGTTCTTACCCTAATTGAAGGTGGTTATGCTATGAAATGTGGCATGGATTCTTTTCTGATAGAAACAAGAAGTGACTTCTTCCCTATAAAGTGAAAAAAAAATGATAATCCTATTAGAAGAAAGTTGCATGGCTTTCTATATATTAAACAAGTACTGATGCTTCAGAGAATCAGACAGATTGAGGAGCAGTCAACCAGTCAGGAAGCATCATCACACTATATTTAAAGTAGTAAGGAAATTAATCACCAGAGGTAGAATAGAAACCAAAGAGAGATATTTGTAATACTTAATCACCAGAAGAACTAGTATATTTAACAGAATATAATGGTAGACACTGTAGAAAATGTCTACGATGGCCCAACTCTTGAAATGGAACTGACAGTTGTATGGCAGGGGTGCTCATACTTTGTGATACCACAACCCTGAGAGCTGCCATCCACCAATGTGCGCCACTTCTGCATGCTGCTTCCCCGCACCACTGTGTGTATCCCCCTGGGAAGTTTGCGTCCTCCTTTTAAGTTGCTCATGACCCATAGTTTGAGAATCCCTGTTCTATGGAATATGTTTGAGGATAAGTCCAAGCCTGCAAAACTGCTTGTATTGCCCATGAGCAGGTCTCCAACCAAACAAAGAAAACAAACCATCCTTACTGCAGATTTCATGCTAAGGAGAAAGGCAACAATGCTCAGCAAGGCACTATGATATATGAGTACATCAAAAAGCATTAAAACATCTTAATTACTGAAAGAGAAAATAACTAATTTTGCAACACTTTGAAAAACAGGTATATTTATGAAATATTGTATTTCATGCTGGTGTGTTTTGTTGTACTTAAGTCAGTTAATCAAAACATATCATAAGATTAGGTGGCAATGAATTGTTGCTTAATTCTACCAATCTTTAGTTTTCTTAATCATTGCATCCCTCATTGTTTGCCTTCCCTCTGACTTACATACCTTCACCTTTCCTGATACATACTAGCTGTGTCTGCATGAGCTGCTGACTGCACAGTTGTTACTGTGTAGTCATTTAGTACCTGCATACAATTAAATCCCCACGTGGCTTTTTGGTGACACTGACTGAGCAATAACTCATTACTATTGCACAGTAGTGTTACATCACGGTTCATTCCGCATGACGCTATTGCGCAGTAGTAACAAACTACTATGCAGTCAGTGTCTTGTATAGATGTGGCAACTGTACAGTAAATCTTATGAAGAAAGAAGAATATTAGCTAACGATTATGGATATCAGTCAGGATAAATTCATAAACATAAAGCTAGACCCTGTCAAGAACAGTTTTAATATAGTTGTTAGGACTGTGCAGAGCAGGTAATATTCAATTCGACAGCCATGTCAGATATTAAACTGGGTCCCACATCATTTTGCTGTCCTCTTGGAGTCGAAGTGTGTTCGCTTCGACTCGAGGTTGAAGCTCAGTCAAATATACAAGCTGCTTCAACTTCCCCATAGGGGAAGGTCAAAGCAGGCTATAACTTTGACATTTCTTGTCTGATCTTGATGAAACATACAAAAATGGTATACAAAAATGGTAGCACATGAGGAGCCCACAAAGTGTGCCAAGTTTCAACAAGATAGATTCAGGGGGTGCAGAGAAACTGCACCCAAAATTCTTGAGAGCAAACTGCCTGTAACTTCTATGTGCAAAGCCACAGGGAGCTCAAACTTGCAGGAATGATAGCTACTGAGGAGCCCACAAAGCCTGCCAAAGTTAACAAGATAGGTTCAGGGAGTCTGGAGAAACAGCACCCCAAATTCTTGAGAGAAAACCTCCTGTGACTTCTGTGTGGAAAGCCACAGGGAGCTTGAAACTGCAGGATTGCTAGCCCCTGAGGAGCCCACAAGGCCTGTCAGCTTTCACAGTGATAGGTTCAGGAGTCTGGGGGAAACTGCATCTTAGACTGCTGAGAGACAAAACTCATGATCCAGATGGAGTGAGGAGGGTTGCATTTGCTCTGTCTGCACCTGGCACTTGGGGAAGCCCAGCAGCAGGATGTTCACCTTGAGGAACACAAGCTGCTCCACCAAACCAGGATCCAAGCAGGTATGGTGGGGTCTCACAACATCTGCAGCCATGCTGAATATCCTCTTGCTTGGCACACTGGTCGGTGGACAGGACAGGTATTCCCAGGCAACTGTGGCCAGATCAGGCCACATCAGGCTGTGGGTTGCCCAGTAGGCCAAGGGATCACAGTCCAGGGGCTCCACAGGCTTAGCAAGATAGGCAGACACCACAGTGTGGGTTGTTTGCCTGATCCTGGGGACTGGTGAGTCTGGACCCTCTAATGTTTGCCATGGCCTTAGCCCATATTGGCAGCACCTGTGGTGGAGGGGAAGACTGGCTCGTGGATGGCAGGCTGGGTTCAGGCAGCGGATCCCCATGTTCCACTTCCCCCCGCCTCCGCCATTCCACTTCCGTCACTTTCTTAATAAGTACCTCTCTCCAGTGACTCAGTGTCTCACTGTCACGTATGGTGCCCTTCACCCTTAGGTCACAGATGGCGGCCAGCATATGCACTGTGTTGGACCCCAAGGGTTCAAGCCTTTTGCTAAGGCCCTCCCTTAGCCACCTCACCAATGCCTGCACATCTGGTGAAAGTGGCCTGTCCCAGCCAGGAACATTGGCCCCCAGGAAGCTCTCCATTTGGCTGCGGAGCTCCTTCACTATGGGGACCACCTGGCTGAGGAAGGCATCAGCAGCACTGAGGGTCTCAGTGGTCTTGAGGAAGGGCTTGAGGACCAGCAAGATCTGGGAGATGGCATCCCACTCAGCTTTGGTCAGGGAGCCGCTGATTCCAATCTCCCCAAGCAAGGCCAGCTCATGGATGCCCTTCTGTTGCTCCACCAGCCTCTCGAGCATCAGGTATGTGGAGTTCCACCGAGTCTCCACATCCTGGATGACTCTGGGCTGTGCAACATTTAGCTCTGCTTGTTTGTCCCACAGCATCTTGACCCCCTTGATGCTCCGGTGGAAGTAGCCTGCCACCTTCCTGCATCTGGAAACAAGCCTGCTGGTGTTGCTGGTGCCATCACCGACAGCCCTGTCCCCCTCCAAGGTGTCTCTCACAGTCAGATGTAAATTATGTGCCACACAGTGAATACCAGCAAAGTTAGCATCACAGACTGCTTTGACCATATTGGCCCCATTGTTGGTGACCATGAAGCCACAGGTGAGCTCAGCTTGCCCAATGCGCAGCCACCCCTGCACCATGTGGTTCATGGCCCCCCTTATCTTTGCTGCTGTGTGGGACTCATCCAACACCTTGGCATGAAGGAGAGACCTCTGATGGCCTGACTGGCCACACTAGTGCCCTGTGAGGGAGAGATACGCATGATCTCCACCCCAGCTGCTCCAGATGCCCGAGGTAAAGTGTACAGTCACCTGCAGACCTGCCTTGTGCAGCTCCTGCCTCAAGTGCTCCCTGCATGCTTTGTATAGGGAGGGCACCACTATCCTGCTGAAGGTGGTGCATGCAGGCACCTGGTAGGATGGAGCCAGCAGTGACAGGAGCTCTGGCTGCCCAACAAAGTGAAGGGCTGGCCATCCAGAGCAAGCATCTCCCAAGTGGTCTGGGTGACCTTGCTTGCATTTGCAACTGGTCCCTTTTGCCCCCAATGTTCCAGGGTCCCCTGCCTGTGCTGTGGGGAGACGGGGGCTGTGGAGCGAGCAGGGGCCATTCCTGTGACAAAGAGGTGGTACCTGTGGAGATGATTCAGCATCCCTGAGGTGGTCATGCACCTTGTTCCCTTGTCCTGGCTGATTTTGGCTCGGCAGTGCATGCAGATAGCAAATGTGGGATCATCTGCCAGCTCATAATGATCCCAGACCATGCTAGTACTAGAACTTTCCCTCTGGAGTGCGGGTACATCTGTGGATGCTGCTGAACTCTCCCCCTCTTCAGCAGTCAGAGGCATAGCAAGAGAAAGAGTGGACTCAGCTGAGCCATTTGCCTTCACCTGTACAGAGGCACCTTCTGAAGTGCCTTCTGGGAAAGACCTCGTGGCTTGAAAGGAAAAAACCTGAGGGGTGTTGAGCACAAACTTGACTGATTCCCCCTCCTTCCCCAGAGTTTCCCTTGCCAGGGCACTGAGATCCAGATCCAGTGCCAGCTCTTCTTCTGCTGGAAGGCTCAGCATAGGTTATGACACAGGGGTGTAGTGCACTGCTGTGCTTTTTGCAGTTATGGTGGGAGAAGTTGTAGCTGCTGTGTCTGGACATGAGAGAGTCTCAGGCACAGGCAGTGGCTCTGGTGGCACTGCTGCTCCCCTCTCTTTACTGCTTCTGGCAGCCTCATCCCTTGTAGTGGGAGGAAAGAGGCTGCGTCTGAGTTTGGTGGGGGGAGAAACTGCAGTTCTCCTGCTTGCAAACCCCCTTGCTCCCCTTCGTGCAGGCTGGCCAGTGTGGCCACCTGCCTTTCCACCCCGCTTCATAATGTGTTCCTTCATACGTAAACTTGAACCTCTAAGTGTGCTGTGCACCACAGATTAAATTTCTGGATGTTATGTAAATGTGTTTGCGTGTGTAGATAATATATTGAGAAGCGTTGGTGTGGTGGAAAGAATTAACGATGTATAAATATATATATATACACAAACTAAATTCCTAGACATAGAATAGATTGTAGGCTACTACTAACCCTATCCAATATAAGCATAAACTAATATGAAAAGTAGTTATAAAATAAAAGCACCAACTTCTCAGAAATCCCTGTGACTAGCGTTGCAGGAATTTGTTGAATATCAGGGCTTCCAGCCATTGTGGTCTGACGCAGAGGTGCTGGAGAACACCAGCAGCTCAGAAACTGACCCCAAGGCAGAAAGCAGGGGAGCTGAAAAGTCTTTCATGCATTTTCTCTGGCCTTTTATGCATTTTCTCTGGCCCTTCCCCAGAGCACTGGGATTGGAAGGAAACTCAGACAATGCTGACAGGTCACTGGCCAGCCACACGTGTCAGTCATGAAAGCACTCCTTCCCCCTCTCCCCTTCCCTCCCCTTACTTTCATTTTTTTTTCCCCCCACAGGTAATCCAGTATAGGCAAGTCAAATATTCGACCCTTGTCAAATATTCGACCCACGCTGTTAATATTCGACTCGTGCTGTTAATATTTGACTTCCGGTATTCGATTCAACAGCTATTCAACGAGCTGCTATTCGACTCGACTTTCACTTTTCGAGGTCAAATATGTTGAATATTTGTTGAATCGAATATTAAGTCAAAGCTTTGCACAGCCCTAATAGTTGTCCTGCATTAAAAAGGAAAATTAACTCTCCTTTCCCAAACTTGGCATGTTTTTCAATAATAGAGTACTTGCAGAAGACATTTATTTGGACTAAGTAAACACAATAAACAGATGCTCTAATTTTTCATAAGGGAGCATGTGTGGGAATTACGAAATGTTTAAGTTGTAGTCTAGTACTGCCAAAAAGCAAGATCTATTTGCAAACATAATAACACATACAAAGATATAGGACAAGATCCAGATTAGCCCCTTTGGCACTTTCAGTTTGGTTTTTTTTTCACGCTTAAAGTTGATTGACTGAAATAGGGTTAGGTACCTGGAATCCCTGCCCCATCAATGGAAAATTAATACTTTCTGAAGGGGAGATACTGGATTCAAAACTGTACCTAAGGTATCTCTACTAATGATCTAGAGCATGGAGTCCACTTCTGTGGTGGCAATGGTAGTGCTCATTTTAGCATTATAGCCTAAAAGAGAACTTACCAAGAAAGTAGGTTACTTAGGTTCAAGGCCCTCCTCTTCCTTGGAGATTCCAAACTATATGTCATGACTTCTAAGAAAATGGTGTTACCACAAAATTATAGAATAGTCTTCTTTTGTTCAAACTTGGACGTTAGTAAAAAAAAAGTACAGTAGTGGGCTGCATCTGCCTTATTACTGTGCAGTAGTGTCACATGGTACTTAGTGTGCTATGATGCTACTGTGCAGTATTAGCAACCTAGTGTACAGCCAGCATCACCAAAAGGCTGTTCAGTGATGCTACTGCACAGTAACTCTAGTTACTGCTCATTTAGTACTTGTGAATACAAATACTAAGTGACTGTACAGTAAGAACTGGGCAGTCACCATCTCATGTAATTGTGACCATGGAGTGGGAAGGAGAGCAAACAAGACTGAGTAGGCTTCTGGAGCCCAGTAGTTATGGCACTTCTAATTATTGAAGTTCAAAAATCTACCGAAATCCCATTTAATGCCAAATTTACCCATTTGGATTTTGCCCAGTGAGAAAAGTGAAAAGGTGTGATGAATTAATGTACACTTGTATACGTGTATACCAATCTCCAAATTCCATTCTTAAATGCACATTTAATTTCAAATTGCATTTTGCCTTCACTTTCCTCTTTTAATTTACATGTGGGACTGGGATATCCAGATGATGTAAGTGATTCTTTGTGGTGACTTGAAGACCCTTAACAATAGAAAACAATCAGCAATCCCAAACCTAGACTCTATTCTATTCAAATAGAAGCATTTTAGAACATTGAATGTATGGTAGCCCAAAGGAACCAGTTCTTCTATCCTAGACAGTAAGAATTACTTGGGCTAAGAATTACTTGTCAACTAAATCCTGGACTACTGCTTAGATTATTTATAATTAGTAATGTGATGGTGTTGCTGTAATGCTGATCACCTTGCTCACATGGCCTTTCTGTTACATGATTAGATGATATTTAAACCCATAAAAAATCTTGAAGATAGTTCATTGGACACTTCCAGCACAACCAGTTATCTAAATCTGGTTACGCAATAAGTAAATTCTCATGAAGAAAATTATGCCAGGTTATCCTTCAGACCAGATAGGGTGGAAAAATCAGTCTTTGCCCTGCCATCCTTTTCCTCCTACTCCCTCTCCAAAAGCAGGATTAGCAGAAAAGGGGTCTTTGCCTACATGTGTGACCAAGTTGTAGTTGCATTGATCAAAACTGGCTATGTCTACTGTAATTTTCTTTGTTGGCTAGCCTCCTGAATGAGGTTATCTTAGGTGGCACCATACATCTGGGTTTTCCAAGACATGTTCTCTTTTTCTGGCTCCCTGTACTGTGTCTGGGTGGATTTTTAAAATAAAAGCAAACGTACAAGTTTTCTGCTCTCCTGGACTGGATGCTTGGGGCTAGGAGCAGCGGGGAAGGTGATTGGTTGCCAAAGGTCATGTGTTCCTTGCATGGGCTCTGGCAACCAGAAACAGAGAGAGAGAGAGAGAGAGAGAGAGAGAGAGAGAGAGACAGCCAGCACACACACAATGCGGGAGCTGCTTGGGCAGCAGGGCTGTGGGGAGTAGGGGTCTGTGGGCTGGGAGTGAGGGGCACCAGCAGGGCTGGGAGGAGGCAGGGGGTTGCAGATGAGGACTGAGGGGCATGGGGGATGGGATGGGTGACTGTAGGTTAGATGTGTAGAGCACTGTCAGCACCAGCCACAGGTTGGGAGAGAGGGGCACCAGCAAGGGGTGGGGGGCAGGATACTGCGTTTTGGAAGTGAGGGGAAATGGCTGGAATGGGGTCAGTAGGTCCAGAGTGAGGGGCAGCAGCAGGGCTGGAGTGGGGTGTGTGGCTTGTCAGTGAGGCAACAGAATGGGCTGGGGACTGGCCTGTCATTGCTCCCCAACACTATCATATTCCCCCTGCCCCCTCCCCCCGCAACAGGTGGCCTCTTTTTTTGGACCTGGAAATATAGTAACCCTAAATCTTAGATTTAACAATCCACTGTTACTTCAGGCTTTGTGCAGAATCAAGTAGATGTATCAGTTGTACAAGCATTACTTTGAAAAACTGAAATTCTGATGCATCTACAGCATTCCAAAAAATGAAGTCTTAAAGCCCAGGTTGTCAAAAGCACTTAGGTGCCTAACTCCCTGAATTAAATACCTACGTATTTTTGCTGGTCTGGGCTTTATCCAAGCTCAAAAGTCCAACTGGTCTTTGGGGTGCAGTGGACTAGCATAGCTATGGCCTGACAGTTTTTATATCCAGTGCAGACATGGGAACATACATTACTTGTAGCCACCATTGTCTCCCCAGCTAAAATGACCAGATGCCTATATATAGCCAAATGAATATAGACACTAAGATGTGGGGAGAAGTGGGCACGCTAGAAGGGAGGAATAGACTGCAATCAGACTTAGACAGGTTACAGGGGTGGGCGGATGAGAACAGGATGGGTTTCAACACTGACAAGTGCAAGGTGATGCACCTAGGGAGGAAGAACCAGCAGCATACCTACAGGCTGGGGAACTCCCTTCTTGTCAGTACAGAGGCAGAAAAGGATCTTGGAGTCATCACTGATGCCAAGATGAACATGGGCCAGCAGTGTGGGGAGGCAGTCAGGAAGGCCAACCGCACCTTGTCATGCATCCACAGATGCATCTCAAGCAGGTCCAAGGAGGTGATCCTCCCCCTCTATGCAGCACTAGTCAGGCCGCAGCTGGAGTACTGCATCCAGTTCTGGGTGCCGCACTTCAAGAGGGATGTGGACAACATGGAGAGGGTCCAGTGGAGGGCCACTTGCATGATCAGGGGGTAGCAAGGCAGGCCCTACGAGGAGAGGCTCAAGGACCTGAACCTGTTCAGCCTCCTCAAGAGAAGGCTGAGGTGGGATCTAGTGGCCATTTACAAACTAGTCAGAGGGGACCAAAAGGCATTGGGGAAGTCCCTGTTCCCTCGAGCACTACCAGGAGTGACTAGAAATAATGGTCACAAGCTGGCAGAGGCTAGATTCAGACTAGACATCAGGAGGTGCTACTTCATTGTCAGGGTGGCTAGGGTCTGGAGCCAACTTCCAAGAGAAGTGGTGCTGGCTCCTACCCTGGGGGTCTTTAAGAGGAGGCTAGATAAACACTTTGCTGGGGTTAATTGACCCCAGCACTCTTTCGTGCCATGGCAGGGGGTCGGACTTGATCTACTCAGGTCCCTTCCGACCCTACCAACTATGAAACTATGAATTTAAGAAAGACTTCATCACAGATCTGGAGAAGTATCCATTGATTTTATAGCATAATATTTTAACTGTTTGGCTACCAGACACATAATCTAATCCTGCTACAACTTCATGATCAAATGCTTCCATCATTCTGTTGGACCTTTTCAGGACCCACTAAAGATGAGGATATAAAAATCTGCCTTTCCCTTTTGAGCTAACATTTTAGAGAAAAGCTCTAATAGCCAAAATCAGTGTCTGAAACATTAGAAAGCTGTAAGAAGAGAGAGGTTTTTAGTCTCAGAGGGCCAGATCTCATTTGGTATAAATCTGTGAAGGCCCATTGAACACAAGAAAACAATGGAGCCATGCCAATTGACATCTCTTGTGGGTTTGGCTGAAAGCCAACATGAAAACTAGGAGACTGATCAAGCCAGATAAAAGAAGTCAGCAATTAGGAATGGCATCCTTTTATATAACTGTGCAACAGAAACTTTTAATTTTTTTCCAGTTCAAGGCCAAGTGCTCAGCAGGTAAGAACCTGTAATTGGTAGCACTCTTATTGATTTCCATGGTGTACAACCTGGCAGGCAGGTACAGTAATATTGCCTACACAGACATGAACATGATTTAACATAGAATATGATGCAAACATTACAGACAAATGAGTTCTGTATATCATCTTCTTCCAAATCAGGGTGTCACGATGGCAGCATGGATTGTTTTGTGTAAAATACTGTATTCTGTTTTTGCTTGACCTATAATGGAACAGAATAGAATGTGTTTTATTTCAGGTTCCCTTTGAAACAACCATGATCAACATGCTATGAAGAAGGAAAGAATAGCTAAAAATTGAACTATATCAACTTGGCAGACTGTTTACTACCTCTAGGTCCAAACTAAATTATGTTTTTATCTTAAACCAAGACTTGCTAGTGAATTACTGGAGATGAGCCCTGGATGAAGTCCAGTACTGATTTGTTTGTGGCCTGTCGAGGGCCTGGCAGCCATCTTATCTTGTACTATGGTAAATGAGTCTGATTGCCAAGGTATTCTTACAGCATAGTGCTATCTCCACCTCCACCTCCTGCATTCATCAAATTATGTCTGTAATTATTTTATGCACATGGTCAATTCTGTACAGAGATCAAATATTAGCTTCTGAATGTGGGTGATCTTTTTTTAAAAGAAAACCTTTAAGCATTGAGAAGATGGGTTGTCTTGACAATAAACTGAAAAAGAAAAAGTAGATTAGAGCGTGAATTACCTAGTTTTTTTCTCCAATTTCTTGAGCTAAATTTCTTCAGTAGTAGAAACATGAATATATAGTGCTATTGCTATTGGTCAAAATAGTAAAATAAAGAATTGTCTATTCTCTGTAACTTTTTTTTCATAAACTACAATAAAGTAGAAGCAGTAATTTCCCTATGAATGGTAACATTATTAGCAATTTGTATTACAGTGACACCCAAAAGTAGCATTGTGCTATCAATGTACATACAAATATCAAGAGAAAGGACCTGTCTCACAGGGTTGTGCTATAAATCTACAAAACAAAGTAGAGGTGGGAGAAAATGAATATTGTACCCATTCGGCATGAGACACTGAGGCAGAAAAAAATTGCATTAGTGCAGCAGCCTTCCTTTGTGAACTTGAGCTAAAACCAGTGTTTAACCTGAATATCCTGAGACCAAGTCCAATGGCCTGACCACAACATTATCCATCCTATTATTAATACAAATACAAATCTTCCCCCTGAGCTAGTTTTATCTGTCAGAATAGGATATAATTACGGTGAGTGCAGGCTAGCCAAATGGAAAATTCTGGCTATTATAACAACAGATACTGCATTGCTTTTCTATATTTCCATTGTGCCAACAGAGAAATCTGCTATCGGTCTAACCCTTTGACAGCTCCTTTTTATTTCTTTTATTTTTCTCCCCCCAAATATTTGTATGGAATATTCTCTTTATCTCTCTTCCATCAAATGAAAGTCATTGCATTGGCTCCAGTTTTACAAGTAGCAGAGTACATCATTTCTCACAGGAAACACTGAGCAGCAGGTGGAAGAAAACTTGAAAAATTATAATGAAAACTAGAGCATTACACAAGTATGAGATCAGATAAGAAACAGTTAAATTAGGTCAGTTCATAGTTCATAGTCTGATTCTGATTACATAATTTCCTTTTTAATGTAAACTTCTTCCTTAGAAGTCATCTGTCTCCCAAAAAAATGGTAATATATTTCATACACATGGCAAAAGATAGCCCGTTGATTCAGCTTATGTTTACAGTACATTCAACATGGCTACACTATATTCAAAACAATCAAATTTTAATCATATTTAATAAAATGGCTTTAAAATGCCCTGATCAGACTTTTTTATTAGTCAGTCAGTCTAATTTTATTATCTTTTTCAAAGGTGAAAATGAAACCCCACTTTGTGTTTGAAAATAACTGCTGGATATAGACTCTACAAAGGATTTTAATAGACTTGACCACATTTTTCATGTGATTTAAATTGCAATATGTCACACTGGGTTGCATCAGTCAGACAGTATTATGCCATGTCCTATTATTGGATGTGACTGACACATTCTAAAATGTATCACATATTGGCATATTTGCCAGAGAACTTCAGAATTTAAAGCAAAAGGCAGCATTCAGACATAACAATGTATTTTTTGTGACAAGCCCTGCCAAAAAAATTGTTTGGTTTTCTGCTTTTGCTTTTTTGGGGACATAATTCTTGATCCTGCATTATTGACATTCATAGCAAAGTTTCCATCAAATTCAGTGAAGGAGAATCAGGCACTTACTGGGCAGTAAGCCCAGTACATGTGTGTGTTTATATGTGTGCATGCTTACTGCACAGTAAAAACCCCTAATAGTGAGTAAATTTGATACCAAATTAAGGTAGCAAATTTGAGTAAATTTGATACCGATTTGATATCAAATTAAGGTAGCAAATTTACTGTGATTAGTTACTGCACAGTTATGCATGTGTAGATGCAACCCAGGAGCAAATTTGCTCTCAGGTCAGCCCTGCCACTAGGGGACTGGACTGAGGCTAGCACCAGGGATCCAGGTTGGGAGCCTCTCCTGTCCCAGGGCTGGGGTGCCTCCATGGCAGCCTCTGCCTCAAGCCCTTTAAAAGCCTACAGGCATTTTGAGCCATGGGATATACCAGCAGGAAGCCTGAGTCCACTTGAGGCTCCTGTGTCCCTGACCAGGCTGCAGGCAGCTTCCCCAGCCTGCCTGTACCCCGGTGCTGCTGCCTGGTGCTATAGTGCCACGCAGCTGCCAGGCCCATATCATTTAGGCCAGCAGAGTGCTGCCAGCTGCCGCATGCTGTGGCAGATGCCAGCCAGGCCTGCTAGCACCCAGGCCCAGCTGCAGGCAGCTTTTGGCTGCCAAGGCCAGTTCCACCTGTCTACAGCCCACCCCCAGCAGCCTGCCCTGGGCTTGCAGGTGCTCCAGGGCACTGCCTTTGTCATGTGGCTCCCAGTTCTATGCTGGGCCCCAGTTCTGGGTGCTGCAGGGAGCTGTCCAGGCTTGGCAGCACATAGATAGCTGTGTGAGGGCCAAGAGAGCCAGCACAGGACCCATGATGGTATCCTCCTCATCCTCAGCCCGCCCACACCCATGCCTGCCACCTAGGGCCCCAACTGATCCATGGAGGGGACTGGTGACCTTATTGTGAGGTAGAAGTGTTGCACCAGTTTGAGCAGTGTGGGTGCTCCAACATCCATGTCTATGAGGGGTTGTCAGCCTAGATGTGGGAGCATGGGCACAACTGGTCAGCATGGCAGTGCCACATAAAGATCAAGTTCTTGAAGGTGCAGAGGGCATGATGGTGCTATCTCTGACCACAATCATCAGTTGGAGAGTACCTGTAAGTCCATGCCCTTTATGCAGTGACTTATGGACGTAATCATGCCATAGTATGTAGGCCACAACTGTGCTGCCTACAGCAGCATGGATGACCTGCCTGAGCGCCCACTCCAGGCTAGAACCCCTGGTGACATGTCACCAGAGGAGGGGCCCTCAGGTGTCCAGCAGCCCATCCTGCCAAGCTCCCCAGCTGCAGTCTCCACCAACAGCTCTGCAACTTGAGCCCTTGCCATGAGGCATGGCTGGCCATGACACCACCAGACAGCAGCAGTGCTAGCTCCTCCTACTGGGGTCCCCTGGCCAGGCACCTGCATACCACACTCTACTACCCCAGGATACTGTCCAGAGCAGTATGCCATCACTGATCACCCCATGTGGAGCCACCAGCAACTCCAGCCCCAGCCATGGGGTAAGCGCGGGGAGATGGCCCTGCTCTTGCCCCTGCCATTGCCCATGCCCTCTGTCTCTGACCCCTGTCCCTGAAACCCCTCCCCACCAGGACCTTCTGCACTCCCCTAGTCCTAGGTTCCCCTCTACAGAAGTCCAAGGGATGGGAGATAGTGCCAAACTTTATTGAGCAGCCCGTCCCCCACAGCTATGTGACCACATGCCTGTCACATACCGTGGAATATATCGATGCTGATGGTGATGTTCTCCTTGGCTTCAGGGACCAGGGACATGTAACACAGCCACAGGTAGCCCTCCAGTTGGTGGCAGAGGTTACAAGGAAGCCCAAGTTTGCAACTCGTGGATGGTGGAGGGGCTCTGTTTTTTTGACAGGGCAGGGGGAAGGGGATTATGTGTGTTGAGGGGAAGGGGGGCTCTGGGTGATGTGAAGGAAATAAGAATTTGTCCTTGTGAGATGTGTGCATGAGCATGGTGCTGGGGGTGGGCAAGGGCAGGTGTGGGTGGGCTAGCACAGGGGGTGCTATAGGAGGTAGGAAGCCAGAACTTTCCACACCCAGTGCCCTGGTCCCCACTGGCTGGTATGCAGCTTTCCTGGGGCCTTGGTGGAGGTGGGCCACTGCTGCCACAGGTGGTGGTCCTGCTGACAGGTGTCCTCTGCATTCTATGCCTCCTCTTCACGGAAGATCTCCACTTACATCTCACACATCTTATGCAGCACACAGGCTGCAAAGATGACTCTGGGGAGGTTCTCTTCAGTGAACTTGAGGTGGACAGTGAGGGTACAACAATGACCCTTCAGAAGCCCAAATATGCACTCCACAAGGGGGCAGGTCTAGTGGATTTGGCACAGGCAGTGGTTAAAGTGGCCATGGCAGGAGTCTAGCTGGCCAGCGTAGGGCTGCATGAGCCAGGGAAGGAATGGGTAGGCGGGGTTTCCACAATGAGAAGGGACAGGATGGCCACAGTGCCCGGCTGGAGGTCCAGCATCCCCAGCATGAAGTGCTCTCTCTCTACCAGTCCTGGAAGGCTGGAGTTCTGGAATATGTGGATGTCATGAGTGCTGCATGCTCAGCCAGCCCTCATATGCATGAAGGCCCTGGAGTAGTCCATAATGGCCTGGAGCACTATAGAGTGAAAGCCCCTCCAGCTGTAATTGGGGCAGTCTCCATGGGGCAGGGATGTGGTTCCTATCCAGGGTTCTGATGCACTGGGGGAATCCCAGGGCATGGAACCCTGCCATCAGCACCACGGGGTTATACATACAGAGCACAGTGTCCACCATCATGTCATGGTGGGTACTGCAAACCTACAGGATGGCCTCCCCAGAGGTGGCCTTGTCTATGCCAAAGAAGTGGCAGACATACCTCAGGCTGGTGGATGTGGCCAGTTTGAGCAGGGTGAGGGCCAGGAAGATGTCCGGCCAGGAAGATGTCCACTGAGAAGGCTGATTGTATGTCAGCATCTTGCTGCTCCAGATACAGACAGAGCTTCTCCAGGAGGTCATGGAAGGTGCCCCAGGTCATGCAAAAGGCCTCCATCATCCCAGGTGGGCTGGACAACTTGTAGCCATGAGCAGACCTAGAGGCGGTGGGGATCGAGTCCCATTAGAGCAATGGCAGTCCCAGCAGTGGCATCATGGACCCATTGCCAGCAGCCCTGCCAGGGTCCAGCTTTGAGGATAGGGTGGAGGCAGCAGGTTCACAGAGGTGGCCCTGGGATGGTGTGCAGCAGGCAGGGAGGTGATCATTGTGCATGGGAGAGCCAGGCAGGCCTAGACAGCCATGGGCCAGGTGGCAGTCTTTGCAGTGGGCTTATAGTGTCAGCGCAGCAGCCAGGAGGAGTCTGGGGCTCTGGTCATCATTGCCAGGGGCAGGGGTGGGAGCAGCCATAGTGCAGAGAGGCACAGGCAGGGAGGAAAGCACTTCTACATGCTGCCCCTGTGCTGGGCACACTGCTCCTGTCCAGGGAAGTGATTGGCCAGAAAGCAGCAAGAATGGCTGGCTTTGGAAGACGGCTTCTTGCAGCTGCAGCTGGAGCCTGGAGCTCCCCTAGGTGGTGTCAGGGACCCATTATAGGGTCTCAGGAAGCAGGAGCAGATTGGCAGCAAATCCTCTGTTGCTTCCGTGTATGTATAGACAAGTATCTAGCACCATTTACTCCTGACTAGTTTACTTGTGAGTAAACTTGTGCCACAGAAAATGCACATGTAAACACACCCACTGAGTAGTTTTACACATGGATACCTAGTATTTCTCATGTCTTTTGGAGAAAAAGAGAAAGGCTGTTGTAACTGAGATAGAGCAGACTGTGGATGCATTCTACATTCAGATGATTGAAAAAGCAGAATAATTCACTTGGTTTTGATGGATTTATGCCACATTTTCATCAGTTCATATCTACTGGCTTGTATACAGCTACTTTTGTTTCAGAGAAATATGAATGAGAGCTATTTTGCTTACTATTATGTACCTGGAACTACTGTGTTGTTCCTATTAGAATTCAACCCACATTTTCTAGTTCAATCATAGGAAAAAAAAAAAAAGTTCCCCCACCCCAAATATGTCAATAAGTACAAATAAAGAACTTGAACTGTTATTGCTTTTAACCATATTCCTTAAGAATAGACATATAGGCTGTGTCTCCTCAGGAACATGAGGTTTGCAGCACCTCAAAGCCTACTGAGATGTCATTAAAGGCACCCAATGCACGTGAATCCATTCATTGTGCTGTGTACTTTCATGGTCACATATTTGCAGCATGGTGGCATAAGTAGGTACCAGGAAATCCTGGTTTCTAAAAGAACTGCAGCAGAAAATTGTTGGGCAACACACGCAGCAGCAGCATGCACTGCCCGAGATTGTAGCTTGGCCAGCCAGAAAAACACTCTGGCTGTTGGCCAGGCCTGAATTGCCACCACTGCTGTCCCAGGACACCCCCAGGATCCCAGGTAAGACTGCTGGGGCCAGCCCAGGTGGGACCAGACCAGGTCCTGGCCTCAGCCTCCTCTACCCCATCTGGGGCAATTTACTGCATGCCAACATGCACAATTGGAATGCCTGGGGAAACTAGCAGTGGCACAAATACATGCCTCTGCTATTTGTCCCTGGGGAAATGCATGTTTATGCTTGTGAGGATGCATCCCAAATCAGCACAAAATGGGAATGGACTAGTTTAAGTTAGTATTTCATTATGTCACTACATACTTTTTATTTTTAGGAAACTACTAGACCTGTAACAAACGGTTAAATAGCATTGAATTAAGAACCACAAACCCTAAAAGCTTTCCAATTTTTACTGCCTTTTCCACACCTGAATGCAGAAATGATTAAGATGTCTTAAAGAGGATTATGATTTTAGGTTGGTAATAAGCAGCAAGAGCAGATGGACTCTTCTGAAATGAACTTTCTGTTATTACACAGATTTCACTTGTAAAAAAAATCAAGAAAGAGTTCATAAAGAAAGTTAACAGGTACTGTTATAGGTTTGAGATTTAAATTGTTTGAACTTGTATATTGTTTCTGATCGCTCATCCAAGTTATGCATATATTTAGAGGTTTCCACACTTTTTCAGCCACTTTAACAGTATTTACTAAGATAACTCCCTTGACAGGTTCAAGTTTCATACTGAGAGCACATCTACAGTGGTGGCCCTCAAAACAGTGCATGGCTTTGGAAAGCTTTAGAGTTTTTTTATCAATATTTCCTATTTCCACAAAGAAAATTTCAGCTAAAAATAAAAATAATAAGTTGAAGACTAAAGAGTAATGCAAGGATTCCCGCTATATGACACTTTACTCTTGTCATTGAAAGTTGAAAATGGAAGTATTTTGTTAACTGCAATTATGAAGTTTTTATCCATCAATGGAAACTATTTTTTCAACTGTTTATTGACATATTTATTTTAGTTTTTATTTTAAAATGTTAGTTTTTTATATTTGGCTACAGCCTGGGTAGCATTTTGCTGCTAATCAAGGGAATGGATTCCTTCCACATGATAGAAATAGTTTAGTGTAGAAGAAACATATGTTGCTTCATACTTCAGTCCCTCCATTTCAAGATTGTGTGTCAAGGGAGGGCTAAGACTGCAAAAGTTCATTTATTTTATAAAGGTGTATGGATATGAGCTTAACCATAATCCATTCATTTTCTTTTACCATGGATATCACTCTCTATTATTGGAACACTTGCTTTTCTCTCCTCCTCTTTTGGCTCTCCCTTGTTCATCCTTTCTTGCTAGCCAGAAGCAGATAGCCCAAATTTCTCCCTTGGTTTACTAGAGTACCTTCTGAAAAATGTACCCCTCAAAATGCTCAGTTCCCCTCAGTCAGTTTAAGGGCCATGTTGAACATTATATTTAGAACAGGGGTAGGGAATCCCCAGCACAGGTACCAAAATGTGGCATGTGAAGTCATTTTGCTTGGCTTATGTGCCTCAGAGAAGACAGCAGGGAAGGGGCCAGGGCTGTGCTGTGTTGGCACAACAAGGAATGATCTCCTCATGGCTCCCCCACCATCCACCCATGGATGACTGGTGCCTCCTGAGTCTGGGGGGCACCAGCAGGGAACAACTGGGGGGGGTCCCCCAGCAACAAGTTGCTGAGCACTCTCAGGTGGGGACACATGCCCCTGTGTTTCCCTGCTATGCATCACCTATGCATCCATCCCTGGTACACCAATATCTTACAAGTTGCAGTTATAAGCATTTTTGGCATTCTGCCCCAAAACACTGCTGACCCCTGATTTAGATCAGAGTAGGCATTACTATGAGTTGGAAAGTTTTCTGAGCAGTTGCACAGTAATGCTTACTAAAATCTCACTTATGGACAATGCTAGAGCCAGCTGTGCAGTCAACAGTTTGTCAGCTCTAGCTCCCTTCCACTTCTTTTGCATCCCCATTATCTCCCTATCTCACCTCTTATTACTATTTCCCCTTTCCTTTTCTGTCTATCTTCCTTTCAACTTACTGCCCCAGCTCACATTCTTTATCTCCATTTTAGCACTTCTGCTGCCCAGCCAGCATTCTTGTTTCTCATATGCATTTGACTCCTTTAAGTTATTCTCTCTCACTCTAGTTCACCAGGGTACCTTGTTTTTGTGTCAAAAGTTTCAAAGTACACACTATTTTTGTCAGCATATGCCTTTAATGTAGATCATCATACATTCTATTCTTTTGTTTTAAATCAGAGCTGGGGTATTAAGTGCACTGTTGTTAAACATGATAAATAATAAATGAGAACCATTTAAGTGTATGTAACTTCCTTTATTGTCTTTCTGTAAATAAAACCCTCTATGGGATTTCTGTTATGTATCAGATAAACAGGCATGAACATCAATTAGCTTGTCTATTAAGTTCATTTTTTACACATTTGTCAGGAGTACTCCACAATTTTTAGATCCATTTTTCTGAGAACTGAGTCCTTTCAACTGCTGACTGGCAGCAGTAACAGAGTAAATATATATGGAATATGTGTCAAGTCTATGACTTGGATTTGAACCAAGATCACTACAGTCAGAGAGTAAAAGCCTGAACTTAACAGTGATGTCAGAGTTAAAGCACTAGGAATGTAACACTTCCATCATGCTGATAGTTAACAAACACCAGAAGACAGGCAGGTGATCCAGGCTGACCTGGACAAGCTCAGCAAATGGGCAGATGAGAACCTCATGGTGTTTAACACTGATAAATGCAAGGTTCTCCACCTTGGGAGGAAAAACCTGCAGCATCCTTATAGGCTCGGCAGTGCTACGTTAGATAGCACTACAGAAGAAAGAGACTTGGGGGTCATCATTGACCACAAGATGAACATGAGCCTCCAATGCGATGCTGTGGCTAGTAAAGCGACCAAAACGCTGGCGTGCATCCATAGATGCTTCTCGAGCAAATCCCAGGACGTCATTCTCCCCTTGTACTCGGCCTTGGTGAGGCCACAGCTGGAGTACTGCGTCCAGTTTTGGGCTCCACAATTCAAAAAGGATGTGGAGAAGCTTGAGAGAGTCCAGAGGAGAGCCACGTGCATGATTAGAGGTCAGGAAAACAGATCTTACCATGATAGGCTGAGAGCCATGGGACTGTTTAGCCTGGAAAAGCATAGGCTTAGGGGTGATCTGATGGCCACCTATAAGTTTATCAGGGGTGACCACCAGGATCTGGGGGAACGTTTGTTCACCAGAGCGCCCCAAGGGATGACGAGGTCGAACGGTCACAAACTCCTGCAAGACCATTTCAGGCTGGACATAAGGAAGAATTTCTTTACTGTCCAAACCCCCAAGGTCTGGAACAGTCTGCCATCGGAGGTGGTTCAAGCACCCACATTGAACACCTTCAAGAGTAAATTGGATGCTTATCTTGCTGGGATCCTATGACCCCAGCTGACTTCCTGCCCTTTGGGCAGGGGGCTGGACTCGATGATCTCCCAAGGTCCCTTTCAGCCCTGATGTCTATGAAATCTATGAGACACCCACCATAACAACTGCAGCGTAAGGTAAGTTTCTACAATAAAACATGGTGGAAATTGGCTATAAATGAGAATATGTCCATTGGATCTACTACCGTATTAATTTAGCAGTTTAGGAGAATATCTGTTACTCATATCTGCTACTCTCTTAGTTACTGGATTGCTGTATAAAGTAATTTTTAAAGTCACTTGAGATAAAAAACCTAAATTAAACTTTATATTTTTACAAGCCCATACATTTAAAGCAGAATTTAGAAAAGAAACAAAGAAATAAATAAATGAATGTATCTTATGTTGCTAGACTGGCAGAGCTGAATAATATCTTTTCATCAGATGTGCAACAACTAATTTTATTATCCATAGAAAAGTCTGAGAATAAACGTAATTGATCTTGGCCATTGGTTATTTTGTAGAGAAAACTGAGCAGCTCAATAATGAAATATAATAAAATGGTGTGGACTAAAGCTCATTTTCTGAGCAAGCAGCCATGGCAGCAGCAGTCGTAGCATCATAGCATTCATCTATCTGGAGTAATTTAAAAAATAACATAGAGAAACTTTTTATTGTGGCAATGGAATGAAAGCAGAAATTATAGTAATATGATATATTTATTATGATTCTCAGATACTTTTGGAGAATTACAGGAGAGCTTTTTTGTTTTGTTACTTTTAAGTGGAAGATATATAGTAGTAAAATCATCATCCAAGAAGTTATATTAAAGATATTCCTTATTCTTCAGTAGCTATAGGCTCTTTGACAAGTGATCTCAATATTGAATAAAATATACTTTAATAGGATGTTTTAATAAGGCAAATAATTAAACGTTAATTGGGAAAGAAGCAAGGGGACAGTAGTAAAGAGCTATTTAAAGTGTGTTGTGATCACTATGGCCATTTGTAGATGTGCTCACCATTTTCTAAACCTTGTTAACTGATTTGCATCACAGTTCAAATCAAATTTCAGTTTGAATTAAGGGTTAATCATTGATCATCAGGCTCTTAACAGATCGAATCTGTACTCTGTGTCTGGGTTTATGCACTTGCAAAAATCTAGAACTCTTGCTTCAGAAATGATACCTTTTATTAGACCAACAAGGACATTGCCAAAATATAGCTTTTTCTGCAAGCTTTTGGTCTTGAATGCCCTTCCTCAGGCTCTGGGAAAATTAGATATGGTAAAAAGTCCACCTACGTAGGAAATAAACTTCATTTTCGCACAGAGGGAGCTGGAGATGGAAAATATGTCCCTCTGGGTCCATGAGAGTGTCTCTGTGAGTTGTTCTGGGTTGCTCTTTGTTGTGTAGATCAGGTAGGATTCCCTCCCTTGGGTTTCACTTATCACTTACAGTTGGAAGTAATTAGGAGGGTGATAATAATCCTGTTTAAACACTGCTATATTGTCACAAACATACTGGTGCTTACCTAAAGTTCTATTCCTGAAGTGGTAATGGATGCTATTGACCTTGAGTGTTGATGATGACCATCTCAACCAAGGTTTCCACCCTTTTTTCACAGACTGGTAGCCCTTGTATTTGGCCAGGGCTAGGGGGCTTAGTCAAGGCAGTGAAGTGTTGTTTGCACATTTGACTTGTGAAGGATAGCCTCTATTGTGCTGCAAAAACCCAGTTGTTTCCCTTGTGGGGACTGCTATTTGCAATACTTATCTGCTGAGTTCCTAAGGGCTCTTTTTCCTAAAAATAAAGCTGTACATACATGTTAATTAATACAGGTTACTTAATACAGGTACTAGTCTGCATTAACACTAACTCTCATTCAATGAGGATTAGTTAAAACTAAAGCAAATCTTAATTTGGACTACAGAGGTCCACATATATACAGTGATGGCTGTAGTCTGGATTAAATCTAGAAAGAAACATAATGCCTGTAAAAGGTTTATCACACCTAAAAGGTATTTAAGAGTGTCTGCCTGAAAACAGAGCACTTGCAGCTGTTAGAAATACATTAGCCCTGAATTGGAAAAGGCATTGCTGTTCTGTAGGGAAATCCAACATTGTTAAATTTTGTATCATCCTAAATGAGGACAGAAAATCATTATTTTAAAATATAATATATTATGTTAATTCCAAAACATTTTGTTTGGGAAATATGAAAATGGCTTCAGTGAAACATTTTTTTTTATTAGATGTCAAAACATTATCATATAAAATTTAAGCTTATCATGATATAAAATGCTATGATACGTATTTACAATATAATACAATTAAAAGTTAAATAGTATGTTGGAATGAAATACTTTGAAAATTTAAATATTGTCAGTTGTTTGTCAGATTTGATGTATCCCCACAAGACATTTTGATATCAGTAAAACATGCATTTTTTGACTGAAAAATCTTCCATTCAGGATGCTAAGAAGGACATGCTTATTTTCTGTTGGCTTACTTGAGAACACTTTGTGAATATTCAGTTTCACTCTTCCGTTTGGAGGGGATTTCTCACATGCATAAAAAAAATTTGAAACATGAAAATGTCATTGTAAAAAACAAAATTTGTGAGAGGATTTATGGCAGAGATCAGTTCTAAAATGTATTTATTTATTTTATTACTCTATTTAAAGTCCATATTGCCTCTTAAAAATATGCTAGAGGTATACACAGAATGGATTTACTCTCAGGGTTATAATTCTGTGTTCATATGTCATGAGCCAAGACTGTCCCATTCCTACAGAATCTGCAAGGAGACAATGAGATTGTATTGATCAGCATGAGAGGCTGTAATCTTAGCAAACATCTAAGCTAGCAGGTTCAAGTTAGTGAGTCTGGCCTCCATTGTATAATTTAAGCCCCAGTCCTGCAGTCAGTTAAGCATGTGGATAATTTTACTCAGATGAATAAAAGTTTTTGCTTGTCTATGTGTTTTAAGCACTGGTCACTTCAACCCATACAGTCTAAGCAGAGCATTTATTTTGTTTGTTATTTCAAAGGGATGATTAATAAAATAAGATTCCATTGAGCATGAGAAATAATGGCAGTATGTGGCTCTAAGTAATTAGGTACTGTCATTACTTGTTCTTCAAATAAGCTGCCTGAGCAGGACATCTGCAAGATATAGAGCTCCTGGATGATCTTAGGTTTTCATGTTTGAGATGACATTACTAGTACTGTCACTTGCAATTTGCATATTCATAGCACAACCACATTTACTGTTTTGTACAAGCTACTTATTATGAGAAAAGGGCTACTAAATAGCTTTAAGCATATTTGGGAAAGCAGCCAGATGTGTTGCTGAGAAATGATGGGAAATTGCATTTATAGCAGTAGAGAAGCAGGGCTTTCACAAGCTTGAATTGTAGGCCTTGGCTCTTATTTTTATTTTATTCTTACCAAAAATGGACACAAACCAAAGCTCATTCTTCACATACTTGCACATTTTGTTGTCTTCTCTGTCCATGCTTCTGACTTTTTCGCTCTCAAAATATAAAACTACAGGTTTCCTTCATTTTAGGCTGAACAGGCATTCCTGGAAAGCAGTGCATAACTCAGATTTGATTTAAAGGTACCCACTTTAGAATATAACAAATAGGTATATGTTCCAAGACCTCAACTGTACTGACCCCCGAACCCATTTCTACCACTTTTATAAGACAATTTTGGTACTCACCAACATCAGACGGTACACAAAAGCACATGGTGGTGGTGAAAGTTACCATAATGGGGGTGGCAACTACAGAAACACGTCACAGATAACAAACGGGGAGCACAGGCCCATACAGGAGACTATATTTTGGTATGTGTCACTCCCACAATGCACCAGGTAAAGTAGCTGACTCTGGGCTTCTACCACACCAGTTGCATAAGACTGAATTTACCTCACATATGATGAGTTTTTGGTATAAAAAAGGTCATTGCATAAGGGCGAATTTGCACATATAGAACCCGCATAAAGTAAGAGAAACCTGTAGAAATATACCTATAGTTGTTAGTTTTATTTCTTAAAAACAGATAAATGTACTTTCTTCATTTTACTCTATGGGTTGAAAATAAACATGTTAATATATTAGGGTGTTTTTACATGTGATCCAGGGGTGCGGAGCAGGAACGCTTTAATTAGAATGGCTCTGAAGGCCACTCTAATTAAAGTGCCTGCAACAACTCTTGTGTCACTACCCCTGCATTTCAAAATGGCAGTGGGTGTGCTTGAATTAAAGCTTGTAGAGTGAGGTTTAGGTAAAGTAGGGTGACCATATTTCCAATTTTAAAAAAGAGGACACCTATGCTGGGTGGAGGGGTATATGATTGTGTGTGTGGCGGGGCAGTGATATGTGATATGTCCCCTGCCCTGCTGGTGCCCCTCAGTCCTGACCTGCAGCCACTTTCCCACCCCCAGCCCTTCTGGCTAGTCCTCCTCACTCCCAACCCGCAGTCCCCTGCCCCCCAGCCCTGCCGGTGTCTCCCACTCCCAGTCCACAGCCCCTTTCCCACCCCCCAGCCCTGCTGGTGTTCCTCACTCCCAACCTGCAGCTCCCTGCTCCCCCCTGGTGCCCCTTGCTCATGATCTGCAGCCCCCTGCCTCCCAGCTCTGCCGGTGCCCTACACTTCTGACCCGCAGCTCTTGCTCCTTCCCAGCCCTGCTACCCAAGCGGCTTGCTCACACACATACACACACCTTCCAGAAGCTGCTAGCGCTCATGTGGAGAGCATGTGATCTCCTGACACCCAATCAGCTCCCTCACTGCCCCCAGCCCTGAGCAAAAGCAGAGGCAAAGTGAAACCCTGGACATTTGCTTGCATTTTAAAAAACCTACCAGGACAAAGAACAAGGGGCCAGAAAAGAGGACATGTCTGGGAAAACCTGGATAACTTCATGTGCTCCCACCATCATGGTGAAATGCAGAGATGCTAATACACAAGACATGGAGGCTGGCTGGAGCACACTAATTAACATGCTCCAGCAGACTTGATTAATCAAGTCTGCTCTGATATGCTGTAATTACATGTCTACAGACAACCTTAGAGTTTTGGAGCTGAGCTTGTAAGATTACTGTGTCTATGTGTATACTTGGTAACAACAAATATGCCACTGGTCTTGAATAGCCTCTTGACTTCAGTTGCCGTATCAGGAGTTAGCTTAGTTTAAGAAAACATATTCGATATAAGATTATTTTCACAAGCCAAACATTTAGTTCATAAAAGCTAACATAATCTGTCGAACAGTATACATATCATTGCTGCGAAGTTGCTCTTTGCCTAAAAAATGGGCAATATCTCACTTTTATGGATGGAATGTATAGGAGATCTTGGGGGAAGTGTGGGGGTGGGGGATTGGTAAAAGGCAATAACAATGAAAAGAGTAAACAGAAACTGTGATTATGGTCTGTCTTCAACCCTTTTAGTAGCTAGTTCAAGTGCAATATTAAAATCATGTCAGACACTTGACTATGGGGGACTGACAGAAGTGATATTTCTGTCAAAGCACAGAATGATTGGCACCCTAAAAGTACTCTGCAGCTGTGCAGTGACACGTGCATGGCTGCAGAGCAATTTAAAAGTGGCCAGTCATACAACAAATTAACTCTCATCTAATGAGGGATCAGATGATGTTGACTTGACACATGCCATATCAAGACTCGGGATCTCAATATTGTGCTGTTAGACAGGAGGGCATGGTACAAACTTCTATACACACACACAAACTACACCAACACTCTATGGGTTCATACACACATGCACTTACATAGACACACAAACATGCACATCTGTGGCTATGTGTTAACGCTAGGGGGCATTTGGGAAAATTGGGCTCGGGATTACTCAGGGTCAAGGTGCCCCGGGGTTACTTGGGGTCACTTGGGGCTCCAGGGTTACTTGAAATTAATTGAAGGCCCAGGCAGAGGTGAGGAAGAAAGCCAGGACTGCAGCAAGGTAAAATGGCAGAGCCAGAGGTAAGGGGCAGTGGAATAGAAGCCAGCACAGAAGCCAGGGAGAGGGAGAGAGACTAGATGAGAGTAAGAGGAACAAGGAGCAGAGATTAGAGCAGGGCCAGAACTGCAGACAGACAAACCCAAATCGGGGTTCCAAAAATATCAGTTTTATTAAATAAGTAATGCATTACACAGAAAACAAAATTATTGGTTCCCACATACACAAACACTCTTTCCAACACATTGATACAATGGTAGCAGGAGAGAAAAAGGCTTGGTAGAAGGATTGAAGTCAAGGTATGTAGGGACAGAGTTTAAGTCCTTTGCTTGGGGAAGGAAGGTGGGTGATAGCTACCTATCCTGGGCTGTGAGTTGATCCTTGATGGCCAGTTGGGGTCAAGGTGTTGTCCAGAGGGGGGGTCACTGGGAGGGCCTTTGGGTGGATAGGTGTAGTGCTGGTCCAGGTAGAGAGGGCATCCCAAGTAGGTCACACTCTACCACTCTTTTTATACTGGTGGGTTACCTTTATCTCCTATGGGAAGGACATGCCCAGGCAAGGGCCAATCCTCCTTAGATGCATACATGCAGATCCAAGTGTCCTCATTGTCTGGTGGGATACAATGGTGGGGTTGCTGGTTTCTGTACCGTCTTTGTCTTCCAAACGTTGGGTTCTTGTAGGTTTTTTATCTTTCAAATGTTAGGTTTTGTCTCTGTTCCTGGGTGAGGTCTACGGTTCCTGGATGAGTTAATGCAAGGCAGGTCGGGTCATTTCGTTGATGGTTCATTCATTACTGGTCATTCAGTAGAGGCCTGCTACCATTATGCCTCAAGCACCCTCATTCATTCCCATTCATTCAGGAACCAATTTACATAGGAGGGGTAGGTATGAGTCACAGTTGCAATATACTATACAATAGGGTATGCCTGGACAGTGACACAAGATGGAGGCTTGACATTACAAAATGGAAACCTGACATTACTTGATATTGCTTTGGTTAATTTTACAGACACAGGCCTAAACCATACATTATTAATATGAAACAATAAAAACAATCAATGAAAAAATGCTAGGAATACAACATAATACAATATAAAACAGAAAAAATCAATAAAAACATAGCAGAACACTATTTACAATATTAAAAGGGGGTCATTAAAATAATATTATACAAGAACTTAGCTTACCAAGGACTACTTATAATTACTTATAAGGGATAGAGAGGGCAGAGAGAAAGTCAGAAATGGTTGGGGAAGGGGAGGGAACATATTTTTAAATGTTAAAAAAAGGAAAAAAGAAAAACCTGAGGGTTTTGCTACAATTAAGGTGCTCCAAAGTGGAATACAACATAATACAATATGAAACAGAAAAAATCAATAAAAACATAGCAGAACACTATTTACAATATAAAAAAGGGGTCATTAATATAATATTATACAAGAACTTAGCTTACCAAGGACTACTTATAATTACTTATAAGGGATAGAGAGGGCAGAGAGAAAGTCAGAAATGCTTGGGGAAGGGGAGGGAACATATTTTTAAATGTTAAAAAAAGGAAAAAAGAAAAACCTGAGGGTTTTGCTACAATGAAGGTGCTCCAAAGTGGAGCACCTAAGGGAACTTCTGTTCCTCAGGGTCAGTTTGTCAGTGCTATTAGGGCTGGGATTGTTGGTGACACTGGGCTTAACCCTGGGTAACTCAGAGGGATGGAAGACCATGAGTGTCGAGGAAGTCCTTCTGCTCCAGGCTCAGAAGCCAAAGCCTCCCCTTGCCCAACCTTTGCAACCCTTTCTCTCAGGCGCCTGCAAATCTCCTGTCCTTCTGGAAAGCAGGCGAGCTAAAACTGTTATCTATGGAATGCAAGGGCACCGCTCGGAGAGAGAAAGGAGGAGGGAGGAGGGAGAGGAGGGGCTAGCGGGGGGAAAAACACTGACAGTGAAACTGACCAGGGTATAAAGATCTCGCTGTTGCAGGGTTAGGTGTGCAGGATTTGAGACAATACAGTCTCCCTGTGCCTTTTACTTGAGTTCAAATAAACTCTGTTTGCTTCTCCCCCAGTGTGTTTATTTGGCGCGACGCACACCGGGCAACGAACCCAATTGTTGCCTCCCTCGGGCACCTTGTGCCGGCAACAGTTTTGGCGCCCAACGTGGGGCTCGAGGCTAACATTTCGCCTTGCCCGGATCCCTCCTGGGGTCGACGACTTGCGGCAACAACCGACACCCAGCACGCACCGGTGGTTTCGTCGGGGGCCTCGGCAGAGACGTGGTTTGATCGACTCCGGAGGGCACAACAGTGCAAAGCGCTCTAATAGTGGAGAAGCGATCATGGGCGACAGTGTGAAACCGGTCCCTCAGATAAGGTAGGATAGCTCAGCGGTCTGAGCATTGTCTGTTAAGACCTGGGGACACCCAGTGTCTCCCTGTAGGACCTGGGGACACCCAGTGTCTCCCTAGAGTATGGGCAGAGACAGAGTACGGTTGGCAGGGTACGGTGTACACCCTTAGAATGCATTCTGACTAATTGGAAACTGTTTAAGTCAGATCTAATGACTAAAAATGATCTTTAAAGGTTCTGTACAGTGGAATGGCCTCAATATCAACTGGAGGATCAGGAAAGGTGGCCTCCGGAAGGGTCAATTAACTACAATACAATTCTCCAATTACTCCTGTTTTGTCAGCGGACGGGTAAGTGGAATGAACATTTGTACGCACAATTGTTTATGGCTTTATGGAACAAGACAGATATTTTGCAGAAGTGTAATTTGACTCCAACAGGATCAGTAGTTGTTAGTGCTGAGTCTCAGCATTCCCCCCCATTACTGTAATGCCAGAGTCGGCGTCCCCTTCGGCTTTAACACCTCCACCATATAAAGATCAGATGCTCCCAGTTCCAGAGATTCCTCCCTCAGTGGGATTTTATCCTTTACTTACTGAAACTGTAATAGCCCGGCCTGGGGCAGATGGGCGTGCAGCCCAGACCATGCAAGTATACACCCATGTACCTTTTAACCCAGTGGACCTGGCGGCTTTTAAAGCACAGGCTGGAGAATTTTCAACTAGCCCGAGTAAGTTTATCTCTGTCTTTGAGGGATGTTTAGCTAGTCACAAGCCTGACTGGGATGATTGTAATATCCTTATGCGAACCTTATTATCTGAAGTAGAGCGGAATCAAGTTATTTCCAAAGCAAGGGAGGAAGCACAGTGGAGGCATGAAAGGGATCCTGTCAATGTTCCTGTTCCGGCAGATGTGGTTCCCCTAGCAGACCCTAGACGGGACCCTAACAATCCTGTGGATCATACCCGTCTTACCTCTTACAAAGAACTACTTATGCATGGGCTCAGGCACTCGGCTGTCCGACATCATAACTGGGCAAAGCCATATGAAATAGTACAGGAGCTGAAGAAAAGTCCCGTTGCATTCCTACAGCGCATCTGAGATGCCATTCGGCAAAATACCAGTGCAGACCCTGATGATCAGGCGATGGAGGCAATTATAAGGGGTATTTTTACCAGCCATGCAGCCCCTGATATAAAGAGGAAGTTACAAAAGAAGAAAGACTTAATGGGTATGTCTGTAGCACAAATCCTGGAAACTGCAAACAGGACATATACTCTCAGAGAAGGAGAAAAGGACAAGAGACAAGTTAGAATGCTAGTAGCAGCAGTACAGGCTGGAGTCAGAGAATGGCCACAAGAATATGGGAGAGGCAGAGGCATAAGGGGTCGTGGGCGCGGGCACCCAGGCCCACAAGAAAGACGCCTGGGACGGAACCAGTGTGCATTATGCTGGCAAGAGGGACACTGGAAGAATGAATGCTCAGAGAAAGGGAGAGACTGTACTCCTGTAATGACAGCTGAAGGACAGGAGTAGGGGTGTCAGGGGAAACAGACCACCCCACCCCCAGAACCCCGAGTAAAAATGCGGGTGGGGAATTCAGAAATTGATTTTTTGATAGACTCCGGGGCAGCACGGACCGCTGTAAATCAACCTCTTCAACTTCCTGTAGCGGACTCTCTCACCGTGGTGAGTGCCACGGGAAAAAAGACTCAGTGCCCAGTGTATGCTCCTGCAGAATGTGCTCTGGGAGACTGGGCTCTCTCTCACAAATTGGTCTACCTTCCAGATTGCCCAACACCCCTGCTAGGACGAGACCTGCTTTGTCAATTAGGTGCATCACTGCATTTTACCCAGGATGAAATAACCCTCACGTTGCCCCCTGAAAATGCATGGATAATGACCCTCACGGTTGAACCCTCGGCCATGAACGTCCCCCCCGGAGTGGAACCAATGGGAAGACCAGGTATACCCTTTGGTGTGGGCAGAGGGGGTCCCTGGAAAGGCTACACATCAAACCCCCATTAATATTCAACTACTGCCAGGAAAAGGTCCAGTACGAATCAAGCAGTACCCAATCAAAAAGGAAGCCAGAAAGGGACTGCAAGAGACTATAGACTGTTTCCTAAAGTACAGCATACTGCAAGAGTGTCAGTCAGCCTGGAACACTCCTATCTTGCCAGTACTGAAGCCTGATGGCACATATCGACTGGTGCAGGACCTAAGGGCGGTTAATGAATGGGTTAAAACTATTCATCCTCTCGTCCCAAACCCGTATACCTTACTGGCCTCCGTAGGGGGGCAGTATACTCATTTCTCATTTCTTGATTTGAAAGACGCTTTCTTTACAATTCCAGTTGACCCCCCCTCTCAGGAGATATTCTCTTTTGAATGGGAGGACAGAAAAGAGTTAAGAAACAACTTTGTTGGACAGTATTAGCCCAGGGATTTAAGAACTCTCCTACCCTTTTCGGCCAGTCCTTAGCTAAAGACTTGGAGGAGTGGAATAATGAGCATGAAGTTCTCTTGTTACAATATGTGGATGATTTATTAATTGCTGCCATAGATTTAAACTCCTGCCTTAACACCACGGTAATCCTCCTGAACTTTATTGGGCTTCGAGGATATGGGGTGGCTCGAAATAAAGCTCAAATTACTCTACCCGAAGTACGATACCTGGGATTTCACAAAAGATAAGGGGAGCACCAGCTTTCAAGCGAGCGAAAGGAGGCTATATGCCAGGTTCCCATCCCAAGCAACCGTAAGCGGCTCAGGGCGTTTCTTGGCATGGCAGGTTTTTGCAGGATATGGATCCCTGAATTTGGACTATGGGCAAAACCACTATATGACTGTGTTAAAGGGGCAGACCATGACCCCTTTTATTGGACTCCAGAAGCTGACAAGGCATTTAAGATACTAAAAAGGAAACTAATGGAAGCCCCTGACCTGGGGTTACCGGACCTTTCTAAACCTTTCCAATTGTATGTGCATGAACGAAAAGGGATGGCTCTGGGAATGCTTACTCAATTGTTGGGGGCGTGGAAACGTCCCGTTGCTTATTTCTCCAAACAGCTTGATCAGTTGCCAAGGGATGGCCAGCGTGTTTATGAGCAGTTGCGGCAACTGCCCTAATACTTGGGGAAGCTGAAAAGTTAACGCTGGGAGGAGTGGTGCAGGTGTATACCCCACATATGGTCCAGGCTCTGCTAGACGTGAAGGGGGGTCTCTGGCTCACCCAGGCTCGAGTGGCTCGGTACCAAGCTAAGCTGTTGGAGAACCCTGAAGTGACTCTGCAGCCCTGCCCCTCCCTCAACCCGGCTACTGTCTTACCTGAAACGGAAGAACAAGAGCATGATTGTTTAGACATCATAGATGCACAGTACTCCAGCCGTGCAGACCTACAGGATCAGCCACTTCTGAATGCTGATTGTGAGTGGTACACTGATGGCAGTAGCATTGTTGTAGAAGGGCAAAGGAGGGCAGGTTATGCTGTTGTGACCCTCTATGATGTTGTTGAGGCCAAGGGTTTGCCCGCCGGAACATCTGCTCAACTTGCTGAACTGGTGGCCCTGACCCGGGCACTAGAACTGTCGAAAGGGAAATGGGTCAACATCTATACCGACTCTAGGTATGCTTTTGGAGTACTGCATGCCCATGCTGGCCTATGGAAACAAAGGGGACTGCTGACAGCCTAAGGGTCCCCAGTGAAGTATGGGCCCCAAATTCTCCGACTCCTGGAAGCTGTTCAACTTCCCTCAGAAGTGGCAGTAATGCACTGTAAGGCACATCAGAAAGAGGATCAAGACATAGCCAGGGGTAATGCCCGGGCAGACAGAGAAGCTAAAATTGCTGCCACCCTGAGGACGCTGAGACCTGCTGACATCCCCATGCATGCTCTCATTCCATCAGTGGGGGAGCTCCCGGATCCCCAGTACTCATATGAAGAAAAAGAACTAGCGGACAAGCTTGGTCTCCAAGAAAAGAAGGGATGGCTGTGCTCCACGGACGGGAGGATCCTCCTACCAAAAAGCCTGACCCAGCCGGTGTTGCAACGGCTACATTAAACTACACACGCTGGAAAAGAAGCTCTCACTCAGTTGGTGAACATATATTTTCTAACCTCTGGACTTCGACATCTGGCCTCCCAAATACAAGCCAGCTGTTCGATTTGTCAAAAGAATAACCCTTGACCCAGTCTCTCAGCACCTCCAGCCACCTTGGAACCTACTCCAGGCCCCGGACTGGTTTGGCAAATAGACTTTACTGAGTTCCCCCGAACTCAAGGATTTAAGTATCTCCTTGTTATAATAGATCGATTCAGCGGATGGCCTGAAGCCTTTCCATGTTGCAATTGTACAGCCAAGACTGTAGCTCTAAAATTCATCCGGGAAGTTATTCCCCGCTTCGGACTTCCCCAGTGGATGGAATCTGACAACGGAACACATTTCACTTCAAAGATCATCCAAAACATCTCAGATGCCTTACAGATCCCCTGGAAACTCCATACTGCATGGTGACCACAAGCTAATGGTGTAGTAGAACGTACAAATCAGACCCTCAAGCGTCATCTATCAAAGATCTGCCAGGAGGCCTCTCTGCGATGGCCCGATGCTTTTCCCCTTGCTTTGCTTCGTATCCGCGCCCTCCCCAAGGGAAGATTAGGGCTTAGCCCCTTTGAGATTATGTTTGGAAGGGCCTGGCCTATGAACGGGACGCTGGTTCTAGCAGGGGAGTGGGAAATAGGAAGTAATATTTTGTCATGGTATATGTGCTCTCTGTCTGCTGTTCTTTCTTCTCTCCATAGGTACACTAAAGACTTGAAGCCTCTTCCGCTCGTTGCTCCAGTCCACTCGTTACAGCCGGAGATTCCATGCTCATTCGGACCTGGAAGGATGAGCCCCTCCAAGAGAAGTGGAAAGGACCTCACCCTGTCCTACTAGTTTCCCACACAGCGGCAAAGGTCGATGGACACAAGAACTGGATTCATCACGAGACAGACGTGGCATGATCTTTCTCCTGGTGTACGGAGTGGGCCGGTTAGCCAAGCTATATCGTCAACTTTCTACGTTCCTTACAAAATTTGCTAATGACACTTTAGCTATTGAAAAGAGCCTTAACTCTGAGATTTAACAACTTCGTTTATTATCTCTTCAAAACCGTCAGGCCCTAGATTATGTTTTAGCTTCTCAGGGCGGGGTATGTACTCTAATTGGGAACGAATGTTGTACTTATATCCCAGAAAATTCCCAAGGTATTAACAAACACATTTCAGCTGAACAGGCTTTTGAGCTGTGGAAAAGTCAGGAATGTGAACCCCCTGTCTTTGATTCTCTCTGGAGCTGGTTGCCCAACCTCGGAGGCCTAGGAGCGGGCATCCTTAACTTCCTGAACACCAGTGTTGTGTTGTGTTTAATTACTCTCCTCTTCATAGTTTCATAGTTTCATAGTAGCTAGAGTCGGAAGGGACCTAGGTAGATCATCTAGTCCGACCCCCTGCCTTGACAAGAAAGAGCACCGGGGTCAGATGACCCCGGCAAGGTGCTCATCTAACTTCCTTTTAAAAATCCCCAGGCTAGGAGCCTGCACCACTTCCCCTGGAAGCTGGTTCCAGGCCCTAGCCGCCCTGACTGTGAAGTAGCGCCTCCTAATATCTAATCTAAACTTACCCTCCGCCAGCTTGTGACCGTTATTCCTGGTCACTCCTGGCAGCGCACGGGGGAACAGGTACTCCCCCAATACCTGCTGATCCCCCCTGACCAGTTTGTAGCAGGCCACAAGGTCCCCCCTTAACCTTCTCTTGTGGAGGCTAAACAGGTTCAGGTCCCGTAGCCTCTCCTCATAAGGCCTGCCCTGCTGACCCTTGATCATACGAGTGGCCCTCCTCTGAACTCTTTCCATATCGTCCACGTTCCTCTTGAAGTGTGGCGCCCAGAACTGGACGCAGTACTCCAGCTGCGGCCTGACCAGTGCCGCATAGAGGGGGAGGATCACCTCCCTGGACCTGCTCGAGATGCATCTGTGGATGCATGACAGGGTACGGTTGGCCTTCTTGACTGCCTCCCCACACTGCCGGCCCCTGTTCATCGTGGAGTCAATGACGACTCCAAGATCCTTTTCCGTCTCCATGCTGGCAAGAGGGGAGTTCCCCAACCTGTAAGTGTGGTGCCGGTTCTTCCTCCCCATGTGCAACACCTTGCACTTATCAGTGTTAAACCCCATCCTATTCTCATCCGCCCACCGTTGCAACCTGTCAAGGTCAGCTTGTAGCCTATTGCACCCTTCTAGTGCACCCACATCCCCCCACATCTTAGTGTCATCAGCAAACTTGAACAGGGTGCTTTCTACCCCGTCATCCAAGTCACTGATGAAGATGTTGAACAGTGCGGGCCCGAGGACCGAGCCCTGCGGAACCCCACTGCCCACGTCCTTCCAGGTCGAGAAGAACCCATCCACTACCACCCTCTGGGTGCGGCCCTCCAACCAGTTGGCGACCCATTTGACCATGTGGGCATCGACACCACAGTCTCCCAGCTTTTTGATGAGGACAGGGTGAGAGACAGTGTCGAAAGCCTTCCGGAAGTCCAGAAAGACTACATCCACAGCAACCCCTGCATCTAATGATTTGGTGACCTGATCGTAAAAGGGCACCAGGTTGGTCTGACAAGACCTGCCACTGATGAACCCATGTTGGTTGCCCCTGAGCATGTATTCCCCCGCAAGGCCCTCCTGGATGTGTGCCAGGATAATTTTTTCAAAGAGCTTACCCACGCTTATTTGCGTGCTGTAACGCCCTCCTGCACAAAAGTCTGTGCATCCCCCTCCCTGAGCGCCTCATTATACCCTTGCATAGAAGATTCCGATCTTCAAACACTCAATTACTTTTTGTCTTCAGAATATGAGAAAACTCAGCCAAAACTTTGTTGAGTATTCTCAAAGGGGGGAGCTGTTGGTGACACTGGGCATAACCCTGGGTAACTCAGAGGGATGGAAGACCACGAGTGTCGAGGAAGTCCTTCTGCTCCAGGCTCAGAAGAGCCAAAGCCCCCCCTTGCCCAACCTTTGCAACCCTTTCTCTCAGGCGCCTGCAAATCTCCTGTCCTTCTGGAAAGCAGGTGAGCTAAAACTGTTATCTGTGGAATGCAAGGGCACCGCTCGGAGAGAGAAAGGAGGAGGGAGGAGGGAGAGGAGGGGCTAGCGGGGGGAAAAACACTGACAGTGAAACTGACCAGGGTATAAAGATCTCGCTGTTGCAGGGTTAGGTGTGCAGGATTTGAGACAATACAGTCTCCCTGTGCCTTTTACTTGAGTTCAAATAAACTCTGTCTGCTTCTCCCTCAGTGTGTTTATTTGGCGCGACGCACACCGGGCAATGAACCCAATTGTTGCCTCCCTCGGGCACCTTGTGCCGGCAACAGGATGATGCTTTATGTAAAGCGTCATGAGTTAGAGTGAGTTTAGAGTTGCATGTTTTAGAGTTGCATGTTTGTCAACACCCTTACATTTTAATACTAGACTAGTCAATGCTACAGGCCCCCTCTTCTCATGTAGACAAAGGCTCAATGGCATGGGCAACTGGTGCCTCTTGTCAGGGGGTCACTTGCCAGTCAACCAGGGGGAGCAGTCCCCTCACAGCAGGGTACACCACTGGCACTTGCAGGTCAGTGCAATTGGCCACAGGTGAACCCCCACCCAGCCCAGTTAGCGCAATCGGCCACAGGGGGACCATGGGGATAACTTCTCCTGGTGATCCCATGCCCCCGGCTGACACCCTCGGGGGGGGGGGGCGCCAGTCCTCTTGACTGCCCTCTGCCATCCATTGCCTAAACAGGGAACGCTGCTATCAGGGGGTGCACCAGTGCTCTCAGGGAGTGCATGTGCACCTCTGTGCACCCACTATGCATTGCCACTACTCAATGGGATCCAATATGTGATTCACACAATTGTGCCTCCTGCCATGTCATATGCTCATGACAGCAGGCAAGATTATGGAAGCATGCACTAGATCCATCTCACGTTATTGCTGATGCAGGGTCAGGCCAATCTTGGGCTCCCCCTGAACCACCAAAAAGCAAGCTCTCATGGCCTGAGGCCCACTCAATTAAGGGGTCCCCAGCAGCCAGAGCACTCCATGCAATCCTGGTAACTGGGAGATTATCACTGTGGCAATCATCCCAGGTCAGAAGTTTCATGCACCTCCCAAGGTGGGGAGATCAAAGCTGTGACTTGCAGTTTCTGGGATCCAGCTGGGTCCTGCCACTGAGTAGCAGACTGCAAACACCCAGAATCTGCAGCTGTGGTACTCTAGGTCCCAGCAGCTGTGGTGTGCGGCCAGGACCCAGAGTCAGCAGTTGCTGGGGCAGAGAGTCTGCTCAGGTATGGAATTCCCAGCTGGGAGCTGGGCATGATGCTCCCCTGAGGCAGGGAGTCCTGTCAGCTGACGGGGCTGCCAGTCACAGAGGAGACTCTGCTACACATGCAAATTAAAGTTTGAAAGCAACCAGCTGTAAAGTTAGTACACATTTTTGTGATCTAACTTTATAGCTGGTTAGATCTTTTTAGTGTATGATAAATACTTTGCACATGTAGCTTGTCTCAAGGCAATTGCACATTTAGCTAATTGAATGATACCTGTAACATGTAGAGGGGTCCACAGTTTTACCATTGACTACATATAATTATATTTTTTAATTGAAAGACTTAACAGGCTACAGTGCAATATTCCACTGGTTGGCTGCCTTCCCTGCTTTTCTCCTTCCTGGTTGAAGACAGCCAGTCACTGTGGCCAGAGGGGCTTCTTCTTTCCTCAGAATATTAAAGGGCCTCTTCCTTGCTCCCCACACCTCTGGAAAGAAATCTTGGAGTATTGCTGAGGTGCTCAAACCCATGTCCTGAAAACAGTCTGAGAAGCTAGTTTCCATATGCTGTGCACACGTTCTAAGAGCATAAAAACATAGGAAGTGCTATAATGATTTAGACCAGTGGGTCATCTAGCTTAGTATCCTGTTTCTGACAGTAACAAAAGATGCTAGAGAGCAGTAGTGCTCAACGTTTTGGCTCTGTGGGTCAGATGAGTGGCATAGGGCCTGTCTATGGGTCAGATAGGGCCCTGGAACCAAGCACAGCCCTTTCCTGTCCCCTGCACACCAGGATTGGGCAATAGGAGCCTATCACCACTCCATTCTGCCCCTCACTTGCCAGGACTAGGCCCTCAATGGGAGGAAGATCCAGCACACAGGGCATGGGCTCCCCGTGGGTCTCCAGATTTTGCAGCAAGGAAGCAGTGCAACTGTTCCCTGCCACCAAATGTCCAGACCCATGGGAGTCCCACTGGCCAGATGACATGGGGCCACAGGCCAGATATGGTCCATGGATTAGAGGTTGAACATCCCTGCTATAGAGGGAAAGCATTGAACTGGATATTTCTAAAGCAATCTATCCCCTATTTAATATTCTCCTGGACATTTACCGTTATAGGCTTAGAGGTGCCAGAGGACACATCTGTAACCATTCTGTTCATCAATACATCTATCAGTTATGAATTTATCTAGTCTCTTTTTGAACCTGGCTGTGTTATCTGCCTCCACCATCTCCTGTGGCAATATATTCCACAAGTTGACTACATGTTGCATAAAAAGTACTTACTGTGGCGGGCCAGTAGGGGATACTCCTGTGCTAAGTCACCCACCTCAGTGTGCCCGACCACCTTCCAGGCTCCGAGTGCCTCCCAGGGGGTGCCTCACATCTAGCCAACCCACTTGCTGGAGTACACCTGCTAGCCTGGGGGTGGTGCTGCCACCACCCAGGGTCTGGTCTGATCCTGGCACTGTGCCCCCTGGGAAACACAAGCCTAGTAGTCCTTGGGTGTACTTGACCCACTTCAAGAACGTAGGGTGCTTCCCTCAGTCTGAAGCACAAAAAGTGGTTTCCCTCAGTTAGCCGAACCAAGGGGACCCCAAAGCATAATCTAGACCCACTCCTAATAAGTCTCCCACGCTAGCTACATTGGAAAACGTTATTGGTTACAAGGAGTAGGTTTGGAATAGGATACAGGGTAGAGTTATATCAGAGAAATCCCATAGAGTAAACTGGCATGACTGGGTAGCCTTTGATCATGCATCTGAATTACAGCAAGCTATATATATAGTTAGATCTCAGGTAGCTTACTCACAGAGGTAGGTGAAGATTCCCACTGGAGGCAGGCAGTTCACTGATCATGAGTTTCAAGACAGACAGTGAGTTTCAGATGGTCCAGCTCTTCTCTCTCTGAGTTTTCATCACTTCTCCTGGGCAGTCATTAACTTATGACCTCATTTGTCTGGTCCAATGGAGGCCAGCATCTGTTGGTTGCCAGCCAACCAATTTGAAATGCATCACTGGTGGCCGGGCAGACTGGCAGGGTCCCTAGAACAATAGGAATCCCATGCCCCTCACCCAGGTATGTGATGCCAGTCACGTAGGCAGAGGGAGCAGGTTTTTCCCCTTCCCTCAGGAATGTATCTAACTCAGGATACCTAAAGACATAGGATGTCTGCCATCTGTAAGGGCCATGTTAACCAAATTCTCACTGGAGAGACAGAGGTGGCACACTTACTCTTGTTAGTTTTAAACCTGTCTTTGATTAATTTCACTGAGAAACCCCTAGTTTTAGTATTCTGGGACCAAGTGAACAACAGTTCCCTGTTCACTTGGTCAACACCCTTCATGATTTTACAGACCTCAGTCATATCCCTCCTCATCCTTCTTCTTTCCGAACTGAAGAGTCCTAGCCTTTTTAGTCTCTCCTGGCATGGCAACTACTCCATGCCATGATCACTTTAGTTGCCTTTCTCTGTACCTATTCTAACTTTACTACACCTTTTTTAAGATGTCAGGAACAGAACTACACACAGCATTAATTTGTAGACAGACGATGGAGCTGTATAATGTCATGATGATATTCTTCATTTTCTTTTCAATTCCCTTCATAATGGTGCTCATCATTTTATTGGATTTCTTGGTCACTGCTTCACATTGAGCAGACATTTTTAGAGAACTATCTACAGGGACTCCAAAGTCTCTTTCCTGAATCATAAGAGCTAGTTCAAACTAGCATTGTGTATGATTAGGGTTATTTTTGCCCAGATATATTACCTTGTACTTGGCAACACTGAAGTTCATCTGCCATTTTTTTGGCCCACTCACTCAGTTTGATGAGATCTTTCTTCAGCTCTTCTTCATCAATTTAAGATCTAAGTATCTGGAATAGTGTGTTATTATCTATAAATGTGGATTCCACTGTTCACCCTCATTTCCAGGTCATTTATTAACATGTTGAACAAAAGCAGCCCAGCGCAGATCTCTTTGGGACCCCTTTTGACCTCCGTCCATCTTGAAAAGTGATCTCTACCCTTTGCTTTTTATATTTTAGCCCTACCCTTTGCTTCTTATATTTTAACCAGCTCTTAATCCACAAAGAAGTCTTTCCTCCAATCCTGTAGTAGCAGTTCTTTTTTAAAAGACTGTTTTGTGAAGGACCTTGTCAAAAGCTTTTTAAAAGTTCAGACATATTATGTCAAATGGATGACCTTTTGTACATGTGCCTGTTAACCCTTCAAAGAACACCAGCAAATTTGAGGCAGGATTTTCCCTACCAAAAGTCATGATGACCCTTCTCCAGCAGAACAGATTTGTCCATGTGACTGCTTATTTTACCCTTTATTATAGATTTAACCAACTTGCCAGGGATGGAAGTGAAATTCATTGATCTGTAGTTTCCAGGATCACCTCTGGATCTCTTTATGAAGAAGAGTGTTATATTGACAAATCACCAGTCTTCTGGCACAAAGGACTTTTGTAGTGATAGATCGCATACAATTGTCGGCAGCTCTGCAATTTCAATTTTGAGTTCCTTCAGAACTCTTGGGTGAATGCCATTCAGTACTGGTGACTTATCGGTATTTAATTTATTGATTTGTTCTAAAACCTCTTCTCTTGTCACTTCACTGTGGTCTAACTCTTTAGAACTATCTAGTAGAAAGGATTGATCTGGTATATGAATTTCTCCTGTATCTACTGCAGTAAACATCAATTCAAAACTCCATGGTTATAGCCTTATCCCTGAGAGCACCTTTCCCCTCCCCCCCGCTTAATTATCTAGGAGTCCCAAAGATTCTCTACCTGGCTTCCTGCTTTTGACATATGAAAATTAAAAAAAAAAAAGTGCGGGGGAGGTTAATTACCATTAGTATCTTTTGCTAGACACTCCTGAAATTCTTTTTTGGCCTGTCTTATTATACTTTTATACTTGACTGGCCTGAGCTGTGGGTTTTCCTGTTTTCTTTTTTTGGGCATGCTTTCCATTTTTTGAAGGATGTTTATTTTATTTTTGGCCTTGAATGGCCTCCTTAACTTTGCTATTGAACCACGCAATGGTATGATTGTCCGCTGATATATATTTTATTTGTGGTATACACTTTACTGAGATCTAATATGTTATTTTTAAATAACTTCCAAGCTGCCTGAAGCCTTTTTTTTACATGTTTGGCTGTTCCTTTAAACTTTTAATTCACTCATGTAATTTCTTTTCCTAGAATTGTATGTCTGCATGGTGGAGTTTTTTGATTTAGTTCCTCCTGCTAGAATGTTGAAAATGATTGTTTAATGGCTGTTACTATAGAGTAGCTCATCAGCAGCTACCTCTTGAACTAGGTCCTGTGTGTTCCTCAGGATTAGGTCTACAATTGTTTCTCCTCTTGTGGATTCCAAGAGTTATTTTAGAAAGCAGTCATTTATCACATCCATAATTTTATCTCCATATCTTGATCTAATGAGGTCTATGTGATCAGAGCTGAAGTCTCCCATTTTTATCTTTCCACCACTCTCTGAGATCATAGACATCATAAAAATACTAGGGTTGGAAGGGACCTCAAGAGGTCATCTTATCCAGCTCCCTGCTCAAAGCAGGACCATTTCCAACTATATCATCCCAGCCAAGGCTTTGTCTAGATGGGTCTTAAAAACTTCAAAGGATGTAGATTCCACAATCTCTCTGGATAACCTGTTCCACTGCTTTACTACCCTCCTAGTGAATGAGTTACTATCATTCAGATTTTTAATCTCCCCTCAGATCAAAGTAATCATTTAATACAAAATATTCTATTTCATCCATCTTAATTTTTAATCTTCTGGCAAATTTGTAACAGCAATTATAAATATTGTCCTTGTTTAGCTTCCTGTTACTGCTCATGTTATTTGTTTGGAACCCTAGATTTTCTAACTTTTCCTCACTATTATCTACAGTTATACTTCTTACTTTCATAGTATCTTCTTCAAGACAGTGTACAATCTGAGTGATGCCCCGCTTTGGGGTTGCCTCAGCCTGATCTTTATGCTCTTCCAGATCTGTCTGCTTTTCACCACTTCTTCATATAAAAAACTGCTCTATGATGTCTTTAATATTTAGTGCCACCATTATGGTTCCATTCTGGTTCAAGTGGAGACCATCTTTTTTCATTCTCTGTCCATTTCTATATGATAGAAGGGAGTGCCATGTTGAAACAAGTTGAACTGGCTTTGGGTGTGCTAACTCTTGAGTTGAAAGCAGAATAGCTGCAGTACTGCCTACACACACCAATAATCTTTGTTAAGAGGTGGGGTTTACCAGTCACTGAACAGAACCCCACTAACCCAGCTTTCATGAGTACATTTAGGCCAAGTACAGACATTACATTTTTACCAGTAAAAATGACTGAAAACTAGTTTATATCGGTGTTCCCTGTAATCTGCGCAGCATGCGTGGCCATGCAGGTGCACCTGGCAGCGTGGCATGAGCATGCCTGCGTGGCCACAGTTGCCATGCAGCTTAGAGGGAACACTGGTCTATACCTGTAACAGAACAGAAGTCCAGCACACAGACTGGTTTAGAAAAGGCAAAACTCAGTCTACAATTTCCCTCCCTCCACCAAAGAGGGTTCTGTTTGCTACCAATCTAAACTATGCTGCTACAGAAAACTGCATAACTTAAATCATTTTTGCATTCAGCTTTTTTGAATTTCTGAACCTAGCCCTAGAGTTGGCATGGATAGAGCATAGACACATAGAGTAAGCACGGATGTTTCAGCACAGCAGGATGAAGCACATGCAGAAGTCAAAGGAGTATGGAAGTAAAAAGTCCAGGTGCTTTCAGGCAGAACTGTAGAACGTCTGAAAAACCATGCCTGGTGTCAGGTGTAAGTGCTGTGGGATGCAGTGAGGGCATGGGTAGAAGGGTATGTATATATATATATATAGTGTGTGTGTGTCTGTGTATATATATATATATATATATTTGGATGTTGTAAACATATATGTGGATTGTATGTACATGCTTTCCTGCATGTCTACAAAATAAACAGGTGGGTACATTTAGTATAATTTGAAGTTAGTGTGGAGTGATAGCTATGTGGAAAATGTATAAGGTGGATGAAAAGATTGAACAAGTAAAAGTAGGTGATTGGTGTAAAATAACATATTGAATAAGCGGACTAGATATGTGAGTTAAATGGGCAAAGTATCTATATAGATGCATGAAAATCAATACATTTTTATATAAATTGGTATGTACTGAGTTTTTGGTTTTGAATATTGGCAGGCTAACTGTATCATCTGGTAGTTCATGCTACAATTTTATTCACATTATGTAATTTTCTGCAAATGTTACTTACTTGTTTTAACTCCACAAGAAATTGTCAGATATTCAGTGTAGGTCTGTAACTCATCAGAATGATAAAACTATACACTTATGCATTTTAATTTACATTTATCAGTTATCCAGCTAGATAGCTGTCTGTTTTCTGGAGTGAGGGATCACTCCATAATTATGACAAACAGAGAACATAATCCAGAAGGAATGACACAATGTTAACTTTGAAGTTAAAGCTAGTTAACCATAGTAAGCAAAATGATAATAGTTTAGCATGTTCCTTTATTTCTGGTTTAGCCATTTTAAACTGATATAATTCTATCAACTTCAGTGAATTTATTCTTGATTTATATCTCTGTAACAGAGCAGAATCAAGCCTTTGGCATTTATTCTTAAACAACAAAGAAAAAGAACACAGAACCTCTAAGTATCATTTAAACATTTGGCAGACCTTATTACCACTTACTGCTACAGCATTGTGAATAATTGATTTCTCAGTTCATTGCTTAAAATAAAAAATCAGAAATAAAATTAATTCTGAGTCAATACAAAATAATTTTTTTTTCACAAGGTCTTATTCCTTTTTTAAAGTAGTTTTTGTCAAGAAAGTAAAAATGTTTCATTTCCAGAATTTCAACTGTTTATTGATTTTAACCTAAATTTGCAAATAGTTCTGACTGACCTGGAATAGCATTTCTTCCAAAAAAAATATATGTGCAGAAACCTGCTAAATCCTACATACTGCACAAGAGGCATCCTACAACTTAGTTTCAACTTTGCTTTTCCTTGAAAAGCTATTTCTTTATATTTATGTAACACTTGGACGTGCTATTGTTTGACATCTCCAATTTTTCAAATGATTGGAGTCATCAGTGCAACTCTTAAAAGAAACTAGACTGCAAACCTAGTAAGTAAATTAAATTTCATAGTTTTGGGTTAATGAGTACCTTAAATCATTGCTTTTAACTGATTGAAAAATCTTTTTTTTGAGAGGAATAACTGCAATAGTAGGAGTGGAAAGTGTCTTCACCCAGGATGAATAGCCTGTTCCTTTGGACACTCTCTAGGTAGATGGGTGATGGAGCGTGAATCATCTCAGATATAAAGTTTACATTTCCTTGTGTAGGGATATGTGGTTGTCACAGGGGGAAAAAGAGCAGTACAAATTCATGCTGCTGCTTTTTGCCCTGGCATGGTCCCCTGCATGTGGGGTTAGTGCAGGGAAAAATACTCCAGCTGGGGTAGAAGAGTCTGGGGTCATCACCCAGGCTGGCCTCAGCAGCCTTATTTGGAGTCCTGGGATCCCTAAATGGCTCTAGAAGCAGCAATCCAAGTGTGCAAAGCCTGGTTAGCATCCAGAACATGGCTCTGGCCAGCCAGGCTCTGGTTTTGAGCACTGCATACTGTTGCCATTGTATGCTACCCTCCTTTTTTCTGCATTTTTTTTTTTTTTAATATCAGGATTTCCCAGTATCTAAATTTGGTTCTGCACGGCAAATATTCAGCATGGAGAACCAAACCAAGTGTGTGGGGTACATTTTGAGACAGCTCGAAAGCCTTTGAGGTGCCTCAAAATGCACACGTGCATTCATGTAGATACAGCTAGAGGGATTTTAACCTGAATCTCCCATATCCTTCCATCCTGGACTAAACAACATCTACTCTAAAAGTGAACACTTTTCCATTTTGAAAATAAACGTTGCCTTTCAGGATGAGTCAGTGGAGTTATATCATTGCAGACCTAAATGCAATGTCTAAGCATTTGAGAAGGCCAGAAGTGAAGACAAATTCCTTTTTTCAACTTTTTTATTTTGTCTAGGTCAAAGCAGTTCTCCACTCCATTCTAGGTTTGTTTGTTTTGTTTTTGATTGTTTGGTTGGGGTTTTTTTGGAGATCATACCTTGAGATAACTATCTCCTTCTGTATGGGTGCATTGACAGGAGATGCTAAATGCGCAGTAGACTAATTAGGTTCCAGAGTGGCGAGAGACATGCGTGTGAAAGCCCGTTGCATCCCCACTCTCCTGAAGCCCCTCAGAGACATCCCAACAGCTGCCGACCCCCTGCCGACCCCCAGAACAGCCAGAGAAGAGCAGGGCCCGTGGTGGGAGGGAGTTAACCCTTACAGAGTGGGAGGAGGCAGCTGAGTGGAGCTGGGCCGGGTCTCACCCCACCCAGGCCCCTACTTCACCCAGCCCCCCAGGGAGCGAAGCGACCAGAGCCACGCGAACAGGCTCCGCAAACAGGCGCACTTGTCTGCCAGTGCATGAGTTAGCATGGAGTTCGTGCAGGAGGGTGCCTAGGAGGGCCTGAGGCCCTGCTTCCAACCTCCCCAGGGTGGACAGTTCCAGCCGTAGCCAGTGCCATGATGCGGATGGGCACGCACCGCACCCTGAGGGTCCCTTCAGGGTCTGTGCCCCGCCCCCCCCACACACCTCAGAGACAGCCACCCAGACGGAGCCCATGGTTCTGGGGTGCACGCAGACAGAACCCCTGCCTCTTGGCTGCAGGGGCTGCCTGTCCCTTTTTCAGGCTCTGGGGCCTGGGAGCATGGTCACTTCCCCTTGTGGGGTCTGCTCCCTTTTGGGGTCTCTGGCATGCCAGCTGGAGGAGCTCCAGGCCACAGTCCAGAGACTGCGTGCCATCAGAGACTGCAAGCAGGAGATCGACTCCTACTGTCAGGCCCTTCTCCCCCAGGAGCCAGTGGGTAGACCCTGGTATCCCTCCAGGACAAGGGAGGACTCTGGGACCTCACATTCTGTCCAGTAAGGGGGATGGATCAAGGTGGTGAAGGGCCTAATGCTCACCACACCAAAGCCCCTGTCCTGCTAGCTCCCGCAGGCAACACAGGCTCAACTGCAGCTATTACACCCGCTCTCCCCAAGACAAAATGTAAAGCGTTTGTTGTGGGAGACTCCATCCTGAGGGGGACTGAGGGGGTAATCTGCCACCGCAACCCCTTAGCCTGGGAAGTCTGATGCTTCCTGGGGGCTCATATCCGAGACATTGTGGAGAAGAGCCCTAAGCTCCTCCAGCCCACAGACCACTATCCCATGCTCCTTATTCATGTGGGCACCAATGAAATGGCTTGGAGTACTCCCAGCCAGGTAATGAGGCACTACAGGGATTTGGGAGCGGGCCTAAAGGGTCTGGGGGCACAGGTGATGTTCTCTTCTATCCTCCCAGTCTCAGGGTATGGGCTTAGGAGGGAGAGTAGGATCAAGGTAGTTAACCAAAACTGAGGCACTGGTGTCATCATGAAGGCTTTGGCTTCCATGACCACAGCCTGCTCTTTGGCAAGAGAGGCAGTGAGCTGCTGGGAAGAGAGGGCCTTCACCTCTCTCCACTGAGGAGGAGGCTCTTCTCAGCCAGGCTGGCTGACCTGCTCCACCGGGCTTTAAACTAAGCCCCCTGGGGGACAGGGGGACTACTGCCACTGCTGGCCTGCTGAGCAACACTTGCAAAGCCAGCAGGCCAAGGCATTTAAGGGAGCCCACCCCTGCCACAACCCTGGCACAATTTGTGGGCAAGGCAAGAGCCCCCAAGGAGACACTTGTCTGCCTGTACACAAATGCTAGGAGCTTGGGGAATAATCAAGACGAGCTTGTCCTCTTGCTTAATGCAAATAATTATGACATCATAGGGATAACGGAGAGCTGGTGGGACTCCACCCATGACTGGACCATGGGTATAGATGGCTATACCCTGTACAGGAGACATCAAGTAGATAAAAGGGGAAGGGGTGTAGCTCTCTATGTTAAGGAAAGCTACACATCCCTGCAAGCTGATGTTTGTGACCAGGGTGGACGACGGGAGACCCTCTGGGTTAAAATCTGTAGGGAACACAGCACAGGGGACACAACAGTGGAAGTCTACTACAGACCTCCCACCCAAAATCCTGAGCTTGACAAGGAGTTCACCTGGGAACTGGCTGATACTGCATGCTCCAGGACCATGGTTGTCACAGGTGACTTCAGTTACCCATAGAACTCATGGGAGGATCACTCAGCAAAATCTGAGTGGTTGCAAAGCTTCCTATCATGTGTGGATGACCTCTACCTGACTCAAGAAATCTATGAGCCAATGAGAGGTAAAGCACTGCTCAGCCTGGTACTAGCTACTGGGGATGACCTAATTGGCAACCTAGTGATCGATGGGAAGCTGGGTGAAAGCGACCACAAGCTGATCACCTTCACCATCTGCCGTAAAGCTGGCAAGTCATTCAGCAACACAGAAGTTCTTGACTTCAGGAAACCCAACTTTGACAAGCTCAGGAGGCCCATCAGTGAGGCCCTAAGGGACTATGACCCCAGGGGGAGGGGAGCTCAGGAAGAGTGGTTGCTCCTCAAGGAAGCGACCCTCAGTGCACAAGCTAATTCTAGTCCATCTCAGAGGACAGGCAGCAAGAGGACACAGCAGCCCCCCTGGCTCTCCAGGGATCTAGCAGACCTCCTGAGGCTAAAAAGTAAGGCTTATAAAGAATGGAGGATGGGATTCACCTCCAAGGAGGAATATTCTGCACAGGTCCGGCTCTGCAGGGAGCAAACCAGGAAAGCCAAGGCTACAACTTAACTCCAACTAGCTTCGAGCATCAAATATTTCATAGATATTTAATAGACATTAGGGCTGGAAGGGACCTCGGGAGATCATCGAGTCCAGCCCCCTGCCCAAAGGGCAGGAAGTCAGCTGGGGTCATAGGATCCCAGCAAGATAAGCATCCAATTTCCACTTGACGGTGTTCAATGTAGGTGCTTGAACCACCTCCGATGGCAGACTGTTCCAGACCTTGGGGGCACGGACAGTAAAGAAATTCTTCCTTATGTCCAGCCTGAAACCGTCTTGCAGGAGTTTGTGACCATTCGACCTCATCATCCCTTGGGGCGCTCTGGTGAACAGACGTTCCCCCAGATCCTGGTGGTCACCCCTGATAAACTTATAGGTGGCCATCAGATCACCCCTGAGCCTACGCTTTTCCAGGCTAAAGAGTCCCATGGCTGTCAGCCTGTCATCGTAAGATCTGTTTTCCTGACCTCTGATCATGCACGTGGCTCTCCTCTGGAGCCTCTCAAGCTTCTCCACATCCTTTTTGAATTGTGGAGCCCAGAACTGGACGCAGTACTCCAGCTGCAGCCTCACCAAGGCTGAGTACAAGGGGAGAATGACGTCCCGGGATTTGCTTGAGAAGCATCTATGGATGCACGCCAGCATTTTGGTCGCTTTACTAGCCGCAACATCGCATTGCAGGCTCATGTTCATCTTGTGGTCAATGATGACCCCCAAGTCTTTTTCTTCTGTAGTGCTAACCAACGTAGCACTGCCGAGCCTATAAGGGTGATGCAGGTTTTTCCTCCCAAGGTGGAGAACCTTGCATTTTTCGGTGTTAAACACCATGAGGTTCTCATCTGCCCATTTGCTGAGCTTGTCCAGGTCAGCCTGGATCACCCGCCTATCTTCTGGCATGGATGCTTTGCCCCAAAGTTTGGTGTCATCGGCGAACTTGGCAAGTCCACTCCTGACTCCAATGTCCACATCATTAATGAAGATGTTGAACAGTATAGGTCCAAGGACAGAGCCTTGAGGGACCCCACTGGTCACAGGGCACCATGATGAGTGACTGCCATCAATCACAACCCTCTGGGTCCGACCACAAAGCCAATTTCCCAGCCAGCGGATCGTGGCGGAGCCAAGGCCACAACTGGGCAGTTTGGCCCAGAGGTGATCATGGGATACCAGATCAAAAGCTTTTTTGAAGTCAAGATATATGACATCAATCTCTTCTCCCTTGTCCAGGTGATAGGTCACCTGGTCATAGAAGGAAATGAGATTGGTCACACAAGACCTACCCGCAACAAACCCATGTTGGCTGTCCCTTAGAATGTTAGCCTGGGCCAGTCCATCAAGGATGGCCTCCTTAATAAACTTTTCTAACATCTTCCCCAGGATAGAAGTCAGGCTAATGGTCCTGTAGTTAGCCGGATCCACTCTCCTCCCTTTCTTGAAGATCGGCACCACATCGGCCTTCTTCCAGTCTTCTGGCACTACACCAGAGCGCCAGGAGTTTTCAAAGATCCATGCCAGGGGCTGGGCTATGATGCTCGCCAGCTCCTTGAGTACCCTGGGGTGCAGGTTGTCAGGGCCAGCTGACTTGAAGGTATCCAGATTCTCAAGGTGTTCCTTCATGAGGTTAGCATTGATGGAGGGTAGGGGATCCCCCTCACTCAGATTTCCCTGTCCCATAGCAGGGATGGGCATCCCGTGTGACTGATGAAAGACTGACGCAAAGTACCTATTTAATAGGTTGGATTTTTCCTGGGCATCAATTGTCAGTTGCCCCATCTGGTTTAGCAGGGGTCCAACATTGCCCTTGCTTTTCCTCCGGCTCCCCACATATCTGAAAAAGGACTTTTTGTTGTCCTTGATGCCTGAAGCTAGTTGGAGTTCAGTTGCAGCCTTGGCTTTCCTGGTTTGGTCCCTGCAGGACCGGACCAGCGTGGAGTAATCCTCCTTGGAGGTGAATCCCGTCCTCCATCCTTTGTAGGCTTTCCTTTTTAGCCACAGTAGGTCCGCTAGGTCTCTGGAGAGCCAGGGGGGCTGCTGTGCCCTCTTGGTGCCTTTTCTCCATGTTGGAATAGATTTAGCTTGTGCACTGAGGACAATAAAAAGTCATTTTTCAGATATGTAGGGAGCCAGAGGAAAAGCAAAGGCAACATTGGACCCCTGCTGAACCAGATGGGACAACTGACAACTGACACCCAAGAAAAAGCCAACCTATTAAATGGGTACTTTGCATCATTCTTTCATCAGTCCCATGGGACACCCATGCCCACTACGGGAAAGGGAGGTCTGGGTGAGGTATATCCCCCTCAGCTCCATCAATGCTGACCTTGTGAAGAAGCATCTTAGGAGGATGGAAACCTTCAAATTAGCCGGCCCTGACAAGCTACACCCCAGGGTACTCAAGGAGCTGGTGAGAATCATAGCCCAGCCTGGCATGGATCTTTGAAAACTCCTGGCACTCTGGTGTAGTGCCCAAAGACTGGAAGAAGGCCAATGTGGTGCCGATCTTGAAGAAAGGAAAGAAAGTGGATCCAGCAAACTATAGGCCCATCAGCTTGACTTCTATCCCGGGGAAGATCTTAGAAAAGTTTATTAAAGAGGCCATCTTTAATGGACTGGCCGACCCATGCTGGCTAAGGGATAGCCAGCACAGGTTTGTTGTGGGTAGGTCTTGTTTGACCAATCTCATTTCCTTCTACGACCAGGTGACCTATCACCTGGACAAGGGAGAAGAGATTGATGTCATATCTTGACTTTAAAAAAGCCTTCAATCTGGTATCCCATGATCACCTCTTAGCAAAACTGACCAATTGTGGCCTTCGGTCCACCACGATCTGCTGGCTGGGAATTTGGCTCCATGGTTGGACCCAGAGGGTAGTAATTGACAGAATTCAATTGTCATGATGCCATGTGATCAGTGGGGTCCCCCAAGGCTCTGTCCTTGGACCCATACTGTTCAACATCTTCATTAATGATGTGGACATTGGAGTCAGAAGCGGACTGGCCAAGTTAGCCAATGACACCCAACTTTGGGGCAAAGCATCCACGCCAGAAGACAGGAGGGTGATCCAGGCTGACCTGAACAGGCTCAGCAAATGGGTGGATGAGAACCTGATGGTGTTTAACACTGAAAAATGCAAGGCTCTCCACCTTGGGAGGAAAAACCTGCAGCATCCTTATAGGCTCGGCAGTACTACGCTGGCTAGAACTATGGAAGACAGAGACTTGGGGGTCATCATTGACCACAAGATGGACATGAGCCTTCAGTGCGATGATGCGGCTAGTAAAATGACCAAAACGCTGGCTTGCATCCATAGATGCTTCTTGAGCAAATCCCGGGACATCATTCTCCGCTTGTACTTGGCCTTGGTGAGGCCACAGCTGGAGTACTGCATCCAGTTTTGGGCTCCGCAATTGAAAAAGGATGTGGAAAAGCTCAAGAGAGTCCAGAGGAGAGCCACATGCATGATCAGGCCAGGAAAACAGATCTTACAACGACAGTCTGAGAGCTATGGGACTCTTTAACCTGGAAAAGCACAGGCTCGAGAGTGATCTGATGGCCACCTATAAGTTTATCAGGGGTGACCACCAGTATTTGAGGGAATGTTTGTTCACCAGAGCACCCCAAGGGATGATGAGATCAAAAGGTTAAAAACTACTGCAAGAATGTTTCAGGCTGGACATAAGGAAGAATTTCTTTACTGTCAGAGCGTCCATGGTCTGGAACAGTCTGCCATTGGAGGTGGTTTAAGCACCTACATTGAACACCTTCAAGAGTAAACTGGATTCTTATTTTGCTGGGATTCTATGACCCCAGCTGACTTCCTGCCTTTTGGGCAGGGGGCTGGACTCAATGATCTTCCGAGGTCCCTTCCAGCCCTAAAGTCTATGAAATCTATTAAATCTGTCATTCAGCTGTGCACTACTGTGTCACAGCAAAAGTAATAATGCACTAATTCTGAGTAGAATTAATATACTAAATAATAGTGTCACAAAAAATAATCATGCTCTGGTGCTACTGCATAGTAGCACTGGCTATATCACATTAAGTTAGTAACTGTTATCACAGGTACTAAACTTAATGCACTGTAATTACAGTGCATTAATGAACATGTAGATTCACCCATTATCATATACAGAGCCTACCCAGTTTTCTGAAATATACTCTGGAGACTGGCACTTCTTTGCCAATGCTACTTTTTGCTTCTAACAATAATTGATTTACCCCAAATCTAACAGGAGTGGATAGTAGATAAGGGATTTTTAATTTCTGACAAACCCCAAGGCCTAAACTTGAGGCTTACACTAGCTTTTAGTTTGCAGTATCAGTCTTTCTAAATGACAGGACAAGAAAACCACAATTTATTCTGTATTGCAGTCTCACAACATTCCATATATACACTCAGAAGCCCTCAGTGAAGATACCCTTTCCTTTGGAGTCGTTACAGGGTCAAAATCTTCAATGTCTCAATGGTTTAAAATAATGCATTTTATAACACAAATACATTTCCAAATAAATCTATCCTAAAATTCACCATGCTTAATGTAGTTATAGTAATCCCATTATCTCATTACCTTTGAACACAGCAATAAGAATTTAGTTAAATTGCAGGCTATTTGAGACTGCTCACTTTCAGACCTTAGAGGTACCACAGCTGGATTCATTTTCAGTTTGAAAGATTACCCACCATAAGTCTGCGGTCTCAGCAGATCTAAAAAATACTTAGATGTAAGCATTAAATTGGCTGTAGGGACTGAAATTTCTATGCAACCCCTAGTAGTGTTAAGGAGAACTGAAACACTTCATTTTAATTAAAAATTTGAATCTAAGTCAAATCTAGGACAGAGTAACAAAGGGAGCTGTCTAGCTTTAAAAAGAAAAGTTAAAACCCAAAGTGTTAGAAATAAAGTGTTAAAACCAAAATAAGACATATATGGAATTTTAAATAGGGAAAGACTAAAGGAAATAAGTGAAGGTAACTCACTGATAAAATACAATAGTAGGTGTCCCATGGGGGGGAGAATATATAAAAGAGCCAAGCTGCAGAAGTATTGTAAATGGATTTTTAAAGTTTTATTTCATTTAAATCCAATTATCTGAAATACATTTTTAAAGTCTTCTCAGATACAAAATGCTTTTCACTCTATGCTTTCTTAAAGCACTGAGTGTAGTTCTACTTTTGTATGGTGAAAATATTCATTGCCAGTACTTTAATAAGAAAGATACTCACATGCTGTTTGGAAAGAATGACTTGAATGTTCCAACTTTAGGCAGCTGGTTTGCAGTAAGCACTATTTTATATTCAACCAGTATCATTTCATTGTTTCTTTGTGATCTCCTCTGCTTATTTTATCCTTCTCTGGTTCATAGTTCTGCAAGCAGATATAACTCTGAGTTGAAGAGATAATTATGTTATATGTTTATATAGGATACCTGCAGATATTACATTCAGATCAACCTAACGCTAGTTCAATCTAATGCTAGTTAGGTTGATCTAAATGCCCATCTGTGCAGACACTCGAGGGGTTTAAATAAAAAAATGGCAGTCCTGAGAAAAGGAACTATCTTAGTTTGGGAATGAGTTAACCCAATTTGTCAGATGTTTGCATGCATTCAGAGCCCAGCCCTGAGGCTAGGAAAGCCCAGCCACTCACTCCAGCCCCAGAGCTTCTTCCTACTTTACTCCTCCCCTGATTTTTATCCCCCCAAATTTCCCCACCCATGGAGGGACAACCTCCCCCCATGGACCCCAACCCACCCCCTGCCTTCAATCTCACTAACTACCCTGTCTCACAGACCCACCAGCTCCCTCAGATCCTACCTGCCTCTCCCCCACAACCTGAGTTATTTACACTAAGTTTCTAGCATGGCTCATGGCACCAGCAAACATCTACACATGCCACTTCCAATCTACAGTGATGCAGCTTAAAATAAGCCTTGTGATCATAGACTGGGTGCAGCAGCAAATCTTTGCACATGCCCGAAGTGTCTAGAACAATGGCACACTGACCTCTAAGGACTAATTAACATAAATCCTTATTATAGTAACAAAATGTGAAGAGTAGTTGAGCACCACAAAAAATTAATTCCACTTCTCCCAAAACATCTCTTATAAATAGAAGGCTGCCCAGACTCATGAGACAAATTTGGCTTCCAAAGGTGCATCCATCCAGGTGAGCATGCATGTGCTGTTTATGGCACCTCAAAACTGTTTGATATGTCACAAACTACATGTGGCACATGTAGAACTCCTCACCAACCTGCAAATTTGCAGCACAACACCAAAATTTGATACCAGGAACTCCCAGTGTGTGTGTGTGTGTGTGTGTGTGTGTGTGTGTGTGTGTGTGTGTGTGTGTGTGTGTGTGTGTGTGTGTGTGTGTGTGTGTGTGTGTGTGTGTAGTCAGTAAAACAAAGCCAAGTGGCATATGCTTCAAGCATGTGCACCAAAGAAACTGGAGGCCAGATCCTCCAGGGAAATGTTCTGGCTGCTAACCAGAGCATCCCCACTGCTTTAGGTGCCCTCCATCTCTTCCAGCATGCCAGGTGGGGGAGGAGCAGAGAAATAGCAGTTTCCCCAAAAGTGGGGCATTTTGCCTTGAAGCAAATCCCTCATTCAGGGGCCTCCACAGTAGCAAAAAGCAGTGGCACAAATTTGTGCTGCTGCTATATGTGCCACAGCAAATGCAATGCCCTGCATTCAGGATCGCATCCCAAGGGTACAAATGAACATTCAAATTACTCAGTTTAGGATGCTTACTTTAAGTCTTCTAACCTAAGTCATGTTCTTCTGCATGCAGGTATTTGCACAGGAAGACAGATGTAAGTAAGTTGAGGAGGGCTGAAGGAACTGCCAGGAAGGGGACTCCTAATCTGGGTGTTCTTTGCTCAAGGGGGTTACAATAGCTTGATCAAGCTTGGGAAAGTTAAAACAACACAAATGCAGGACTGTGGAGATTGGCTAGGCTTTTCCAGCCTCAGGGCTGTGCTGGGGACACATGCAAACCTTTGTTAGGCTCAGTTAACCCATTTTAGACCTTGTCGGATGAGAACTAACTTTATGGGGCATGTGTAGATGAAACAGGGCCCCTAAATTAAAGTGGTGGGTTTTAAAAAACACCGCTTCAATTTAGAACTGATTAAATGCCTCTGTCATAAACACCCTGCTGACTGACATGCCTCTCCAGCCAGGAGGGGAGGGCAAGCTTTTGGTGGTAGAGCAGTCCCTGGGCTGCACAGGGTGGGGGCCGGTGCTTCCTTCTACAGCAGCTGTGCCCCCCCAGCCCACAGGTGGCAGCTGCCCACAAGTACCTTGCTTGGGCTATCCCAGGGGGCACCGCTGCTGTGGAGAGAAGCACCAGACCCTGACACATCTCAGGCAGGCAGGCTCCAGAGCAGGAAGAAAAAAAAAGATCAGGCTCCCCACTTCTCTTGGGCAGAGCTGCTTTCTTAGGCTGCTGCCAGGCTGCCTGCAGGGCTTCCAGCAAAGCCATGGAGCTGCACGGAGCCCGGTGGTTCTCTGCACAGCTGTAGGGGCAGCAAACTAAAACTCCTCAAAGGAGTTATAGTTTGCTGCATCCTGAGTCATTTAAGGCACATTACATCACCAAATTTCCTACAGCATCTGGAATTAATGTGCATACACCACCAAGGCGTGCAAACACAGACAACCTTAAAGTGGTGTAAAAGCATTTATCCTGCTTTAAAGTGTTGTGCAAACATGCCTGTCATTTCATCTACACATGGCCAAGAGTGCCATAGTTAGGGTGACTTAAGTCCTCTGAAAGCTTCCATGCTGAACCATCTAGGTTGCTTTAGGCTCAGAAAGCCAAACTAACTTTGGATGCTAAGCTTATGTGCCAATCTTTATTTCCCTGAACAGCCTCAGACTACAATTATTTTGAATTTAAGGTAGCATTGATGAAGACATACTGAAAGAAAGCAATACTAAAGTGAATTGCTAACAAAAATTGCAAGTGTAATATACATTTGACAGAGCATTTGAAAAGACTTTAATAGAGCATAGTATTTGAAAGACTTTATTAAAGAACTATCAACTATAGAGGGGTGAATTGTTAAAGTTTGACTAGTTTATTAGTTAAAACACAGTTTTAGGGTGATTTGAACTGTTTGCAAACTAAACCATTAGTTTTGGATGAGAAAATGAAAAAAAAATGGTAAAAATTAAAATGTTTTGTGGTTCACATTTGAAAGTGACCCACTCCATTCTTTTATTTCAAGACAATATTTTGAGACCAAATAATAAAATGTTTAAAAACACCAAAGCAATCAAGGAGAATATTTCCTTGACCCCAAAATGATTATGGAGATGCTCCTTTTACTGAAGAAATAAACATTTTTTTTATTCTGGTCAGTCCCAGTTAAACTTTGAAATGGGAAATGCAGTTGCTTGAATAGCTCTAGTCAGAATTCCAGTCTGAAAAGATGAAAGTAGATATATTTTTTTTTCTGACAGGTATGGCAGGGCTGCTTTTTCAGAAAAAGAGCTACCTATGACTGTCAGGCCCCTCAAACATTTTACACCCTTATAGTTTCATAGTTTCATAGTTTGTAGGGTCGGAAGGGACCTGAGTAGAGATCATCTAGTCTGACCCCCTGCCATGGCAGGAAAGAGTACTGGGATCAAACAACCCTAGCAAGGTATTCATCTAACCTCCTCTTAAAGACCCCCCAGGTAGGGGCCAGCACCACTTGTCTTGGATGTTGGTTCCAGATCCTAGCCGCCCTGACCATGAAGTAGCGCCTCCTGATATCTAGCCTAAACCTACCCTCTGCCACCTTGTGACCGTTATTCCTGGTCACTCCTGGCAGTGCTCGGGGGAACAGGGACTCCCCCAATGCCTGCTGATCCCCCCTGACTCGTTTATAACAGGCCACAAGATCCCCCTCAGCCTTCTCTTGTGACCTCCCCTGCTCCCCCTGATCATGCGAGTGGCCCTCCTCTGGACCCTCTCCATGTTATCCACATCCCTCTTGAAGTGCGGCGCCCAGAACTGGATGTGGTACTCCAGCTATGGTCGGACCAGTGCCACATAGAGGGGGAAGATCACCTCCTTGGACCTGCTTGAGATGCATCTGTGGATGCATGACAAGGTGCAGTTGGCCTTCCTGACTGCATCCCCACACTGCCGGCCCATGTTCATCTTGGAGTCAATGATGACTCCAAGATCCTTTTCTGCCTCTGTGCTGACAAGAATTGAGTTCCCCAACCTGTAGGTATGCTGCTGGTTGTTCCTCCCCACGTGCATCACTTTGCACTTGTCGGTGTTAAATCCCATCCTGTTCTCATCCTCCCACCCCTGTAACCCATCTAGGTCCGACTGTAGCCTTTTGCTCCCTTCTAGTGTGCCCACATCCCCCCACATCTTAGTGTCATCAACAAATTTGAACAGGGTGCTTTTTACCCCATTGACCTAGTCACTGATGAAGATGTTGAACAGTGTGGAACCCCACTGCCCACATCCCTCCAGGTTGAAACTTACCCATGCACCACCACTCTCTGGTTACAGCCCTCCAGCCAGTTGGCGACCCAATTGATTGTGTGGGTGTCGACACCACAGTCCCCCAGTTTCTTAATGAGAAGGGGGTGAGAGACACTGTCGAAGGCTTTCCGAAAGTCTGGGAAGACTATGTCCTCTGCTCCCCCTGCCTCTAATGATTTGGTAATCTGATCATAGAAGGCACCAGGTTGGTCTGACAGGACCTGCCACTGATGAACCCGTGTTGGTTGTCCCTAAGTATGAAATCCCCTGCTGGCCCCTTGTGGATGTGTGCCAGAATAATTTTCTTGAACAGCTTGCCTAGGATCGAGGTAAGACTAACTGGCCTATAATTTGCCGGGTCCTCCTTCTTACTCCTGTTCATCCTGAAGTCAATCCTGACTCTAAGATCGCTCTCTGCCCCTGTGCTGCTATAGTTTCCTGGGTCCTCCTTCCTCCCCTTTTTGAAGATGGGAACCACATTGGCCCTCTTCCAGTCCTCCAACACCACACCAGAGCACCACGAGAGCTCGTAAAGCCATGCCAGGGGTCCTGCAATGACCTCAGCCAATTCCTTTAGTATTCTAGGGTGGAGATCATCTGGACCAGCTGACTTGATTACGTCCAGTCCCTCCAGAAGCTCCCTAACTAGTTCCTCAGTAACCCTTGGCCTAGGTGCGCCTCCCTGGGGCGTGAACGGGGCCCAGTGGGGGGTGGCTGTTCCGGTCCCTGCTTAGGAAGACGCAGGCAAAGAAATCATTAAATATGTTGGCTTTCTCGTCTGGTGTGACAACCAAATTTCCTAACGTGTCCTGCAGGGGCCACACATTACCTGGAACCTTTTTTTTACCCCCTATGTATTCAGAGAAGGACTTCTTATTCTTATTGTCCTTAATCCAGGAAGCTAGTCCCAACTCCATCTCTGCCTTGGCCTTCCTGACTTCCCCCCTGCATCCCCTAGGAACTGCAATATAGTCATCCCTGGTGATGTCCCCTCCTTTCCATTGGGTGTACACCTCTCTTTTAGCTAAGAGACATTCCAGGATGCTTTTGGTGATCCGTGGGGGCTTGTGTGCCCTCCTGCTCCCTTTGATCCTCATTGGAATTACCTCCCTTTGGGCTTGGAGGATCCTCTCCTTAAGGAGTGACCACTGTCCCTGGACACCTGGCTCCCCTCCCCTCTGGGACCTCAGTGCTTCCCCAGCTATCCTCCTTAGCTCGTTGAAGTCTGCCCTTCTGAAATCTAGGGCTGCTGCCTTGCTACAGGCCTTTGCCACCTTGCGCTTGATGGTGAATTCCAGGAGGCGATGATCACTGTCGCCCAGGTGGTAGAGCACCTTCAGCCCCCTCACCAGGTCATCTCCTGTGGCCAGCACCAGGTCCAACAAGGCGTCTCCCCTGGTGGGACTGTGCACCTCCTGGGTTAGATGGAAGTCCTGCATTCTGGCTAGGAACCTACGTGAGCGGCCAGACCTGGCTGACTGCTCTTCCCAGCAGTTGTCTGGGAAGTTCAGGTCCCCCATGACTACCACAACCATAGACTTCACTACCTGTGTGAGCTGACCTAAGAATTCTTGGTTGAGCTCTTCCTCTTGGTTGGGAGGTCTGTAGTAGACTCCCACTGTTAAGTCTCTTTCCCCTTGACTGCCTTGTAATCTAACCCAAAGCACTTCAGAGTGCCCTTCCTCTGATTCTTTGTTAATTGATGAGGATGGGTATTCCTCCTTATTGTAGAGTGCCATGCCCCCACCTTTCCTTCCTATCCTGTCCCTCCTGTATAGCCTACAGCCCTTGATATTCACCGCCCAGTCATGTGTTGAGTCCCACCACGTTTCAGTGATCCCCACTGTATCCGGGTTGGTCAGCTAGCAGGAGGGTGAGTTCCTCCTGCTTGTTTCCCATACTACGAGCGTTTGTGTAGAGGCATTTGAGGCCTCCTGTGATTTGGTCAAATCCTTCATATTTCTTAGCTGTTGCAGAAAGGACTGTGACCTAGTAGAACTATTTGGCATAGAGATAGTATTTGAGGATCTTCCACAGTGCAGTACTATGGGGTCTCTGTGATCTCTAGAATCTTAAAGAGAAGTTGGGCAGTCAGGGGCAATTAGATTCACCAGCCATTTTCCCTTCTGAATTGGGAGTGGAAGTGGACTAGCTCCAACTTTTTTTCTTGGTCACAGCCTGAGACAGTAGCTCTTCTACTTGTCTGTGGTCCCAGCTTTTTTTCTCCTTTGATATGTGCAATGTAGAGTATAAACTGATTCTGGGAACTGAGTTTTAATGAGGTATACTACCCTACTCACTTTCAGTCAAGAGGTAGAAAGTCTGAAGTGAAGCATGGTTGGATATGAAGAGAAGATACCTAATACAAAAGTCAGAGACTGAGAAATATGTGAAATGTGACAGCATTGCCCTTCCCTTATGAGTGTCTAGACTTAAGTATTTCTCTCTGCTTTTTTGTGAGGCTTGCTTTTAAAGCAGGCAAGGCAATTTCAGTGGCTCTTACATTTATTTATTTATTTATCCATTGTACTAAAATGGAGGATAGCTAAATCAAAGAGTTTGTGTACACAATTTTAAAAAAAAAACATGCCTCATACAAGAACATGGACAGAGGGTAGTAAAGGAAATCTGACATCAGTGAAATTATTGGTTTAACTGAAAACTAGTTATTGGAATACTTGCTTTGTGATTTAAATGTAAGGCCTTCTAATCTGCTGCCTTCAGACTCACCTGATCAATACTCATTCACTGAGAATGTTCCAGGGAAACAAATGAAAGAAAGTTTTGAAATACAGGTAATCAGACTGAGTTATGGAAACAAGGAGAGGTGACAGTGATTTATGTTTCACTATTTTAAGAAGCAGAATTACAATTTTATAAATCCCATATAAACCCAAGCATTTTTAAATATCTTGAACTGAGTATAAATCTATTCTATGCCTTTGTCATCCTGTCATCTAACAATGTCTGAAAATCTTCCATTTACATCTGTCTGACTTCCCTTCTATTATATTAGACATAGAGAAGACTTTTTTCCCCCTTTTTTTTCCATGTATGGTTTACTTAGGTCATTACTATGGATTCAAATACAGTAATGATGACTAGAAAACTGTGGGCACATCTACATGAGATGATATGTCACCATAGCAATGAGCTATGGTGACATAGCTTGTCATTACAGCAGTGTAGCATCAGCAGGCACTACTTATGGCTGCGCAGTAGGGTTGGAAATGACCCATGTGTACGTGGGTACTGTGCAGTCATTTAGTACTTGCACAGTGGGGCTCACATGTAGACACATCCTATGTATATATAAAGATACCCAGTATAGTTTATTTTTTTGCAAATACCTCATGTCCACACTGGAACATGTCAAGATAGTTCCTCTAATGATATATCCTTTTACCTGCTGATATCTCCTGGTTGAAAATCACACCATACCCAAGGAAGTTAGTCAAATGAGATCATTTGGTACCCTGAATAAAAGGCCTGCTTTACTTCCATTGTGGGGGCAGGGAAAAAACTCCATGACATTTATTAAGGGGAAAGATGCTGCAAAAAGCTGGTTAGTGGGTGTGTCTAAGCATGCAATGCCCTGGGGTGGGTTTACTCTACAGTAAACCCACCCCAGGCAAGCATATATAAATGCAGGGATACAGGACCTGCTTCTTACAGCTGTCTGCTCCTGCCTCCTCTGGCCCTGCTCTAGGCTCCTCCTGGGTAGTAGCCCATACACTGGCAGGGACCATGGGGCCAGGAGACAGCTGTCTCCTCGCAGAGGTTGGGAGATTGCTCCCTGCCTCTGTGGGGCTGTCTGCTGCCGGGATGGGCTCTGCCACTGAAACCCAGGTGGGGACAGTGATCCCCTGCCCCAGCAGCAGGGAGCTCCTGACTTCAGCTCCCCATTCAGGGCAAGAGACTTGGAAAGAGCTTCAGAGGAGGGGCAGATTCCAACCCCCTACCCTGATCCACTGGTGGGGCAGCTAGCAGCAAGTCCCCAGCTGGATGCCTCAATCTCCTGACTTGGATAGTTCCCAGCCCCCGCTCCATGACCACAATCATGATAACAGAGTGGGGACTGGGAGCTCCCTGCTGCAGGGGGCATGGTCTCCAGTGGTCCAGCAGCAGGCAGCTCCCAAGGGCAGGGAGCAATCTCCTGCCCCCTGCTGCCCAGCTGACTGGGAGCAAGTTTCCTCCTGGTCGGCCATCGACATATGCCAGGCTTGTCTGCATATGAATTTAAGCAGGCTTAAATTTAGTGCACTTTGAAACAATGTTTCAAATGTTAAGCAGGTTTTGGCAGATGTCTATATGTGGTGGGATTTGAGACTAACTTTAATCCCAGGTCACTTTAGCTCTGCCTGTTTTGGGTTATTCAAGACTGAATCCCCAGGTGGCCCATCTGACCTGAGACAGAATTCTAGTGATTACTGCTGTGAATCTGTTACCATCCATCTACTGACTGCATGGTTGTTATGATCATTACAAGCTTGCTGAAACGTAGGGGAAAATAGCACAGTGGGAGGGGGCAACTTGGACTGGAAGCAACAGGATAGAAGAAACTTTTATTAAGGTGGCTTTAAGAAGGAAATGATGGGCCAGGTGGGCCATAAATACCTTGAAGCTTGCTTCACACCCTTTAGGTCCCCCGCTTCAGGGTCATTGTAAATAGTCTAAATTGGGTCTGCTTACCACCTGTCTCTCATCATAACATGTTCCTGTTTCCCACATTGTGAGAATATTTACATTTCTTTAGTGTGCTACTTAGCTATGTTTAATAAGGGGAAAAAAGCAATAGGGTAGGCAAGATTATCAAGTCTTCAGTATTCATATGTATCAAGAATACTTGAATAGAAGAAAACTGATGTAATATTTCAGTTGCCCTTATACACAATGGCTCAGGATAAAGGCATTATAGCCAGGCCACCTCTATTTTGTCTCCATTCCCAGCTATCCACCTGGGAATATACAGCTCAATAAGTTATCCCCAGCAAACTCCAAGAATCAAGGAATGATTTTGGGAGTAGCAGCAGCCTATCACTTATGATCTTTAAATGGGAAGGAGTGATTCCTACCTTCACGGTTGCGAATCTGAAGTAGAAGTTTTCACCTAAGCCTTGGAAAGATATTCTGTTTTCAGTGGGCATGTCTACAGATTCATTAATGCACAGTGGTTTTTGCACATTTAATTTTGTACTTGTATAATCAAATACTAAATAAATGCACTGTAAGTGGAGTTATGACACAGTAGCACCAGCAAATGCCTTTTTAGTGACACTACTGTGCTATAGGGAAGTGTGAAGCAGGTCCTATTCAATTTGGATTTGGATTTGGCCCAAATCAGGGAAAGTGATTTGATTCGTTGATTCGGAACATTCTCCCTGATTTGATTCAGCTGAATCCGAATCTGAAGATTCAACGATGATTTGGAGAGTCAGCGATTCGGACATAGACAGGCTTTACATGTTTTTTCTACATTCCATGAGATACTAGGCATGGCTCATGAATGCTGCAATGGTGGAGCTGATGGAGCAAGAGTGCGGGGGATCCCTCCAGATGCTCATCAGTGAACCCGGAAGTGGATTGGAAATACTGCTAGTCCACCTCCAGGTCCACCAGAGAGGGTGCTAGGGGGCCCCTCCAAGCCTTCCTGGCTCAGCAATTGGCCACTGGGGGACCCCGGGTGCCCCCCCAGACCCAGGAGGCACATATCACTGAGCCAGAGGTGTGCAGGGGGGCCCCCCCAGCATGCTCCCCAGTGGACCTGGAAGTGGACCAGAAGTGCTTCTGGTCCACTTCTGGGTCTGCTGTCGAGTGCACTGGGGAGCCCCCCTGCACTTATGTGGGACACTCCATGCACCCCAGTATCACAGCATTCATGAGCTGCCAGGTACCTAGAGGTATATAGAAAAAATATTTAAAGTTGTGTCTATGTCCAAATTTCTGAATCTTTCCAAATCTCTCCAAATCAATTCAAGAAGTTCTGATTTGATTCAGAGAGATCAAAGGGTCCTCTGATTTGATTCAGATGTGGAGATTTGGCCAAATCTCCACCAAATCACATTAGGGAACAAAGCTTCACACAGCCCTAGTGTGCAATAGCCTAAGACACTGTGCAGTCACATATTATCACTGCCCATGCTGTGATGCTCAACTATGCAGTAGTAGGCTTCTGTGCAGTTAGCACCTCATGTAGACAGGCCAGTGTTTCCTGTCAGCTACTTTAGATGAATATCTGCATCCAAGATAATGCTGCAATATAAATTAAAATATTGAACCAAATTTAGATGATGCCTAGAATTACAGAGCTGGAAAGGCATCATAAAGCTACTTTATTTCTGCCTTTTCTGAACTGAGTGTCTTAGCAGATCTCAGATGGGCAGATATTGGGAAGCTGAAGTAAGTTTATATGGGAAAATTCAAAATATTGCATACTCATACAATACTAAAATTAAACAATTTGCAATCATTCCATAGACTGAAATTTTTTTGGATAATATATCTGAATAATACAGAATTATGAATAAATTTGTCAAAATCACAATCTATTACTAAATGATTTATCAATAGAAAAATGGATTAAACTTCATGATTATTTCTGTGAATAATTCAACCAGCTCTAGCAATAATGTCAGTTTCCTATTTCTGAAACTTTCAGATCATCTCTTAATACTTTTGGTAAAAACCGTGCTTTGTACTCCAGGGCTAGGGACAAGAAATTACACATAAACCAGTTTAAGTGATCAGAAATGAGTTCAAATCTGTGACAAAGCATAAGTTCAGTGCACATAAACTACTTAAAAAATGGCCAAAACTAGTTTAAGGTAAACCTGGCTGTGTGTAGTATCAGACTTAACTGATTTAGGTTAAATTGGTTTATTGAACTTCTGGCCCAGATCCCCTCAAGATTCAAGTTAGCTCACAGTCCCCCAACATCCCAGGGTGCTTTACACTACCCACACGAACCCCTCTCCCCTTTCTCCTCACAGGGTGGTGGGCTAGCCTTGGCCCAAACTGTCTGCTTCAGTGGAGTGGGGAGATGTGCTCTAGTGCCCTGCAGCTTTTGGCATGGGCCACTGCAGGCACATAGCTGCATTTCTGAAATCAAGAGTGAATGTGTGTTCACTTGTTTTATTGGTTCTATCTGTTCAGCTTAAACTAACCTACAATGATTGAATTAATTCAGCCACAGGCTTTGTGACTGTCTGTACTTAGCCCAGTTAAAGACAACTATGCACTTAATAGAACTAGAACATGAATAGTGCAATGAATAGTGCATGAATAGTGCAATGTTATTATGTATAGCAATAAGAATATAAAGAACATAGTAAAAGAGACCTATAACTCAGATGGAGTTGAAGATTCCAACCCAGTAGATGAACCACGTGATTCTACATTAATGGAAACACACAGAGCTTGTCCCTCCCTATATAATGATAGTCAGTGGCTAAGTCTACACTAGAGGGATGCTAACTGTGCTCATTACTACTGTGCAGTATCATCGTGGGGTACAAAGAATGATGGGACACTACTGTGCAAGAGTAATAGGCTACTGTACAGTCAGCATCACCAAAAAGCCATTACATTACATGCAAATACTAACTGACTGCACAGTAACAACTGTGCAGTCAGCATCTCATGTAGATGCAGCCATTGCGTGCCAATTCCCAGGAATGAAACACCTGATTTACGGAGACCCCAGAACTGGTTTCATTGTCGGGGGCATGTCTATACATGCATTTAGTCTGGTCGAAGTTTACTCTGGTGTAAGTGTTTTTGGGCAGGCATCTACACATGTGCAGATTAGGGAGAAGATTTGCACCCACTTTCCTGCAGCTCTGCAATGGGCCTCTTCCACCACCAGAGGATGCTCAAGGCTCTGGCTGCAGCTTCCAGCACCTGGCTGCCATCTTCAAAAGCCACCTTCACTCTGCTGTCTGGCCAGCCCCTTCCTTGCTCAGGAGCAGTGTGCCAAGCATAGAGGCAGCACACAGCAGCTCTCTCCTTGCCCACTCTGCCTCCCCAAGCCATGGATGCTCCTGCCCCTAGCAGTGATGATCAGCACTCCAGACTCATGCTGGCCGTGCTGGCAGCAGCAGGCCTCACCCACCTAAATGCCAGGAGAGCCACGCATCTGCGAGCAGGGCCTGGGACATGGGGTGCTGGAGTCCCTAATCAACCATGTCCTCCAGCACTCCCCACTCTAGCTCACTTATACTACTTCCTATGGACTTGCAACCCCAGCTGCCAACCCCCTGCACCATACTCACTGAAGACACTTCATAAGATGAAGTCTTTATTTCTTTCATAACAAATAGACCTCGTCTCCCCCTCCCTCCTCAACAAAAACATACTTTCCACCACCCACCCCACCCACCAATTAAAAAACCCTCTTCTCTGTGCATACTATTTACAAAATGATTTTTGTAGTGTCCCAGAATGGAGGGCTGTGGGTTTGGAGGGGAAAGTTGGCCATTCCCCCAGATTTTGGCCATTCCCCCATGGGTGTGGATTCTGTAGTGAGTGTGGTGGGTGAGGATCTCACACATGGGTGACACTTCAGCTTCATCCGTGTTGCCAAGTGTGGCCTCTCTCCTACATCCAGCTGCAGTACCTTCAGAGCCATGAGACAGAAGCTTGCTGTGAGAGTTTGCAACATTTCAGATATAAGATTCTCTGTTCCAGGGGTGCTGAGCTGCCTAGCCTCAGATCAAGGGTCAGCTGTTCACAGCCCCACATCCCCATGCACTCACCAGAAGCTGGCAGGCCACTGGCTACTGGCCACAGTCAGCCTGCCTCTCCTGCCCCTTTCACAAGTAGGCATAGACCAGGCTACTGGCAGCACCTGCTGCCATGGCTCCACACCCTGCTGCCCCACTCCCCCATTGCAGGCCAACCATTCTGCTGTGCTGCAACCCAACCCACAGTGCCCAGGCTCAGGGGGCATGGGGATCCCAGACATCTGAAATGAGGAGCTGCCTGCACCCCCACCATCTCTACTGAGAGCCTTTCCAGGGAGGTACCCCAGGGCCAGCCCCTCACCATGCTACCACTGCATCCCAGATGTGACCCTGCTGTGCATGTCCTGGGTGGTGCATGGTGAGCTGTGTGCATGGACCAAGGGGTGTCCAACACACAATGCTGTTGTTGATCCTTCTGGTGCCCCTGGGGACTGTCACAGTCTATGGGACTGTAACAAGGTGTTGACATAGAAACCCTGTTACTTGGGGAGTAGTTTGGGGATATGGGTAGCGAAAGGGGATGGGGTCATGAAAAAGAGAAGGTTGACAAATGATTGAGCCCAGCTGATGAGGATCAGCACACTGGGTGGAGATAAGGGAAATGAAAGTGACTACCATGCTTAAAAAGGCAGGAGGTGAGGGACAGAATCTTGCCCTCTGGGCACTTGGAGACAGAGAAGAATACACAGTGGATGACACACAGAGCAGGAGCACATAGCCCAAGGGACTACTTGCCAATGGTTAACTGGTGAGAAGTGGGGTACCTACCTGAGGGGTCACAGGCAATGAGGGCAGCTGAAGATAGGCTCAGGAAGCCTGGTGGACAAACCCTGGAAAAGGGAAAGAGGGGGAGGAAGACATGAAAGGCTTAGCAGGACAGTAAAGAAATGTCTCCTTTGCTAAAAAGGAGTAAGCAGAGCCAATAAAGACTTGGTAACCAGAACTCAATAAATGTTACACCTTCTTAAACTACTTTCTGGGTGGTCAATGGTATCTTGCCTCATTCAGGGAGTAAGTCATCATTTCTCCCATCTCAGGAAATCTCTTGAGTGAGGCCAAAGAGACACATTCACCCACCTACAGAGACCTTGAGTTATGACAGTGCAGGGGGCAAGCCCAGGCTGCCCTACAACATCTGTCACTGCCTGCAGGGCTACCTATGGGTGTGCTACATGTCCCCACACCCCAGTGCTGAGGAGGACATCACTGCTGGCATCAACACATTTCTCAGCATGTGAGAGGCCCATAGGCATCTTGCTGTAGGCTCACATGCTGCTCAATAAAGTTTGGCACTGTGTCCCACCTCTCTGCAAGCTGTGGTGGGGAACCTGGGGCCAGGGAAGTGTGGACAGACTGGGCAGGGGGGAGGGGGAGCAGTGTCTTGGGGGAAGGCCCTTCCTCCAGTGCGGAGCTTACCACATGGCCAGGGCTGGCAAGGCTGGCAGCTCAGTGTGGTCCTCCCTGTCAGTGATGGCACGTGGCTGCACCCAGTGTCCTCAGCCCATGAGGTAAGCCTTGCAGGTACCTGGCTGGGGACCCCCTAGGGAGGAGCTAGCACTGCTGGTGAGTGGCAGTGTCATGACCAGCTGCACCTTGTGTCTGGCCCTTGGGCTGAGCTGTATATGATTGAAGAAGTCTACAGGCCAACAAGAGGCAAAATGCTGCTCGACCTGGTATTGGCAACCAGGGATGACCTAAGCAGTGACCTAATGATCAAAGGGAAGCTGGATGACAGTGACCACAAGCTGATCACCTTCACCATCTGCCAAAAAGTTGTCAAGTCAGTCAGCAGTACATAGGTCTTTGACTTCAGCAGGACTGATTTTGACAAGCTCATGAGACATGTCGGTGAGTCCCTAAAGGACCATGACCCCAAGGAGAGAGGAGTCCAGGAAGAGTGGTTGCTTCTCAAGGGAGCAATCCTACATGCACAGGCTAAGGCTATTCCATCTCAGAGGAAAGGCAGCAAGAGGGCACAGCAGCCCCCTTGGCTCAACAAGGAACTAGCAAACCTCCTGTGTCTAAAAAGACAGACCTACAAAGAATGGAGGACAGGATCCACCCCAAGGAGGAATATACGGCACTAGTCCGGACCTGCGCTGCACTTTTCCAGAGCAAACCAGGAAAGGCAAGGCTGTGATGGAACTCCAACTGGCTACAAGTATCAAGTCCTTTTTTAGATATGTGGGGAGCCGGAGGAAAAGCAAGGGCAACGTTGGGCTCCTGCTAAACCAGATGTGAGAACTGATGACCGACCCCCAGGGAAAAGCCAGCTTACTAAATGAGTACTTTGTGTTGGTCTTGCACAAATCCCATGGAATGCGCCTGCCCATTACAGGACAGGGATGCTTGAGTGAGGGTGATTCCTTGCCCTCCATCAATGCTGATCTTGTAAAGGAACACCTTGAGAGTCTGGACACCTTCAAGTCAGCCAGCCCTGACAATTTACACCCCAGAGTACTCAAGGAGCTGGTCTGCATCATAGCTCAGCTCCTGGCATGCATCTTCGAGAGTTCCTGGTGCTCTGGTGAAGGGCCCAATGATTGGAAGAAGGACAATGTGGTGCCTATCTTCAAGGAAGGGAGGCAAGTGGATCCTGAAAACTACAGGGCCATGAGCCTGACTTCTATCCCATGAAAGGTCTTAGAAAAGATTATTAAAAGGCCATTTTTAATGGACTGGTTGATGGCAACACCCTGAGGGATAGACAGCATGGGTTTGTTGCAGGTAGGTCATTTCGTAGTTTCATAGTTTGTAGGGTCGGAAGAGACCTGAGCAGATCATCCAGACTGACCCCCTGCCATGGCAGGAAATTTTACTGGGGTCAAACAACCCCTAGCAAGGTGTTCATCTAACCTCCTCTTAAAGAATCCCAGGGTAGGAGCCAGCACCACTTCTCTTGGATGTTGGTTCCAGATCCTAGCCCCCCGACCATGAAGTAGCGCTTCCTGATATCTAGCCTAAATCTACCCTCTGCCAGCTTGTGACAGTTATTCCTGGTCACTCCTGGCAGTGCTCGAGGGAACAGGGACTTCCCCAATGCCTGCTGATCCCCCCCTGACTAGTTTGTAAGAAGCCACTAGAACCCCCTCAGCCTTCTCTTGTGGAGGCTGAACAGGTTCAGGTCCTGTAGCTTCTCCTGGTAGGGCCTGTCCTGCTGCCCTCTCATCATACAAGTGGCCCTCCTCTGGACCCTCTCCATGTTGTCCACATCCCTCTTGAAGTGTGGCACCCTGAACTGGATGTAGTACTCCAGCTACGGTCGGACCAGTGCCGTATAGAGGGGGAGGATCACCTCCTTGGACCTGCTTGAGATGCATCTGTGGATGTATGACAAGGTGCGGTTGGCCTTCCCGACTGCATCCCCACACTGCCGGTCCATGTTCATCTTGGCACCAATGATGAGTCCAAGATCCTTTTCTGCCTCTGTACTGATGAGAAGGGAGTTCCCCAGCATGTAGGTATGGTACTGATTGTTCCTCCCCAGGTGCATCACCTTGCACTTGTCCGGGTTGAATCCCATCCTATTCTCATCCACCCACCCCTGTAACCTGTCTAGGTCTGATTGCAGCCTTTTCCTCCCTTCTAGTGTGCCCACATCCCCCCACATCTTAGTGTCATCAAAAAATTGGAACAGGGTGGTATTTACCCCCTCATCCTAGTCACTGATGAAGATGTTGAACAGTGTGGGCCCAAGGACCCATCCACCACTACTCTCTGGGTGTGACCCTCCAGCTAGTTGGTGACCCATTTGACTGTGTAGGTGTTGACACCACAGTCCCCCAGTTTTTTAATGAGAACGGGGTGAGAGACTGTCGAAGGCCTTCCGAAAGTCCAGAAAGACTATGTGCACTTCTACCCCTGCATCTAAGGATTTGGTGACCTGGTCATAGGAGGCCACCGGGTTTGTCTGACAGGACCTGCCGCTAATGAACCCTTGTTGGTTGCCCCTAAACATAATCTCCCCTGCTGGCCCCTTGTGGATAGGCGCCAGAATAATTTTCTCAAAAAGCTTGCCCAGGATCGAGGTAAGACTAACTGGCCTATAGAATCATAAAATTATAGAATCAATGAGTCAGAAGGGACCTAGACAGATCATTGAGTCCAACCCCCTGCCATGGGCAAGAAGGAGCACTGGGGGTCATAAGACCCCAGCCAGGTGCCTATCCAGACTCCTCTTGAAGATCTCCAGGGAAGGTGAGAGCATCAACTCTCTGGGAAGCCTATTTCAGGCTCTGGCCACCCTTACCGTGAAGTAGTTCTTCCTAATATCTAACCTAAACCTATCCTCCCTCAGGTTGTGGCCATTGTTCCTGGTGACTCCAAGGGAGGCTCTGGTGAACAGACTTTCCCTGAGTCCCTTCTGGTGGCCCCTGATAAGGTTGCAGGCAGCCACAAGATCCCCCCTCAGTCTCCTCTTCTGGAGACTGAAGATTCAGGTCCCTCAGCCTTTTCTCATAGGGCTGGCCACAGAGGCCCTCAACCATATGAGTGGCCCTCCCCTGGACCCTCTCCAGGTTCTCCACGTTCTTCTTGAAGTGTGGCACCCAGAACTGGACACAGTACTCCATCTGTGGCCTGACCAGTGCAGCATAGAGGGGGAGCAAGACCTCTCTGGACCTGTTAGTGTTGCCCCTGTTGATGTATGACAGGGTGCGGTTGGCTCTGCCTATTGCTTCATCACATTGGCGACTCCTATTCATCCTGGAGTCAATACTGACTCCAAGATTGCTCTCTGCCTATGTGCTGCTATAGTTTCCTGGGTCCTCCTTCCTCCCCTTTTTGAAGATTGGAACCACATTGGCCCTCTTCCAGTCCTCCAACACCACACCAGAGCACCACGAGTGCTCATAAAGCTGTGCCAGAGGTCCCGCAATGATAGCCAATTCCCTCAGTACTCTAGGGTAGAGTTCATCCGGACTAGCTGATTTGAATACATCCAGTCCTTCCAGAAATTCCCTAACTAGTTCCTCACTAACCCTTGGCCTAGGTGCGCCTCCCCTATGATCTAGGGGGGGCCCAGAGAGGGGGTGACTGTTCCAGTCCCTGCTTAGGAAGATGGAGGCAAAGAAAGCATTAAATATATTGGCTTTGTTGTCTGGTGTGACAACCAAATTTCCTAGCGAGTCCTGCAGGGGCCACACGTTACCTGGAACCTTCTTTTTACCCCCTATGTATTCAGAGAAGGACTTCTTATTCTTATTGTCCTTAATCCAGGAAGCTAGTCCCAACTCCATCTCTGCCTTGGCCTTCCTGACTTCCCCCCTGCATCCCCTAGGAACTGCAATATAGTCATCCCTGGTGATGTCCCCTCCTTTCCATTGGGTGTACACCTCTCTTTTAGCTAAGAGACATTCCAGGATGCTTTTGGTGATCCGTGGGGGCTTGTGTGCCCTCCTGCTCCCTTTGATCCTCATTGGAATTACCTCCCTTTGGGCTTGGAGGATCCTCTCCTTAAGGAGTGACCACTGTCCCTGGACACCTGGCTCCCCTCCCCTCTGGGACCTCAGTGCTTCCCCAGCTATCCTCCTTAGCTCGTTGAAGTCTGCCCTTCTGAAATCTAGGGCTGCTGCCTTGCTACAGGACTTTGCCACCTTGCGCTTGATGGTGAATTCCAGGAGGCGATGATCACTGTTGACCAGGTGGTTGAGCAACCGCAGCCCCCTCACTCATGGCCAGCACCAGGTCCAACAAGGTGTCTCCCCTGCTGGGTCATGCTTACCAATCTCTTTCCCTTTATGACCAGGTGACCTATCACCTGAACAAAGGGGAAGAGATTGATGTCATATATCTTGACTTCAAAAAAGCCTTTGATCTGGTATCACCTAATCACCTCTTGGCAAAACTGGCCAACTGCAGCCCTGGATCCACCACAATATGCTGGCTGGGGAATTGGCTCTGTGGTCAGACCCAGGGCTGGTGGTTGACAGAAGTCAATCATCACGGTACCCTGTAACCAGTGGGGTCCCACAAGGCTCTGTTGTTGGGTCTATATTGTTCAAACTCTTAATTAATGATGTGGATATTAGAGTCAGAAGCAAATTGGCCAAGTTCACCAATGACACCAAACTTTGGGGTAAAGCATCCACACCTGAGGACAGGGCGGTAATCCAGGCTGACCTTGACAGCCTCAGGAAATGGGCAGATGAGAACCTGATGGTGTTTAACACCAAAAAATGCAAGGTTCTCCACCTTGGGAGAAAAAACCTGCAGAATCGTTATAGGCTCAGCAGTGCTACGTTGGTTAGCACTACAGAAGAAAAAGACTTGGGGGTCATCATTGACCACAAGATGAACATGAGCCTTCAAGGTGATGCTGCAGCTAGTAAAGTGAGCAAAACCTTGGCTTGCATCCATAGATGCTTCTCAAGCAAATCCCAGGACATCATTCTCCCCTTATACTCGGCCTTGGTGAGGCCATAGCTGGACTACTGTGTCCAGTTTTGGGCTCCACAATTCAAAAAGGATGTGAAGAAGCTTGAGAGAGTGCAGAGGAGATCCATGCACATAATCATAGGTGAGGAAAACAGACCTTATGATGAGAGGCTGAGAGCTATGGGACTCTTCAGCCTGGAAAAGCGCAGGCTCAGGGACAATCTGATGGTCCCTTATAAATGTATAAGGGGTGTTCACCAGGATCTGGGGGAACATTTGTTCACCAGAGTGCCCCAAGGGATGATGAGGTTGAACAGTTATAAACTCCTGCAAGACAATGTCAGGCTGGACATAAGGAAGAACTTCTTTACTGTCTTAGTTCCCAAGGTCTGGAATAGCCTCCCACCAGAGGTGGTTCAAGCACCTCCTTTGAATGCCTTCAAGAGAAACCTGGATGTTTTTCTTGCTGGGATCTTATGACTCCAGCTGACTTCTGCCCCTGGGGCAGAGGGCTGGATTTGATGATCTTCCAAGGTCCCTTCCAGCCCTAATGTCTATGAAATCTATGAAATCTGGTGAGGCTGGCTCTGGCTAGGGCTCCCTGAGAAGCTGGTGGAAACTGCAGCTGGGGATCTGGGTGGGATAGGATGTTACTCACTGTAGGGTTCCTTCTCCTGTGATATGTCACCATAGGGGCTAGGATCGGGGCTCAAGCAGGTCATCTGTGCTCTTAAAGATAGCATGACTGTAGCCTGGGTCCCAGGGTGAAAGAATGTTAGTCAGTCGCCGTATAAAGGGCATGGACTTGCTGGCACAGTTGAACCTACAATTGTGGTTTGTTACAGTGACCCACAAGTCCTTGACCTTTATGTGACACTGCTGTGCCAAGCATTTGTGCCTGTGATCCTGTATCTGGACTGACAGGGCCTCATAAATATGGGCATTGGAGCACCCATCCCACTTAAACTGGTACAGAACTTCTGCCTTGCACCACAGTTCCACAATGTCTCCAGTTTCCTCCTGGATCCAGTTGGGGCCCTGGGTGGAGGGCATGGGGCAGGGAGGGGGAAGACATGTGTAGTCACAGGCCTTGGTGAGGAGGAGGATGCCATGCTGGGTCCCATGCCAGCTCTCTGGGCCCCTGCATGGCTGTCCCTATGTTGCCAGTCCTGAGCAGCTGCCAGCAGTTTCCAGTGCAGACTGTGGCCAGAGACTAGCAGCTGTACAACAGAGGCAATGCCTCACAACACCTGCAGGTGCAGGGCCAGCTGCCGGGGTGTGTTGCAGGCAGGTGGCGTAGTTTCTGCTGCCCAGACACTGCCTGCAGGCAGGCTTTGTGTTCTGACAGGCCTGGCCAGAGGCTGCAGCAGCCTGCAGCACCCTTCAGCACCCTCCTGGCCCCAGTGGCACTGATTTGGCCACCAAGCAGTGACAAGTAACAATGCTGGAGTGCTGACAGGCCTGCACAGGTAGCCTGTGGCCTGCCCATGGGGACACACAGGGCCTGCAGTGTCCTCAGGCTCTCTGTTGAGTGTGCCCCAGGGCTCAAAATGTCTATAGGCTTATATAACCTGTAGACAAAAGCTACCTTAGAGGCAGCCCAGCTCTGTGCCAGGAGAGTTTCCTAACCTTCTGCTCTGGGGATGCACTCAGGCCAGCCCCCTAGTGGCTGGCCAGACCTAGGAGCAAACTTGTTGCCTGGTTTTGTCTATACATGTGCTATTTTGAGTTAACTAATCCCATTTAAATTTGCTACTAGTAAATTTAAGTGGGATTAAGGGTTTTTCTGTGCAGTCAGCATGCACATATGTAGATGTGCACACTTACTGAGCAGTAAACTACATTAATGCAAAGTACTGTGTCCCATGTAGATGTGCTCATTGTCATCAGTTTGCTTTTAGTATATATTCATGGCCCCTTCATGGTGAATACACTGCCTCATGTCTAGGATTTGGCATGGAATGAGTTGGAGGGAGTGGACGGCATTGCTTCTCAGTGGGCATTCCATTGCAATGCATAGTCTTTATTATCTTGCTCTGCTGTCTGCACATGTGCAAAGACATCTAAAATCTGTGTGTCATTCTTATTGCTTCACTGCCTTCTGTGGAGGGAAAAAAAAAGCAAATCCTTCAATATAAGCATTTGGGTTGCAGCTATTTTTCTAAATTCCAGAGAACCATGAAATTAAATTGAGATGCCATGTGATTAATTGATTTGGTATTGTTTCTGATGAGTAATTATGTCCCATAATGGTTTGTCTATACGAGTAATAATTGTCATTTTATATCAGATCTAATAGGATTAACTGTGCAAGTATTATAGTCTGTGTTTTTTTAAAATGAACCAATAATTAAAAACAAAGACTCCAAGTTATGTCCTAATGTAAATGGATGCAATTACTATGATGTCATTGTTGTTGCCCCTACTTACAAAAGGACTAAATTTGGCCTATTTTTTAATAACTACATACAATTAAGATGAGCTTACTTTCAACCATATATTTTATATTTTTCAAAATACTTTTATTTTAAAATAAAGCTTCTAATTAATGTTTCTCTATATAAGTGGTAGCCTCTTGATGCTACAGTTAATATTTAGATGGCCTTTTCTTTATAAGTCCTCACTACCTTTAATGCTAATTTTGAATAGTAAAGCAATTTGTTAAAAGAAATATGACATTTCAGATCCCTGCTTAAACCATAACTTGAGAAAGTTTCCTTCATCAGGGCTTGAGTAACTGAAATGCAAAATCTCATTTTGGAAAAGGGAAAGAGAGTGAGGAGGAAAGGAACATGGGGGGGGGGGGCAGATCAGCATCCTGCAGCAAGGAAGGAATTATGGCTAGGGCTGGGACAGGGTCTGTGTCAAGTATTTCAGTCACTTGCAGACCTGTAGGACACCGCCTGCCAATCAACTAGGGTGGGACCATTTCTAATTGGAGATCTACACGGCCATGTTTCTTCTGCCATGACTTGATGTTAAAGGAGTTGGTTCAGTACGTGTACGTGTACCCCCTTTAGTAGTCTCACCGTCGTGCTGCGAAGGTCCTACGTTCCTGGGGGCTCCGCCACCCCTATACCCTCACCCGTACCACCGGGTTCTGATCAGCCAGTTGGTCTTTCAATGTGACCTCGGTTCCAATCAAAAAAAAAAAAAAAAGACAGGAAAACAAGAAAACAAAACAGGCACTCCTGGCCTGGGTTATTGTTCTGGCAGCTTTTAGCCAAGAGCAAACCAAATTAACTCTCGTGAGGTCAGTCCCTCTTTTCTGCCTCTTTCCACTCTTTGGTGGCTCTCTCTGAGCCTCTTGATGAGGTTGCCATGATTCCCTTTAGCACATTAGGTCCATCTGTGACACCATTTTTGGCTTGTGACGCTTTTATGTGCTTTACAGTACCGTAAAATCTACAGTGCCCCTCCATTAGGGATATTATAGTACAAAACACTGCCAGGCTTCGCCAGCTCTGGCATCAAAACAAAAAGTTCTGAGCCCCTCTGGGTCAGTAGTCTTTGCTCTAAGTTCCCTATGTGGGGCTTACTCTCTGCAAGAGTCTCCTACCAGCTCTCCACGTCGCTCTCAGGGTTCCATGCAGCTTGTGGCAGCTCACTCCTGCTCCTGCTCCTGCTCCTGCTGGTTCTACGCTCTCCACTCTTGCCTGTTCCAGGCTCTTCTTTATACCTGCATTGGAGCTCCCTGCCACCTGGGTAAGGGAGATTTCTGCTGGGCTCTTTGGGGCTGTAGACCTGGGGTCACTAAGCCTTTGTTTAGCCCTCATGCTTTGGAGCCCAGTGACTCTTTCTCTTTCTCACAGGCTGGGGCAAGCTTCCACGCCAGGACAAGAGGGGTGTGGGACTCAGGGAGGAGGTGGGGTGGCTTCCAGCTCTGCACATCACTGGTCCGGGAGGACACAGGGGACATGTGCCCCCGGATCTATGTGGGGCGTGAAGGGCTAGGGCTGCACTGCATTGTGTTCTGGGTGGGCATGGTGACATTGGGAGCTGGGGCTATGCCCTGCCACCACTCACCCAGCCTGGGGGCAGGACATGGGACTCAGGGAGGTGTGGTGATGTTGAGAGCTGGGGCTTTGCTGCTTGCCCAGCTGGGGCAGGGCATGGGACAGAGCCATTGTGCTGCCTTGGACAAGCAGTGTTCAGTGGCAGGAATTGCCTGCCCCTCCCTGCAGCTCCCAGATGAACTGCGACTTCACCCCATCCTGACCCAGCTGGGCAAGCAGTGGCAGTGTCAGGGCAGAGCCCCTGCTCCCAGAAACTTCCTCCTGGAGCACGGCTCCAGCCCTGGTAGCGCCGCACAGATCTGGGGGCACCTCCCCTGCCCTACATGCCCTCCCAGATCGGCAGCACACGTCAGCAGGAGTTGCCCCACTCCCCCTCCACCCCAGATGGGCAGCTTGCTTAAGCCCTAGTCCCAGCCCTAGCCGCAATGCCTCCCTTGCTGCAAGGGCATTGATCTGCAACCCCACCCCGCTTCTTTCCCAACTCCCCTATAACACAACAGACTTACCAGCTGGACACAGCTGTGTCAAGCATCGTAAAGGTGAAACCCACGTCAGAACCTTGCAACAGAGTGTCAAATTACAAATGTTGTAAATGCTGTTCAGCATAACTCAAAGTCTTAAGTTGAGAACGGCCTGTACACTGAGCCCTACTCTACTTGCAGATTCTTCAGTTGGAAGTTTGCAAGCTGTAATATCAATTTCCAAATGATTGTGAAAATTCAACAAAACGTACAGTCTGACTCAAGCGAAAGATACAGTTTTTAACAGTACATGTGTGTATATACCTAGATATAATATATGCTTATGACAGGTATATCTGGTCTGATAGCTGTGGATTATTACACATGTACATGTACAAACACATACACAGATGTGAAACTAAATATAATCTGTTATTATAATATTAGCATGTCAGACTGTGGCAAACCCCCCAGTTTTTCTTTTTTTTTAATGCATTCCCTCCCCTTCCCCAATCATTTCTGATTTTGTCTCTCCCTCTTTATTCCCTATACATAAGTGAGCTGACATAGGATAAGCTTCAGCATTTTATTTTGGTAGCAAGTTGTATTTGTTTTGTTTTTTCCCCTTCTTTATATTGTATAATTATTATGTTTATATTGATTCTTACTGTTCTATAATTTTACTGGTGCTATATGATTTAGGCCTACATATGTAAGTTAGCATAAGTCATGTCAAGATTCCATTTTGTTTGTTAAGTCTCCATCCTGTTCCCAGGCCCAGTTGTGTAACCTATGACTCACACCTACCCCTCCTATGTAACTTGGCTCCTGAATGAATGGGGATGAATGAGGGTGCTTGAGAGACAATGGCAGTAGGTCTAAAAATAGCTCCCTCTGAATGACCAAACCATCAAAACCAATACCTGGACCAAAAACGCAGCCATTGGAACCACTCTCAGCATTCAAGAAATAAAAGATGTGGCAACCCATCATTGTGCCAAGGCTGCACATGCTCACTGAGAACACCTGGAGCCTTCTGGAACAGGACTGACATTGCCTGGACAGGTCCTCCCCATAGGAGATCATAGGTAGTCTAAAAAGGGGTAGTAAAGATTAACTCCTTGGGACCAGCACCATGCCACACTACCTATCCACCAAGAGCCCCTGCCAGCATGCCTCTCTGGACAATATCTGCTGGACAAAGACCCCTTTCCAGCCTAGATAGGTAGCTATCACCTCCAACCTCTCTTCAACCAAGGACTTGGACTGTTTCTTTTCCCTACCTGGACTCCAACCCTTCCACTGAGTCTCCTTCCCCTGCTGCCATTGCGAGTGCTTGTGTGTGTGTGAACCAATAACTTCATGGGACTGTGTAGCGTGTTTTCTGCTTAATAAACCTATAATTTTGAAACCCTCAGTTGGGTTCTTGTCTGTTTCCTGACTGTTTCCTCCTTGCCACCACTTATCTGCCCCTCCAATCCCTCAGTTGTCTGCCTCAGTTTCCAGCCCCAAGCTCCCAGATTTTTGCCTGTGTCTCTTTCCTGGCTGTCTCCTCCTTGCCACTGGACTTTTCTTCTTGCACCAGTGACCTGAACTAACCCTGAGGCCACTTGACCTTAAGTAACCCCAAGCCTCAGTTCCTCAGCCAGCTTCTCTCTAGTCCACTGGTTCTAATCCTGGTTCTGGCAACTTTTACTGCCTACACTTTAACTATCTCTCTCTCACCTTAACCTTCCCCCAAATACCCCAGGTACCACAAGCCCACACACATATATACCATACCATCCAAGTTAGGAACTCACTTATGTGTATGTGTAGGTGGATTGTATGTGTGTGAACTGGTGAGTGTGTGTGTCTATATATATATATGTCACTATGTGCATGATATATGAATTAGTGATCTGTGTATGTTTACTGAGTGTGCAGGTATGGACAATTGAGTTTTATCTAGCTTTTGAGGTGTATAGTGTATGTGCTTGAATTGGTGATAGGTATGCATGTGCCTAGGCTGGTTTGGATGTGTATATGCCTGAGTTGGTAGTGTGTGTGCGTGTATGCACCTAATTGAGTTATGTGTTTGTATATGTGCAATTGTGTCATACCGTCCTGTCTAACAGTGCAATATTGAGATCCTGAGAGTTAGCCTGACCCCATAGGGCAACAAGACATATAGTTGGAATCCAATATCTAATTTTTTACTCCTTGGGCATATCCCCACATGCAGAGGCATGCATTTCCAGGGGCAAAAAAGCAGTAGCACATATTTGTGCTGCTGGTTTGTGCCTCAGGTCATGTTCCTACATCACTTTAGTGCCCATCAAGTACTCCCGAGTGGGGTAGGGAAGGCTGGGGCCAGCACCTATTCTGGCTCCAGAAGCTTTACCTTAGGTCCTCAGGACCTCCTGGGGCAGCAGCCGTGCCTATCCAGCTGCACATAGCCTGGATGGCAGCCAGAGCTTGGGTCTGGATGGACAGGCTCCACTTCTGGTGGTGCACACTGATGCTGTGTGTGCCATGTGACTTTGTGGCTTTTATATTTTCTTGATACCGTGCCATCCTTGTATCAAATTTTGGCACTGGGCTGAAAATTAGCATCACAGCACACAGTTTCACATTCACCATATGTGGTTTGTGGCACCACAAACAAGTCTGAGGTGCTGCAAACTATACATGCACATTCATCTGCACACGACCCTTGTGATTATGCTTACATCAATATAGAACTTGAATTGCTTTGCTATCCACAGACTTTCTCCACAGAGAAATTCATCATATTACAAACTCACTAATTTTACCACAGAATGTGGCATTATTTCAAGGAGTATAAGTAATGTTTTGAAAGGCCGTGCTGTACAGAATGACATAATTTTGCCTAAAATTTTGAAATGAGTTTGGTTAGACAGTATCCTGAGGTATCCATTATCCTATACTGATATTTCAGGGTTTGTCTTAGCCAGGAAGTGAATTTTTTTTTTAATGTATTGATCTGGGCTGACTACTAAAATCCAGACCATTTAAATCACATAAGAGCTGAAAAAGGACAGCAATCTCTGTCATGAAGAGAACTTGTCTAGAACAAGGAGTCATTGGCATGGAGAACTCCTTTACCACCAACTGCTGTGATCTTTTTATGAGGCTAAGAGGGATCGGGATTTACCACACACGCCAGCTCTTCCATATTATATGTTTTTGTGTATGCTTTAACTCTGTGGTATACAAAAACTAAAACAGGGGTAAATTTCCCATTTCATTGATAACTAAGCTATCACAGTTTAGCTTCTACTTGCCCTTATAAAACAGTGTGCCAGAGGAACTTCTGGCAGAAAATCAAACTCATGGTAAATATACCTCCTTTAGCCCCAAAGTAAATTGAATGTCCATACATTTAAATCTGACAAGTCTATTTAATTCACAATCTGAGATATAACTGGACCTCAAACTGTAACATATATCTGCATAACATCATAACCAGTTCCAACTGCCTCAGGGAAAAGCCTCTTAAAGGTACAGTTCACAGTGTTTTTCAGCCAACATTATAATCATATTATTTAATGATCAACATTAAGATAAGGTGGAATAGCAATTATTTCTAACTAGTGTATTAATTGAATTAATTGAACACTACTAGTTATTTCCTTAGGTGCTCTGCAATATCACAATAAACTTGTAGATCTCTCAAGGAGACATGGATACCACTATGGCCAGGCATCAGTAGTCTGCTAGTGCTGGTTGTGGTGGCATGTACTGGGACTCAGCTGTCTCAAACTATTTTGGTTTTCCTCTGTATGAGACTTCTTCGGGCAAGTCAGGTAATTTAGTGTTCCATGTAAGTCTCCCTTCTAGGACCTGGAAAGATGTTACTTGTTTCTTCATAATACATGTCTGTCATGATTCACAGTTTTATACAACTATGGGACCACCTCTTGTAACACTGATGTTTTCTCAGTATAAATATACACTCTATTTGTGTTTTGCCTTTTCTGTCATTTTAGTCATCTGCAAGTATCCAGTGCTCCTGGCATCAGATTCAAACAATGCTTGCTTCCACTCATAGAGTCATAGAGAAGTAGGGCTGGCAGGGAACTCAAGAGATGATGGCTGCCAAGAATAGTCCCCATTGTGCCGTGACTGGGAGTCATAGTCAGAGAGAAGTAGGGACCTCCATTGATCATCTAGTCCAACCCCCTGCTGGAGGCAGGATCATCCCAATCTGAACCATACCATAAACTATAATCTAAGCTCTACATTACACTACGCTCAACCCTGACACAACATAGACCTAAGACCCTAACCTGCCACAGGTAAAGCAGGGGAAGCACAGCAGCCAAAGTTCTGCTTCCATAAAATGTTCTCAATATATACTCAAGAGGTCCTGGAGAGAGGGTGACACTCCCCTCTTACAGAAGAAGGCAAAAACACTCAACAATTAAACTCATGATGCAGCTGCCTCCAGTCACTCGAGCCTCAGATGGTTGCTCGGTAGTGGCTTGTGGCTTGCCTCCCACACATAAGCAGGGAAGAAAAAACTCAGAACCAGGGGGAGAGAAGGAAGGAATGGGCAATACTTACCAAGGAGAGTAGAGGGCTGCTACCTCAAGTGACATACATACCCAGAGGGAAAGAAAAGGGACCCAGGGAACCAACCCTATCTATTCTCTCTGGTAGGCACAGAGAATCCACAGCAGCAGGGACTGAAGAAGGCTTACAGGCCACTGGACCTCAGCACGGTGTAGCTCTGTGGTTCACTCATTGAACTCAGTAACACTGTTCAGCTCTCACTCAGTCTCTGACCTGTACAGTCCAACAACCACTTCCTTCACAAGATATTCTCACACCCAGTTGCACCCTCAATCATACACACACACACACACAAACCCCTCAGTCACACCCAGACAAACACCTCCTGTCAATCAGAGGTTCCTTTTATATGGGTTGTGCACCCCATCCACTAGGGCTGTGCACACAACACTTTATTCCAGCCTCTCTGCAGATAGTCTTCACTCACTCTGCAGACCATGGGTCACACAAAGGTCATCAGCTGATCACATGAAACTGGTTGGTGACTAAATGGAGAGTGCTGGGGATAGCCTGCTTCATGATAACAATGATCACATGCTTCTCCAGAGTGAAGGGTGGCCATATGCTGACCTGCTGCCGTGCAATGTGAGGGGCCAGCTGAGTGACAATGTCCATGAAGGTGGCCCAGTCCATACAACCCAGGTGTCCAGGATGATTTGCTTTCACCAGCACCTATTGGTGCCATGACCGGAGAACTGGTGCTTAATGGTGTGGTGGTAGTGTTAGAGCACCCCACTGTCTATGGTGTCATGGGTGTCCTCTCTCTTGTCAGCCACATGAAAGCCAATGGTTCACTCCAGAACCCTTGGAGGGCTCAGGGTGCAATACATGTTCATAGGATGTCCAGGTGCTGGCTCAGAGACAGGAAGCCATGTCTTATGGTGGCCAGCTGCCAGATCATGTCCTGGTGGGCATATGTGATGTTCTACACCTTCTGGTGAGTGTCACACAGGGCAATAAGCAGGCTACATTCCAGTTCTTGGGTCTCCCTTGATTGGGCACAGGCAGCTGTGGGCAGGCCAGAGGCACATGCAATTCATGATGAAGGGCACTTTATCTGGTGCTTTTCTGGAAGCCTAAGGTTAGGCAAGGGGGAAGGTCTTCAGTGACATGACAGGGGGTTGGGGAATGCTTGGCCCTGCCCACCAGTCAATCAGTCATGCTCCAGGAGCTCAGCTGTCGGCTGAGCTGTTCGTAAATGTGTATACTGTTCACTACTAATCTAATCTATTCCACTTACAGAAAATTGCATAATTTAGATAGATTCTTCCTCAATCTTTTTGAATGCCTGTACGTGCTCCATGTCAACAAAGAAAGCCCATGTTTTATTTGTACCGTCCTGAGTTTGAGGTCTTACTAGGTGCTCTCATATTTAATATGCAATATAAAGCACTTTAATATTTTGGCAAATTGTTCATGCACCCCATGAGACTTGGCATAAGGGTGCTTGACGGTTATATTTTGAAACCCATACTTTAGTGCAAACCCATTAAATTAAAGGGCACTAAATTGGGAGCCATTGTCAGACATTACTACATCTAACAAAAGAAGTTTTGATAATCACGCTTGGCTGACTAGACAACCTTTCTAGAAAGGCTATACTATATTAAAACAGGTAATATGTAGGTCAAGTATATAGTGATCATTGTTGAATAAATATAGGCATAAGTTAATTAGAAGAATTTACAATACAATTATTCATGGAGCATCACGAAACTGCTGCAGACCCCTTTTGCTGTCTCTGACTAACTAGCTTAACTGAGGGACCATCTCTCAATTCCCAACCTCTGAAGTCTAAGAGAAGCTTCTCCAAATCACAACATCAATCACCACAAAGTACACATTTTCTTTTTTTCTTCACTCAATATAAATAAATATACATGAACTTTTCTGCAGGGTGGGGGAGATGACATCTTTCCCGAATTACCTTGAGGGATTAATTCTTCATTTTGTTTTGGGATGTTTGTTTTTTTGGGGGGCGGTCAGGTGGGAGGGGGTGTTGCATATATAGCATATCTTAAAAGATTGTTTAATGTCACTGTTCATGTGAAGCCAGCATAAAATAATTGTGACCTGTCACTTAGATTTTGTAATTATTTTGTGAACCTTTTGAACATGTTATCCTTAATGCCTTAAGAATGACCATTTTGGTGCAATTAAACACAATCCCATTTGGGATTAGGAGACTCTCTTAAATTGAGAAGAGTGACTGAGAATCTGCTGCTCTAGTCTTGCCATGCTAATGCCCTCAATTACTTTCCATAGGAATTCATCCTTGGCAGTAGCTGTGCCAATCCTAATCCACATTTTGTCTCAGAGAGTAGCGATTTTTGTTTTTGGTTTTGATAATGACAGTGACATCAAATATACTTTTGTCAAAGTGTTGATGCAAACACAAAACTCTCTGGGGTTTGAAGTCAGTTTGCAAATTAGAGATTTATAGCCAGATTCTCTGTATTCTTGGCAGGAAGGGTCATCAAGCCTAGTCAGGCATTTTCAGTAAATGATGTTACCTGTTTCAACTAATAGATCTCCATTTAAAAACAAACAAACAAACAAAACAAAACAAAACCAAAAGAAAAATGCTAGATTTTTTTAACTGAAGGTAAAGTTCTTCCTGTTTGAGCATATTAATACTCCATTTCTACTACTGCTCATAATGCATAAGCCCCTGGTCTCCTGTTTTTTTTTCCCAGAAATCACTCAACTCTAATAAATTTGATACAGGTCAGGATACATTCAGTCTCTGAGTTGTAAGTGATCACCACTGTAAAACATGAAGCTAAGCATTTTCAACCATCTCATTCTAGACCTTCTTTTAAGTACAATTTCTGCTGTCTACCCTCCAAAGTAGCAGATTTATTCGGAGTAGGAGGGCATGTACTGGGAAAAGGGATGGGGTGTGGAATTAAGAATGCTTCTCAACTGCTTTTACTCTTTCAATGTGGAAACAGGTCTTTGCTATCACAGCCACATCTACATGTGCAAATAGTGAGCTTCCTGTCAGATTATACTTTACTGGAATCAGAGATCAGCCCAAAACCTCAAGTTTAGGTCTTGAATTAGAACCCAGCCAGGAAAGTGTGCTCTTCAAAATAAGAGCAGTTTAGTCTTGAGTAAATTAATATAGAGCGGGGTGGACAAAATGCAGCTTGGGGGCCAGATGTGGCCCACCAGGCCATTTTATCCAGCCCACGGGGCCCCTAAAAATTTTAGAAAATTAATATTAATCTGCCCTGGGCTACCTGCCATGTGGCCCTCGATAGCTTGCCAAAACCTAGTAAGCAGCCCCCTGTCCAAAATAATTACCCACCCCTGATCTAGAGTAAAATCTCCTGGGCATGTGTCTCCATGTGGAAAGATGCAGAAGCAGATTTGCTGCTCTTAGCAGCAGACTGCTTCCACTCTCTGTTGCCCTCCAACTGGCCCCAGCAGCAGGCACATGGAGCACTAGGCTCTCCCTGGGTGTTAGCCCCGGGGCCAGGAGAAAGCTAAATCCTGGCAGGGGCTGTGACATTGCTCCCTGGCCCAAGGAACTGCCTGCTGCCAGGGTGGGCTCTACCCCTGGAGGCGAGGTAGGGACAATGTCCCACTGCCCTGGCAGCAGGGAGCTCCCAGCTCACACTCTGCAATCTCAGGGTCCAGGGCTGGGTGGTCTTTATCTCCCAGCCTGAGTCCTGCAGTCATGGGATCAAGACTGGGAAATCCTTATCTCCCAGTGCCAGCCCCACAACTGGGAGATAAGGATCAGCCATCCCCATGACCACAGAGCTGGCACTGGGAAAGAGGGATCTCCCAGGGTGGGCCTGACAGCTGTGGAGCTGGTTCTGGGAGGGAAGGATCTCTCAACCTAGATCCCATGACTGTGGGACTGTGGCTGGGAGAGAAGGATCTGTTAGCACCAGCCCTATGATCATGGAGGAGGGGCTGGGAGCTCCCTGCTGCTGGGGCAAAGGGACATTGTCTGGGCTCCAGTGGCATAGCCTGACCCAGCAGCAAGAAGATCCCAGGGGCAGCAATCTCCTGCCCCCTGCTGCCCAGCTGACTGAGAACACATTTGCTTCTGGTCAAGTGTCTATATGTGTGCTACTGTGCAGTTACTACTTGCAAATAAATTTGCTACTTGTATTTGCAGGTAGGAATTTTACTTAAGATTAGAGTGAATTACTGTGCAGTAAGTGCTGGCACATGTAGATGTGGATGCTTACTGCACAGTAATTAACTCTAATGTACAGTAAAGCGTCTTGCGTAGATGCCCCAAGGGAGTCATAACTGACTTCCTGAAGTTGTCCTTTCCCCCTGTGCCAGCTGGAACCTTAGGTCTGAATATGATCCACTTAATAAGTTTTAAAAAGTAAACCATGTATGACAGGTGGAATTTTAAGTCTCCAGAACTGCAGAAATAGCTTATCTCACTCAAAAGAATATGTCAACATTAACATTTCCTTTTAGGTGACTTTTCATGATTCTATTATGCATGTATCTTTAACAATATTAGAGTTTTTCAATGTGAACCTGAACAATAATACATCTTTAATAGATTGCAAAAATGCTTTATGTCCCTCTCCAGTATACAATGACTAGTAAAACTGTCCCAAGACTAAGTATACAAGATTCTGCCCTTGAGAACTGAATTGGCTCTGTGGATGTCTGCTGTTCAGCTCTCATCAATGTATTCTGTACCACTGACAGCTTATTAATGAAAATAACTTTAATTAATGAGATGTAAGGTAGATAGGCATGAAGCAAAGTTTTGAAGTGGAAAACATATATTAAATTTTTGGAAACCAGTCTTCGCATTTATCACTTGTAACTTTTAACCTGAACTGTATGAAGAATAATTGCTTTAAAAAAATGTGTCAATTTGGCACCCATATGGATATGCCAAATATTTCTAGCAATATCGTAACTTTTAAATATGATGTGATCCATAGGTAGACAGTGACTGTGTGTGGCACTAATTATCCACAAAACTTTTCCTTGAATTACTCTGGCACTATAGGGCACGTGTGATTCACTTTAAAGGTTTCGTTTTCTCTCCAAATAATAGTTTCTTTAGCTACGATTGTAAGAAAACCTTTTATTAAGTGCTCAGTTGACATAGCTTGACATGATATGTCATAGTGCAACACATCAACCTGAGAAACTTAAAATGTGTTTTGAAAGGTATGCTTTTAAAATCTAGATAGTCTGCCTGTTGCAGCTGTCATTCTCTCAGGCTGCTAGTTGAAGGCAATTGTCCAATGCTTTTAAACTTGGGCTTTAAAGCATATTGAGCTCCCCTGCCAGCATTCTCCTGTTCTGCTTGTTAAGGTTACTTTTATTACTTTTATTCCTAAAATGCATAAAACTTTTCAGGCTATGCTTGCTGGCAATCCAGCAAGCTGTCCCATAAATGCTTAATGGAATATCCTTTTTACCTTTTCTGCTTCACAAGTCAATATTATGACAAAGGATTTTTTTCTTGTGTGCGCACACCTGGAAAACTGTTTGCATTCTTAAATATACATTCAGCAGTCACTAGTCAATCTGTGATATACAATTGGTTTGAGGATTAACTTGAGTGAAATATTTTGGTTTGAAACGGAAAAACAAATGATCTGAACTATTCTTTCTCTGATTTTTAACATGAACCCAAACAACCACTTTCAATTTTTAATCAATCTGAAAAGAAAAGGAAAAAAAAATCCTCTTGTGTATGTGCAATTTTTCTCCTTTTTTACAAAAAAAAAAAAAGAGGAGTGAGAAACATTTATAGGAAAAGAGAGGGTAAAGCTAAAAATGGAGTTTTAAAAAAATATTAATTTTGATTGGACTCAGAATCCAAACAATGACGTTTCAGTGGTTATTACATATTAAGGTGTTTTCGTCAGCTGAAAAAATGCTTTTTTTTGATAATAATAAAAGTAATCCCTCATTCCATTATGCTATAGACAGTAGTCTGTTTTCCATTGTTCTTGGTGGGTGTGGAAGTCTTTCACTACTTTATAGGAAATAGTGAGCTTCCTGTCAGATTATACTTTACTGGAATCAGAGATCAGCCCAAAACCTCAAGTTTAGGTCTTGAATTAGAACCCAGCCAGGAAAGTGTCCTCTTCAAAATAAGACAAAGTCTGAATTTGCCATTCCAGTTGAGAATAGCAAACACAGAGAAGTTCAACTCAGAGAACTTCACTTCAAACTTTTCCAAAATTTAGCAGTAGGCTAAAGTGAGGACAAGGAAGGAGGGAAGGTATACAAGCATGGCTATGTCTTACCAGCATAGCTACACAAGATACCAGTGTGAAAAGATGAAACCTCCTTCCAATCTTGTTATATTTGTAAAACCCTCTAGGCTGGGGGCAACTCTGGAGACAGAAGAGGATTTCTGTTGGACGGGCTGATGTCATTAACAAAACCCTTTTCTTGCCTCTGTATATCATGTTTCCACTACCAGACTCTGCTGACATAACTATGCAGTGTAAGTATAGCAGCAGCGGTTCTGTAATGTGCACAAACCCTTAATATCACTCTTTGTACTAATATTTTGTAAAGCGCCACGATTGCCAATAAAGACAGCTCTTCTTTTGAGACCACTGATAATGATGGGAAAAGGTGGCTATTTTGAAGCGGGGGTGGGAATGTCCCCTTTTGAGATGACTCTTTGTTATTCATTATTTTAATGTGCCTTTAAAAGTCTATCCTCTCTAACTTGGGACTAAGATTATTATTGTACATTATTTAGGGTAATCCAGGTTGCTTCATGGCTTCAATACAGCACTGAGGTAAAGATGTTTGATGCCCTGTGTGTACTTTTCCATATTCTAGTATATTTGGATTTAAAATATAGCCTTGACTCTGAATTTCTTGGAGTTGTAATGTTTGTGGGATAATTGCAATATCCCTTTAATTTAAGCTGTGAAAAAAATATGCGGAATTTGTAAAATGTTGATATGATTCATGTGTCCTACTCACATTTGTACAATCAGTTGGTTACACTGGGGTTGGGGAATTTACTAATTTGTATTAATATTAATTTTAATGAAAATCCTTTGGTAGCTCAGGAGCAAGTTTCACATTTCTTTTCTCCTGTTTTCTTCAGGACAATGCCTTTCAAATGACAGGGTACAGCCCATGTTGAAACTTTATGGTTCAGCCAACAAAGGAAGTTCACCTTTTAAATAAAATTTGCCATTTAAACCTGGTTTTACCTTCATCAGGTGAATAAAGAAGAAGTTACTTACTGCCAGCTAATCCCTGCTAAGCCAATTTCTTCAATAGTTTTAAGTTGCTGATCTGGAAAGTTCTTACTGTGTTTACTTGAATTCAAGATAAGACACCCCCCCCTCCATCAGCATAAAGGGGGAAAAAAGCCTCATCTTGGATTTGAGCACAGCCTGGGGGTGGTGGAAACTCACTCAGATACTGGGCTCAAATGGTGGGGAGGGTCCAAAGAATTTATATGAGAGAATCTGTATCATGCCACACTACCCCTTGCCCACCCTGCCTCCTGCCTGTGCCTGGCCTCTGTCACAGGCCAGCTGGGCACTGTGAGTGTATCAATTTTATCACAGGCCAACTGGGCTGTTTGATTCAGTTTTGGATTGAGGAGGGAAAATTGGGAGTGAAGTGAAGGCAAATTTATTATAGCTTACACACAGAACAGTTAACATAAAGATAAATGTGATAAGCAGATAATGCAGTATTAAAGAGCTAAAAGTAAATAACAGATAATAATAACAACAGATAGATCAATTCTGTTGCAGGCCAACTGGGTACTGCAAGGGTATTAGCTACTGAGCTGTTCAAAACAACAGATAGACAGACATGGGTTGGCAACTTATCTATAGTCCCTCAATGCCACGTGTGCATCAAGTGATTCCAGCAAAGTCAGGCATCCCCGAGCGATGCTGTCAGAGGGATTACTGAGGAAGGTGCCTTGATCAGGATCCAATCCTCACTCACACAGGGAGTCCAGGCATGGAACAGAAATGACTGTTCTGTTCCACCCTTCCTTATGATCAACTGATCAACGCACTTTTTATACCTAGTTTTATGCTAATCTGTTGGCTTTAGAGCCACTCATAATGTTACCCTATAGCTGTTACCCTATGGGATTTGAAAGGTGTTAAAATTATCATAAACCGTTACTACCCAGACTCGGGTTTATCTAATAAGCAAATTATGATGCAGCACCTTTAGGTTTGAAATTGACATTGCTCCACCTAAGCCCCAACCCCTTTTAGGTTTCATTTGAATATGCTTTCTTAGGATGTGATTTTCTGGAATGTGTTTGGTGTGCTGGGAAGTTGGATCCAGTTTTATCATCAAGGCTGAACCATGAGCAAAAAACTGTTAGGTATAATTATAACAAGTTTATATTATATATAAATTTATTATATATAAATTATAACAAGTTTATAAATTTCCATTTTAAAAAAAAATTCCATGTATAAAATCTAATTACTGGTGGTAGGGGGAGTGGGGGGCATCATCTTAAATTCAAAGCTAGATTCAGGTAAACATGATACTTCAGTCATTATTGGGCTGCAAAAAGTCGCTCTGTATTGACCTCTCTCCCTTTTGCACTGTGTCACCAACACTGGATGTGTTCAAGAGGCCAGTTGTTTTATAGTCTCAAAGTATGGCTGAGATAAATGCATTTTCTTATCTACATGATCTAAGCATCTGTGGGTATCTGTGCCTAATCCAAATTTTCATCATTGTTTATTTGGTTTGACCAGTTTACTTTTTCAAGATTGACCTATAGAAGATTAGAGTTAATGCATTAATAACAAAAATTTGTAACTTAGAACAGAACAAATGTTAAAGATGTTGGATTTCAGCGTTAACACAAGCTTTCAAATAACTGTGTTTACATTATGCAGTCATATGCTATACGGAATCACAAGATTTATGGAAGGTACCATCCAGGATAGTAAAGTCATCAATGTTTTTCAATGGGTTTCACAAAAATGTGCCACTTCTATTTGTCCCTGGGGAAATTCACATTCCTACTCATGGGGAGGTTCCCCAAATGGCCTTTGTCTGGCTTTCTGATTGGATGTTGGGAGAACCAACCCCTTTTAGCTTCAGTTGTGACAAAAGACTCCAAAACTTCCAGATGAAGATTGTCTCTGGGAAGCCTCTGTGATTTGATACTTCTGGTTTCCTGACCCCAGTTTGTTTCTGAATTCTGGCTTTTGAATTCTCCCTTGGTCTTGTAACTCAACATCTGACTCCTGTGTTTAACTGTATGTTTTTGACTCTGCCCCTGGATCCCCTTTTAGATCCACTAACTTGATCCCTGATTCCTGGTGGTTTGGCTCCTGCTCTCTCTTTCAGTAGCCTAATCACTAGGTCAGACCAGCCACAGTGATCTGCAACTACATTTTGCTCCTCTTGCCCTCAGAACATCAGATACAGTGCTATGTAGGTGAGGCAGGGGACGGGAGTGGATGCACCTCTGAGAATGAAAGAAGAGGGAGGAGGGAAAATTGCATCCCCTTTGGAGGCTTAAAAAACTCATGGATGATCCTGCTCCATGATCACAGAAGGGAGGTCAGGGGGAAGTGTGCATCCATGCAAATGCACTGCCTTTGGACATGCTCTAGCTTCCTTACCTCTTCCTGAGAAAATCCACCAGAAGTCACCTGTCATACCGCAAGCTCTCACACACATAGCTGTTCCTGGTAGGGATATGCAGGCTGAAGTCTCTGAAAAGCCAGACCAGAACCTGGGTGGAAGCCTTCATGGTCAGTGTCCACCCCAGGACAGAGACTGGTACAGGCAGAAGAAGAGGCTTTGACATTGTGACATCTTCCAGACATCCTGTTGATTATCCTGGTAGCTCTTTCTTCCACTTGCACTAGTACATTTTGAAAAATTCCTTGTTTCCTACTTTAACTTCTTCTACTCTGTGAACTTACAGTAAAGGAAGGATAAGAAAAAGAAAAACAAATTATTTTGCAATTCATTAAAAAATAACCCCATGTATTTAGGACCTTGTTACACATTGTACTTTGATCTGCCTGAATGTTGATCAGTATTAGTGCTAGCTTGAATTTGGAGCAGTCACACCTTAAGGCTAAAAACCTTCTCTGACTGTCCCCCACCTGCACAGCTGTGACTTGTCACTAGAGACCTGGTTAGCAGGCATTGTACTAGGAGCTATATCTGAGTTGCCACAAGAAATCTGTTTAGCTAGGACAAGCTTCTATCTCTGCTCTAGGTAGGGGTGTGTGAGAGGTGTGTTGGGGGACAGAAATATGAAGCTGGAAGTCAGAAAGTTAATGGGATTGGGGGTTGTAATGAAATGAGAGGTGAACTGGAAATGAGAATAAAGAATGGGTGGTAAAATGAAGGAAGTCAGCCATTGAAGGATGAAAAATAAATCTTTAAAAAGAAATAAAGAGGAAGTAAATTACAGAAGGTCTCATGTTTTAATACATTGGGATTGGGAGGTGGAGAGTACTGGTCATTCTCAGGGAGTCTGGGAGGTGGGAGTGGTGAGGGAATGTGCTCTTGGGGGAGCCCCTGGCCTGGGAAGGAAGCCCCAGAGCATGGGGACCTGATCTGGGCCCCTACTTTGTTTTTCTCCCCAACCATCCCAGACCCATCTATGCCTTGCAACCTGACTAACTGGTTTGTGCTGTGCAGGCTGTTTGGGGTTGCACTCCTGGAAGGGTGGAGTTGACTTGGTGCCAGACCCCACCTCCTCTCATCAAGCAGTAGAGTTCAGGGGTTAGAAAGTTTGTAAACACAGAACAAGAGGGTGGAGGAGGGGATATTGTATCCTGGGATGCAGAAGTTCTGCTACTTGAGTGGCTCCACAGTGGGAAGTGGCCACACATTAATGGAACGCAAGCTGGGTAATAAAGATCAGAGAGAAACCCACCTTGGAGTGGTGTAACTTTAAGATGATTAAACTGTGCTTAAAACTAACTTCAGGTGTTAATCTTTGAACAATCTAAGGGATAAGAGCTCCAGAACCACTTAAAATTAATACATAAAAAGATCCCTGATCATCAGGAAAAGATTGGTTCCTTTGGTTCAAACAGTAAATGAAGTCTAGTAAAAGTAAAGAGTTCCTATTTTACCCAAATTAGTTTTGTCATTTCTGTCTCTCAGATGTAGAGACAATGATTCTTTTACTTTCCTGTCACCAGCTTCCTACTGAATATGGATGTTTTTTTTTCTTTAGCTAGAGAAAATATTTTGAGCTAAAAATTATCTGTCAGAAAATGTGGTTTCACAAAGAAAGTATACATTTCAATGGCATTTTTTTAAGAGAAAAATTCAAGTAAGTCTGTACTTCAAATTAACATTTTCAAATAAAAAAGAATCTTTGTTTCTACTTAGATTCTAGTTACAATTTTTAAATAAAAAATGCCATTTCAATTTTGTTATATTTTTAAAGGAATCTTTCCTTCATACAAAAAAATTATAAAGTAATTTAGTTCCTCTTTTCCACAGCCCCACTTCCCTTTTCCCAGTTAACCTTACTAAGATAACAAAAAAGTAAAACATGTTAAATAGGGGGAGGATACTGGAAAAACAAAATTTTGGGACTTGCACAAGACAACAATGATCTTTTGTGTGTTGTAATGAAATTAAAATTATCATTTCATCTTAGTTAAAAATTACCTCTGTAAAAGTCAGTGAACAAAAATGTATTGGTTTGTAGGAAAAATAGTGGCCACAGGAGAAAAGCTAGTCCAGCTCCCTGTTTGGAGTCTTAATATGTATGTGTAAACCATTTCAGAAACCATTTTTCTTACTTGCACTGAAAAACTTGCAATGATGAAAAATCGTATCTCCTGTAAATAGTCTGCCCCGGTGCTTATTCACCCTCAGATTTAGAACATTTTCCCACATATCCAACCTATCTTTTCCTTGTTACAATATTTTTCTTATCCCCTGTAAATATAGAGAATAATTGATCACCTTCTGCTTTATAACAATACTTTAGGTACTTGAAGACTATAATGAGACATTTTTTTTCCAAACTGAATAGTCCTAGATCATCCAACCTTCCTTTAAGCCATGTTTTCTAGACTTTAAATATATTTTGTTGTTCTTTACTGAATTATTTATTAGGCCTGTGCAAAGTGGCTAGTATTTGCTTCAGATTCAGATTCAGCCGATTCAGGGGACAGCTGATTTGGGAGACATTCAATTTGGTGGTTCGAATCACTCTCCCAAATTAATTTGGCTGAATCTGATTCGGAGATCCTGACGTTAGCCCAAGCATGGCTTCTATAATGGGGAGTGAGCATGAGGCTCCTGTAGGAATTTCACTTCTGCTAAACTGTAATTAAGCTAAGGCACTGAAAAGGAGCTTGGAAAGAACAGGCCTTGCTGACCTTTGGATGATTTGAGAAGAGATATAAAAAGTAAACACCTTATTGAGGAGGAGAGAAGCTAGTACAAGAAGGAAGAAGCAAAAGCACAGCAAAAGTAATGAGGACTAGGGCTGTGTGAAATTTCGCCAGCTGTTTCATTTCAATGCTGTTTCAACTCATTGTAAGCTTGAAATGGTGAAACTGAAATGAAACAAAGGGCTTTGAAACAACCTGAAAATGAAACAAGGGCAGTCAAAAGCTTTGAAACATTTTGAGTTTTGAAGCTGAAGCTGGGATTGCCTGCAGAGGAATGGAAAGTAAGGGGAGGGAGAGGAAGAGTGGGGAAGAACTGCTCTTATATTGACTGTGTAGCTGGCCAGTAACTATGATCCTTCCCTGAAGTCCCTTCCAGTTCCAGTGCTCTGGGGGAGAGATGGAAAAACAGCATAAAAAGCCGCATTGTTTGAACTGAGCTGCTTTCTGCCTTGGGGTCAGTTACTGAGCTGTCTTCCAGCACCTCAGCAGCATCAGACAACAAAGGCTACTGTTCATTTCCTACTTGCTAGCCTAGCACGTGAGATTCATCAATACCTTTTGCTTTCTATACCCTTTTATTATATTATTATATTCATTGATTCCTTTCAATTTATTCCTCCCCCAAAATTATCTTTTTGTTTTTGTTAGTCTACTTTGATTCTTTTTAAAACAGTACTTTCTCTCACAGTGTGCATTCCATTTACTGTGCAGGGAAGCACAGCATAATTATATTGCGTATTATAATATAAAATATATATAGGAACACATATATACATTTATATATTTTTATTTTATTTATTACATAAATACATATATACATATGTGACATAAATACACATACATACAATTATCTTATCTACATATATTACATAAATCAGATAACATTACAGATAAAGAGACAGATGTTCCAGCACACCAAGGAATAGACAAAACACTATGAAATACACCATGAAGCATGCTAGAAAAGCATCTGGCCAACCTTCAGAGCAGGGTGGAAGAGCAGGTAGAGAGAGATCTGTAAGTTCTGTCCCCTCACACCCCCAAACTAAGACACAGTCTCTTTTTTACAACAAGCAGGCATGAGGCTTCCTTTAGTTGTCCAGGCAGCAAGGAGAGGGCTAGTGCCAGTGCCTGTGCCTGAGTCTGTATCTTCTCCAAGAGCACCAGCTATAACCGCCCATCACCATCATGACAACAAGCAGCAGAACCAGCACCAGCATGACAGTCTCCTTCACCCCATTATACTTCCCATGCTGAGCCTTGCAATGCCAGAGGAAGAGCTGCTTCTGGATCTGAGTGCCATAGCAAGGGAAATTCTGGGGAAGGAGGGAGAATCATCTGAGTTTGTGCTCCACACTCCTCAAGTTTCCCCTAGAGCCAAGTCTCTTTCCCCAGAAGGCACTTCAGGGGAGACTGAGGTTGAGGTTGTGGAGGCAAGTGGCTCCTTTGAGTCTGCTCCTCCTGTTGCTGTTTCTCTGCCTTCTGAGGGGTAGAAAAAGGCACCATCCACACATGCACCTGCACCTCAGAAGTGAGCAGATAGTGTGGTCTGGTATCATTCTGAGCTGGTAGATGATCCCACATATGCTATCTGCCTGCACTACTGAGCCAAATCCAGCTGGGGTGAGGGAACAAAACACTTGACTACCCCCTTGTCCTTGCTTCTCCTCAGTCTGGCACCAGCGGGAGCATGCATGAAGCAAAGTCCACCTCTTTCTCCAAAGTCCCCGTCCCCGCAAAGCAGAGGTAAGTCACCCTAGAACAGTAGGGGAAAGGCAGAGAGAAAGGGGATGGGTTTTGTTCCAAAGGTGATCTAAATCACCCAGAGCACTGGGGAGATGGTTGGTGTGGATGGCCAGCCCTTCTCCTTAGTTAAGTGGTGATGGTTCAGGCTCCTCCTGGCACCCATCATACCAAGTGCCCGCATGCACCACCTTCAGCAGGATGGAGATGCCTTCCCTGTATGAGGCATGCAGGGAGTACTTGAAGGAGGAGATGTGCAAGGCAGGTCTGCAGGTAGCCTTACACTTCATCTTGGACATCAGGAGCAGTCCAGCTGGAGATGATGCATACCTCTCCCTCACAGGGCACTGGTGTCACCAGTCAGGCCATCGGTGGGCTCTCCTTCAAGCTGAGGTGATGGATGGGTCCCACTTGGCAACAGAGATCATGGGGACCATGAACCTCTTGGTGCAGGGCTGGCTCATTGGGCAAGGTGAGCTCACCCACAGATTCATGGTCACCAACAATGGAGACAATATGGTCAAGGTGGCACACAATTTCCACCTCATTGTCAGGGACACCACAGAGGGAGACAGGGCAGCTGGTGATGGTGCCAGCACCACCAGCAAGTTCATTTTGAAATGCAGGAAGATGACAGACTACTTCCACCAGATAATGAAGGGCGGCAAGATGCTGGGGACAAACAGACAGAGCTGAACATCCCGTTGCACAAAATCATGCAGTATGTGGAGACTTGGTGGAACTCTACATACCTGATGCTCAAAAGGCTGGTGGATCAATAGAGGACCATCCATGAGATAGCGTTTCTTGGGGAGATTGGGATCAGTGTCTCCCTTAACAGAGCTGAGTGGGATAACATCTCCCAGAACTTGGTGGTCCACAATCCCTTCCTTGAGGCCACCAAGACCCTCAGCACTGGCAAAGCCCTCCTTAGCCAGGTGATCCCTGTAGTGAGGGAACTTCAGAGACAAATGGAGAACTTATAGGAGATAAACTGGGAGCAGGGCTTAGGGGCCAGGGGGTGCAGGTGGTCTTTTCCTTGATCTTCCTAGTTATGGGTCATGGGCTGAGGGGGGAGAGATGGATTGAGGTAGTCAACCAAAGGCTGTGGTGCTGGTTCCATTATGAAGGCTTCAGCTCCCATGATCACAGTCTGCTCTTTGGTAAGAGAGGCAGTGGTCTGCTGGGAAGAGATGACCTCCACCTCACTTCACTGGGGAGGAAACTCTTCTTAACCAGATTGGCTAACCTACTCAACTGAGATTTAAACTAAGCCTGCCGGGGGACGGGTAGACTACCACCATAGCAAGCCCACCAGGCAATTACTGCAAAACCAGCAAGTTAGGGCACTCAAGGGAATCCACTCCCATCCCAGCCCTGTAATGGTATCCTTCTGGCTGTGCAAGGAAACCTAAGGCTTCCAATGGGACACTTAAATGTCTGTAGACCAATGCCAGGAGCTTGGGGAACAAACAGAAGGAACTGGTCCTACTGCTAAACAAGAATGACTGCAATCATGGATAATGGAGACCTGGTGGGACTCTACCTATGACTCTACCTATGTATGGCCATACCCTGTACAGGACAGATCATGTGGAAAAAAGGGGTGAGGGTGTAGCTCTCTATGTCAAGGAAAGCTACACATCCCTGCAATCTGACATTGGCACCCATGGAGGATGACTGGAGACCCTCTGGATTAAAATACGCAGGGAATGTGGCACAGGGGACAAAATGGTAGGAGTCTACTACAGACCTCCTAATCAGAAACAAGAGTTTGACCAGGAATTTGCCAGGGAACTGAGGCTGGATGCTCTCAGTGCATAGTTGTCATAAAAGACTTCAATGACCCGGATATCTCATGGGAAGAGAACTCAGCCTAATCTGAATGGTCACAAAGCTTCGTCATATGCGTGGATGAGCTCTACTTGGCTCAAGAAGTCTATGGACTGACAAGAGGTAAAGCGCTTCTGGATCAATGGTGATGATCTAGTCGGCAACCTAAGAATTGAAGGGAAGCTGGGAGACAGTGACCACAAGCTGATCACTTTTACTATCCATTGCAAAGCTGGTGAGTCAGTCAGCAATGCAGAAATCCTCGACTTTAGGAAAGCTGGCTTTGATAAGCTCAGGAGGCTTGTTGTCAAGGCCCTAAAGGGACACAACTCAACAGTGAGGGGTGTCCAAGATGAGTGGCTGCTCCTTAAGGGAGTGATCCTGAAAGCACAAGAGATGTCCATCCCATCTTGGAGGAAAGGCAGCAAAAGGGCACAACAACCCCCTTGGCTCAGCAGGGAACTCCTGGACCTCCTACATCTAAAAAGAGAGGCTCATAAAGGATGGAAGACAGGAATCACCACAAAAGAGGAGTACTCTGAACTAGTCCATATCTGTAGGGAGAAAACCAGGAAAGCCAAGCCTGAAACTGAACTCCAGCTGGCTACAGATATGCAGGACAATAAAGACTGAACTCCAGCTGGCAGGACTACCAGAGAGTGGTAGTCAATGGAAGTGAATCATCATGGCACTCCTTTACCAGTGATGTCCCCTAAGTTTCTGTCCTTGAACCTGTACTTTTTAACATCTTTATTAATGATGTGGACCCTTGTGTCAGAAGCAAACTGGCCAAGTTTGCTGATGACACCACACTTTCGGGAATAGTGTCCACACCTGAGAATAGGCTGGTGATCCAGGCTGGCCTTGATAGATTTAGTAAGTGGGCAGACAAAAACCTGATGACATTCAGTAAGGCAAAATGCAAGGTACTCCACCTTGGGAAACTCTTCCCCCCACCCCACATTATGCTTATAGCCTCAGCAGTGCAACGCTCATTATCACTGTAGCTGAAAGGGACTTGGGGGTCATGACTGACCACAAGATGAACATAAGCCACCAATGTAATGTCACAGCCAGTAAAATGAATAAAACTTTGGCTTGCATCCATAGATGTGTCTCAGGCAAATACCAGGATGTCATCCTTCCACTGTATTCAGCCTTGGTGAAGCCACAGCAGGAGTACTGCATCCAATTCTTGGCTCCACAATTCAAAAAGGATGAGGAGAAGCTTGAGAGAGCCCAGAGGAGAGCCACACACTCCATCAGAGGGCAAGAGAATAGGCCTTATGATGAGAGGCTGAGAGCCATGGAGCTGTTCAGCCTGGAAAAGCACAAGCTCAGGGGTGATCTAGTAGCAGCCTATAAGTATATAAGGGGTGTGTATCAGGATCTGGGGGAACGCCTGTTCACCAGAGCACCCCAAGAGATGACAAGGTCCAGCAGTCATAAACTCCTCCAAGACTGTTTTAGGCTGGACATAAGGAAAAACTTTACTGTCTGAGCCCCCAAGGCCTAGAATAGACTCCCTCCAGAGGTGGTGCAAGCACCTTCTCTGGAATATTTTAAGAAATATTTGGATGCTTATCTTGCTGGGATCCTTTGACCCTAGCTGACTTCCTGCCCCTGGGGCAGGTGGCTGGTTTCAATAATCTTCTGAGGTCCCTTCCATCCCTAATGTCTATGAAATCTATGAAATCTGTAAAATGTTCCTGGCTGGGGCAAGCTACTGTCACCAGACATACAGGCACTGGTGAGGCAACTGAAGGAGGGCATCAGGAAACAATGATGGCTGCCACGTGAGACCCAAGGGTGAAGAGCAACATATGCAGCAGCCAAAGCCTGAATCAGTAAACAGAGGTGCTGGTGAAGAGAGTCAGGGAGGCAGAACAGCAGACGTGGGGGGACATGGAAGAGGGGGATGTCCCATGTCAGCATGCCATCCACCAGCTAGTCTCCTTCTCCACCACAGGTGCTGCCAATATGCGCCAGGGACATGGCTTCCATGGTGGGGTTCAGAGGCACCAGACCACACCATCAGGCAAGTAGCACTCAGGCCTTGGTGGCTGCCTATCTCACCAAGGATGTGGAGCCACTGCTGTGCAACCCCTTGGCCTATGAGGCAAGTTGCAGCCAGATGTGGCCAGATATCACCATGGTTACTCAGGAACACCATGGTGATATCAGGAACACCATGGTTACTCAGGAACACCTGTCCTGTCCTGTCCACTGACCAGTATTCTGAGTGAAAGGGTGTTCTGCATTGCTGGGGATGTAGTGACACCCCAGCGCATCTCCTTGGAACCTGGTTTGGCGGCACAGCTGCTGAACTCCCATGCCAAGACAGACTTGGAGGTATGAGCTGGGGCTATGGGGAAGGAGAAGGGCCCAAGTCCTGGGCATGACCACTAAAATTGTACTCTGCCATGGTTGGGAGTCCTGGTGGGACTGCTGGCAGCATGGAAGTCCCAGAAAATGCCAGGAATGAGGATCCCCTGGTGAAAGGCAGGTAGGAGGTGACATAACCTCCAGCCACCACATGCACACACAGAGTTCTGGCTGGAGAAAGCCCAGACCCAGCACATCTTTGACAGGCCTGAGGCTTGATGGTTGCAGTGAAGTTGTGAGGCTCCAGGTGAGCTCAGCTTAGCTGCCTGGGATGCCAGCTTTTAGGGTGAAAACCCTTTGTTAGGCTGAGGAAGCACCTGCAGTTGGTGTGTGTCTGTGATGCTCCTGAATGGAAGGAATAGTAAAGAAGCCAGAGGCTGGCATGCAATGCAGGCAAGAAAGCCAGTCAGTGAAAATGGAAATGAAGGTGTCATGAGACGAGGGACAGGCTGGGGTGGTGGGAGAGAAAGGGAATGTAGCGGCACAGGTAAAAGTGCAGAGCTGGGGAGTCAGACTTGGGGAGTCAGATGTCCAGCAAATTGTAGTATGTTATAATTCCAATGTCCACATTGAGTTCATGAGTTTCTGTACCCAGGAGGCTGATGAAGTGCAGTTCATAGGCTCATCTGTGAAAAGTGACACCTATCTCCTTGGAATCTGGCATGCTTCATGGCCTCAGCAGGGGCTACCATGCCTGCTGTTGTCACCCCACTGCACCTTAACACGCATACATGGCATAAGGTTTGCTTTTCAGCAGTCTGTGGTACAGTTTCCCAAAAACCACTGTTCCTATCTCCTTGAAATCTATCATACCTTGTGGCCTCAGCAGGGCCTACCAAGCCTGCTGTTTTCATCCAGATCTGACAAAAAATTACAAAGTTATAGGCAGTTTTGTGATTCCCCATTATAGCCTATGGGCAAAATGTCAAACCAGCTTTGAAACAGTGAAACAGTCTTGACAAAACAAAACAAAATGAAACTCAAAATGAAACACTGTCCCACTGAAACAGTGAAATAGAAGTTGAAATAAAATGGTGCTGTTTCGCACATCTCTAATGAGGTCCAGTGCCAAGACACAAGAAGTAGAGATGCCATATGTATAAACTTGGTGCAAAAAGAAAGGAAAAAAATGCAAGAATAAAAATCTGAAAGAATAATGAATAGGTACTGATATAAAAGCTTTGGTATTTGGGGTATAAAGAGGAGCATTGCATTAGTTATTTCTTGTAGAGACTCTGGGGAGCAACACCATGCATCAGTTTCCTGTCCCAGCAGTTTTACTAAATTAGGCTGACTGCTAAACAAACCAGCCAGTATACTGTCTGAATGACAATAAACTCCTCAGAGCTTTTGTCACCAAAAATAAATTCAAGTAGTTCTTTCTGTATTGCACCTGGACTCTGGAAACCCATTTGCTAGCGTTAGCCTTCCAGGACACCCAGACCTCAGCAGGCTAAGCACTAAATGCAGCATCAAGCAAGAGGTCACCCAAACAACACCACACCCCTTAAAACAACAGCTCCTATCACCTCAAAAATGTGGCTGTTTGATCTCTGGCCTCTATCTATCCCTTAGAGAGCTACCTTTTAGTTCAGCTGCCCCTTCATTCAGCTCCTCTGTCCACAATCCAGCCTACACCATCCTGACCACTGTTAAGTGAGCTTAGCTACTTTTTCTTACTGTCCTTCTCATTCTAATACCCTTCTTTCCAGACTTCTAGGTTTGTCATGTCATGCTCAAGGTTCCCCCTAAGGTGTGCACATGTGCGGCCACGCACAAATAAAAGTCTGGTGGTGCACTAACTTTTCAAGGCCGCAGACTGGTAAAGGAGCTGGGCTGTGGCGTGGGACACTTACTGAAGGTAAGCTCCTCCCCAAGGTGGGGGTGGGGTCCTGGCATGGGCTTTGCCAGCTCTGGGGAACTGCTCCGCTCCCCCGCATTGCCTCAGGGAGGGAGGAGGCATGTGGCATCAGGACTGGGTAGTGGAGTAATTCCCTGGACCTGGCAGAGCTCACGCCAGCCCCCAGCTCCAGCCTCCATCCCTGCCTTGCCTCACCTCAGGGAGGAGCCACTGTCTGCCCTAAGTGAGGCTCCGCTGGCTGCAGGGAACTGCTTTGTGGGCTCTGCACTCACGGACCAAAGTGGACCAAAGTGGCATGCTCATGGACTGCTACTCCTTAGAGGGAACATTGGTCATGCTTACCTCTTTTCTTCTTGTGAGACCTCCAAGACTCCAAGAGTGTTTTGGGATGTTTGTCAAGGGATATTTTTCAAGCTTACCTGAGGTGTCAACAAGGCTAATCAGTTATTTGTTGTTGGAGGTGGATCTTGTCTCCATTAGTATCTAGGTAAGGCAGCTCCAACTTCATTCTCTCCTAACCCATTCTTTCCCATTGCCCATGTTAGATGAGGAAACTTAAGCACGCAATGTCATTTCAACATGAAAACATTTAAACCAGAAATATTACAATAAATCCATAGTCTGGCACATATGTTAAAGGCTTTCTGAAATCAAAGTGCATCTGGATATTTCTCATAGGATTTTTTGTTTCACTGGCTCTAAGTTGCAAATTATTGTCAAAATGACACCCAAAGTAAGAATAAACTAACAAGAGACCTATAGGGCATGTCCACACATGCAAGCATATGTGCTTGCAGCAGCTCAAATAGAAGCAATGCAACTTTGATCCAGGGCTTTTTGCCCCAGTGCACATGCCCAGACATGCTTTTTGTTGTGGAGCAAATTGTACCACTTGGGGCAAAATAACTCTGCCTGGCTCCTCTTGGATCTGCAGCCAAGGAGAGCTAAAGCTCACATCCAGCACCTTTGTTGTCCCCATTAGTACAAAAAGCTGCCCTGACAAGCAGCTCAGGACTTCTTGCTCTCAGGAGCTTCTGGGGCCCAGCCAATTGGTACCTGGAGATGCTACCCCTTCTTCCAGGTGGACTGCTGAAGCAGCCCTGAAAGTTCCCTGCACCCTTTACCCACTGCAGCAGTCTGGCAGCAGGGGCTGTGACCTGCCATGCACCTGCCAAACCCGGATGGGGACTGCACAGCTAGTAAAGGCTTCTGTCCCTCTGGGACAACTGCCAGTGGGCTGTGGCTGCAGGGTTGGCCTTTATGTAGCACTACTGCCATGTGTGTCCTCTGCCCAGCCATTTGGGAAGCTATTGCCCAGAAGATGTTCCCAGTGTGTTAGCCTGCTTTGAACTGTCAAAGCATGTGCTCTGGGCCCCAATTGGCCAGAAGTTCAGTCACTTCCAGCTGAGTCCAAGGTGCCAACTCTGAGCAGGCTCTTCTGCCTGGGTCCTGCCACTTGTCTCCCTATCAGGAATTCTCATATCCTCTATCTGAAAAATTAAAAATCCCTCATAAAAAAAATTCCAAAGTCACTGTATAAAATACCCTGAAATCCTGTAATCCACAATTAAAACAAAAGACCACTATGAATATATATAGAGAGAGTGAGAGACAGAGACAGTGATCAGTTGGGCAATGTTTTATTGCTGTATCTACAGCATTAAAGCAATTTGGAAGTCTACCAGTGTCTCTATCATCATAATAAAATTAATTCTAAATACCTATATGTTTTGCTGCCCCCTACAGAGCTACAGCACCCCTACAGGGGCCACAGCCCCCCAACAGGGGTTATGGCCCCTGCACAGGGGCTAAAACCCCCACAACAGGGGTTACACACCCCACAAGGCCCCCAACTCCCCCAACAGGGTTTACAGCCCCCCAACTGGGGCCACATGGCCCCTGCAGGGGCTACCTTGCAGGGCCCATATGCCCCACCCCTGTTTGCTCCCCCACCCCCAATTGCTGCCCTGCCTGGCCCCATCCCTCACCAGCTCCTGCTGTCCCCCACAATGGATGCCTCACCTAGTCCCACCCCCTGCTTGCACCCCCAGGCCCCTGGTGGATGCACCACCTGGCCCCACATCCTGCCCACTCCCCCAGGCTCCCCAATGGCTGCTCCACCCAGCCCCATAACCTGCTTGCACCCCCAGACTACCCCCAATGGCTGCTTTCCTGGCGTCAGCCTCCTGGCACTTAAAAAGAAAAAAGACAAGCCTAGTACTCGCCTTGCCATAGCAGGAGCAGTCGGGGCTCTGGGGCCTTATGGCAGAGTCCTAGCACGCAGCATGGGATAGTGGGGTGCAGTTGGGGGGGCAGCAGGGCTCCCTGGTTTCCCCTCCACCTCCTCATGCCCCCTCCCCCCCACCTGGCCCCAGCAATCCAGGAATCAAAAAAAATAAAAATAAATTCCCACACTCAGTTGCAGTAGCAGCTGCTATGGAGGTCACTGGGGCCTTGTGGCAGAGCCTCCCACCCCTGCACAGCATGGAGCTGTGGGGTGCAGTAGGCAAGCCGCTGCCCCATTGCATGTGCGTGGCCGGGATCAGCAGGGCACCACATGGCTCTGCGCACTGTTGGACAGCTGGGGCTGCTGTAGCTGTCACCCAGGCCCTGTTCTGTGTGGGGGTGGGGAGGCTCTGCCACATGGCCTGAGTGCCTCCAATGGCAGCTGCTACTGCCAGTGAGTGTGGGTTTTTTTCATCTTTTTTTAATTCCTGAGATGCTAGGGCTGGGCTGGGGCAGCAATTGAGGGGACTCAGGGGCCAGGTGGGGGATGGGGATGGAAGGGGCAGTGATTGGCGGGGCTGGGGGAGTGGGCAGGGCCGGCAGAGCTTTGAGATGCTGCAAGATGCATGTGTGCGCTTGTGTGGATGCGCCCATAAGGGTTATTCAATTATGCAAAAACTATTACTTTAGTAGTGTTATATGATCTTTTTGCTGTTGTTCTAGAGGTAAATTTAAGAAAATATTTTGAAGGTCCTTTCCCCTTGCTCACTTCCTTTTTTATTTATCTTGTTTATCCCTGGCATGATGTTCACTGTGTCTGCATATTGTGATTTTTGTCTCAGCTGACAGCGCACATCTTCCATCAAGTTATTTTCTCCATGTCAAGTGTTTGGCAGTGGTTATTTTGTCTGTTTGCTTTTCTTAACTAGGAAGGCTAGAGTAAAATTGAAAAGTAATTCAGACACAAAAGGAGCTTGCCTAGTAGCAACTGCTGGGAAACAAGTAGCATACAATTTGAAAGGTATGTGATGTCACCAGAGTAAAGCAAACTTTATTAAACTAAGCCATCAGCTAGGGAACTAAAGCACAGTGATGCAGATCAATAGGTGATCTACAACAGAGTTCAATAGGAGCTCTAAATCCCCAGTGTTGAATGTCTGAGCCTTCTGGCTGGCTTTTTAGTGCCAAGCCAAACTTGGGATGATTGATTCAAGTGATACTTTGACACTTTTATTGTCTTTCCCAAAGCTATGATACCCAGCCTGGTGCAAGGAGCAAAGGGAACAGCCACAGAACTGTTCTAATCTATTCTTATTGGTGACCATATCACAGGGCCAGGAAGCTGGAATTGGGCTGGCACAGTATCAGCGGAACTAGAATTTGGCTCAGAAAGTAGAAATGGGTGTCAGCAGAGGAAATACTTGGTCAACAAAAACAAATGGCATAAAATGCATGCATTGAGTAAAAGACAATAAAGGTAAAAAGCAGATCTTTATATTTGACTACACTTGTTTTATAAACAATAAGGGGACCAATAAATGCTGTAGAAGGAAAAGCTACTTTTTGAAAAGGGCAGTACAGTGACTATAGGTAATTTTTCTGTACTTTCTGTACATATTGGAAAAAATACAGGCAAAGGTAAGAAAGGTTTTCCTCCTTCCACAGTAGGTTGAACAGCAAATAAGGTCAAAGGCTATTTTGGACCAAGTAATTGGATATGAGACAAGAACTGTAAAATAAACAAGGTTAAAGTTTGAGAGCGCCTTAGATATAACTACTATAATGTCATTAAGTTTGAAATGCTGATAGGGGTCTGTAGAAAGGGCAGCAAACACAAAGATATTGGACTTTAGGAGAAGCTGACTTTGAAGGAATGGGAATGAATTCGGGGGGGGGGGAAGTCTGAAATTCAATAATACATGGAAAATGAATTGTGGGAATGGGAATGTTATTCCAGATAGGTCACAATAAAATATAATTAATTTAATAATAATTATAGATAGAAGGGTAATAGAAATCATGTAATCAGATGGGGAAGGTTAAGCTAGAATCAAATTTATAGCTGTACATGAAATAAAAGTATTGCAAATTCAAATAAACGATGGAGAAATTTGGACTGTTATAAGACTTAATAAAAAAAGAAACTATGGAAGAAAGTAGTTACACATATAAAACTATTAAAAGTGCACTGGACTTTTTTTTAAAGATATGTTAAGAGTATTGGAACACTGACATGTTCTGTGAAAAGAGAGGACAAATTATGCATTAATTCCAACAGAAAATCCAGAAAAATGCCATTATATTAATTGGAGTCATACAGATTTACCCCAAGTGTTACAAGCAGAAAGCTATGCCCAACCTGCTGTGTACATGGATTACTGTTTTAATTAGGATAAACTATGTGGGTAATACAGTTTCTGTGAGTGTTGGTTACTCAGGTGTCTGCTGTGTGTGGGATGGTTGTTCTATCGGCATAATTTGAATTGAATTAATACTTGAGGATGACAGGCTTCATTATACAGAAAGAGCACTTTCCCCTGTTAACTGGTGACCAGTGTCTTGCTTTTATCTCTCTCTTGCTTTTTTCAGCATCTTTGTGCATCTGTATGTCATGTTATGGCAGTTGTGTTGAGTGTTGATAAAAAGAGAGCTGGATAAAAGGAAAGATTTATTACTGAGTAACATGCTGGGATACTGAACACTTGATATGTATTCTAATATATACTAGATGCATAAGTTGTCAAGCTACCCTGAGGTGTTTGTGCTACCTATGACCATTCCGATGGGTTGAGATATTCACACGTATCACTGAGGTGTTCACCCTAAGGGTTCATCAACACAAATTTCTAATCAAAGAATCATCACACTGTCACAGGCTGTAAGGAAAAAAAAGAACAAAAAAGTGTTACATTGGAAGTTTAAACTTAGCCCTGCACCTTTCTGTGATGCCCAACTATAATGGAGACAGATATAATATAATAATTTCAGGTAACCCTTTAAAAATGGGGGGGGGGGACCCAAGAAGAAAACATAACAGTAGCAGCAACAATAATAACAATAATAATAATGCATTTGCATATTTTGCATATCAGCTGGGCAATGTTTTCTTGCTGTATCTATAGCATTCAAGCAATTTGGAAGTCTACCAGTGTCTCTATCATCATAATAAAATTGTGGATTCATATGGGTAAATTGATTAGTATTTTCCATCCCAGAAGTGGTTATGGTTCAATGGCTCTAAATGTATACCACTGGCTAAGTGCTCTGGAATCTGTTTATATAAAAAGTACTATATACATTAATTATTATTGTTGCAACATTCATACACCCCCAACTGGTCCTAAGATCAGAATGTAGATTTGACTGACGTATTTACAACTTGTCACACTACCAGCTAATAACATCTAAAAGTAATGTTGAAGAACTTGGTTTGTCATTCCGCATGTTCCCATCAGCTGGAGAAGTAAGGTTACCTGCTATTGGGTCATGTTCTTTATTAGCATGGTTGATCCCTGCTGTGTTGTCAGCAGGATAGCAAGTTTAGCAAAGGTAGAGCTCATGCTTATTTAGATGAATCTACTCTTATACATCATCCTCAATGCTGTCTTGGGAAGGTGTACTTTATATCACCTGCTGACTCTGGTTGTAATAAAAATGTATGTGATGCTGCAGATAATACAGAAATGCCTTCATCTGGAACAGCACCAATTTAAGTATATATATTATTTCCACATTTGTGTATGTATCTTGTTCTACAGTATATTTTTCAAACCATCACTAACAGCATTGAATTGGACATGCAGAAATACACTGATACAAGAAGTCTTTGCATCAAAAGACTATTTTTTTTCCAAGAGCAGTGATTTTAATTTAAAAATAGGGAAACTCAAGAGTGTGGACTACAATATTGTTACCTTTGGACATATAACTATTTAGAGAATGTTTGGGGACTTCTGAATTGTTTATATTGGGAGAATGAATTGGTGAGAGAGCCAGGTGTTTCTGAGTAACCCTGTTTATTTGCAAATGCTGCTCAAACTATTTTAACCTTGCACACAGGAGGAATCAAACAACATCAGAGCTTCTTTATTCACAGCTTCAAACCCTCTTTTTTTCTGTTTTCTTTTTTTGTTTAAGCTAGCATTCAACCTAAAAGCTGTGCCTGCTTTTTTCGAGGCTACACCATAAATTTCCATCAGCTTGTCCAGTGCTTTCTTGTCAGGTTCCACTTTCAGATCCTTTATTTCTGTTCTTCTGTCACAGATACATACATCTCCACATAATAACAGCTACAGTCACATGCCACACATTCCTTTATTTGAGGCACTAATATGCACCTATGTTTGAAGTTTGACAGCATTATTGTTTCAGTCACCTGATCATGGAAAGGATCTTTATGGGTTCTAATAAGTCTTTTAATTGAACAAATGTGGTTACCATTCACAATATAACACTCTTACCTTTCTTAGAGAAGGATGCAGTATATTCATCTGCCTCTCTGAATTAACATATAAATCAGCCTCACCCTACTCAGAATATCAAAGCAAGTTTGTCTCTGTAGCGACTCTTTTTATGCTCTGGGAACAAACATATAACATTATACTGAAGCTGTTGTGTAGAACAGTGTGGCAGAGCACAAGTTGTGCCTACCACTTTAAGAGGTTTCAGGCAGGCTCTGAGCAGCTGGCAGGTGCGATTTGTCCCAATGAGTTGGCCACATGACTGAAAGGGAGCCACCAGATTGGAGGAGGGCTGGGAAGCCTCAATATAAGCCCAGGCCCTATGAGCAGAGCTGGCAGTTACATCTATGGAGGCAGACAAACTTCATCACTCAGCCTGCAGACTGCAGCTCCCAGAACACCTGGAAGTTAATTGTAGGAAATATGGGGATGGAGGAGGTCCCTGGCCCTGAGCATGACCTGAAACTACACCATGCTGGGGATGGATGGTGTGGTGGGGCTGCCTGTGGTGGGGCAGTGTTTGGGAAATGCCACACCTGTGCCTCCCCAGTGAAAGGTGAGGATGAGACACCATGTAGCCTCACCATGTAGCCTGGTGGGTAATCCTGTAGAGGGGAGAGGCTTGGGGTCCAGGCACATCAACATACATCTGAGGCCTGAGTGGGCCATAGGCCGAGTTAGGGGTTTACCATATCAACAGACGCCTAAAGCCTGAGTGGGCAGTAGGCCACATTTGAGACGCCCAATGCCAGAGAGGGCCAGGGGCTGGAGTCAGCCCAGTGTGTAGACTAGTAGGCCTGATGCCCCATCACATAGTAGGGCCTGAATTAAGTGGCCTGAAGGTCTTCAAGGGGCCAGGACCAAGAATACAAGGGGTGAAGCCTGATGGGCTGTATACAGTAGGAAGCCTGGGTGATCCTAAAGGGATATACAGAGCAGGGCAGTATGACTAAGGCCCAGCAAGGGGCACTGTGACTGAGGCCCAAGAAAGAGGCAGAGCAAGTGTGGCCCTGCTAGGGGTAGTATAAGAGAGGTTCAGCATGGGACTGAGCTTGGCCTGGTAAGGGGCCAAGAGAATTGCCACCAGTATGTGTTGCCATTTGCAAGGCATGGGACATGGCAAAGGGCAGATTGGAGCCATGTATTATGCCCTTGGGATCGGGGCAATAAATGGGCAGCCTCCCACCTATGAACAACTATTCAAATCCAACAAAGGCATGGCAGGAAAGTCAGGTGGATAGACTGCCCTAGACAGGTGAGTGGGCAAATGATTGGACTGTCCTTGAGATGGCCCCCGTCACAAACAGTAATAATTAGAGGGCATTGACAAAATTAGCATTAGTCAGTGATATTTGTTTTTCCTTATACATTTCAAATGACTTCCTAGAAAGTAGTTCAACCTAATCGTTTAAGATTTTCTCTTTAAAATTTTAAACATTTGTCAGATTCCTTAAGGCAATAAGGTACGATCTAAAATAAGTGGAGACTAGAGCTGTGCAAATCTGAATCATGATTTGGATTCAGAGATGATTTGGATGATTTGGAGGCAGAATTTATGAATCCAAATTGAATTGCTAGAAGCTTTAGGTTTTTTAAATTGATTCAGAGCTTCCAAATTGATTCAGAAAAAATTTGGGGATTCGGCCATAAAGTATAACGGGGAATCAATGAAATATCTATAACATTGTTGTTTTTTGATTCATTCCAATGACACTTGCAGGATTGGTATCCTCTGCTGAGAGCATGAAGCCTACCAAGTTTTAGGGTGATAAGTGTAGGGGTTTCTGGGAAACTGAACCGCAAAGTCCTGAAAGCAAAACTCATATCCATGTGTGTGTTAAGCCAGAGTAGGGTGAAAACTGCAGGAGTGGTAGCTCTTGCTGATCCCACAAAGTCTTCCAAGTTTTGAGGAGATAGGTGACTTATCACCAGTCATTGACATTTGTGGGAGCTGTTTTTTACAGTGTGCTCCAACATCTTTAGTGAGCTGTTGAGAATTTTTACTGTCTAGGTAAAACATACATGTAGGGACAAATGTGAGACTAAATCTATTAAAAACATACAAAATATTGTAAATCCTTCCCTGTTTTCTTTTTTACACATCTGTAGCAGACCTCTGATCAACTCAGCCTTTGTTGCTGTCAGATGGTAACCGACAATGACAATCTAGATGACAACTGCCTCACAAATAGCCCTGATATTTGTACTCAATTCCCTGATCCCTAACAAGTTCCAGCATCAGGTCTGCATGTTTAATATGTTGTTCACCATATCCAGAGATCACAGCTGGAAATATTAACAACTGGAGACTCTTCTTATATATTGATTGCATGTCAGTCAAGAAAATATAATGAGCCAACAGTTGCTTCAGGGGTATACTGCTGCCTGCAATCTATATCTCTAGTAATATGTTGGTATAGTATAGAAGAATGGTACCTGACCTTAGCATTTTAACCTTTGAGTCTTTAAGTTGTCAGCCAACAAGTGTACCTTTTGAACGAATGTTTATCCCAGCATGAAACATCATTGCTGTCATAAGATTTGGACTGCTACCAAAAATGCAGTCTGTCATTTTTGTAAATCTGACATTCCCAATTCTCTACAGAGTATAGAAATGCCAGAAATAACAGTGCTAATGATTTAAGCACTGTTTAAGCAATAGCCCCTGAAACAGCATTTGTCTTACACTAGACTATGTTCAACAGGGAATTTGATATTAAAAAAATAATTCATTAGAGGTAGAAGTTCTGGTATACTGCATAATTCCAATGTACTTGGTATGCTGTTAGACATGCTATATATTATACAGTTTGTATTTGCTTGGTTGCAGGACATTTTACCTTTGTTTTCCTTTTCTTTTTAACTTTTGCATAATTTGTGCATTATAAGTATTATTTTCTGTTCCTATACTCACAACTGATCTTTTTGTTTCCATTTAACTTTGGGGTTGAACTGTTCTTTCACCACACCTGAAAAAGTCCCCTCTTCACTATAAAACAAATAGTTTTATAAACATAATGAAGTTTGAAAGTTGTATACCTTATTACCTGAACCTTTTAAAGGTAGATTATTATATAGCAGTAAGAGAATATAAACCTGTGAACTTTTAAAGTAACTCAGAATGAAAGAAAGAAGTTTTAGACTCAGTGGTTGCATATACACATGCTATTAATGTGACACAATAAACTTCAGCACAATTTGCACCAGAGTTTATTGCTCCTAGGTGCTGCATTTACATGTGTGCTCAGGACTGCAGCACATGAAGTGGGAGCTTGTGGGGGTCAGCTTGCCTGCCCAGAGATACTACAGAAGAGCTGGCTGGGGCATGAGGGAGCCCCAGCACTGTAGCAGCCTCATGCCCCAGCCAGCCCTGATCACTGTCTACACCTGCAATGACACAGGGTTAATAACTTCACCATAGGATAGTACTTGTGTCAGGCAGTACTATCCTATAGCGAAGTTACTTAGTTGGGCTTAATACAGACACACATGTAGATGGTGATACTTTACTGTGGAGCTAATTAGGTAACTTCACAGTAAAGTACATGTATAGATGCCCCCCAGTATTCTTAATATGGCTTTTAGAAGCCAATCAATCCTGGCCATTCCCCTGGGCCTTGTTCTAATGCCTTGTTCTAATGCCTTGTTCTAATGCAATATCTACTTGACCTACAAGCCAATTCCTAAAAGCAAATCTCTAAATATAATTTTCTAGCCATCAGGAGTTGGTCCCAGGGTAAGGAATACAACCTTAAGTTTTGTAGGCAACAAGATTCTCAGTGTATGCTCAACTTCTCCACTACCATCTTTGTCCACAGCAATAAAAATAGAACTATAGTTAGCTGACCACTAGCTATTTACTTATAATTAATTCTTATAAATATACTATATACGTATATACTATTCAACAGTTTAGTATATATGTATACTATAGTATACTACACTATACTACAGTATAGTACTATACTAGTAGTACTATACTACAGTATACATATATAGTATAGTATAGTATAGATGTATATAGTACATTTATAAGAATTAAATGGTATATAGGTAAATAGCTAGTGATCAGCTAGCTATATATATATATATACACATACACACACACAACACACTATAGTGTGTATATATATAGCTAACTATAGTTTGTGTGTGTGTGTGTGTGTGTATAACTATAGCTAGCTGACCACTAGCTATTTATCTATATACCATTTAATTTATATATATAAATTAATTTATACCTATATACTATGTGTGTGTGTGTGTGTGTGTGTACACACTCCTTATTTCTTATAGAAGCCTTAATGAAGGGGAGCTGGAGCTTACACAATTATGCTGTTTTGTGAGGGAGCTATTCTATATGAAGGAGATATACACTTTTGCCTATCTGCCCTAAATTTTCTTTGACAATTCAGATCTTTTCCAAGGCCATTCATCCATCTATTTCTGAAAAAAGGATAGATGCAATTTGCTTAAATATTCCACAGAATCCAGGTGCATATGCTTATCCGTTTTTAAGTGGATCTAGGATTCAATTAATAGCAGGCAAGGAGTAGAGATCATACTACTGTGTAGTTGCTTCCCACTCCCCAGGGCTGTAATGTTTCTTTCACTCTTCATGATGCAAGGGGAGCATACATAAACAATAAATGCCAACTTTGAATTGAAGAGTAAGATCACAGACAAAAGTGAAATTTTTTCAACTGATGTGGTCACAGAAAGCAATTTATAACTGTGACCAAACACAAATTACCTGGCTGCAGACAGCTTAAAAAATGGCCGACCAGGTAAAAATCTGAACCCTCCTTGCAAGAGGAGTCAGACGAAGACATTTCAAAATGGAGAGCCTTCTGTGACTACCATTTGCACTGCCTGTCAACCTCTTTTCAGAATGGGAGGGGGAAAGGGAGCAGAGGGAGTTCAGTCTGGGGGGTTTTCAGTGCCCACTGGCAGGTGGGATGGGTGTATCAGAGCCCCCCTGGGGTGGGGGAAGTCTCCATTCACCCACCCTACCTTCTAGCACTGGCTGGGGAGCCCCTGGAACCAACTCCCTCTGCTTCCTTTCCCCCCCCCGCCATTCAGAAAACTTTGCGATCTTGCACGGAGCAGAGGCCATTGCTAGATGAAACCGGATGCAGGCTCCCAGCCAGCAGCTAGATTCCTTCCCCCCCAGAACCAACAGTGAATTTTTATTTGGTCCTGGAGATTGTTGTAACTCAGAATGCTTCATGCAAAGTGTTCTCAGTTACAGCAGGGAGATGCACTTCTCTCCCCACCCTAAAATATCAGAAATTTCAAACTCCTCTTACAGTCCTGGTTTTGACAACTCTTCTGAAGAGTTGACAGATGATTAATCAATAGATTGCTTGATGATCTGGGATTCTCACTCCTGTAACTGATTGCTTCTTATGTTTTCAGACAAAACTACCCAATACTTTCTAAATAAAGCTAAAGGAGGGGAGCTTAGTTATTAACATGCTTGCAGAAGCAAGGAGAGAGAAAGGTGTATTCAGACCCTTCAGTATCAATCTGTTATCATTCTTCATACTATTTTATTTTGCTTACATTGCCTACAATGGTAAAAGCATCTTATTATCTAAATTATCTGCAATGTTCAGACATTGTAAGAAATTGCTATGGTTTAGTATATTTTATTTTTCTTTAGTCTGGTAGTGGGGGTGGGAAAGCTGTTATGTACATGTTTTAGTTAGGTATGCTGTGGAAATGATGCGACCTGGATTTTCTTCTTGATACATTAGCTAACTGGATGTGTTACTTTTAGCCAGTATGGGGTTTTTTATCCCCTCTCCCTTTATGCTCTATTTCCTGGTCATTAATTTATGGGTAATGATGCTTCCTGACTTTTATAAGAATTTTAATACCCAATACATGGACAAATGCTAAGTATTGTAACAAATCTGCAGCAATTTTCTATCAAGGAAGAGAACTCTTGTTTTCCAACTGAAGCAATTAATGTGCCTCAGGTCTGAGGGTTAGGAGAGTAATTCATCACCATGTTTCTAAAGGAGATGACATGTTGTGCAATTTGCTTCATTCCTAACCCCTATTCATGCTGTGAATGCAGCATGTACTGTAGAAGTCTGTGTGTCAACTGATGTGCTTCAAAAACAGGATTGTTTGCCTGTGGTGGAACCATGCTGAAAGCAGATTTCAAATGAGCCAGCATAGGTCAAATGAAGTCAAAACAGAATGACAAGAAAATATTTTTCTCATATAAACAGAGAATTATGAATTTTGTCAAACTAAACTATCCATAGTGAAAATATGATATCAGTTTTAAGTGATAAAATAAATTATTGTGTCATAACAGTAAGAGTGTTGGGTCACTGTCACCAGCTTTAAAAAGAGATTCATTTTCTTACCTTGATGTCTGGCTATACTGATAACTTCATTATTTTGTGTGTGCTGTACTTTAATTTGAGGTGTGGGAGTGCAGAATACGATTGACTGATCCCCTGACTGCATTCTCCAACTGGATTGTCTAGTCTGGAGAGGTTTTGAATAAGCTTTTGAACATTAGGGGCATTTTTACACATGAAAGGCACCCAGCACTGCAACACTTGCAGTTGTATAAGTGGCAAAATATGCACCAATGCTGAGAAAATTGTGGTGGCACGCCACACATAGAAGGTGCTCTAGTTCAAAAGTGCACTGCCACCATTTTCCATGCACTGACTCACATTTCGCCGCTTATACAACTGCATGTGACACAGCGCAGTGTGGGTCAGCTCACATGCGGAGCAGACTTGATTAATTGAGTTTTCTTTGAAGTGGCAAATCTCCAGAGCATCATGGGACTAAAAGGTATGTGTATAAATGTTCCAGGTGCCCATCCTAAGGTCACTTTATTTAAAAAAGAGCATTTATATTCCCTCAAAGGCTTTCTTTTGCTGTTCTAAATAATCCTAACTTCTCTTCTCTCCTGTCATAAATCAAGTTCTCTATTCCACTTACCATTCTAGCACTTTCCTTGTACCATCCCCTTTTTGATTTCCTGAATATAGGTGAACTGAATTGTATATAGTAGTTCAGATGAAGATCCATGTTTCAGCTGGATATCTTTTATTAGACTAACTGAGTAGTTGGAAAAATAGCTCTTTGCAAGTTTTGAGGCATAAACACGCTTCTTCAAGTGTGCCCAAAAGCTTGCAAGGAACAATTTTTCCAACTATTTAGTTGGTCCAATAAAATATATCACATTTACCCAAAGAACCTTGCGTGCCTATGACCTTAGACCAACAAGGCTACAACCAACAACCCCGTTTCAACTGGAGATATGTTACTTGATACATCCTAGGATTTCAGTTGCTTTTTTCATGACCACATCATGTTGTTTTTTGTTAATTCAGACAGTAGTTTCTTTCTAATCAGAAATGACAGAAAAGGAGGCCTTGGTTAATAGAAGACATTCATCATATTAGTTTATTAATATGTTACCCTTTGTACTTTTTACACTTAATGTCATGTCTCTTACTCTAGTCCCTAAGTCATCTGGTTCATCCTATATGACATCCTCATCTTACGTATTTCTCCAAAATCTGTGTCAGTTTATGAAGTGTCAAAACAATGGGAAAACTATTTCACAACTACTGCTCCTGTTTCTCATGTGTCATGGAGGCTTCTGGTTTCTATATGAAAGAAGCTGTTAATGGCTGAACCAGCTAAATTAAATCTGTACCCTCACTTGTTGTGGGCACTGATTGGTTTGAATAGCACTGCAGAACTGGCAATTTTCATTGTTTACACTCATCTAACCCCACCTTGGGAAGGAGCAGGGTATAGCAAATGGTAAATTATGTAGAATAGACCTCCAGCTAAGATATAGTTGATATTCAGGGTCTAAATGGACATCTAACTTAAGGCAGCCCTTCAGATCAAAACAAAAGCAGCACAACCCATTTCCATAGGTAGTCCTTCCAAGCAGAGGTACTGTGCCTCTCTGATATACATGTTCCTGGAATGCCTGGCAGTCAGCATGAATGAGCTGCAATTAATATACAGGTTTATGCAGCATTCTCCCAGGAAAAGTATTAGCACAATCTTGCATACTTCACAGGTATTTAAAGGGGGCCAATGTATTCATAAATCTATGGGATTCCAAGACAAAAGTCTTTTCTACCAGGAGCAAAGTGATGTCTATTTTCATCCTTAGAGATGTGGATTTAATGGAGGGGTCTAAAGTGAGAGATATAAATTATTGCTGTCACTTCCTGCCCTAGTTATGCTTGTATTCCATCATCATCATCAGTCATGTGGTGTCCCAGCTAACAGGCCTACTTTATGCTGAATCTTAATGTATGTCACTTTACACACACTGCAGGCCTTTTATATTGTGTGGGTGCACAGCATCTCCATCAGAATCTTTCCAGGTTTCCACTTTTGTCTTTAACAAGTATTAAGAGGTATACTTAGAGTCTGCTGTTTTCTAAGACAAGGGTAGTAGGGAGAAACTTCCCCTTGGAGAGTTTTGATAGATTTAGGAATAATGAAGGGAATAGGAGTAAATTAGCTAAAGATTTCTGACCTGTGCAATTATACACAGAACTAGGCAGATCTTACATTATCTAATCTGAGAAAATAATTTTTCATTGATAGTCTGTTTATATTTTTCAGTCACATACTGTTATGTTATACTACACACATTTTTATGAGTCTTATTAATTGTCTAGTCCTGCTACACTTCAAATTAAGGTAATTTACAGTCTTAAAAATTAATTGAAGGCCAAATTGTTTTTCTGATCAAACACTGACCATGAAAAGCAAGTTCACTGCTTTAAACAAAATAGTGTTAGACATCTAATGAAGAAGTAAGTCATTTGTAAGTCATTTGTAAACTACTTCAAAGATTTTTTAACCACATACAGTATCTCTGTTATATCCTTGCACTAGAGTTCCTAATTAGTATCACAGCAATTAACTCCATCTGACCTCATTATATTTTGAAGAATTTTTATTTAAAGTGCTTATTGATTACAGATAAAGAAAACAGACTGCAGAAGACTTGGACAAAGTGAATATTTTCTTATTCATGCATTTGTGTTGATGTGCATAGCCACCATGCTTTTCTTTTCATTTCTCAAGGTATTGCCTGGAAACAGTGATTGTCTATTTGACTTTACTGTGTAACATTTTACAGTACATGCTGGTACCCTGAAAATAAACCTAACGGTGGTTGTAGGACTTTGGTTATACTAAGCCACAGAATGGGGGCTTGGAACGAACAGACCTTGCTGACCTCAAGGTGACATGAGATGAAATGTAAAAAAGTAAAAATCCATTAATGAGCAGAAAAGCTAGTACAAGAAAAGCTAGTACAAGAAGGGAGTGTTAGAAAATAAAATTAATGAAGGCAGGTGCCAGGATAAAAGAAGAACTGAAGATGCCAGCTGGATATACCTGACAAGGAGACAAGCAGAAATGTGCCATCAGGGACTGCGAGCAAGAGATAGACTCCTACTGCCAGGCCCTTCTCCCCCAGGAGCCGCAGGGTAGAGCACTGTCTCCCTCCATGACTAAGGAGGACTCTGGGACCTCCCGCTCTGCCCAGTCAGGGGCATAGACCAAGGTGGTCAAGGGCCCTAAGGCCCGCCGCACCAAGGCCCCTGCCTCGCCGGAGCTTAGCAACAGGTTCGCACCTCTTCCAGCCACCGCAGAGCCTGCTCAGTTGCCAGCTCCCACAGGCAACCCATGCTCAACCACAGCTACTGGCCCCGCTCTCCCCAAGACAAAATGAGAGGTGTTTGTTGTGGGAGACTCCATCCTGTGGGGGACTGAGGGGGCAATCTGCCGCCCCGACCGCTTAGCCCGGGAAGTCTGCTGCTTCCTGGGGACCCGCATCCGAGACATTGCGGAGAGGATCCCGCAGCTCCTCCGGCCTACAGACCACTACCCCATGCTCCTTATTCACGTGGGCACCGATGACACAGCTCGGAGCACCCCCAGCCAGGTCATGAGGTGCTACAGGGAGTTGGGAGCGGGGATTAGGGGTCTGGGAGCTCAGGTGGTGTTTTCATCAATCCTCCCAGTCTCGGGCTATGGGCTGAGGAGGGAGAGGAGGATCCACGCAGTGAACCAAAGACTGCGGTGCTGGTGTCATCGGGAAGGCTTTGGCTTCCATGACCACAGACCACTCTTTGGCGAGAGAGGCAGCGAGCTGCTGGGAAGAGATGGCCTCCACCTCTCCCCGCTGGGGAGGAGGCTCTTCTCAGCCAGGCTGGCTGACCTGCTCCACCGGGCTTTAAACTAAGCCCACTGGGGAATGGGGGGACGACTGCCCCTGCTGGCCCGCTGAGCAACCCTTGCAAAGCCAGCAGACCAAGACACTTAAGGGAGCCCACCCCTGCCCCAGCCCTGGCACAATCTGTGGGCAAGGCAAGAGCCCCTAAGGGCACACTTGCCTGCCTGTACACTAATGCCAGGAGCCTGGGCAACAAGCAGAAGGAGCTCATCCGCCTGCTCAGTGCAAAGTATTATGACATCATTGGGATAATGGAGACCTGGTGGGACGCCACCCATGACTGGACCATGGTTATAGAGGGCTATACCCTGTACAGGAGGGATCATGTTGACAAAAGGGGAGGGAGTGTAGCTCTCTATGTGAAGGAAAGCTACATGTCCCTGCAAGCTGATGTTGGCGACCAGCATGGACAGCTAGAGACCCTCTGGGTAAAAATTCGTGGGGAATACGGCACAGGGGACACAATGGTTGGAGTCTACTACAGACCTCCCACTCAAAGTCCTGAGCTTGACCAGGAGTTCGCCCGGGAACTGACTGAGGCCACTTGCTCCAGGACCTTGGTTGTCATGGGTGACTTCAATTACCCGGACATCTCGTGGGAAAATGACTCAGCAAAATCCAAGCAGTCGCAAAGCTTTCTCTCATGCGTGGAAGACCTCTACCGGACTCAAGAAGTCTATGGGCCAACGAGAGGCAAAGCGCTGCCGACCTGGTACTGGCTACAGGGGACGACCTAATCAGCGACCTAGTGATCGATGGGAAGTTGGATGACAGCGACCATGAGCTGATTACCTTCACCATCCGCCGTAAAGCTGGCAAGTCAGTCAGCAACACAGAAGTCCTTGACTTCAGAAAAGCCGACTTTGACAAGCTCGAGAGGCTTGTCAGTCAGGCCCTTAGGGACCATGACCCCAGAGAGATGGGAGTTCAAGAAGAGTGGTTGCTTCTCAAGGAAGCCATCCTCAGAGCAAGCTAAATCTATTCCAACATGGAGGAAAGGCAGCAAGAAGGCACAGCAGCTCTCCTGGCTCTCCAGGGACCTAGCGGACCTCCTGCGGCTAAAAAGGAAAGCCTACAAAGGATGGAGGACGGGATTCACCTCCAAGGAGAATTATTTTGCACTGGTCCAGTCCTGCAGGGAGCAAACCAGGAAAGCCAAGGCTGCAACTGAACTCCAACTAGCTTCAAGCATCAAGGACAACAAAAAATCCTTTTTCAGATATGTGGGGAGCCGGAGGAAAAGCAAGGGCAACGTTGGACCCCTGCTAAACCAGATGGGGCAACTGGCAACTGACACCCTGGAAAAAGCCAACCTATTAAATAGGTACTTTGCGTCAGTCTTTCATCAGTCCCATGGGATCCCCATGCCTGCTATGAGACAGGGAGATCTGGGTGATGGAGATCCCCTACCCTCCATAAACGCTGAACTCGTGAAGGAACATCTTGAGAAGCTGGTTACCTTCAACTGATCCGGCCCTGACAATCTGAACCCCAGGGTACTCAAGGAGCTGGCGAGCGTCATAGCCCAGCCCCTGGCACGGATCTTTGAAAACTCCTGGCACTCTGGTGTAGTGCCTGAAGACTGGAAGAAGGCCAATGTGGTGCCGATCTTCAAGAAAGGGAGGAGAGTGGATCCAGCTACCTACATGCCCATTAGCCTGACTTCTATCCTGGGGAAGATCTTAGAAAAGTTTATTAAGGAGGCCATCCTTGATGGACTGGCCCAGGCTAACATCCTAAGGGATAGCCAGCACAGGTTTGTTGTGGGTAGGTCGTGTTTGACCAATCTCATTTCCTTCTATGACCAGGTGACCTATCACCAGGGAGAAGAGATTGATGTCATATATCTTGACTTCAAAAAAGCTTTTGATCTGGTATCCCATGATCACCTCTTAGCCAAACTGGGCAGTTGTGGCCTTGGTTCCACCACAATCCGCTGGCTGGGAAATTGGCTCCGTGGTCGGACCCAGAGGGTTGTAATTGATGGCAGTCATTCATCGTGGTGCCCTGTGACCAGTGGGGTCCCTCAAGGCTCTGTCCTGGGACCCATACTGTTCAACATCTTCATTAATGATGTGGACATTGGAGTCAGGAGTGGATTGGCTAAGTTCGCCGATGACACCAAACTTTGGGGCAAAGCATCCACACCAGAAGATAGGCGGGTGATCCAGGCTGACCTGGACAAGCTCAGCAAATGGGCAGATGAGAACCTGATGGTGTTTAACACCGAAAAATGCAAGGTTCTCCACCTGGGGAGGAAAAACCTGCAGCGTCCTTATAGGCTCAGCAGTGCTAGGTTGGATAGCACTACAGAAGAAAGAGACTTGTGGGTCATCATTGACCACAAGATGAACATGAGCCTGCAATGCGATGCTGCGGCTAGTAAAGTGACCAAAACGCTGGCTTGCGTCCATAGATGCTTCCTGAGCAAATCCTGGGACGTCATTCTCCCCTTGTACTTGGCCTTGGTGAGGCTGCAGCTGGAGTACTGCGTCCAGTTTTGGGCTCCAGAATTCAAAAAGGATGTGGAGAAGCTTGAGAGAGTCCAGAGGAGAGCCACGTGCATGATCAGAGGTCAGGAAAACAGATCTTACGATGATAGGCTGAGAGCCATGGGACTCTTTAGCCTGGAAAAGTGTAGGCTCAGGGGTGATCTGATGGCCACCTATAAGTTTATCACCAGTATCTGGGGGAATGTTTGTTCACCAGAGCGCCCCAAAGGATGACTAGGTCAAATGGTCACAAACTCCTGCAAGACCGTTTCAGGCTGGAAATAAGGAAGAATTTCTTTACTGTCCAAGCCCCCAAGGTCTGGAACAGTCTGCCATTGGAGGTGGTTCAAGCACCTACATTGAACACCTTCAAGAGTAAATTGGATGCTTATCTTGCTGGGATCCTATGACCCCAGCTGACTTCCTGCTCTTCGGGCAGGGGGCTGGACTCGATGATCTCGTGAGGTCCCTTCCAGCCCCGATGTTTATGAAATCTATGAAATCTATGAAATATCTGGACAGAAAGCATCAGCATGAAATTTGGGTATTTGCAGTATTACTATGGGTGCTACATTATTTCTTTCTTTCATAGTGACATAGGGGAACCTGTGCTGCCTGTCATGAGTGCGACCCAGCTCACATGTTGTGTCATGCTGGCCCAGGGTCCTGCCTCCACAGAAACAGCCTGGCCCAATGGCACATGGGGCCCAAGGAGACAGGACCTGGCGCAGCATGACACACGGTCCCCGTGCGTGGCACCAGCCCCCAGGTGATAGCCCAAGCAGCTGCAGAAAGGTGCATGGCCCTGCCCTGGGCTGCACCCATGACAGGCGGTGCAGGCAGCACCAGCTCTAAGGCCCTAAGCTCTGGTTTCTGGCCAGAGCCTCTCTATGTGCTTCTGCTTGCCTCAGCATGCCAAAGGTGTATGCCTGACATGCTGGGGCAGTAGAAAAACATAGAGATGTTCTGGCCAGAAACCAAAGTGTCTATCTGGAGAACTGGCTTCTGAGTTACCTCAGGGAATCGTCCGGGACTGTACCCTGCCTCGCTTTTTTCCTGCAGTTTATTTATTTATTTATTTGATACCTGGATATCCAGGTTTCATTTGCAGTGTGCCTCTTGCAGCATCTCAAACTGATTTGGGACACCACAACAGGTATGTGCATGCTCTACTGGATGTGCCACAAGTGTATTTTCAGCTCCCTCAAAGCATGCTGAAATGCTCCAAGCATGAACCTTGATGCAGCCAAGGAATACCTGCTGTGCATCATTGCCACTGCCTGCATCCCACACAATATATGCAAGGCTAAGCAAGAAGGCTTCTTGCAAGGCCTGGGTGGAGGAAGTACAGTATTGTGATGAGCTGAGGAATCACAGTGCTTGGGGGAAAGCCACAGCATGACTCTTCCAGAATGTTTACACCTGGCACAGGTCAATGGAGTTGGCCTGACAGGGCTGTCCTTGTTCTTCTTAGGGGCTTGCACACACCTAGAAGAATACCAGGAGTGTGAGAGGAGTGGCTTAACATAGGAGAACTGTGGTGTCTGGGATAGGCCTACCTTTGGGTCCTGGTCACCCCAGTCCAAATCCCAGTGTCCACCCTCACCATGCAAAGATGGCACGTCCAATTGCCTCTCCTGCCACCAGGCACTCAAGCCATTTAGCTCTTGGCCCCATCCCTCCTGTCTTTCATCTACCTTAACCTCTTGTGACATCAGTCAAGGTGCCATGGGGACCAGTCTTCCCTCTAAGATACATAGCATGCATGAGTGGTCCTGCATGGCTGCGCATGCCACACAGTATACAGGGAACGCTGATGGGGAGCAGTCCTCCATTCTGCCATTAGGAGTGCCATATGAAGGACTCATAACATCCCAGGAAAGAATCCCTGAGGTAAAGCATACCATGGCAATGCGGGGTGGAATGATGCCTCTTACACCATGCAAGGCTCACGAGGCTATGTTGTCTTCCAGGGACACAACATTGATGTCAGTCAGAACTCTCATAACATATCACAAAGTGATCCATGATCCTCTTGAACTCTCTTTCCTCTTTATGAACCCCCCTGGGACTTTGCTAGTTGCTGAGAAATGGGTAGCCCACTTGAAATGCCGAATGGCCACCATAAGCCCCTATTTGTGTGCCTCAGTAAACCAGGTATAGTTATCCCCCAGCCTCACAATGTCTCCCCACCCAAGATCTGCAGCCTGTCCTCCACGCGAGAGTCTGCAGTACATGCCTGGTGCTCATAAGTGGCTACCAGAGCTTCTTACATCTCCTCCTTTCTTTGTCACAATCTCCTCTGCAGCTCTGCAGCTGTGTAACACCCTATCCTTGAACCATCATCACATCTTCTGTGGGTTCCCCTCCCATGTGCAGGTGTTGTCCCTGAGAGACACTTTGACTTTATGAAAAATATCAAACTTCTCTGATAACATGGGATATGACAGCAGAAGTTCTGGCCCTTGCCATATCTCAACCAAGTAATCTCATGGATCGGGGTGGGGGGGGTTGCTGGAAATTGTAAGTCACTTATCATGTCCATTTCCCATTGGTTCCATAAGACTTGCCTTTGTCCTCCACTCAGCCCATCAGGGTTCAGTCTCTGGGGGGACTTGTGCTTTGAGTAAGTGGCAGGGTCCACTGCCATGCTGGAAGGGCTGCTTTGCAGGACGAAGATGAGATCGTTTGGAGAAACTCAAGCAGGTTCTTGTTCCTCTCACTCTAAAATCCCAGGGTCATGGGTTCATTCCTAGCTTCACCTCCCTCCCCTGTCATTGAAGAGGTACTTTCTTCCCAACATCTCTGTGGCAAAAGTAACTCAGTACCAGAGGCAGGAAATATATTATAGTGGTCGAGAGAGTGAACTGCATTTATTCCATGCTCTTTCTGCAAGAAAGAGGTGTCTATGTCCTAGAAGGATGATGCATGCTCTGATAGCACCCCTGAGGCTATGGATATCACTTAACATAAGTATCAAGTCCAGTGTTATCTGTGGCTTTGATATAATGACTTGACACAAGATGTCTCCTTCATTATAGTAATTATTGGCCCAGCACTTGCCTTCCAAATACATGGTTGACTGAATTCTTTCCCTGTTTACTGTAATGAGGCCAGATCAGAACCCTGGAACAGCCAGTCCCAAGCGATCAGAACACAGAAATTCATCCCCTGAACAATCATCACCTGAAGCAAGCCCAGAGCAGCACCCAGGTCTTAGCTGGGCTGACTGAGGCAATCAAGGCAACCAATGCCCTGAAGCCACAGGAAACAAGGCCCACCAGCTTCACTTCCTAAAAGTCAGAGGGAATTGGTAGTATTCTTGTTTAGGCAAAGGTGAAGATTCTTGTTCCTGACATTGTTCATGCTTCCCTCCTGGTTCTCCAGTTTTGATTCCCAGCTCTGACCACGGTTTCTATTTTGGTAAGACACTTGGCATCCCTTGATTCCAATTTTATGCTCCAGCTCTGACTTTCAGTTTCTAATCATATTTAACCCTCAGCTTACCCTGCCTCTGGCTCCAGATTTTGAACTCAGTCTGTTTTGACTTCAGTTATGGCTCCCAGTTTTAGGTTTTGGAACCAGATCCCTCTATATGCCCTGCTCCTGGGAAACCAAACTGGACTGCATCCATCCTTTCAGATGCCTAATGACTAGGCAAGATGACTTTGATCCCTAAACCTACCACCACTGAAGCATAGCCCTACTTCTCATTCCCCTCAGTTGCTCTGTTCCTATGTTTAACTATAGGGTGCAAAGAAGAAACAGCCCTGTAGCCCCAGGCCCCTCCCTGTGCCTCGCTTTGAAATCCCTGAAGCAGCCAGAGAACGGTGTTCGGTCTGCAATCAGCTCAAGTAGTGGAGTGTGGCCTGAATGTCAGAGTATCTCTCTGTAGGAAGGGCAGCAGCAGTGTATACTGGGATTCTGGAGAACAGCAAGGAAACGTGTGATAGGAAACTATACAAGCATTCATTAAACTGGTTTAACCCCTATCAGATTAGACTTAAACCTTGCCAGAAGAGGTTTAGATTTTTCACTCAGGGTGCAGACAGAAGTGCAGCTCCCAGCTGTAACTTAGAATTATTTTTGCAAAGCAGTCTGAGTTACAGTGTTACCTCAGACCAAACAGAAGTTCAATGTTGGTTCCAGGGGAAAGGGTAATCTGGCGAGGGCTGGAAGTCTACAGCAAGGTTCTCATAGTGGAGAGAGCTCAGTCTTGGGGCTTCCCAGCTGGTGGTGAATTGTGGGATGGGTGAATTGGAACCCCCCAACCCCACCTTGGGAGGGCTGCAATACATCTCCCTCACCACTGGGGGGGCAGCACTGAACCCCCCAGAATGAACTTCCTCCTCTCCCTTTCCTCCGTCCCATTCTGAGAACAGCAACAGGCTGGGAGCTCTGCAGACACAAGTTACAAAAGATGCTACGTTTTGTAGCATCTGTATCTGATTCTTTATACAATAAGGGGTCAGATTTTCATCCAATCAAACATTTTTAAGCTGTTTTCAGAATGTACTTGTGTTTGGTTACAGCTATAAACTACTTTCTGTGACCAGATCAGGTGAAAATTGTCACTTCTGTCTGCACCATCCATGCACCATTTTTAGACTGCTCTAAGTGTTGTGAATTCTTGCACATCTAGCATTTCTACTAGTTTAACATGATTATATTGATATAAATATAATACTTGTATGCACCCTAAAGCAAATTGGAGTTTTATGAGTTTGCATTTACTAAGGGAAAAGAACCCAGGATTTAGCCTCTTCCCAGAAATGTCTCCCAAGTACAGGCAGAGTTACAGTAGGGTCGTAAAAAAGGGAATTGAAGAAACTGGATTCTGAGATCTCACCTCTGTCGCCCCATTCCACCATGCCATATGTCTGGCATAAAGACTTTTCAGCTGACAAACTACCTGCTTCTTCCCACTCCCAGCTTCTTACAAAAACATCAGCACTTCCTTGAAGTCTGTATTTCAAAACGTGGTCTTCAGCATTATGCTTTGGACAGATTCCCTCTCTGTAACTTCCTGTTGTCAGTGCTGTTATTATATCCATTACATATTTTACCTTATGCAAAGAGCTTCTGATTATCTGTAGTAATAGAGCTAATTCTGATTTTTGTAAGCATTTTGACATAAGCAAGTGATATATCCAGAACTTACCGTTTTTTCCTTGTGTAACCTCTCACATCTTGGTGCTTACTTACATAGTGATTTACTTGCCCTCCCCCCTCCCTCCAAAGCTGAAAGATTTCATACAAGATGTAATAACATTAAAATAATATGAAAAATATTGGATCATAGAAATGAACTATGAAATAAGAAAGTACATGCAGTGCACATCACTAAGCTTTTGTTGCTGCATCTATCAGATCTCATTAAAATCCCATTACAAAAGTCAGCTGTTTAAAATATAACTTCCAAGACTATTCATTATTTAAGGAACAGATTCTCAGGTGGTGTAAATTGGGGTACCTCAGCTGATTTCATCTGAGGATGTACCTATATTTGTATAAGATGGCATTAATAAACAAGTCACTATGTATATTTTAAAATAAAGTAGTTTCATAGTTTCATAGTTTCATAGTAGCTAGAGTCGGAAGGGACCTAGGTAGATCATCTAGTCCGACCCCCTGCCTTAGCAGGAAAGAGCACCGGGGTCAGATGACCCCGGCAAGGTGCTCATCTAACTTCCTTTTAAAAATCCCCAGGCTAGGAGCCTGCACCACTTCCCCTGGAAGCTGGTTCCAGGCCCTAGCCGCCCTGACTGTGAAGTAGCGCCTCCTAATATCTAATCTAAACTTACCCTCCGCCAGTTTGTGACCGTTATTCCTGGTCACTCCTGGCAGCGCACGGGGGAACAGGGACTCCCCCAATACCTGCTGATCCCCCCTGACCAGTTTGTAGCAGGCCACAAGGTCCCCCCTTAACCTTCTCTTGTGGAGGCTAAACAGGTTCAGGTCCCGTAGCCTATCCTCATAAGGCCTGCCCTGCTGACCCCTGATCATACGAGTGGCCCTCCTCTGAACTCTTTCCATATTGTCCACGTCCCTCTTGAAGTGTGGCGCCCAGAACTGGACGCAGTACTCCAGCTGCGGCCTGACCAGTGCCGCATAGAGGGGGAGGATCACCTCCCTGGACCTGCTCGAGATGCATCTGTGGATGCATGACAGGGTACGATTGGCCTTCTTGACTGCCTCCCCACACTGCCGGCCCATGTTCATCGTGGAGTCAATGACGACTCCAAGATCCTTTTCCGTCTCCGTGCTGGCAAGAGGGGAGTTCCCCAACCTGTAAGTGTGGTGCCGGTTCTTCCTCCCCATGTGCAACACCTTGCACTTATCAGTGTTAAACCCCATCCTATTCTCATCCGCCCACCGTTGCAACCTGTCAAGGTCAGTTTGTAGCCTATTGCACCCTTCTAGTGCCCCCACATCCCCCCACATCTTAGTGTCATCAGCAAACTTGAACAGGGTGCTTTCTACCCCCTCATCCAAGTCACTGATGAAGATGTTGAACAGTGCAGGCCCGAGTATATTCTGTAGTACTCAGTAAATAAATGCATGCAAGAGAAAGATATGTTTAGTAACAGGTTGAGTTTCTTCAGGATGCAGGGAAGTAAAAACCTAAAAAGAAATAGGACTGTCAGATTTCATGGTGATGGGCAATTAGAAGTGTCTGCAAAAATGTATAAATAGATATAACATGAGAACAAGAGCTGCTCCTGAAAATGTATTCAATATATTTCAATAATAATATCTATTGCTAAACAATGCTATAATCTGTCAAATGGCAGAACAGTATTTGTATTTATATGGCAGTACTGGTTTTCAGTGTAAATTTTTTAATAAGTTTATTTTTGGTAATTTAGCCCATTAATAATATAAGATGAATGTCATGTCAGGATTATTAATACTTCTCATGGCCAAGACTTTATTTATTTCCTTGAATCATAAATGTATACATATGCATGTACAACATTAATGTATTATGTTTCAATCAAAAAAAATTATAAGCTGTCTACAGCATAGCACAGACTTTAATATTGCATTCTACAGTCAGCATTTATTTTTGTTTGAAACTCAATTATTTTAAAACTGTTGCCTAAACAACAAAGCCAAAGGTTGTGTCTCCACAGCCGTTACAAAATCCAATGATTAAAGATGAGACTATTGCCTCTCTTCCTGAAAATCATAAATTCAGTTGAACAGTTACCTGCAACAAGCAGTTGTTACCTGCTCACCAAATAAGCTGTTTTCAGTGAAAGATCAAATGGTTCCACTTAAACGTCTCTCTTAGCATAAAGTCTCTCAAGGGTATGATGATATATGCTTTAGGAGTCTCTGGGTACATCTATATGTGCATTAATGTGCTTTTCCTATTGCGGATTAAATTTAGTATTTCCAATGTGAGGTACAAAACAAATGTACATTAGGCTGCCCATTAGGCTGTGTAGTACTGAGAGTGCATGTTTAAGTGATGCTTAATCTGCAGTAGCTTATTTTACTGTGCATTACCATAATTACACATTTTACATGATGCTTTAATGCTCAGTAAAATAGGCTACTGCACATTAAAGCACACATTAGATGTGTCCTTTATGGAGTTATAGTTCAGTCTGGAGCCTGGGTCCTGATTATTGAAGAACCAAGTCTACAAAAGCACACAAGTAGTCTCGGTAACAGGACTATCTTTGTAAGTTTCAAAAATAATATAAAAATTGCACAACATTTCTCAAAAGCCTTTTAGTTAGTTCTGTGTTAAATAACTATTGTAAATTACACCATTAGTAAAGTAATTGTGTGGCTATTAGAATAACAGAGTTGATATTGAAGCTAGATGAAGATTTGCAGCAATGATTTGCTCGCGCTTACCTTGGGTTCAAGATGGGACTCAAATAAAGTAATTGAGTGTCTACAGATCCTTCAGTGGAACAGCTGACTCTATTATTGTTTCTGGTTTTATATAACATCTTGTCCTTCCACAGTACTGTATCTTAATTATTGTTTTATGTAGGGGTGCACTGATTACCATATTTTCCTGAATACCATGCTCCCCCAAATGATATATGTACCTGTTTTTTGGAAGGAAGAATATAGATTAAATGATTTTTCATAGCTGAGAGCTGGTTCTTTCATGGAAGAGCTATTTTGTAAAATGACTGCAGCCTCTTTTAGCCAGAAAGCTGAGAGCAACTGTAAAAGGGCTAACATTAAGCTCCATTTTTCCTGATTGAGGGGAGGGGCTGGAAGCCATTTTACAACACAATATGCTTCCATTCTGTCAGAAACCATATCAGCTTCCCAGCTTAAGACATACACTTCAGTTTTGGAGGACACAGTTTTGGGGGACAAGTGCATATAGTATGCAAATAAATGTGGTGCATTTATTTGCAGCATGCAAATGTGTTCATCTGGAAAAGTCAATCTTTCATCACATCTTTAAAATTGTACATTGTCATAATATGACAGAAAATAAGAGCAATTAAAGCACGCAACTAATGATTTTAGAGGATTTGAATGTTTAAAAAAATCACATAGAAGTTATATGGGAGAACAGATTAGAAAAGTGCCAATTGGATAATGATATCAGAGAAGCTTAGGGTGTGTCTACATGTGTGCTTTAATATGCAGTAAACTATTTTATTGTGCATAAAAGCATCATAAAAAGCCATGACATTCCTGTAAAGAACAGTAAAATTACTGTGCATTAAACATCACTAAAATGGATGCAAATACACTACTGCACATAACACAACCTAATGCACACTTATTTAATACTTCACATTGCAAGTACTAAATGTAATGCTCATTAGAAAAGGTATCCAGGTTGAGCCATATTGGTCTAAAGGAAAAAAAAAAAATCAGGACTGATGGTCGTGGTGATATCTTTTATTAGACCAACAAGATTTTTGCAAAAAAAAATCTTTAACTGCAAGCTTTTAAGTACAAACACCCTTCATCAGGTATCACAGAAAAGATGTAGACGTTCTGGGTAGAAATGAATGTTCACATTTCATCGGACAGTTGAAGGTGTGGTAAAATCTTTTTGGAAAAGTTCAATTTATATGCAGATTAGGCTCAGAGAAAAGTTGGAATAGTCTGTTTACTCAAAAGTTGTTTGGTAAGCAGGATGTAGTCATATTTCCTTCTGGTTATGGTGTTTCATATTTCACAGAAGAGTAAATAGATGGAATGCTCTTCTGGGCAGTCATTTCTTATCCGGTAAGGCATCTCTGAACTTTGTTGTGAAGCTTTGTGATTATGCAAATTACCTCAATAAAGGCAGGAACAGTATCTCAGGTTTCAGGTGATCAAAGTTGCTTCTTCTTTGTAAAATTATGAACATTTCATTTTTTAAAAATGGCTAAAATTTGAAATCTTCCATATATCAGGTATCCATGTTGTAGCTGTATTGGTCTGAAGGAAAAGGCAATCAGGACTTGTAGTAGAGGTCATATCTTTTATTAGATGAACTAGAAAATTAATTGCCTGAAAGCTTGCAATTAAAGATTCTTTTTTTTGCTAAAATCTAGTTGGTCTAATAAATTATATCACCTCTACCAGAATTCCTGACTGCATTAGAAAAGGTGCATTAATGAATGCGCCTGTAGATGCGCCTTGAGAGTAGCAGACCCTAAAGTAAACACATTATTGAGGTGCAGACAGAAGTACAGCTCCCAGCTATAACTCAGAAAGTTTATTTCAAAGTGTTCTGTATCACAACATTACTCCAGACCAAACAGAAGTTCACTGCTGGATCCAGGGGGAAGGAGAATCTAGCTGCCACCTGGGAGCCTGCAGCCAGGTTCCCATAACAACAGCCAGGGCATGGAGGGAATTCTGTCTGTGTTTTTTTCAGCCTCTCCCCACCCCCCACGCCCCCCCCCGGATGATGCAATGGGTGTATTGGAGCTGCCCTCCCCCAGATGGATAGGCTCCAATTCATCCCCCACCCCTTCTTCCAGAGGGCTGAAAAACCCTCAGACTAAAGTCCCTTGGCTCTCTTTCCCCCTCCTATTCTGAAAATAACGACAGTCTGAGAGCTACATGGACACAAGTTACAAAAGATGCTACATTTTGAAACATCTTTATCTGATACCTGATGCAATGAGAAATCTATGTTTCACCTGATCAGCCATTTTAAGCTGTTTCCAGCTATGCACTTGTATTTGGTCACAGCTATAAACTGCCTTCTGTAGCCAAATTGGGGTGCCCTGAATTCAGCTCCACAATACTAATGATAATACCATTCCATCCCCATGTCCTTCTTGTACTTGATCAGAAATAGTTCTCTTTTATGTCTAAAATGTTGATTTGCTTTGAAAGACAAAAGACTGAACATTTCCATTTTGAGTTTTTGGCTAACAAAAAAATCAAATTATTTAAAGAGAACCGAAATCCAACTTAAATAATCAAACCGTCATTTAACGTATGTGCTTGCTTCATAGAAAATATATCATATGGATTATCAAAATAAGTCATTCAACATTTTGGTCTCCAGCCAGCAGACATTATTAATTTGAACCATATATAACCACATGATGGAGAGGTGATCATTTAAATGGTGAATAAACACAACTGACTGCAAAGCAGCTTTAAAAGAATAGGTTCTACAGACAGGTAGAAGACAATTTCCACAATAATAGTATACTTTGAGTCAAAGTGCCAAAATGAACAGCACGGTGTGAAAATAGAGGAAACAAACCTGTGTTGGTTGTATTTTTTATGTAAAATAAAAATATAACCAGCTGTCTCTTTCAAAAATGTAAGATGCATGCCTGAAGTCCCAATGCTTTTTAGTCATTCTGGTTTAGTTTTGGATTAATACATTCCACTTTCACTCTTACTTTCCTTTCTGAACCCGTAAAACTTTCAAGGTTGCACAAAAATAGTGTTGCACAAAATTATCTCTGTCTACAAGATTGGTTTAATATTTGGATTTTACAGGCCTGATGAAGCCTCCCGCTTTACCTTGGGTATTTACTGATATCACAACAATCATAATAGCAGCATGATACACAGATACTTTACATGGAGGTCAATACTAGACGCAGGGTAATCAAGGTTCTTAAGTAGATTATTCCTCCCTTTTTCTTTTTTCTTTTAATATTTTTGTATATGTGAATCTTTAAGAAACTTACCTTTTCCCATGTCCAACTGCATTAGGATTGATGTGAAAATCTACCATCTGCTGTCAGGGGAAATCTTCACTTATTCCCTTTTGGGGATAATCTGTTAGTTCTGTGGTTTCCTGAGCTCGTCTAGGTTTTGAATGAGTTTATCTAATTACCAAAGATTGTCCAGAAAGGAGGGAAAGGTAGTTAGCCATGTTAATCTCCAATAAGGCAGGAGGCAGGTTAGATTTGTACCTTATAAACTAACTAATTCAAAGTTAAGGCAAATCTCATCTGATCAAGCCACTGGATACAAAGCCTGCGAGGTTAGTGTATTTGTAGAAGTAATTGTTGTCTGTTATCTACTAACAGAGTTTTGGTTTACACCTTATATCTTTGTTTTCACTCTTGGTTCCTGCTGTATGCAATGGGTTTTTTTGGAGTTTTTTTTTTACTTGACAGTTCTACTGAGATTTAGGGGAGATTGGCAGCAAGGCTCCTATGCCCATATGAAAGCCTCAAAAATAGATAATGGAGAGAATACTTAAAAATAGGCATTTCACTGAACACAGAGGGAGATGAGTCTCTGGACATTTATAGCATAGTATCAAAGCGCCTAAGTAATAATGTACACTTCTAAAACTAATGTACAAAATCAGTATATTGCATGCCAAAGCAATGAAGAGATTAAGAGGCTAGTAGGTTTCCATGGGGAATCAAGAATGATTAGATAGAAACAGGGCTTCAGAAATCTATCCTTTGCAGTGGCAGACTAAGATTCATTCAACCAGTTAGAAAGATGAAGAAGTGAAAGAGAAAAGAGGAACCCATTTATTGCATGGGTTAACCTCTTTATTGTAACTGAAAAAGGAAAAAAAAGCAAGATTAGGATTAGTATGACTCCTAAAATGTATTATATTCTGCAACAACTGTATTATACTACTACATGAGTGGATGGCCAGAGCTCTTTATCTCATAAGAGAATAGTTACTGTTATAGATGATAAACATGGCTATTGGCAAGTGAGATTAAATTAAAAAAATTCATCTGAGCTATGTGCTTTCAATATGTTCTAAGGAAAATACAAACCTCTCTGTTTTTGGAATAAGGTCAGCCAGTGAAGTTATCATGGCCAATGTGAAACTTTTTGGTGCAACTCAGCAATGCAGAAGATGGATTCTTGGTGTGATTAGATTCCTTGAAAAATAAATTTTGAATGAAAGATATTTAATGAAGAAAACTTCTATCTGAAAATGTAACTTTTCAACAGTCACTGAAACATGAAAGGACACGACAACAAATCAAGACACTGAAGCTTTAAGGAGCACTACTTTTGACTCTGTGATCATACAGAATCTATCACCATATGAGTAGAAGATATCCAAAGTTGATTTAGGAGTTCATGTGCATCACAAGCTCTGGAAGAAACAGCACTATGCCCAGATGGAAATGGAGATCCCATGTATTGGTTTGTCACAAATAAATTTGATTCACATATGAGTGACATTCAAGTTGAAGTCTGATACAGCCACTCAACATGATACCCTCAGAACTTCTTGGAAAAGCTTCTGTCAGGTACAAATATGTTAATATATTAATTATGTCAAAAGCAAATTATGTTACTTCATGTGTAGAAATGTGATCTTGAGGTCATAATTACCCAGGGTAAAGATTTGTTAAATGTAGGTGCAATATTGAGAATTGCATTAGGCATACCTTCTGGGCCAGACAGCAGCCTACTGCATGGGCTTAGCAGTCATGTGGACATTTGCACATCCAAGCTGCGCATAGAACAGGATTACAAACCATGTGTAAATGCTATTAATCAGGCAAGGTTCTTTGAATAGATGTGATATCTTTTATTAAACCGACTGAGTAACTGAAACGTGTTCTTAGCAAGCTTTCAGCTGCAGTCACCCTTCTTCAACCATAGGGAGTCTCTACTGTTCCCCTGCCTTTTACCCCATCCCTTCCATGCTTTACCTTTTTTGTTTTGTTTTTTAAAATTTCTACGTATTTACGTTCTCACTGACATCCTATCACACCTTTAGCTTCTCTTATTCCTTGGAGTCTCAGAACAGCAGAGACTCCCTATGCCTGAAGGAGGGTGACTTCACCTGAAAGCTTGCTAAGAACTTTTTTCCAACTACTCATTTGGTCTAATAAAAGATATCACATCTACTCAAAGAACCTTGCCTGCCTATGTCCTTAGACTAACAATGGCTACAACCAAAAACCCAGCAAAAATGGCACTTATGTGTCTGAATAAGTCTTAGGGATAATATAATAGTGTGTTACAGTAATTAATGGATTTCGGACACATGAAGTAAAATGGGATTTTGCCCTAAATTCATAAAAAAAAAAACCCCCAACCCCAGACTAACCTTTGCATTGAGCAAATTATTACAAGCAAGGAATAATGCCAAAAGTTTATACCTAAACACAGGTGTTCAAGAAGCCCAAGACAGAAGTGCTGTAACTTTCCAGCTTCACTCTAAGCGCCCAAAATTAAGTTGGGAACAAGCAGACCACATGTTAACCTTTGTGGGGGCAACAGACAGGAAAGGAGAGATTCTAATCCTGCCTGCATGGCCGAAGCCCAGAAGGTGTGTGTGGGGGGGAGCTCTCACATGCCTTCCAGCATGCTCCATGGGCTCCCCAAACTGCCAAAGACTCCTGAGCAGAGCTGAAGGGTCAAGCCAGCCCTCATTGGCTGGTGGAAATATCACAGCTGCCCACCTGGACATGATGCAGCAGCAGCTTGACATAGCCATGGGCCATCAACTAACCAGCCTGCACATGCCTACCCAGTGCACCCTGCACCCACGACAGCTGTGTGTCCATCCCGCATAGCTGTATTCCCCCCACCCTACCTCCCCCATCAATGCTGGTGGCCATGGCCTTGCACAGCAGCAGGCTGTCCAGATCCATGAAGCCCTGACTGAGTAGCTCCTCACTCATGTGGACTGAGATGAGTAGAGCCAGAGGGGCTTGAGTGTTTAGACCATAGTGCTAGGCAATGGGGCTCTAGCCATGGACTTTTCTGGCCCTGTGTCATGGGAAGCACTGCCTACAATCCAAGCATTGTCCCACTCCCTCCCCACCCCAACCTCCCTCTCCAGGGACATATACTGGGGCTGTGAGGGCATGCAGCCCAAGAAAGAGACTTGCCTCATTTTAATTAAATGTTGTAGCTGCCAAACTTTTTGTGTGCAGAGGCTGTGCCACTCCCCTGCAATGAGACCCAGGTCCAGAGTGGCCTGGCCCAATAGGCTGATGGGCCTTGCTGATACTGCCCTCCCAGTCGGAGCACTCCTACATCCTTCCAGGACTATTCTGGAATCTCTTTGGGGCCCTACACCTATACCACTGACTACCAGCAGCTAGGGACAGTGAGTTGCTCCTGGAAGGTGGGTGGAATCATTGCTTGCCTTGGCATTAGGTCTCAGACAGCCTAATCCCCTCCTCTCCTGCACTGCTGGTCCCTGCAGTGGGCCCTGCCAGACACCTTCCTGGGTCCTTTGGTCATGGGTCAGCAGCTTCCATACACCATATATCCTGTTCTGGCCCCTCCCCTCCTACCTCCTAGCATTTTCCAATCAATGCACGGCATAGAGAATTCCACCTCAGCTGCCATCCAGCACTAGCTCCCATGGGAGTCCCATGCCTTTTACCCCAGGGAAGAGTCTCTGGAGTGGAGGCAATCTTGCCAGGAGGTGAGGAGGTGGGCAGCAGTCATCGTCTCTCCATGGGAGGTGGCATTGATGCCATTTAGGGTTGTTGTAGCTAGATCAAAAGTGGGCTTTGGCCCTATGCATGAATTCCTTATCCTGGCATTGCAGTACTCTCTGCTTTATAGCAACTCAGGCAACCTCCCAACCTCCCTCAGACAGTGGTGGCCACCTGTAGACCTTGCTCTTGGACCTTCACAACATACTGCTGGCTTGCTCTGGCCATCTCATTAAAGTGCCATGACAGTGCAGGTGTCAGCAGTCACCAAGACATCTGTTCCCATCCCCTTCATCAAAGGTCCCATTTGGTCCTTATTTTACTAGCACTGTCAGCTGACTATTCTGGATCCAGCATCTCAGGCTCTGTAACTGAGCCACCTGTGGACAAATGCAGCATCTGCAGAAATAAGAAACAAACAGTGACCTATTGTGAGTCCCCTGTTCAGACTCTTTCCCCCACCTAGGACCAGAAGCTGTGCAGCTGCTCACAACCCAGCACTGACCACACTGTGGATTGCCTGTGTTACACCTCCCAGTTTGCAAAACCCAGATGCCTGAGTTCCTTCTCCCTGTGGTGGGAGCCAGGGGAGCTGGGAACGCAAGGGTCCAGGCCTGGAGGGATGAGACTTCTCTGGTTTTCTGGGAGGACAGGGAGGGAAAGAGTAGAAGTTTACCTGCAGCAGTGCTCATATACAGGTGGTCTGCCAAATAGCATCCAGAGATGCACCAAAAAAACCCTTCAGTTCTCACTGTTGGTTACATCTCAGCTGTGGGGCTTGAAAAAAGCTTTCAATGTCTTTCAGTGTCTGTTTGGGTGCTGTTTGGCATGAAGTGGTTCTGCATCACCATGCTGGCATCCTTTGGGAAAGCAGTGCAACCTTGAGGAATGGGCCAGACAGTTAACCAGATTTATGGTCCCACTCAATGTAATACAAACTGATACCCCTCCCAACAATAGTAGGGGGGAGTGACCCTGGTGTCTCATCTTTATTCCAGGCCAGTGGTGCTGGGGTTGGAGGGCAGGGTGGGGAGGAGAGGGTGAGAGGTACAAAGTAGTGAGGAGCATCAATAAATCAGTATCGTCGGTCTTCCATATAGACATCGTTGAGCCAAGAGCACATTGAATATCAGAGTAGGCAACCACATGCTTCCTCATGAGCATAACCCAGCCTACCAAGTAGTCACATTAAATCATTCCCTGACCCATACATATCATATTCAGAAAGTCAGTAGTAAAGTCTCTGCACAGATCTTAAGATGTTTAGCTAGCACAACATGGGGTGCCAACTTCAAAGTGCTTAGAAACACCAAACTTATGATGGTATATGCCTCGGCAAATTACTGTGATCCTGTGTGGTCCAGAAGTTGTCACTAAAAAGCTCAAAACTACTTAGCAGTGCCCAAAGACTCATAACAGGCTGAACAACTTACACATACACAGATGTATTCCCTGTACTTTAGGGCATTAGACCAAGTGACATAAGAAGACAAACCGGTCCCTTGCTGCCAGGTTTCTGGGCCCGTGGAGACCCTAGCAGTTTGCGTACTGTGGCCTTAGGTGTTGTGCTAAATTTAAGTACGGGGTGAGGTGAATGGAAATGAAATGAACATTCACAATAAATTTGTCTACAACATTTTATACTAACACCAAATGAGTCCCCCACTGAACAAAACCGTGACAAAAAAGTGTGGCTCAAGCTAAGTAGACTGAGATCTGGATACAGATGCTTCGAAACAATACTGTACAAGATGAGCATCTTGGATAGCCCTCTGTGGGAATGCAGTGCCTAGCAAACAGTACAGTCTTTAATCAAAACCTGCAAGCTTTACAATTGCCCAGCTGGGGTAGATGGAATCTGCACAATGAGGGATAATACCAAACAGTGGTTCATAGCTGGCTGGAGGGAACAAGGGTGCAGGGGTAGAAACAGGGGTTTCACTCCCTTGGGTCACTGAGAGCACAGGGCTGGGACTGGCCTGGTGCTTCAGCAGAGGAAACAAGCTCTGGCTGAGGCTAGAGCGCCAGCCTGCAAGAAGGGACGGGGGAATCAGGTGCTGCAAAGCCCTATGGATTCCTGGTAGAATGTGACCAAATGTGGGCTGTGATGGGATCTGGTACAGATGAGCATTACAGTGCCCTAAGTTACAGTGCTGAAGTATAATACCACACCATCCAGAGTTATCTTAGAGAAATACCTACCATTTTTACAGTGCTCCATGTGCCTTGATGGTCTGTTTGGTTATAGCTATAGAGAGCTTTCTGCACACTTACTATACAATAAGTGTAACTTCTGTGATTTTGGCCTATGATTTCAGGTGTTTTATTTCATTGTTAGTTACTTTTAGAAATTAAAAATAAACCTCATCATAAAGTTTTCTCAGGTAAACATACATTACAAACACAGACAGATGTGTGGGTGGGTGGGGGGTGCAGTCACATGCCTGTTTGTCTGTGTCCCATATGAGCTCTTGATGTGGAGTCTGGCTGGAACTCTTGTTCTGGCAGAACTGAGAGGGTGCTGCTACTACCACTGGCCCCTTCCTTCCCCCTATGGCTGACTTCATCAGGAGGGAGTAAGAAGGGAAATGGTGAATTTTCCAGAACCATATGAAAACAGGGGCTTCAGCCAGAACTCACCCTAATCAAATAGTAAGCTCAGCGCTTACTGCTTATGAAGAGCTCTAGCAGGAGCCTTCACAGACAAGGCAGTGAGCTCAGAGCTCATTGTGTATATGTAACACAGCTGAGATGGAAGGGCCACACTCACTGTGTCCCATTTCTGGATCTGCTCCTGAAACTGTCTGCATCTTTCTTCAAGTGTTGTGCTGAAAACTGGACAAAGTACTGCAAGTCAGGCTGCATCAGTGCTGAACGAAGAAAAAGAACCACTTCCCTGATTTAGAGAGCCATAGGCTTTCATAAGCAACAGCCTGCTTCATCACATCCTAAGAATAAATTCAGACTAACATGGATAACTGCCTCTCTCTCCCTTTGATTTCAGGCTATGCTCCAATTTATACAGTCCAATATGCTATTGGCTTATTTGGCAAAAATAGCATGTTACTGACATATATTCAGCTTCTGGCGAACTATAACCCTCATTTCCTTCTCAGCAGAACTGCAGTCTAGCCAGCTATTCCTGAACTTATATTTGTTCATTTGATTGTTTTGTCCTAAGTGGAGTACCTTGAACTTATCCTTAGTGAATTCTAATCTATTAGTTTCAGACCATTTCTCCACTTTATTAAGGTAATTTTGAATTATAATCATATCGTTAAAGTGTCAGCTACTTGACCTTGACTAGTATCACTTGCAAATATACTGGGTATACACTCAGTTCAAACCTGCATGTCATAAAGAAAGATATTTAACCCACCCCAGGGCAGACCTTTGGGAAATTTTATTTGGTACCTCCTCCCGTAAAACATCAAGCCATTGAAGATTTCTTGTTGAGCATGATGATCCAGCAAGTTACACTTTCACCTTGCAGTATCATCTAAATTGTATTTCCTTGATGTACAAATGAGCATGTCATGGAAAACAGTGTCCAAAGCCTCTCTAAAACTGAAGTATAGTACATCCACTGTTCTTTTCTCATCTATAAAACCTGTTACCTCATCAAAGAAAGAAATCAAGTCAGTTAAACATTGACTTTCTCTTGACAAATCCATGTTGGCTGTTCCTGAACATTTTGTAACTTTTAAGTGCATAGAAATAGTTTCCTTGGTGAAATGCCCCAGAAGCTTTCTTGGGTACTAAGATTAGACTGACTGTTCTGTAATTCCTTGTTCCTTTTTTCAAAAATGGCAATATATCTGCCTTTGTCCAGTGATCTGGAGCTTCATCTGTCCTCCAGTCCTCAAAGATAATAGGCAGTAGATCTGCAATTCCCTCAGTTAATTTCCTGAGTTTTCTAGAAACACTCTCATGACCTAAAAACCCATATTTTCCAAGTAATCTCTAACTTGCTCTTCCCCTACACTAGGCTTATTATCTCCTGTCTTATCCTTTCTGCTGTTTATTATCTGATAACTGACCCTTTTTTGTGAATAGACTGCAGTAAAAGAGACATTAAATAGTTCTGGCTTCTCTTTCCATTATTTCCCTCCCCATTCAGTAAGGGACTTAGACTTTCTTTTGCTTTCTCCTGCTTCTAGCATACATATATAATATTTTTTGTTGCTTTGTATGTTCCTTGCTAACGTATCTCAGTTTGTGCTTTAACTTTCCTGACTTTCTCCTTATACGCCCATGTTATAGTAATGTAGTCATCCTTAGTAATATGGCCAAGATCTCTTTTTTGTGATATCCCTTTTTAATTTTACAGCCAGGGAAGAGTTCACTGTTTAGCCACACCAATCTCTGCTACATGTATTCTTCCTTTGCACTGGGATAGCATGCATTTGTAACAAATGTAGGGTGTTTGTGGGAAGCTGAGAGAGTTTGTTCTGAGTCAGAGGAATGGAGTTGTGTTAAGAATAAAATCAGAAAAGGATTATGGGCAAGAATCTGGGTCTAGAAGTGACAACAACAGTGGTAAACAGAAAAAGAAGGAGAAATAGAAAAGAGGCCTTTGCATAAGCATCCAAATCATCCTCTTGATCAGAATCTAATTATAGTTTGAAATTTACTCCTCATCAGTACCATGGACCTGATTTTGAAAGGATTGATCTGTTGAATCACTTGTTGACCCAAATGTAATTGAGGGTGTACCTCTGACGTATGCCAAGTGAATACAAATTCATGAACAACCCTATGAAAATTGTATATCTATTCCTGTTGAGGATTTTTTAATCAACCTGCTGTAGTTCATATTAACCTATATTCTGGCTCTTCCCCATTAAAATAGCATTATAAAACACAGTATAGCATTTGTGAAATTAAACAAGGCTAGTCAACAAATCAAAGACCAAAACAAATCAGTTGGATTTTGTGAATTGGTTCATTTAAACGTACTGACAAACTTTCTTTCTGGGACAACCTCTCTGAATTCTTGCCAGAAATTTCAAGAATGGCAAAATAGTGCATATTCATGGATTTCTTCCAACTACAAATGTGATATTTTTCCAGCCAGAACATTTCTTGAAGCAAAATGAGTTTTCTTCTGGCTAAAACTTCCTTTAATGGAGGCCAAAACTTTGATGTGAGAATTAAGTGTGTTTTCTTTCTTTTCAAATCCACAAAAATATCGTTTCATTATTGAGAGAATGGGTGCATGCAGTGTTCCAATCCACAAATGTGTCCATCTCTGTTTTTTATTCTTATTTTCTCCACACTTCAGTACTCCAATACAGGGAGGGGGAGGAAGGAGGGCCACAGGCAGAAGTCAAATAGAGACTCAGTACACCCCATACCTATGAGTCCAATCTCTTGCTATCAATATTAGCTCTAACTATTTGCTAAAAAAGGCACTTGGAATGACCTGGAGAAGTGGGTCAGCCAGAGATATTTTAATGAGGCAGTAGCACTGTGATATAAGACTCCTTGGCTGCTTAACAGCCAAATCGTGTTTCAGGAGCCAGTATGTTGACACCATCAGCAATATACAGCCAATGCTATGACAGTATGTTGCAAGCCAAGGGCTTTTTAGGAAAATTGTCTTCCTTTTCTGTCTATAGTACAAAAACAGAAGCTGTTTTTAGACACCTTTTCAGAGACAGTTTACGGTAGGCTTCTGTGTGCATCTTAATATAATTTTTCCTTCCCAGTTATTACAACAATGCAGTACTACACCTGATTTGCCTGCCACTCCCATTAGTTTTAAACCACTATAACTTAACATTGCTCAGATGCTGATTTCTGTTACCAGTATGAATATGGAAGAATCACACTGAAGACAGGGTTTTTCTTTTGATTTCAAGTGTGGCTGAGATCAAAATTTGAATCACTAACCCAACCCCTAATTTATTTTACAAGAATATAGGAAGTGAGACAGAAGAGAAACCAGAGCAAGAGTAATAGACAAGCATTGCTGGGAGAGAAGCGAAGTAAAATAAAATACTAATTTTGGTATTTCTATGTTGCCTAATAGAAATTTAAATTAGAGTAAAATAGTTTAAGGTTCTATATGCCAGCAATGGTATATTAAGCCACCAGTGAATGTGTCTTTCCAATTATAATAATATTAACATTTTTCTGGACAATGGGTAAAAAACATTTAACCATTTTTTAATAGTTGCAAGTCAATTGGATTGTTAATGAGCAGATGTTCCTTGCTAGAGTTCTGTAAACTGAAGTGAGTACAGCCATGATACAGTACACCAGCTAACCATCTGGACCACATGGTCTCCACCAGGAGTTTAAGACAGCAAGAGTTTCTCAATTAATCTAGCATTCTTCTCTTCTGGGTCAAGTTAGCTGTTTGGCTGATTACTTACTAGTTTATAGAAAGTTTGAGTAAAAGCCCCGACAGCCTCTACCCTGTTTTCAGGTTGTGGCTCAGGAGATTAATTGTACAACACAATCAGCAAATAACTGAAGTGAACAATTCACAATCAACCCATTGTGTGATAATTATCTGTTCTAGTTGTGTCATAAACATTGAGTCCAGATCACTTTAGGCATGTAAGCCCCTAAATCTCCTTATTTTCAAACTCAGTTATGGAAAACTTAGATTGGCTACATGATTTTTTGACCTCCAATTCTCCTGGACTAGCTAAACTCCAACTAAATAAAAGATAATTTCCCAGTAGGCATAAAATGATGTTGCATAGAGGGATACAACATCACTATTCTTAGGTTCAGTATACTTGATTAAATTTCTATATAAAAATCTTTATTTCATCAGCTAAATTATAGAAAAGCAAATGGCAAAAAATCTTTATAACTTTATAACTGAAATCAGTCAGAGGATTCTTGCTGTAGTTGCATTAGGCCTCAGACACAGCACAGACAGGTGAGAAAAAACTTTCAAGAATGCAGTCACCAGCTGTTGCAGAACAGAAGTTAAAATCAATTCCCAGAAAATCTTATATCATATTCTTGTGAGGTAGGTATGTTTTAACCTATCAAAGGAGTAAAATGAAGGCAAAAATTTTGTTAGGAAAAACCCCTCCACAAACTGATTTATTTAATCTCTTTCTATCCCAGCCCCAGTTAACCCTCTTTATTTTTGCAGCTCATAAAGGATAAGGTCTTAACCTAAAGTAAAACCTGAAGAAACTGCTTAGTCTGGATTTTCTAGTCATCCCGCTTTCTACATAGGCAGACAAAGTTCTCATTTGCAAGCTTTTGGGTACAAACTCCCTTCTTCTTTGTACCTGAAAGTTTGCAAAGAAGATTTTTTTTCCAACTATTTGAATTGATCTAATAAAAGATATCATATTTACCCAAAGAACCTTGTCTGTTGACATCCTTAGATCAACACAGCTTCAACCAACAGCCCTGAAACATGAAAGCTTTCTACATAGCATTTTTTTTACAATCCCCAGTCCCTCAGAGAAAGCCCATTGCCACATACTGGTTGTGTACACATCCATGAATTTATGGTACAGCTTCTGTTTTCAGGGCTGAAGTTTTAGAATGTAAGATGCTTAGGAAATTACTCTATTTTTTGTTATTTTACAACATAGAACATTTTGGTGGTGATAAAATAATAACAACAAATACAAAAGTTTATTTTACATATAAGGAGAACTTCAGAGAAATATATGTCTGAAACTGACTTATTGCCTTGCATATTCATTAATTTACTTTCTAAGTATGCATCTGTTGTGCCTTCAGTAGGCAGATAAAGAGATCTTCTTTTTTTCAAGAGGCTTTGATAAGGACTTTATAAAGCCATAAATCCCTTTAAAAATACCCTTTTGCCTATGTAGTTAAGGACTCAATTGCATGTGGTTTTGTAAATATCTGTCTCTAATATACAGCAGGAATCCCTTGCCACCTGAAGTGCCAGAGATGTAATCTGTCTAATTCTAGGTTTCAACTTCTCAGTTTTATGTCTTCAGATCCTCTCTGCAAAAACTCTCACCCCCACTCTTTTCCCATATGATCAAAAACACTCTTTTGATCAAAAACAATTTATGTACCTGCCTTCTCACACTCAGGCCCAGTCTCCCTATCTTAAGAAGAACCAGTTTACTTCCACAAGACAAAGACCAGTATAATTAATGATAAAATAAACAATTAATATCCTACAAGGGTAAAGTAGTATCGTTAAATTAGTTAACCTCATAAAAGCAAGACACAGGTTTTAAAATGCCTTACAGAATCTGTCATACAGTATTTTTCTAAAATCTCCGTACTGAATATTTCCACGTGATCCTAATGTATACATTTTCCTTTAAATGTGACTTTTTTTTTTGTTTTTATCAGAAAAAAATATACTGTCATCAATGAGGATTTTCAAAGGTGTCTATGGGAAGTTAGTGCCCAATTCACAATGAAAACATGAAATTTCACATTTGAATCCTGAAATGATGGCTCCAGTATGCAAGGACTGGAGAACCATTGTGGTTGATATAGAGTAAAGTTCTACTGACATCCATATGGGCAATATATTTGGTACGCTGGACTCACTTGGACAGTATATGGAGCCCCACACTGGCTTCCACTCTGCAAATCATTTAAGCATTGCTTAGTACTGTGGCATGAATGGGTCAATTTACATCAACTGGATGGGCTCATTATTTTAGTCCTAGTTTTACAAAAAACTAGATACAGACAAGTATTTTCAAAGGAGCGTAAGGGTGAGTTGCAGTCATAGAATCATAGAAAATTAGGATTGCAAGGGAACTCAGGAGGTAACCTAATCCACCCCCCTGCTTAAAGCAGGACCATCCCCAGTTAGATCATCCTAGTCAAGGCTTTGTTTATCTGGGTGAAAAGATAGAGATTCCACAACCCTGCCTGGAAAACCAGTCCCAGTGTTTTACTACTCTCTTAGAAAGATTTTTTTTCTTCCTAATATCTAAACTAAACTTCCCTTGCTGCACCTTGAGACCATTGGTCCTTGTTTTATTATCTGCCACCACTGAGAAGTCTAGCTCTATCCTGTTTGGACTCATCCTTCAGGTAGTTGAAGGCTGCTATTAAATCCCCCTTCAGTCATTTTGTTTCCAGACTAAATAAGCCCAATTCCCTCAGCCTCTGTTCATAAAACATGTTCCCAGCCGCCTAAATATTTTTGTTGCCTTCTGCTAGACTTTCTCCAATTTGTCCACATCCTCTCTGTAGTGGAAGGCCCAAAACTGGATACAGTACTGCAGATGTGGCTTCACTAGTGCTGAAGAAAAGGGAAGAATCACTTCCCCAGATGTGCTAGAAACACTGCTACTAATGCAGCCCAGTATGCTGTTAGTCTTCTTCACAACAAGGGCATAGTGTTGGCTTATATTCATCCTATTGTCTGTCCACTCTAACCCCCAGTCCTTTTCTGAAGAGCTGCTGTTAGCCAACTGATCCCCAGCTTGTACCAGTGAATAGGATCACTCTGCTCTAAGTGCAGGACTTTGCACTTAACCTTCGTTGAACCTCATAAAATGTCTTTTGTTCCAATCCCCCAAATTGTCAAATTCTCTCTGAATTCTAGTCCTACCCTCTAGCATATCTACTACTCCTCTCAGCTTGGTGTCATCTGCAGTCTTGCTGAGGGTGAACTCTATGCCATCTTCCAGTTAATTAATGAAAACATTGGCCCTGGACCAACACCTGGGGCCCTCTATTTGATACCAGCTGCCAACTAGACATTGAAGTACTGATCCCAACCATCCAGATAGTTTTACTTTACCTTACCCTTACTGTCCATTATCCAACCCATACTTCCTTAGCTTGCTTGCGAGAATGTTGTGGGAGAGTATCAAAAGCCTTGCTAAGTCAAGTTATGTAATATCCACTGTTCTCCCCACATCCACAGAGCTAGTCATTCATCATAGAAGGCAATCAAGTTGGTCAGGCATGACCTGCTCTTGGTCAATGCATGCTGACTGTTCCTGATTACTTTCTTCTCCTCCAAGTGCATAGAAAATAATTTCTTGAGGATCTGTTACATGATTTTTCTGGGGACTGAGGAAAGGCTTACTGGTCTGCAGTTCCCTCAATCGTCCTTCTTTTTCTTAAAGATGGGCACTATATTTGCCCTTTTCCCATTGTTCAGGACCTTTCCCAATCACCATGACTTTTCAAAGATGATGGGCAGTGGCTCTGCAATTACATCGGTCAACTCCCTCAGCACTCTTGGTGTCATCTGCAAACTTGCTGAGGGTGCACTCTGTGCCATCTTCCAGGTCATCAGTGAAGATACTGAACAACATCAGCCCTAGGACTGATCACTAGGGCACTCCACTTGATACCAGCTGCCTACTAGACACTGAACTATTGATGACTACCGTCTGAACTCGATAATCCAGCCAATTTTCTATCCCCCTACAGTCCATTCATCCAACCTATACTTCCTCAGCTTGCCTGCAAGAATACTGTGGGGGATGGTATCAAAGACCTTGCAAAAAACAAAGTATATTACATCTGCTGCTTTCCCTGTATCAACAGAGTCAGTTATCTTGTCATAGAAGGCAATCAGATTGGTCATCCATGACTTGCCCTTGGTGAATCCATGCTCACTGTTTCTAATCACCTTCTTCTCCTCCACATGCTTAGAAATGGATTTCTTGAGAATTTGCTCCATGATTTTTCCACAGACTGACATGAGGCTGTCTGGTCTGTAGTTCCCTGGATCCTTCCTTTTTCCCTTTCTTAAATATGGGCACTATATATGCCCTTTGCCAATTTTCCAGGATTTGTCCCAAAAACTATGGTTTTTCAAAGATGATGGCCAGTGGCTCTGCATTTACATCAACCAACTCCCTCAGCATCCGGGGGGGGGGGGGGGCAGGGGAGGGGAGGGGAGGGGAGGGAGGCATACCATCCAGCTCCATGGAATTGTATTCATACAGCTTTTCTAAGTAGTCACTAACCTGTTCTTTTGCTGCTGTTGTCTGCTCACCTCCTCTGCAAACTGTGCTGCCAGGTGCACTAGTGTAGGAGCTGACCTTGCCTGTGAAGACAGCAGTTAAAAAGGCTTTGAGAACTACAGCCTTTTCTGTATCCTCTGTCACTAGGTTGCCTCCCTCATTCAGTAAAGGACCCACATTTTCCCTGATTATTCTCTTGTTGCTGACATGCTTGTAGAAACCCTTCTTGTTACTCTTCACATGCCTTGCTAACTGCAACTCCAATGGCTCTTTTGCCTTCCTGCTTTCATCCCTGCATGCCCGACCAATACTTTTCTATTCTTCCCTAGTTATTTGTCCAAATTAAGTCTTATAAGCTTCCTCTCTGTGTGTTAGTGTACTGAAAAGTTCTCTATTAAGCCAAACTGGTCTTCTGCCACACTTGCTAGTCTTTCTGCACATCAGGATGGTTTGTTACTGTACTCTCAGTAAGGTTGCTCTAAACTACAGCTAACTCTACTGGGTTCCTCTGCCCCTCAGACTGACTTCCCAGGGGATCCTGCCCATGAGTTCCATGAATGAGTCCAAGTCTACCTTTCTGAAGTCAGGGTCCTTAATCTTCGGCTCTCCTTCCTTCCTTTTCTAAGGATCCTGAACTCAATCATCTTGTGGTTGATGCTGCCCAAGTTGCCATCCACTACTACATTCCCCACAAATTCTTCCCCATTTGAGCAGCAGGTCAAGATGAGCACAGCCCCTACTTGGCCTCTCCAGCACTTGCACCAGCAAGTTGTCCCCAACACTCTCCAAAAACTTCCTGGATTGCCTGTGAACTACTGTATTGTCCTCTCAGCAGATGTGAGGGTGATTAATATTTGTAAACAACGTCCCCATGAGAACCAGTGTTTGAGATTGGGAAACATCTGCTAGCTGTATGAAGAAAGCCTCATGCACCATATCTTTCTCATCTGGTGGTCTTTAGCTAGGGCCCTACTGGATTCATGGTGGAAGTGAACTGTGCTGCAGTTCCTTTAATTCTGCAGGTTCTCCTGTATGTCCCCCACCACTGATAGGTGAAGGGTCCCAACTTGTGGCTCTGTCCTGATTGGCAGGGAAGTTAAAACCATGGTTTTAGATTTGGCACCATTTTTGTCTCCCACCAAACAGCACCAAGTAGTGGGGCCAACAAGGCCACTCAACCAATCAGTGGTGGGGAGACAAAGATGGTGCCAAGTTTAAAACCACATTTTTTGCTTCCTTGCTAATCAGAAGTGAGCTGCAAGTAGGACCCCTCCATCAATCGGGTGGGGGGGGGCGGCGGGGAGGGCATGCGAGGGAACCTGCAAGATTAAAGAATTGCAGCATAGCCCACTTCTGTCATGCATCTGGTAGGGCTCTGTCTATAGTAGATACCCACCATGATGATACCCTTGTTGCTTTCCCCTCTGACCTGCACCCAGGGACTTTTAATCGGCCTAACTCCATTTTCATACTGGAGCTCAGAGCAAACTACCAGCTCTTTACAGAATGCACAACTACTTCTCCTCTTCCCTATTGCCTGTCCTTCCAGAATTGCTTTATAACCTATCCATGTCAGTGTTCCAGTCATGTGATCTATACCACCAAATCTGTGTTATTCCAGTCATACTATAGTTCTGTGACTGTGCCAGGGCCTCAATTTTTTTCTTCTGCTGGCTTTCCAGGCTCTTTGCATTCATGTACAAGCACCTGAGGTAACTAGCTGATTGCCTAGTTGACATCTGTGTGACATCTCAGATCCGGGATCCAGGCAAGCAGTGGACCTCCCAAGACAACAGGTCAGGCCAGCAGATGGATGAATCTTCCCCCTCAAAAGGGAGTCTCCAATCACCAACATCCAAAGCTTTTTTTTTTTTTTGGTGGCAGTGGTCTTGATCCTTCCAACCTTGGGGAGACCTGGCCTGTCCTCCACCAATGTAACATACTCATCCTCCTCTGTTGGTAGGGCCAAGTAAACTGCTGCAGGTTGAGATGAAGATTTCTGCTTGCTGCCAGAGGTCACAAGCTTCCACCTTTCTGGGACTTCATGTCCTTTCCCTTCCCTAGCACAGTGTTTGTCAGTCCTTCCTCCACAGTCCTTGAGGTCTCCTTCAGCATCTAATCAATGGAGTCCTCATAGTGGAGGATGCTTTGGGGCCTTGCCACCTCTTCCTGTAGTTCTCTTGACTGCTTCCTGAAGGACACCACCAGGAGGCACTGGTCACACCACAGACATTTCTCAACCTGGCTGTCACTGGAAGGAACCTGCAAGTTGCAGTCTCCACACCTGGGTGGATGCCTCAACAGTGAACCGTCCTGCTTAGACACACACTTCACAGGTGAAATCAGTGGCAGTGACTTTGGCATTGCAATGTCCTCCTGCCATTTCTCTGGGTTGCTTAATGTGATGTATTTCTCTTGCTGCCCTTCTTCCAAGCAGACCTTCCTTAGCAATCTTGCCTCTAAGATGGCCTGTTCACTGCTTCTTGATCCTGAAAGTTTCCTTTTCCCTACTTTTTCTCACCAAGCTTAAAGGCTCCCCATTAAAGATTGGGGGGAGGGGCAGGATTTACCTGCAAACTGCTTCCCCCGCTTCCTGCCCCTGTTCATTTGCTCTCTAGTTGCTCAGGGAGTCTCCCTTTATACCCTGATGGGCCTGGACTAGCGCCACTCCCTCATTTTGTCAGGCAACAATAACCCAGCAATCACTCAGGAATCACACAGTTAGCACCAGTCAAAGTGCTGCTTAGAATGCATACCCAAAACACAGGTAGCCCATCAAACAAGCACTCAGAAAGCCAGACACACAGGCAGACCTGCTTATGTGTCATCGCAGAGCAGGATCTGGCACCTGATGCCTGGCTTCTCTTCCTCTTCCCCTTCTTCCACTTGCTCCCACCAAACTGCTTGCAAACTGCTTCCCCTGTTTGTTATCCTTGTTTGCTTACTATTCCAATGGCATTGGAATCCAATGGCAATTGGATACCTAAAGCACTTAGACTCCTTTAAAGATCCTGGCCCTAAGTAATTTTGCATGACTTAATAGTGGCACTTCTTTTAATGAAATTATTCATGTTTGTTCAATTATGGTTCTGGACTTTAGTAAATTAGAAAAAGATAAAATGAGCAATTTATGTAATAGGTATGGGCTCTGCTTCAGCAAAAAAAATAAATATATTTTTATTTTTAAACACTTTAAGAGAACCATAGAAGTCAACAAAAATACCCCTGCATATAGAAACTTCTTGATATGCGTGCAAATTTTTAGAGTGAGGCCTACAAATTTAGCCACTTTCATTTCTCTTTTAACAGCTATAGGGATTTCCCTATACCAGACCAGATCCATCAAACAAACTTTGTGTTTCTAGGTAAGGGGTATCAAACTTCTGATCAGTATGACAGGGTAAAGAGGTAATAGTAAATACCACTCACTCAACCAACACCAGGATGCATGCTAATGTAAATAGATTGTTTACAAATATCAGGCTAGAATAAGACTTTTATCTACTAACTGAATATTTAGTTATTGCCTTATGTGTTATACTTCTTGCCAAATTAGGTTCAATATTAGGAAGAATTTTCTAACTATGAGGGTGGTTAAGTATGGAAATTGAATTATCTGTCGGCTGTGGAAACTATCACTTGAAGTTTTTAAAGGGGGATAAGACAATTTATTATCAGGGATGATTTAGGGAGAGATGATCCTGCCTTGAGCAGAGTATTAGATGAGATGACCTCCCCAAACCTATTTTTCTATGCTAATAGATTAACAGATTTATAACCCAGAAGAGTATATTATTATCTAGGCTGATCCCTTGCATAAAACAAGTCCTAGACTCTCATAGCATAATTTTTTAATTCGACAAATAGCTTTTGTTTGAGCTACAGAATATTTTTTAGAAAGGAATCCAATCTTATTTAAGAACTTTAAGTAATAGAGAATCCACCATGTCCCTAAGGAGGTTGTTAAAATGTTGTTAATTACCCCAATTGCAAAAATCATATGCCTTATTTCTGGTTTAAATGTGTCTAGCTTTATCTTCCAACCACTGGATCTCATTATTCCTTTTCTGCTAGAGGCACAGTAGAACAGTCTGCTATAATAAAACCCCTTCCCCACTTAGCTAATTGTGGACAGTGATTGGGTCTTTTCTTAATCATTTTTATTAAATTGAGTTTCTTTTATCATTTCCACCAAATAGGTTTGTAGATCTCAAATTATTTTCCTCTTTCACTTCTGTACTTTTTCAAATCTTTAACATCCTTTTGAATGTGTGAACATCAGACTGGACACAGGATTTCATCAATAAAAAGAAATGTTTGTCATATCTTTGGAAAACTTGATCACGTTAAGTTCCAGCACTATTTTTGTTCTTTGTTTCTCTTACTTTCTACTCTCTGTTCTAGTATTTTGCCTGATTTTTGACTGTGTATCACTTTCCCTACTCCAATTCCCATGAAGTTCATACTTACACGTTGTAATACCCTACATATAACGATGAAAGAGAAAATTATCATTGTTGGCTCTGGAAGTAGAACTTCAAAGGATGGTATGTTTTGGAGTCACAGAATATGAGAATGACTAATATATGAAAGATACAAAAATAGATCTTATGGGCATGTGGAATATTCAGGGACTGTTGCATCATTGCTATTTACATCTTCATGGACTGGCTAAAAAATGTATTCCTAGCTCAATGCATGAATTTCCTGCGTTGTTAATGCCACTGAGTGGTAACTAATGTAAATCCCTAATCTTGATAAAGTGTCAATAGAAGCTTCACTCATTTGGGGAAATAGCTTATGCTAATTTGCTCTACTTAAAGAGACCTAAAATAACTCATTCCAAATCATGGGAAGAGGAAGCCTTGATATGAAACAGTGGTATCACCCATTGGACCTTGAATACTGTTCTTGTCAAGATCGAATTATAAATACAGATAGTTGCCAGATAAACTCATCGTGCTATGAGTCACTTACTGTTTTGTTGTTCCTTGGAAAAAAACAAACAAAATAGGTGATGGGGAATTGAATTCAAACCTGAGGAAATAATCAGTGATTTGCCCAGGGACTGCAGCCTAAAATAGTCATCTGGATGGTTAGGAATATGGGTTATTTCTCCCAAAATGAGGCTGGTTTGAGGCCTGAAGATGGTTGCCCTTCAGTGCAGTTAATCCAAAAATCGCAATGATGACAGGCGAGTTTACCCCTCTGACATATGATATCCAGGTGTATCTTGTCTCCAGAAGACAATATTTCACATATGCTCTGTTTATATGATGGTACTTACACTATCATCAATGCTGGTTATTTTTAATACATAAAATGTTATATTCTACACAGTCTGAATGCACTGTGCTGACCACTTAAATAAATCAAGTGGGCTGGATCAGGGTGATGGCCCAGAAGTTTAAGACAACCATTTCTAGATTAAACTTTTTTCAAGTAGAATGGTTATGTATTTGCCTTAATTCATATTTAAATTTGCGTTTTCATAATATTAACTTGAACCCATTGTATTGTCTCTTTTGTTATACAACATTCTAATTATTGCTTAGAATAATCCCTCTGACAAAACTGCTTATTTAAACTGGAGAAGAGGGATCAACATATTGTAAGGATTTCCATTAGAAGATTGCAGTCAGTAAAATATAAACATTATTGTCCAGTGTAATTGACTAGCTCTGAATTTTAAATCTTCAATTAGTATAAGTGATAACTTAGTGTTTAAAGTAGACTGAAAATATTATTACTTGTGTTTATTTGTAAAGACTTGATCAATGATAATGCTTTCTTAAGACTTTAAAAAAAATTCAATATCATAATTTTTACAAGGAAACAAGTTTTTAGATACTAACAACATTGGGTGTCCCTAGAGGTAATTTGCTCTGTGATGCCTAAATTAGACTACTTACATCAAGAAATAATTTGGCAACTTAATTTTGGTAAAAGTATTAAGGCTAACTGCTGTTTCAAGTACTGAGATGCTGGAAAATTGTGGGAGACTTGAATTGCCTTTATAATTATCTCCAAAAATTACAGGCCACATTCTATTCCACATATTAGGTACCTATCCTGTCCAAGTTCTGAGTATCTGTTAATTGCTATAAATAATAGTAACTTACACTTAAGACAAAATTGCAAAAAAGTAACATGAAGCAGTGCTCAAGCAAGGTGGAGTACAATTGTACTTATGCATTTAACGCTAAGTGAACCTAAGCCCACTTTTTAATAGATACAATACAATCTGATATGATACTATGTGACTAATTTTAAAGGCAGCTTTGATTCTATTTTGTTGATTTGACTACAAACTTTAGAAAAGATCTGGAGATGGTTCTGTAGATGGTAACATGACATGAACCCACTGACTTCAGTGTTATTTTGGGGTACCTAATTCACTTCAGGAATCATAGAATCATAGGGTGCCTGTACACATAAGGGGAAGCTGCTCCAATGCATTGTAATTACAGTGTATTGGAGCAGACTGAATTAAATGAGTCCGCTGCAGCGTATTAAATAGCTGCAGCAGCCTCCACATCTCATGTATTCAGCAGCCCTGCACTTCAAAATGCTGGTGGGTGTGCTTTAATTAAAGCTAGTTGAACAAGCCTCAGTCAAAATACCCCTACCACCATTCTGAAGTGTGGGATGCTAAATGCACGAGATGCTGTGGGTGCTTTAATTAGAGCAGCTCTTGAACCTGCTGTAATTAAAGTGCCCTGCCCCACCCTTGGAGTACATGTAAAGATGCCCATAGAAACCTAGAGTTTGAAGGGACCTTTGGAGGTTATCTAGTCCAAGCCCCTGCTCAAAGAAAGACCATCCACAACCAGATTATCCCAGCCAAGGCTTTGTCTACCCAGCTCTTAACCCAAGTCAGATCCACCTAAGGATGGAGATTCCACAACCTCTCTGGGTGGCCTATTCCAATGCATTACTACCCTTCTAGTGAGTTTTTTCATAATATCTAACTTAAATTTCCCTAGCTTCAGCTTCAGCTTCTTGTTCAGTCATCCACCACCACTGAGAACACTCTAGCTCCATCTTCTTTGGAACCAACTGTAACAGGGTGCCATCTCCAATGGCATTTTTAAAGGCAGGAAAGTGGGGCACCCTTCAAGTCCTGCTGTACTTTCCTCTTCCTCTGAGGACCAGCTTCCCCCTTTGCTCACCTGTCATAACTGGATGTCACTTGGTTCTTAAGGAGGGAGGCTGACCCAAAATTTCCCAAACAGGCTCTGAGGCTCACCACCTATAATAATGAGCTGTTGCCTTAAGCGCAAAATGCATGCTCTGACCTCCCCTTGACATACCCCATGCCTCGCAGATGATTTATAATTTTCTCTTTATGTTGCGGTCTCAGCCACTAGGGCTTACCCCCTCTCTCTCTAGCTTGGCCTGTCAGTCAAAACCCACTAAGCAGGGCTTAACTCCAGAGGCTCTAGTTCTCTAACTCGCTTGGGCTCACAGTCCTCTATTTCATACTTTGCACAACACCAGGCCTACTGGTCCTTCAACACTGAGCCCCTGTGGGCACCAGGCTGTTGGTGCCTCAGCCCCCTCTGGTTTTGCCCCTCTTTCTGTAGTTGGGGCTGTTCGCCTAAGTCCACTCACTAGCACCCAGCTTCAAAGCTCCTAGCCTTCCTTCAAATGACTCTGGGCTCGTGATTCTAGTGCAGCAGGGCTTTTTGAGCCCTCGATCATGGCCCTTCTTGGTGCTAATTAGGACTTCTCTTCCCCTACAGCCTCAGCCACAAACCACCAGCCTTACTATTAAATGGCCCCTGTGGCCATATAAAGAAAATAAAGGTAAGAGAGGCAAACTGCCTGCTTACATGCGATTGGGCTTTTGTCTCCCAGGTTGTCATGTTCTTCCTGAGGAGGCTGCCACAGTTTCTACATAGCAATCAGGAGTCCCCCTTTTTGGTGCATCCCTGGCCTTCTCCATCTGAGGTTTATATGGTTCTGACCTTTCCCTTCCAATCACCTTACCAGCCAGCAGGGCTTGATTCTTAGCCCCTGCTCAACTGAACGACTGTGCCCAGAAAGTTCTCGATTTAAAGGGGCCACCCTGCTTCCTGATAACAGGGTTAGGGTTCCCTGTTACACCAAACTTTAGGTAGTTGAAGGTTGCTATTAAAGACCCCCTCAGTCTTCTCCTCTGAAGACAAAATAAGCCCAAGTACCCTCAGCCTCTCATCATTAGTCATGTGCCCCAGACCCCCAACCATTTTCATTGACCTCTGCTGGACTCCCTCCAATTTGCCCACATCCTTTCTACAGTGGAGGGGCCTAAAACTGGACACAGTACTTCAGATCTGGCCTATCTGTATGCTGTTAGCCCTCCTGGCAACAAGGGCCAACTGTTGGCTCATATTCAGCTTTCAGTCCCAGGCTGTAGCGGTACATGCAATTCTTCTGTCCTATGTATAGGACTTTGCACTTGTCCTTTTAAACTTCATGAGATTTTGTTTGTTGGTCCTATCCTCCAATTTTGTAGGTCACTCTGAATTCTAGCTGTACCTTCCAGTTAATTTACTCCTCAACCTAGCTGGGTATCATCTACAAGCTTGCTGAGGGTGCACTCCATCCCATCTTCTAGGTCATTGATGTAGATATTGAACAAAATTGGCCCAGGACAAAGCCTTGTGGAACTCTACCTGACACCAACTGCAAATTAGACAGAGAGTCATTGATTACTACCCTTTGAGGCTGATTATCCAGCTGGTTTTCTATCCAACTTACAGTCTATTCCTCTAACTGATACTTCCTTATCTTTCCGCAGTAATATTGTGAGAGACTGTATCAAAAGCCTTGCTAAAGTCAAGGTGTGTCATGTCCAGTGCACTCCCTGCATCCACAGAATCAGTCATGTCATCATAGAAAGCAATCAGATTGGTCAGGCATGACATGCCCTTGGTAAATCCTTGCTGACTGTTCCTAATTACCTTCTCCTCCAAGTGCTTAGAAATGGATTTCTTGAGGAATTGCTCCATGATTTTTCCATGGACAGAGGTGAGGCTGCTGGTTCTGAAGTTTTCCATATCCTCCTTCTTCCCTTTTTGATTCATTAAGGACCTCTCCCAATTGTCATGAGCTATAAAAGATAATGCCCAGTGGCTCTTCAATCACATTAGCTCTCATCATCCTCAGGTGCTTCACATCAAGATGCATACACTTGTACATGTCCAGATTTTCTAAGTAGTCATTAACCTGTTCTTTCAACACTGTCAGCTGCTCACCTCCTCCCCAAAGTGTGCTGCCAGGTGAAGTAGTAAGGGATCTGACCTTGCCTGTGAAGACTGAGGTTAAAAAGGAATTGAGTACTTCAGCCTTTTCAATATCATGTTTCATTAGTTGCCTTTCCCCATTCAGTAAGATACCCACACTTTTCCTGGTTATTGTCTTGTTGCTGACATAGAAACCCTTCTTATGGCTCTTCATATCCCTGACTGGCTACAACTCCAGTTGTACTTTGGCCTTCCTCGTGTCATCTTTGCATGTCCTAGAAATATTTTTTTTCTCCTCCCTAGTCATTTGCCCAAGTTTTCACTTCTTGTAAGCTTTCTTTTTGTGTTTAGCTTATTGAAGATTTCCCTGAGAAGACAAGCAAATCTTAAGCCATACTTGCCAACCTTCCTGTCTATCAGTTTAGTTTGTTCTTTTGCCACCTGTAAGATTTCTTTCAAATACAACCATCTTACCTGGACTCCTTTTCCCCTCAGACTGGTCTCCCAAAGGATCCCTCCTATCAGATCCCTTATTGAGTTGAAGTTTGCTTTTCTGAAGTCCAGGGTCCCTTTTCTACTGCTCTCCTTCCTTCCTTTCTTCAAGTTCCTGAACTCAATCATCTCATGGTCTCTGCAGCCTAAGTTGCAATATAAAACATACATTTCTACATCCCCCACCAATTCTTCCCAGTTTGTAAACAGAAGGGTCAACAAAAGGATGGCCCCTAGTTGGCCTCTCCAAAACTTGCACCTGCAAGTTTCATAGTTTCATAGTTTCATAGTTTATAGGGTCGGAAGGGACCTGAGCAGATCATCTAGTCTGACCCCCTGCCATGGCAGGAAAGAATACTGGGGTCAAATGACCCCAGCAAGATGTTCATCTAACCTCCGAGTTATCCCCAACACTCTCCAAAAAATTCCTTGGTTGCCTGTGCACTGCTGTATTACCCTCCCAGCAGATGTCAGTGATTGAAATCCCTTGAAAACAAGGGTCTGACATTTCCACTATTTAAAGGAAGCTTCATACATCTCATTGTCCTGGTCTGGTAGTCTATAGCAGGCCCCCACCACAACATCACCCTTGTTGCTTTCCCCTCTGACCCTCACCCAGAGACTTTCCATAGATGTATCTCCAGGTTCATACTGGAGCTGAGCAATCATACAGGTCTTTTACGTGAAGCATATTGCCTCTTCCTCTTTTCCCCTTTCTATCCTTCCTGAACAGTTTATACCCATCAATGACAGTGCTCCAGTCATGTGATCTATGCCACCAAGTCTCTGTTATTCTAATCACATCATAGTTTCATGACTATGCAAGGACCTCCAAGTCTTCCTGCTTGTTTCCTGGCCTTTATGCATTTATATACAGACATCTGAAGTAACTAGCTAATTGTCTTATTTTCTCAGGAAGAATGAGAAGGCCTCCACTATTGTGCTCCCCAGGTGAGATTCCTTCAGGTTTCCTGCTTCTCCACTTACCCCATTTACTTCTCCACATCTCTGCCCCCCCAGCAAACCTAGTTTAAAGCCCTCTTCACTAGGTTAGCAAACCTGTCTCCTAACATGCACTCCTTCCTCTCTCCATCCGGTAGATCTTGCCTCTTCCTAGCAATCTTTCTTCTTGGAATTATATCCTGTGGTTAAGAAAGACAGCCTTGCTGGTGATGCATTTGTCAGCAGGAAGTGTTTGCTCTAGCCTGGGCCTTTCCCTTTGCCTGGAAGGATCAAAGAAAAACATTACCTGAGTCCCTGTCCCCTTCACCCTTGCACCCAGAGCCCTGTAGTCACTTTTTATCTGCTCAGAATCCCCCCCTGAAAGTATCATTGGTACCCACGTGAGTGAGCAGCATGGGGTAGTAGTATGAGGGCTGGATGAGTCCTGGTAATTTTTCCATGACATCTTGGATCTGGGCAAGCAGCAGAACTCCTGAGACAACAGGGCAGGGCAGCAGATGGATGCCTCCATCACCTACATAAGGGAGTAGCCAACCACTATTACCTGTCACTTCCCCTTGACAACAGTAATCTCCATCCTCCCAACCTTGGGGAGGCTGGGCCTGGCCTCTTCCTCCAATAGAATGTGCTTCTTCTTCTCTGTTGCTAGGAATCTATATCAGTTCTGCAGGTAAGCTGATGCATGTGGGAATGAAGACTTGCTTGCTGTCAGAGGTCAGAAGTTTCCACCTTCCTGGGAGTCCATGTCCATTTACTTCTCTAGCACTGCCATTGGCAGTCCTTGCTCCACAGTCCTAAAAGTCTGCTCTAGTAACAAATCAATAAACTTCAGAGTACCTTCAGCTATTTAACTGAGAATACTTCAGAGGACACTTCAGAGGTCTGCTTCAGTATTAGTTAATGGCTGAGGATATGTCAGAGTCTCACCACCTCTTCCTTTAGCCCTCTTACCTGGTCCCTGAGGGACATCATCAAGAGGCAACACTCACATTGCAAGCACTCTCCCACCTGGCTCTCACTGGAAAGAACCTGCATGCCACAGTCCTCAGAGCACTAAACCAGGACCTTGGTGGAAGCCTCAATGGTGAGTGATCCTGTCTGGACAGACACCTCACAGGGACAAGCAGAAGAAGAGATGGCAATGACAGTGCCTCTAGCCGTCTCTCTGTCTCTCTTAAATTTGCCACCTACCTCTTCCTGCCCTGATGTCCAAACAGAGCTTCCCTAGCAAACTCCCCTGTAATCTGGCCTGTTCATGGACCTGAAAGTGTCCCTTTTCCCTCACCTGCTTCCTCTTACCAAGCTTACAGTGAAGGAAGGTGAGAGAGAGCATTTCTGGGCAAAGTCCCTAGTGAGCTCTCTCCACTTGCTCTGACCTCTAGTTAAACAAGGGATGTAGGTATTGATCTCACTGCTGAATTTTAGCCACTTATGTAAAATATCTAGATTAGCTACTCTTAATTGAAATAAATAACTTAACTTGATGGCTCCCCTTCAAGGAGGGGGGCAGCAAACTGACCTGTGAACTGCCCTGTTTGCTGTCCATTTGCTCACCCCCTAGTCATTCAGGGATTCTCCTTTTTTATACTCTCCTTGACCTGGACTGGTTCTTTGCCCTTGTTAGGGCTTTTGTCAGACATAGGCAGCAATAACTCAGCTAGAAGCACTCCTTGCTGTTTAAAGCACATACGCAAGCATACAGCCAAGCAAACAAACACTGACCAGGCCAAACACCCAGACAGTCCTGGCTCCCTTACCTTCCAGGAGTGGCAGGATATGGTGCCTTGTGCATCTTCCTCATCTTACTCCCTTCAAATTTCTTGCAAACTGCCCTGCTTGCTGGCCCTATTCAGTGTCTCCCTGATAGCTTGGGAAGTCTCCTTTTATACTCTTTTGGGGCTGGAATTGCTCTGTCACCTTATTAGGGTTTTTGTCAGACATAGACAGCAATCACACAGGGCCTTGTTACACCTTACACTGTGAGTTTCACAAATTTTGATCAGTGTCAGTGCTATCTTGGAGTTTAAAGCAGTCACACCATCTGGAAACCTTGTCTAGCTGTCCCCCATCTACACAGCTGTGATTTGCCACTAAAGGCCTAGTGAGCAGGGGCAGAACTAGGTGCTGTAGTTGTGAGTTGCCACTAGAGGGCTGGTGAGCCAGGAGAGGCTTCTACCCCAGTCTATGGGTAGGAGCATGAGAAATCCTGAGATACTGGAGGACTGCAACTTGGGCAGCACATCAGTGGGGAGTAGCCACATCTTACCAGAATAAGTAGTGCAGATAGCAGGGATACAGGTTTTCTGTTTTCCATGGAAAAACAGTAAACTATGGATTTTACCTTATACCTGAGGCAAACACAGATTTCTCATTTTACCAGAGAAAACCATGGATTTTGCAGTATTGCAATGAGCCCTCTGTAGGCTGGCAGAGTTCCAGCCCGCAAGGGGCTGGGAGGGAGAGGTAGGAGGGTAGTCAGGCAGGGGTCACCATATTCATGTATATGCACATGGCCACCAGGCAGCCTGTAGAGCAGCTCCCACGGGTAAGTTGGGGAATGGAAGATTGAGGCCCCTAAAGATACTTTCTCAAATATAAAGGTCCGTTTTCAAATATATAGGGACGATGAAGAAGGCACCAGGTAATGTGGGGCCCCTGCAAAGTATGCTGCACAATCTGTTGATTGCGCCAGAGGAGAAAGTGGAACTCTTTAACCAATTCTTCACCTCTGTTTTCTTGTGCAGGGACCGGGACTTCCCCGCTGTGATGCAAGACGGACTCAAGGGGAATGCCTCCAGACCTCAGGTTGGGGAGGACCGGGTTAGAGAGCTTCTGGAGGGGCTGGACATGTTCAAGTCAGCGGGTCCAGATGCTCTCAACCCCAGGGTGTTGAGGAATCTAGCTGGGGTTATTGCAGGGCCCTTGGCACGGCTTTATGAGTGCTCGTGGTGCTCGGGCCAGGTGCCAGATTTTTGGAAGATAGCTAACGTGGTCCCCATCTTCAAAAAAGGGAAGAGAGAGGATGCGGGCAACTATAAGCCCATCAGTCTTACCTCAATCATTGGGAAACTCTTTGAGAAGATCCTCAAGGAGCACATCTGTGATGGGCCAGCTTCAGGGATGATGCTCAAGGGCAACAAGCATGGTTTCATTAGGGGCAGGTCATGTCAGACCAACCTGATTGCCTTTTATGATCAGGTCATAAAGGCAATGGATGCTGGTGTCACCATGGACGTAGTCTTTCTAGACCTCAGCAAGGACTTTGACACCGTCTCCCACCCCATCCTCATTAAAAAACTAGGCGACTGTGGCATTGATGCCTACACAGTCAGATGGCTTCCAGATTGGCTCAAGGGTCATACTCGGAGGGTGGTGGTGGACGGGTCATATTCAACCTGGGGGCAAGTGGGCAGCGGAGTCCCCCAGGGCTCGATCCTTGGGCCTGCACTGTTCAATTTCTTCATCAGCAATTTGGACAATGGGGTGAAAAGCAACCTGTTTAAATTTGCTGATGATATCAAAATTTGGGGTGAGGTGAGCATGCTAGTAGGGAGGGAAAGATTGCAGCAAGATCTGGACAGGTTACAGGAGTGGGCTGACATAAACAGGATGCATTTCAATACTGACAAGTGCAGGGTGCTGCACTAAGGCAGTAGAAACCAGCAGCACACTTATAGAATGGGAAACTCCCTTCTTGAGAGCATGGAGGCAGAAGGGATCTTGGAGTCATTATTGACTCCAAGATGAACATGGACTGACAATGCGAGGTCACGGTTGGCAGGGCTAACTGGACCTTCTCGTGCATCAACAGGTGCATCTCAAGTAGAGCCAGGGAGGTGATCCTCCCCCTCTATGTGATGCTGGTTAGGCCACAGCTGGAGTATTGCATCCAGTTCTGTGCGCCCCATTTCAGGAGGGATGTGGACAACATTGAGAGGGTCCAGAGGAGGGCCACCCGCATGATCCAGGGACTACAGGGCAGATCCTACATTGAAAGACTGCGGGACCTAAACCTATTCAGCCTTGACAAGAGAAGGCTGAGGGGGGACCTGGTGACTGTCTATAAACTCACTAGGGGGGACCAGAAGGGTTTGGGGAGATGCTGTTTCCCCTAGCGCCCCCTGGCATAAGAAGGAATAATGGATACAAGTTATTGGAGAGTAGGTTTAGATTAGACATCTGCAAGAACTACTTCACAGTTAGGGTGGCTAGGAGCTGGAACCAACTTCCAAGGGAAGTGGTGCTGGCTCCTACCCTGGGGGTCTTTAAGAAGAGGCTTGATGACTACCTGGCTGGACTCATTTGAGTCCAGTTTTTCTCCTGCCCAGGCAGGGGGTTGGACTTGAAGATCTACAGTGTCCCTTCCGAACCTATTTCTATGAGTCTATGATTCTAAGAAAGAGAGGGAGGCTAGGAATTGAGCAGGGCTG